>NC_140932.1:24186804-24876804 GCF_014529385.1 Adiantum capillus-veneris | reverse complement strand
AGACCATCGAAAAGTAACAAAGAAGTGGAGGATTGGTTTAACCATTCAGGTCAGGGGTCAACTACATCTGTAGACCTGTGGCAAGAAAACCTCTTTCTGCAGGATGAGAGCTTCATGGTAAGTGTCTCTCTCTCTTCTCTCTCTCTCTCTCTCTCTCTCTCTCTCTCTCTCTCTCTCTCTCTCTCTCTCTCTCTCTCTCTCTCTCTCTCTGTTTGTGTCATTTCTGACATTGTATGTGCAGTCTTGGATTGCTGACAAGGATGACTTCCTTCGGCGTCGGACAAGAGAGTATCGAGGAAGGGATGCGGCCCTAGCACAGTACCTTTCAAAGCTTTGCGAGTCGCCGATAGTAGTTTTTCACAATTCCATGTCACAAGAGGGTTCAATAGCAACTTACACATTCAAGACACTATCACGCTTCTTGGGTGGACCGGTGCTGCCCAAAAGTGCAGATAAAGTCATTCTTGTGGACAAAGTGTTTGCTAGAGATTGTTTTGGTTACTACCCAGGCTATACAGGTGGTCGGGCAGCGTATTACTACACCTACACAGCAATGGCACTAGCTCTTGGTAGACAAAACCCAGATGAACTTTTAGAGTATGGCAAACATCTCATGATTCGTTACAAGGGTGACGTGCCAAAAAACAAAATTGAACCTGCAAAATCTTGATACACTTCAAGTAGCAATTGTATAAGATCATGTATTACATAAATTTTGTACAATGTCATCCACTCAGAGTATCTTTCTCCACTTGTGATTCACATACACCATTGTCTCTCTCCACCTTCGTTGACTTTCACGAGCTC
Organism: Adiantum capillus-veneris; assembly: GCF_014529385.1. NCBI lineage: Eukaryota > Viridiplantae > Streptophyta > Polypodiopsida > Polypodiales > Pteridaceae > Adiantum > Adiantum capillus-veneris. The sequence continues at coordinate 24,875,997 of NC_140932.1, read as the reverse complement.
CGGAGTTGTTGTATGCCATTGATCTTTTAGCTTTTTGTTGTTGTAAATGTCTGATGGCTTGTGCTGTTGCTGAATTTGCCAAGACTTCTTTTGCCTGCATTCGATGAATGATTCTACGATAGAACCATTCAAATAGTTCTCTCAAACTGTTAGCCTTGATTCGAGAGCCACCATGTCATGTGTGCCTGAAATAAGCATTTCTCGCCATGTAATGAGACTTTTCCATCCCTTGGGTATTCCATATTGCCGGGTTCCCATACTTCTGTATAAAATATGGCAAATGATTGAAGATGATGTGTTGGATATGAAAACAGATTAGTTAGAATGTTTTACAGTCACATATTTGCACATAAGAGAGAAAGAATACATTATAATACCATGTAGTGAGTAATCTGGGTGTCTGTCCATGCTGTCTTGAATGATTTTTTCAGAAGGTTGAGATTTTCCTTGAACTTGTTCATATCACCTTGTGACCAGTCATCTTTGTCGCACATCAAAAATAGGATGTCTATTGATCGCCAAACCTCAGCCTTCGCGTTACGAGTAGTTGGTTCGTGGTCTTTGACTGCAATGTGTAGCTTTTTCCAGCTCTGATACTCTACCTTGCTAACATAAGATGTGTTATATATTTTTCCATGTTTTGTTAGCTTTGGATCTCTTGTACCTTGGGGCTTAGATAAAAACCTCCGTGCCTTCACCCCACCGATGGATGGTTTGCATGGGACATCCTTCTCAGCAGTTGATCTCTTTTCATCCCGCTGGATTTTCACATTGCCACCATGAAGCCCCATATCCGACAGTACCATTTCTAAGCACTGCAGGGCTACTTGTCGTTCTGCGGAGTTCTTAATCTTCCAAGCAAACCCGATGTATAAGTAGACCAATTTCTCCACAATTCTACAAAGGGCATGCATTGTACAAATGTGGACATTCACAAGTGGTATTTTCAAAACTGGTCGAAAAGCAGGATCCTCAATGTGACGTGTTGGAGCTTTTCTCCACCACTTTGGATCCATGACCTTTGCAGGCTCCATGCAAAACAAACACGGTGACTTTGCCATTGCACCCATTCCACAATTATACATGCACTTTAATGTTTTAAGGTCACCTGCAAGATGCCACTGAACTTGAAAGTCTCCCCTTCCATCTAGACGTAGTACCTCTCCCTGGTTAGTCTGTCGATCAATCAGCTCCGGAATATTAGTTCGATGGAACACCCAATATAGAATCTCATGATCTTCTTTCTTTACCTGCAACACAAAATAAATGAGACTTAAGTAGATCTGAACATTTGAGCTTACTTGAGAATATTGCTTACCTCAAACGCACCAAGCCACCATATGTTAGATTCTGATTGAACACTAAAATATAAAGGATCATCACTGGGACACTTTGAGAGGGCTCTATTCATTAAAGTAATAGTAACACGCTCTAGCTTTTTCTCTTTAACAAGCTCACACTCATCCAGTTTTAACACAAAATGTAATAGCCCACATGACTCTTCAAATGTGATGTTGTAAAACTCCACCATTCTCTTCTGTAGTATCCGCAGGTCCATAAAAATATTGTTGAACTCATCATATGCCATGTTCGCTCCATGGCCACTGTAAGTTGCTTTAATATGAAAGGGCTGTCCAAGATAGTCTCCCTGTGCCTCGTTAAGCTGAAGCCTCTCTTTCCAAACACTTGAGGCTGATGGTAGAAGTTTGGATTTTATACCCTTCCTAACAAAGATGGATGAGACAGACTTTTGGATAGCCGAATATCCTCTTTTGCTTACACCAAGTGAATCAAGTGTGCCTTGTATCTCTTTTGCAGGCACTGAGTTCTCTGAAATAAAGCGGTCCACTACATTTCTTTGTAGAACCTTAAACTTCTTGTCATGTACTATATCTGCTGCCAGGCTTCTACTTATAAGTGGCTTCAATCTCTTTCCTATATTGGCTTTGGGGTCAATGTTTTCCTTGTCAGGATAGATTGAATCTCTACATGAAGACAATGCATAAGTAAACAACAGAAAATTTGCTTCACTAACACTATTTAGGCACATGAAAACAATGCATAACAAGAAAAAACAAAGAGATTACTTAACTAAGACAATGTAGCCAACCAAGAAGCATCACGTTAATGCTCAGATTCTTTTCTTGAGACCTCCTGATGCAACCTGCAATGTTTCAAGATTGCGCAATTTCTTCTTTCGGATACGACCACCCAAGATGGTGTCCTTCATTTGACAACTTCGCACCTTTCCTTTCAGTTCTTGTACCTCTGTTTTATGTTGCAAAATGGTAACCTGATCTGTAGAATGTAAATGTGAAAGGCGAACAATCTCACATTGTTGAGCTTGGAGAATGCTCTTGTAAGTTTCAGCTTCTCTTGTAAGTGATTTACAATAACCCAGAAGGCCCTTTTCTCCATCACCAACAAAGGTCAATAAGCTTGTAGGATTGACAAACGGTGGAGACGCATTAGTTATTGGATTCTTAGGGTAGAGAGAGCCTCTCGTCCAGATATCTATGTGTTTAGCTCCTTGAGCTCTGAGCGTGTCTATGGAGGCGGGAGGTATATGTGTGTTTGTTTTACTGCGCTTAATCAATGGTTGGTACTCATTGTCCAAATCAATGTGAAGGTGATATTTGGCTCGTTTCTGGGTAACATTTGCGTCATTTGAGGAGTGCGCCATTAGCCAAATGTGCAGGTTTAATGGAAAGTGAATAGCAGCTGCGGATTCGTCCCTCCATGTTAGCCTCATTCCCTCCGTATTGATGTTGTTCATTCAATGCAACTGAAAAGAGGATTATCCCTCAATCACTACGAACGAATGTTCAGAGGAGTAAGGAATCTACTTAAAGTACACTTTTTGAAGTTTTACTATGAAAGACCCAGCTCTTTTATTTGCCATTTTTTCTAGAGAGAGAGTGCAAAAAATACATTTTCTTAGAAGGCCCTCCAAATGACCTCCGAAATTTCCTAATGCCCCTATTTCCCCAAGTATCTATGGTTGCTTCTAGGTGGACCCAACTCCACATTGTCAGACTCAGTCATCCCATGTAGAACATCCATATAAGGAGAATCTTCCCCAACATCAGTGTCCAATTTACACGTGTAACAATACTGCAATGGCGCCGAGTGAACTGTGGTGTTAGATCTATGATCAATTATAAATATGTATCCTAAAGGATGTGCTCGACTTACAAGATCAACTCGAATGATAGAGTCTTAGAACCGCAAGTAAACATGGTTTTTAGACCAGTCATGCACCATTTTTGCTTCCCATATGAAAGGACGTCCTAAGATCACCTCAGATGACATAGTGTGCTTGGAGAAATCCATAACAATGAAGGCATTCCTTATTTGGTGTCCAAAGACCTTGATCTTGAGATCTTCTAGCATCTAAATAGGTTTAACAATAGTCCCATTGGCCATCTTTACTACTATGTTTGTAGTCCCAAGGTGAGGTCTTCCCATAGTTTCCCAGCAATTTTCAGTCACAATGCTAACCCCAGTGCCACCAACAAGGATTCCTTTCACAGTTAATCCCTTGGTAGTGATTGGTATGGCGCACTGGATTCATCACCTTTAAAGTATTGTCCCAACTTGTTAATAGGTATTTCTACAACAAAGTTGTCATCTAGGTTGGGTTGTGTATCGAAGTGTTCCTCCTCTATTGGCATCTCCCTAGCTCCATCCATCTATGGAAATTGTGGTAGCCCGACTTTCACTTCTCCATTGAGGAAAGCTCGAAGAGCTAAGAACAGCTCGGGATCTCCATATAGTTTGGACATGATGGTGGTTCTAACTTTTGAAGCCATGAAATCCATCAATTTGGCAATATTTAATGGCACCTTTTGGGCTTCGGTCCCTTGACGTGGGGAAGATGGAATCTCCATTTCTTCCATAGGGTCAGGTAGTCCCTCTATAAACATTCCCTCCAACAAGAAGTGAGTACGCCCACTTTCCCATGACTTTAAGCCACTTTCTTCTTGGATGACACTAGGTATGGCTAGGGGTCTATGGACTTTGTGAGGTTGTTGTTGTGTAGGGAATACCGCGTCTATAATTTGGATCTACCTAGGTGCTGGCTCTAGATCCCTTTGGGTCTCTTCTACCAAACTCCTTAATTGCTTGACTCGCTCGATCTCCTCTGTAGGGTTTGGGTAAGTTCCTATCTTCTTCTTGGGTCCTGGCCATTGTGGCTCATGATGATCTTCCTTGTTGATTTCTTTCCTAGTGGTCGTTTTGGTCTCCATGGTTTCACCTGAATCAAAATCCTCTTGAGTGTTGTGCATATACACGGGGTCGTCACTAGTCCCTATGTTGGTCTTTGAACTGGGGTCTAACTTCGCTGCTTTTTGCAATCTCTTCCTTCATGTTTTCTTCTTCTTCTGAGATTGGGTAATTGATACCATGTCTCTTTCCTCAAGAATATAATTTTGTTTTTGAAGCATTGATCATGTGAGTACATTAATTGGTACCACAGGTGTACTTTGTGATGACTCCTCAGGAACCTCAATCAAGTTTAATGGTGTGGTCTTCTACGCATTTGAATTATTTGGACATTGGGCAATCAAATGATCTATGCACATCGATTACACATGAGTATCGGCATTGTAGACGTGCTTGCTTGATTGGTTTGCATTAGTGTAGCATTATTTTGTAGTCTAATAGGACACTCGGCTACACGATGTGGATCTCCAAAACACATGGCATTGAAGAGGTGGTCTCTTGGCAGTGTAATTGATATTTTGTCCTCTTGTTACAAGAGCAGCTACTTGATAGACAGGTTTGACTTGTCCCCAATAGTCATCCATGTAATATTGCGGACTTTCTTCAAGTGCATCAATTCCATAGGCAATATTAGGGTCTATATCTTCCTCACAGCTTTCCAAACAAGCAATAGATGACTCACAACCCACTTGATTTGCAGAAGTGATTCTCAGATGTGGTGGTTGTGGTCTTAGCATTGGAGGTGGTAAGGGTGCTGTTTGAACAACATTTTGGGTCCAAGGGACCACGTGTTGCGATGTTTGTTCAAGAGGTGGGGACAGAATCAGTGCACGCACTTGAGGTGTGTCCATCCATGCTAAGGTTGGTCTATTATCCATTGCATGCTTAAATACTATGCAATCCTTAGCTTGATTACCATACCTCCCACAGCATTGCAATTCCCATTGAATTTTACTCTAAATGTAGGGCATTCACTGGTACTATGTGGACCATAGCAAATTGAGCACCATTGTTGCTCCCTTCTTGTATACATATGATTGTTTTGTGGAGCACGATTGTCTCTAATACTCTCTTGAATGGCCTTGGTAAGATCTTCTAAAGTCATCTCAGATATTTTGGCTCCTTAGCAATAGGCTTTAAGGTCATTGGCTGATGCCCTGATGCTTGCGAGCTAGTAGATTTAAGCTCAACAGACACTCTTTCTCCTTGAATCATTAAATTATCCTCCAATTGGATTGCATTGGTGGTGACTGCTTCCCAAGGGGTGATACCTCTAATGACTAGGCCATTGTAGATATCCTCATGTCGTAATCCCCTGATGAATTTATCAAGCAATTGGCTACTATTGAAAGGCTCATCTGGATTACAATGAGAATTCCAATGCTTCAAGCAACTAATAAAGTCTCCCACGGACTCTCCTTCCTCTCGTTGGGCTTTCCTCTCGTTGGGCTTTCTAGAGCTGAGATGCTACACCCCAAAGTACTCCCTCTCGTATGTACTTTTTCAAGAATAGTCTCCTAAGAGTAGCATAAATCGTTTTTTCTTCCACCCTTAGGGTTCTATACCAATCCCCAGCCTTCCCACTTAAGGTTAGACTTAAAGCATTACTCTTATGTAGGTCATTGTGTTCTCCTAGAGAATAATATGTTTGTTCAAACACTTTGATATGCTTTCTCAAATCCCTGTCTCCACTAAATTTTTGTGTGAGCTTGGCTATTTGTACTGCCTTACTTCTAGTCTCTCTATCAGGTGTGTTTCGCATATTCTCAGCAATAGATTGACCAATAGCTTGAGCAAATGTTGCAAGTCACCTAAGTGAGTAGGCACTGTGGGTGAAGGCACTCGAGAGACTACATGTGGAGTAGGTATTGGCATTCAGCTTGGCACATAGGAATCCCTTGGTTCCAAGTTTGGTACGAGGTTGTGCCATGTCCAAAGTTCATATGTGTGGCCCTGGGCATATCAGACATGGTAGTTAGTATGCTAATGCTAGCCGGTATGGTCCCATTGAAATAAGAGCTTGGATGTTGTGGTTGTGGAGCATAGGTTGTTGAAAGAATGGGAGGGGTAGGAGCTACATGAGTATGAGGACCCATAGGTGTATATGATTGGTACACACTTGTAGGTACTATCGCAGGCATTGAGCTACTATGTAGCGGTGCTTTACTAACAAAAGAGGTCCATGGCGTGTTTCTTGGCATGCCCAACACTGTGGTAGGCATGGTAGTCGTGGTGTCATCGAGGGAAAGATGAGCTAGACTTGGAAAAATAAAGCTATCACTTGTGGGTTCAGATTGCATTGAGACCCTTGGCAAAACAACATATGGAGGATCCATCGGACTTACCAAGGGAGTCTCCATTTGCAATAAGGTTGGTTGTTTAGCCTTCCCTGTATCCAAGAATCTCATGAGACCCACTGAAGGCATGTGGATCCCCTTGTTCTGTCTCTTTAGCTCAATAACCCTATGGATGACCTCACAAACTCTTTGTTGTTGATCCTCTACACTAGTAGCACCCGTTGTGGATTGTAGGACATCTAACCGACTCATGTGATAGGCCCTGACCTGTGTATAGGTCGGTTAGAGTTTCCATTTGTAGTTCGTACTCCCAGTTCTCATTTAGGAATACTCCATCTGGGATTGAGGTGCTAGGGGTGTCCTTTGAACTAGATGCAATGTGGCTCTCTATGGGTTGACCCTTAGTGGTCGCTAATTCAGGAGCACTAATTCAGGAGCACTTGATTGCTCGCATGGCATGGATGTTGACATAGGGGCTTTTGCTTTCAACTCTCTCCTTTGCATTGCCCTATGTAAGCTCCTTTTCCCTCACTGTAAGGATATATCGCTCAACCTCTTGCAGTTTGGCAAGGCTTTTCCCATCAGGTAGTATAACCTTGGAGGGGAATAGCTTTGAAGAGTCAGGCGGTGCAGTGAATGGAGTATTCATGTGCACACTCTCTAGGAGCATGGGATCTACATTGGTCATGAATGGAGAATTTACTTCTCCACCCCCTTCATTTACCTTGTTAGCTCCATGTTCGGAGCGAGTGGCTCTACTAAAATTTTCCTTCAATTGACTAAGAAAGCTCAGTCCGGACCGTGGGCCCATGGCATGCATGTCTTGGCTTGAACTATCGGGATTGGACATCGGGTAACCCTCCATGATGTCGTAGTCAGAGAAAGAGTCACTAGATGCAGTATACGGGTCCTGAGTGGTACTACCTTGGGTTCCTGCTGAGGGCCTATAGCCTAATGTGGAGGAATAATGAGTGCCCATGCAAACGGAGATTCTCTCTACGTGATCGTCCTCTAGCACACAACCAGAGAGTAGGTGCATGTGACCTCAACACTCTAGAAGTGTTGGTGAGTGCCTGTGAAGGCCTCTCACCTAGTTTTTTGGGTGTTTGCAACCCAAATTTACCCTCTTTTTGGTCTCAAATTTTCCTCTGTATTGTACTTTATTGGTACTGTATTGTATTGTCTCATATGATAGTATTGGGTAATGACTTTTACGGGCGCATGAGTATACTGGTACAAGTAGTATTGGTACTAGACCTTTACTAGTACAGGAACATATCTATATCGGTATACTCCTATGCTGACATTACTGGTATTGGCAGTACCGGTCTCAGATTTCAGTGAAGTACTGGTACTAGTATATACTGGACCTGTACTGGTATTGCTATGTTTTAAGGTTTTTTTCAAACTGGTTTACTAGTACTGGTACTGGTACTGGACACTCACTATCTAACACGGCAAACTGCTCATAGACTTACTAGCCAACGTATTGGTATACTGGTACTAGTATACTGGTATATAGGCATACATAGATTTTTCCTTTTGTTTGTAATTTTTCTTAAATTTTCTCTTTGTTCTCAAATTCTGAAGCTAGTATACTGGTACTGGTACTGATACTACTACACTCATTGTCTCAACCAACTCTTGTATCGTCACTGGTACTAGTATTGGTAGTACTAGTACTCGCCATACCTATACTACCATACTAGTACTACTGGTACTGGTGCTTCTGGTATTGGTAGTACTAGTAATGGTACATACACTATCTATCACACAGCAGACTGCACACTCAAACTTATTCAACCAGCTCACTTGGCTAGTACTGGTTCTGGTATTGACTGACTGTCTGACTGGTATTGACTAACTATTTTTTAACTTCCTTTAACTGACTGACAGGTACTAATACTAGTTCACTGCCACTAACAAGGTTAAAGGGTTCCTTACGATTAGTAAAACTTTTATGTTTATAGTCTTAAATATTACTTCCAATCTAAGTGGCAGATTCCACCGTTTAATCAAAGTGGTATAATCCCCCAAGAATCCAAACAACATGAGATTTTTTTATAAAAGTTTATAAAAGTGAGGTTCTATTGGTAATTAAAGCAAAGAAATTTCCTTCTAATTATAGAACTGATGTTGTAATGAAGTCCAATGTAATTTTAATCAAATTAGTCATCCACTAATGGCTAGCCAAAAGGTAGAGGCCTAGCTCGTCCAAAACAAAAAAGATTGTGAATGTAAATGCCATACTGATCAGGTTGTTCAAAGTAAGTCACGTAACATGGTCCGACCCATGAAAGCAACATAACCTAGTACATAGGTCCGAAAAATGCAACAGTTTAGCATTACCTCCATACGACATGTTTTTCCAAGTAACAAAAAGGCGGTAGATATCATGCAATACAATACTACCAACGGCTAGAATAGTAGTAAGAATCCATCTTTTAAACGAGGCACATCATATAAAGAGCCATAGTTCGGTTTCTTTCCATATGCCAAGCCCAAAGTAACTGCCATATACTTACCTTCAGATCAGAACAGTAATCTTATTACACCAACCATTAGCATTCCCCTTAAAAAAAACTGAGGGTTATGCCCAGCCATGTTGTCAAATGTGCATGATGTCAATCTTTTCCCATACTGTAACTACGCATAGTAACACAAGGTACCCAACAATTTGAATGCTACAAAGGCAAAGAATGACCTCTTTTCATTGAGCAAACCAGTTTATGCCGAAAACCAGTTTAGACAATAGTCGAAAAGACCTGCATCGGCTTGAAAAAAGCCCAAAAAATACATAGTAAAGAGATGCCTGTGTTACGTGCAGTCTCATTCCAGAAAACCAGTATAGTAAGGCAGAAACCCCTCGACTGTAATCCAACAGTGGATATCAACTACTTTTAGCGACCAAATCCCATGCTAAGTACCATCATACCCGGTTAATGTTCAAGAGCATTAAGTATAGTGTACAAGAGCCCTGGTGTAGCAACTGTCGAAAAAAAGCAGTCACGTTTGCAAGCATAAAGAAAAACAAACCCCACAAAGCCTCAGACGAAACCATTCCTAATCATGCTAATCAATGAAATGTCAGGGTATTGCTAACTGCTTAGATTTTTAAAAAGAATCGGCAGTAAGGCAAGTAAAGGCCAGAGAAGGCACCTAAGAAGTTTGAGTAGTGAGCTCCATAGCTCAATCCGTGAAGCAGGCAGTAACAACACACAACAAAACAAATCAAAGGCTAAGTGAGGGGCAAGGTGCACCCTCACCTTGTTTAAATAGGCTGAACTACACGTGTTTTGAGCTTGAGTAATGAGTGAGACAAGCCGCCCTCCATTGTGTGAAATCATCAAGCGGCACGCAAATACCCTCTTGAGGGGAGATCCATAGCCACAGAGAAGAAGAGGCCGCCTTCTCAGTGTAATGAGAACAAAGAGTTACTCATGCTCGACACTCCAGAAGAAGCTTACACGTTTACTTATTCAAGGGCCAGGTCCTATTATATGGAATGTTATTAAGCAGTAAAAAGTATCCTATCATATCAATGTGGGGGGGGTGTTGTGGGGGTGTGGGGGATGTTAGGAAATAAGACGTAGCTAAATAGATAATTGAGTAGATTACTTAATGGAGAGAGACAGATTTATATATACGAGATTATAGAGTAGAGAGAGAGAGAGAGAGTACACACGATATACGTGGTTCACCCAATGTGGGCTACGTCCACGGGAAAGCAGCCACTCAATGGCTTTAGTACTTCAAAACAAGAAGTAGTTTACAAAGGGATTATACCCTTAATGGAGCTCCCGCCTTGCTTCACTCTCACCACCTCACACTCACCTTGTTGCATCAACTTCACACTATGAAATGTGTGTAGAAATGGCCTCCTTTTATAGGCCAAAAGGGCTGCCCTCTCTTATGAGAGACAGCCATGTGTAGCCGCCCTTGTGCGAATAAGTCCAAATCGGACCCTCCAATCCGCCCATGTGTGGCCGCCCTTGAGAAGACAAGTCCGCTTTTGAATTAGGCCACCGGCCATTGACTTCCGACCATCGGCCATCGGCCATTGACTACCGGCCACCGGCCAACCGACCGGTTGTTTTCCGACCACCTTCCGGCCGCCGTCCGGCCATAATTTTCCGGCGAAAAAGAAGTCTCGGGGACCTCCGCCCCCGAGGCCTTTAAAGTTGCCCCTAATTCTTGTCCGTGAAAATTTTGGTTTCCGGTGAGTGATTTTCCTTCACGCACGATGGCTTCTCCTCATAATGGGGGCCTTACAAATGTGCGCTTTTACCACATAAAATTACAAGGGTAAATCAGGCTCCATACTTAACAGGGGAGTGTGTGTGGGGGGGAAAAAAATACATTGTACTCAGAATACATATAGTACCATAGTGTGTGTGTGTGTGTGTGTGTGTGTGTGTGTGTGTGTGTGTGTGTGTGTGTGTGTGTGTGTGTGTGTGTGTGTGTGAGAGAGAGAGAAAGAGAGAGAGAGAGAGAGAGAAAGAGAGAGAGAGAGAGAGAGAGAGAGGACGAGGCTGATTGAGGATCAGGAGAGAAAAAAGGAGCGGATCCTCAACTATGAAGGGTTAAGAAAGAAAAAGAATCATTTTGGAATCTACTCGCTGAATTCCAAAAAGTGCTCGCCAAAAAACATTCCCCGTATTACCTTTCTCACTTGTCTCCATATACATCTCTCTCTCTCTCTCTCTCTCTCTCTCTCTCTCTCTCTCTCTCTCTACTTAAAGTAGATTTTTTTCTTAGGAAACTTCATAGAGGTAGCCCCTAGAATTACATCTTCATGTTTGAGAGGAGAGATAAAAAAGTCTTATTTGTCCACATAACTTTGGACATGGAGTCTTCCCAATCAAGGGAGTGATCAAGGCTTCTTGTCCCTTGAAAGCCCCATCTGCCTGCACGGTATCCCCCATCTCATAAGCTTGTATCCCTAACTTGGTGGCTAGCTCAATTGATATGAAATTTTGAGTTGAGCCAAGATCAAAGAGGATAATAGCATCATGTTCTCTCACCTTGCCCCATGGATAGGCAAGTGGTGACCCTTTTTGCAATGATCATCCTCTTTTGGAGCCTCAGTCAAAGAGGCTCTAGGTGGTTCATTGCGTACATTTCTTTGTGGACAAGACCAATAGCCATGTCTTTGATCCCCACTTAAAACATTTGTTATCCTTGTGATAACGCTCTAGCTCTTTGGGTGAGAGTTTGTTAAATTACCTTTATAAGCACCTTTGTCCATTGCTTTGTTGTTTTTGTTGCTGCTAGGGTTTCCTTTGGAAGAATTTTGTGTAGCATTATTCTTCCCCTTGGGCTCATTTTTTTCCTTAATTTCCATGGGCTTAAAGTTCTTCTTAGCCTCTTGTTGGAAATTAATTCTTGAAGAAACCACGGTGTGGTGAATGACCGCCGAGATGGTTTTGGGCCTTTAAGAATTACATATTCATTCATCTTTGGGTAGTGCGGCACAAAACTGTTCCTTTTGATCTCCAAAGTCTATCTTTTTGTAGACATTGGCTTTGAGTTGAAGGTCTGAAAACTTGCCTACATACTTGTAGATAGACTCATATGGAGACATCTTCAAGCTTCGCCATTCAGTGAGAACTTTAGCTTTGGCATCACATGAAAGAAACTGCTTCATAATGGAAGCTCTTAAGGCTTTCCATGTCTTTGGAGCTTCTCCATTAGCCTGTAGGCTAGCCCACCATTTCCTGGCAGACTTTTGAAAGTGCATGGCAACATGTTGTAGCTTAGAGGATTCTGTAAAGCCCTCATCTCCAAAGGCCGCATCGAATTGTTGTATGAAGGCAAAGAGCTTGTTGGTGGCACCAAAGGCTCCATCGTAGGTGAGGAAAGTGATGTTCTTTCCTCCCTCTTTGAACTTCTTGAGCTTGTTGTACCTTCTCCACGTGGCATAGGATTTTTTATGTCCTCTCCTCTTAGGATCCTTGGAGGAGTAGCCGCTACGTTCATTGGGAGAGGAAGGTGACAAAGATGGAGAAGATGGCGACCTCCTTTTCTCATTTTTCTTCTTGGGAGTTCAGAAATATTTCTTCTATCTTGGAATCAAGATGAGAAGAGTTATGCAGAAATCTTTTCCTCTTTGGAGGAGTTGGAGACCTTTGAGACCGTCATCTTCTTGGGGCCATGTCTTTAATAGAAGTGTTTTAAGACTCACTTCTATTTTTCTCATTGGCAGAGGCTCTTCATTTGGAGCATAAGATCTCCTTTTTGGAGGAGATGCATCCCCAACTTGATGTTGGAGCTCTTCAAGCGGATTGTCCTCTTCACCCATAGAGAGTCCTCTTTCGAAGATCTCACCAAGAGTCTTCTTAGGAGCTCTCTCTTCTTGGGAAATTGGAAGAATACCATGAGTGTGAAGTTGTTGTTGAACTTCTCCTTGAAGAGCGGGATTGCCCATGACTTGTTGAAGCCTAGGGACAAGATAATTCACAAACCGAAAACCATCATTAGTAGCATCATCATGTGCAAAATCAAATTCATCAGCATAAATACTACTCTCTTCATAGTTAATTCCAACCTATGTAGTCCACCCTAGGACCTCTCTTCTTAATAAAGAAAAGAGTAGCCTATGCTCCGATACCAATGTAACAAAATTGAGCTAATATCATTAACTAGAGTGGAATTATATTGACAATAGAGAGCATTTTGTTAAGGAGATTTCTAATGGAGAAAGGGAGAGTGCTTGGTTGGAGTCTACAACAAGAAACAACATAACTAGTTAGCTTGGCATGAACACTAACCTAAAAGAGAGAGAGGAATTGAGATTGACAACAATTGAGGACCGGATTTAGTTGAATTCGGTCCCCCCTCCAAAAGTACTTTGTATTATAGATTCTCCCATGAAGAGAGACTTGTATAAAATACAATCTTTGTGTTCCTTAAGACCATTTTGTGTCATGAAGATGGAAAGAGTCATGCACCACGATTATGCTTCATGCACACAATAATACTTGGCTTGGCCTCAATTCCAAGATCTCAAACACCTTCAAAGGTGGAGAGAGCTAGCAGGCAGTAAGGATGGAGAAGGAGAAAAAGGAGTATTCTTATGAGAAAGAAGTATTACTCTCACATTAGTTCACTCATAGAGCATAGCATAGCTTAGTAATGGAGATGGAGAAGAAGATGATGGCATGCTTGGAGCTTGGCACTTGCTTGGATTTGCATTCCTTGGTCAAGTCTTGTTGGTGTAGGATTCTCCACTTCTCCCACACATGAGAAGGAGACTCTCACCTCGGGAGTATGCATGTGTCAGGTGCAAGAGTGAATATTCTCATTGATTTTCCAATAATACACTAGCTTGAGGCTATTGTTCCATACTACGGGCTATCCAATGAATGGCTTTCTTCATAACAAGCAAGAGGGTTAGTCTTGTGACAAGTGTCCTTTATTCCCTCTTTGAAAAGAGAGCTTAATTCTTTAATTAAATGAAGTTAAATTCTTATTAGCTCTCAACGTAGGCTAGCCAATAATTTAAGCTTGCTCATGGGCTTCTTAATTCTCATTGGTCCCCTTGGTAAACTGTCCAATAGGATCTAAGCTAGCTCATGCAAGGTCCAATTCTTATTGGTTCTCTTTGTGGGCTATCCAATGAGGTTTAGGCTTGCTTTTATCAATCTTAATTCTCATTAGTCCTTCACATTGGCTACCCAATAGGATTCATGCTTAATTGTGGGAAACATAGCTAGGAGCGTGGCATGCGTCATTTATGCCTTTAAGTAAAAAGGTGAGCTGCTTGGTGTGTGTGTGTGTGTGTGTGTGTGTGTGTGTGTGTGTGTGTGTGTGTGTGTGTGTGTGTGTGTGTGTGTGTGTTTTCTATCTCATCTCCCTACACTTAGGGCTTTCCCAATGAAAGTGGGGGTTGCCATTTGACCCATTTGTGGTCCATTGCAACCTTAGACTTGGTATTAAAAGGTCTAAAATACCTTAGACCTAGTATTAAAAGGTCTAAAATACCTAGTGTTGGCAATAGTCTTTCCCATTAATCATTAGCTTAAATTACTTTAACACTAACCTTTGGAGGATTTAATGAAGCTTACCCTAAGGTAATTTCAAGATTCATTAGGTTCACATTGCTCTTTGCTAGACTTTCTCTCTCCTTGGTCCCATACTCAGATAAGTCTAGCAGCACACATATTAATATGCCAGCTTGTGGTCTCTGAATCTCTCCATTTTAAATGGCAAGTTTAAGATGAGAAAATCATTTGAGAAAGTTATATATTAAATTAAATTACACAAATCAACATGCACCGCCAAGTAATTTGCTAGAGTTCTAACATGCATAATCATTTGATAGCCTAAGTAAGCCTCTGAAGTTAATGATTGCCATGGATAGTGATGAAAACAAGTAGGTGCTTACACTTCTTGGCTCCGCGTCTCGTAAATCCATTCTAGCAGAGCTTTGTGCTGGATAAAACCTTTAGCCAGAGGAATTCTCATCATCTTTTTTTGGCACTTTGCTGCTCAAAATTCCCATCCATTGGGTTAGTGGTCTCTAGGGCAATCACAAGTTTTTTAATGGATTTGACATAGTTGGCATAAAGTGTCATGAGGCAAAATAACTTAAGAAAGTGTCATGTGATAAAGTGTCATAGTAGGTGACATGCTAAAAAAAAGACTTCACTTACCTCCACACATTCTTGTGGAAACCATGTGAGAGGCCACAACAACAAGACTCTAGCGGGACTTTTAACAAATAAGGTCAAGTGAACTACATACTCCATGCATACCATATAAATTGTTATTAGTGACAGCTCTTACCCTTCATATGTATTTAAACCAAAAAATCTTTGTTGTCTCCATGTTGATGTTTTGAGAAAAATGTACTATGTCCACGAGTGATGTATTCTCACCTTGCTTTGGACATTCCAAGAGAGATACGAAATGCAAGATTGTGAGGAGCAGATCCCATGTCATGTGACATGCATGCACAATATTCAATGCACTTGAACCTTGGTGGAAGAGAAAAATATCACTTGCCATAGGAAACAATCGATAATCTAGTATGTGAGCTCCCTTTGGCCATATACCGAAATGCTAATCCCTCGAGGCTGAAGGGGAAATAGCGAACAAGTCCCCAAATAGGAAGGTGATATCAACAGAGTGCCTAAGCCAGTGCAAAGCTTTGACATTGGCCTTGTGCATGGATTCTACCATTTATTGGTTGTGGATATTAGCAATAGGCTCTTCATTTCCCTCCATGACTTCTGCTTCTTCCTCTCATTGAAATTCCCATTCAATTTTTAGACGAGTTCCATATTGATGGAAATTTGATGTCAGATACGTCACCTTAAACATTTGAGTGGCATAATGTCAAATCTAAAGACCGACAAGATCAAATCAAATTGCAATTGTTGATTGTGAAATCCAAAGACCGATTGTGTATATAAAGACCAACAAGATCAAATCAGATTGCAATGAAGCTTTGTAAGAGTAGGTTGATTGGTGTGTTCCCCCCCCTTGCAAAGTTTCATTGCCACGTACATTGTCTCATCAACACAATTGCTATATTTTGTCTATAGGCTCCCAAAGGCGGCCTATTCCAAAAATGTAAAGATGGCTATGAGCTAGATTCAAAGCAAAGGACATTGCAATCCATGGCTACAACTTGGATTCATAGCTAGGCAACAAAATTGCCTTTCAAACCAAGCTAGAAGGTTCCAATCAGGAAATGAAGCAATGTTTCTATCAAAATCAAAATCCAGATAGCCAAAGAGAACTTTGACATGGTTGCAAAAGGTATTGAGTACACCAAATGGGGAATCCCACACATATTCATGCAAATTTTAAGGATGAGGCCATGCACAGCACCATGCCAAGAGCAAGCTTGTGGAGGTGGTTTGTGAAGCAAAAAACTCTAAATTCTCAGAACCACAATTTTTATAGCAAGTCAAGGACAACCAAGGTGAAGGCAAATGGCTTTAGAATTAGAAAATGTGGATATAAGAGAATTTTTGGAGATCAAAGAGGTCTATTAAATTCAAATGCTTGTTGCCATGATTGCAAAATTTGCATGCAAGGCATGGTAGCTTGGTGGACTTAACTCTACACAAGAAGTTTTTTCTTAATGCTTCCATTACGATGTATGCCAATTACTTGTGTGATGATTGATAAGGTTGATTCTAATTATGATATGCAAGACATGCATAACGATGCAACAAGGTTTTTGATTGGCATTTATTTTGCTCTATATGCATTTTTTGTTATGTTTTGTACATGGATATTTTTTCTAGGCATTCATGTTCCCTTTATGAATGATAAATGATTGATTTTGATCATTTTTATATTAAATTTTGTTATCAGCAAGTATGGTTACAAACCATAGCTAACCAATCCATGTGGCATTTATTTTGCCTACTTTTATAGCAGTTTATGGAAAAAGGTAATCTAAGCCAAGACGGAGATCGGATAAAAGCTAGCAAGCAAGATTGACTTAGGCAAGGAAGGACAAGTAGTTGGTGCATGGGAGTCGCTCTTGACTAGGTTGTGTTTTGAGGAGATCACTACATTGACGGGGTGTGGACCATGGAAAATGTGGTGCATGTGTGCTTGGTGAGCCACCTAGCAAGCATCAGGAACGTATAGCCCAAGTTCTTCTATATTTCAATGTCATGCAAAGTTATGCTCGAAGTGGTCTTACGAGGAATAGAAGGGGAAGATGAGTGAATTAAGAAGATTGGGAAGAATAATCCCTACCTGATAGTCAAAGAGAGGGAGAATATCATGAACCAAGTGATTTGTATGTAAAAGAATACATATTCATGCATCAATGGATTACATCACTCATCTCTAAGACCCTCACTTCATGGCAGATTCTTCACCTACGCTGGGCAATCTAGAATGTGGGCATCAACCAAGTCATATTTACAAGAGATGGAGTAATAGATGAAGACATGGTTGGATATGAGGACCAAATAGGTGAGGATAGAAAATGGCAAGGAGATGGCGCATGAGATGAAGATGGAGGTTTATGTTGTAGCTCTTGGTTAAGAATCCAATTGTGTAGATTTTTTTATGTGAGCATTATTTGCTTCTATTTTTCTCCCTTATGATGAACACTTGGTGTTGACAGCAAGTGTGTGTAGTTGTTTTTACTTATATAATAAGACATAAATGAACTTTAATGATCAAAAGATAGCTAGCTCTAGAAAAAAGGCAATGATTAGTACAAAAACAACTCGGTCTTAGAATTATCTTTGTATATGGCTTATGAGAATGAGGTCTCATTCTAGTATACAATGATAATGACCCATTAAAGAAGTAATTTCCAAGTAGTAGGGGCAAGTGAGATCATGGACAGTCATTTACTTCAAACCAAAAAAGAATTCCAAGAAATGATAGAGTCCCCACCTGCATCCATCCAAACAAGACAACATATATGTTAGCCTTGAATGCATTTTATAGGTGTCAACGGACTATATCAGTTGTTATCCGTGTCCATCTTACAACTTTTTTACTTTAAAAAAACGCCCAAAGTGTACATGTTTTTCAATCTTGTAAATAATTCTAAAAAAGGCCATTACCCCTTTTGAATTATGGTAGTTATTATAAGTATGGTTTCTATATAGCCCAATTTTTAATTGACCCTAAATAGATATTACATATATAAAATTTTGATCAGAAGGCCACCTCCCCTTCTGATCCAAGTGTCTTAATACCAACATTGGCTCAAGGTTACTTTGTGCCTACTCCTCAGCCATACATCATTTAAATTTTACATAGCAAGTTTGTCATGCTTTTATTTAAATGGCAAAAATCATCAAACAATTCATCTAGACTAACCCTCTCTGACCACCTCCATCCTTAAAACCATTAGGCAAATCATAGTAGCCTTGTCCTTAGTAACAAATATAGCCCTCAAAAAAACATTGTGTTACATACCAAACAGTTGTTTGTTGCTTGCCTTAGGCAAAAAGGACTCAGCTAAGCATATCAAGCCAAACAAATCCACTTAGGTTAGATTGAGTAAGAGGAACCAAAACTGTACAAGTGTGATGAAGCCTTGCCTTATGTGAAGAAACCCATTAAATATAGTCTATTCAGTCACGATATTGTTATCAAAGACCACCATTATGGCATGCAGGACGACTCTGACCATAGTGTATAATACATCTCTCCAAATGCGACATCATTATTACGCTAGCAACCCAACAAAAACCAAGTGTCAATCGCAATAGAGGCCTATCAAACCCATTCCCTTTATATACAGTGATTCCAATATACTCGGCTAGTACGTGGATGGATCCCTACTGTATCTTGCCCGTTAGTGGTCAAAACCGCAGTTATGAAGTGCATGGGTATGACCCAATGCTAATTTACCCTTATACACCAAAAGGATTGCCAAAATCCAGTTTTTTTATGTATATGCGAGCCAAAGCCTTGGTGCAAAGAAACCTACAGCCGTGCAGTCATCAATGTAGACCACATTTAAAATCCTAGCATAAAACAAAATAAGGTGCAGTAAACCTTAGGTAGTTAAATTAATCCGACAGCTAATAATCATACAAGTATTTACTGGGCACTTAATGTGTAACATTTAATGGCCTAGTAACTTGTGTGTAGCGGAAAATAACATGAACATAGTGAGCATTTCATTAGAATAGGTTCCTAATGAGCATAACAAGAGTGCTTGGGTGGAGAGAGCAACAAAAAGCATAACACCTAGTTAGATAGGCATGAACAATACTTCAAAAGAGAGATAAATTAAGCTATTGACAACAGTTGAGGACCGGATTTACATGGAGCCGGTCCCCCCTCCAAAAGGCATTGTATTATAGGTTGCCCCCATCAAGAGAGACATTTTATAATACAATCCTTTGTGTTCCTTCAATAACTAGCTAGTGCAATGAAGATGGAAGATTCAAGCACTAAGCAAAACACTTATAAAACACAACATCAATTCCCTCACAGTCTCAGACCCAAGACCTCTCACACCTTCAAAGATGGTGAGAGCTAGCAGGGTATGAGAGTAGATTGAAAGGAAGAAGGAGTAGTCTTACAAGAAAATATGTACATCTCCTCACATAATCACTCATATTAGCATAGCATAGCTTAGTAATTAGCATGGTAGAGGAGATGAGCATGCATTGAAGCTTGGCTCTTGGTTGGATTTGCATCACAAAGCCAAGAGTTGTTGGTGTAGGCCTCCCTTCTCACAAGCTTGGAGTAGGTGATAAGCTTTCCATTAAAGCTTGAGAAGGAGAGAGAGAGAGAGAGAGAGAGAGAGAGAGAGAGAGAGAGAGAGAGAGAGAGAGAGAGAGAGTCTTATTGCTTCACACATGAGTTTGTGTGAGTGTGTGTGGAATAATGCCTTGAGAAATTCAGCCCCCTCTCTCTCTTGGTCGATCCCTCATGCAGATTACTCATGCTGACACCCCATTGGACCTCTCCCAGCTTAGCCAATGAAAATTAAGTAGCATAAGTGATAGCCTTCTGACATGTGTCCCCTTTTCCCCTTTTGGGAGAGCTTTAGGTAATTAATTAATGCAACTAAACTCTCATTGGACCCCTTTGTCTCCTGGTCAATAGGAATCAGGCAAGCGATTGGGTTGTTGAATGCTCATTGGACCCCTTGGGAGACTGTCCAATAGTCTTCTAGAGACGTTAATTCTTATTGGTTATTTTTTAAGTATTTTTAAAGGAATTAAACTAGATTTACTCTAGCCTAATTCTCATTGGTCCACCTCCATGTCCATCCACCAATACGATTTGAGTGCACCTTGAACGCATCTGGGCTAGGGTGCTGGCATGTGTCCCTCATTCCCTTTGTGTAAAGGAAGCTTGTGAGTGTGTGTGTGTGTGTGTGTGTGTGTGTGTGTGTGTGTGTGTGTGTGTGTGTGTGTGTGTGTGTGTGTGTGTGTGTGTGTGTGTGTGTGTGTGTGTGTGTGTGTGTGTGTGCGTGTGTGTGTTTCTCTTTCACCCCCTACTTGCAAGGCTCACCCTCTCCTTTGTAGGAGTTTTGAAGACTTTTTGGTACACACACAAAGCATCCAATTTCCCTAGTGTTTGACCTTTGGACACAACCTTTGAATTTTGGAACCTTAGCATTTTGGAAGTCTTAATGGGCTGAACCTTAGGGTCTTTAAAGCCCATTGTTGCACATTGCTCTTTTGCAGATGGCCCCCCCTTTGGATCCCTATTTTCCCTCCTTTGGATCCCTACTGTGGCCGGTCTACCAGCTTAACCAATATTCTAGCTTTTTCTCCCCTGGCACTTCCCCATATTAAATGATCAGTTTAACATGAGAAAACCATTTATGAGAATTAGATATTAGTTATTATGACATAATGGGTGCCCCCCTTTTTTTGGGCCTATAGTATCCAAGGTAGTCCTTTACTAAGTTCAGCGGCAAGGGTCTTACCACCCAATCCTCTCTCATATGCTCAGGCCAAATGGCTTTCATGTCCCAAGTCAAAACATATCAAACAAAAAGTCTGTCGAAAAAATAGTTTTTTTAACAAAGCCCAGTACAATGGCATCGTCTAAAAAGACCAGAGAAACACATAAATAAATGGACCAACTGGTTTACTGATCATGGTTCATAAACCCCAAGCCACACCATCCCTCTTAATTAGTTTAGAAATTTTTCTTGCAAACCATATAAAACCAAAACGTCTGGTGCAAAAAAACCAATAAAAGAATACTTTTTCTTAATAGAATGCAGACCTGAGAAGCACCATCCTTTTCTACTAGCTCCATGGTTAGGCAATAGGCAAGCCTCCAGGAAAGCCCTCAAATCTCTCTTTACTCCAACACAAACACCACGCAAAAGACAAGACTAAGTGAGGGGCTCAGGGCCATCCTCACCTTATATAGTACTCCATCAGTGGAAAGAGTGATGAGGAAGACCTGCATGTATGATTCCATTTGAATTCTGCTTGGCGCTTAAAGCGCTTGGCTACAAACGCCAGCCGCCATGGCCCTCTACATAGGGGAGAGAATGGGAGAGAAAAAATATCATCATACAGCGTGCAGGTGCACAGAGATCATTCGGCAGTAAGGTCGTGAGGTAGAGAAGGTAAGCAGACAAGCGTGAACTTCTTACTCGATGTGTGCTACAGTTAATTTAATTCAGCCAATACGATATCCCAGAATTGAATGCCAGTTACCCTATTTTGGGGTAGTGTCCCATATTTCATGTGCCCTATGAAGGGTAAAGGTCCATATATGCTTGAGAGGCCAAAAAAACTTATCAAAGTGGTGTGGTAGGCACCAGTTCCAAGCAAGGGGGGGGGGGGGGGGGGGGGGGGGATTTGTTTTGAGGGGCTACAGGGGTTAAAAAATTCCAATCCTAAACCAGACCTGGTATAGAGTCGACCTTTGTATTAGGTTAATATTAGCTGTATAAGTACTTAGGGGTGTGTGTGTGTGTGTGTGTGTGTTAGAAAGAGAGAGAGAGAGAGAGAGAGAGAGAGCGTGGGCATCAAGGTATTAATGGGGTTATGTTTACATTTATGAAACTAGGTTCTCTCTTAATATGGCTTCCAAAGCTAGTAATAAACTCTCTCTCTCTCTCTCTCTCTCTCTCTCTCTCTCTCTCTCTCTCTCTCTCTCTCTCTCTCTCTCTCTCTCTCTCTCTCTCTCATTCCTTCAGTTGAAATCTTGCATGGGTGTTTTTGCCTGGTTTGCAAGTGATATTGCAAAGCTCATCATCAAGGGATGTACAAAATGGGGTAACAAAAGTAATTATACAAAAAAAAAAGTTTTAGCTTGCAAATTATGATTATTGTTCTGTCAAGAAAGCAAATGTACTTTTAAGGCTTTGATTTCTATTGAAGTTGAGTGCAAAATAAAGGTGCAAGTAGAAAATTTTGTTTTTTGGGCTATATTGACAAATGAGCTTAATTTATAAAAGTTCAAATATAAGACCACGGGGGACCAACACATACAACTCTCCACCCAACCTAGCTAAATAAACTCGTAGCCCACTAAATATAGCACCCCTTGATCATACGTGCATCCTGGCCCTTGGCCTGGCATTACTCCCCCCTTGGAGAAGCTTTTTTGTCCTCAAAAACAGGAGTGGTGATGTCTTCGTAAGAACACTAATGCTTTCCACAGTGGCATCCCACACTGGGGCCAACTGTCCGTTTATCTGATACATGATTGCAGTAGGAGGTTCAATGAAACCAAGAGAAACATCTTGATTTTATACATTGTTGTCCCTTTGCAACCACTTGTATCCGAAACTAGATGAGTATGATAGTGTATATACTCAATTTATAACTCACTTGAGTACTTGAATTGAGTCGCCACAATTAAGTGGTGTCTAAATGAATGACCAAGTTTCAGACTTTCTGAAGATACTGGAACATGCAATAATACCTCTTTCTAACATTCCATGAAAGTGGCATGTTGACATAATCCATCAGCACCGACCAAGTCGTTGACTTGTTGTCATTTCTCATCAGTAAGCAACCTCATCCAAACTGATAATCAAAGTTGACAACCTGACAATAACATGAAGGGACTAAAACTAGTTGCAACATGCTTTGCATCAAGAGAAGCAAACTCCAACTTAGAAAGGTAATTGTTCCAGTTGTGTCACTTCTTGCTAACGTATGTTCTTAGCATATCCTTTACTGCTAGATTAATACTTACATGCCCATCCATCTCTAGACGAGTGGTAGTGTATATTGTTGTTTCTCCCCGACTATTTACAAAAAAACCCCAAAAAATGGTTGGTAAATGTGAGTTCACAATTACTCACAAAAATGTGATGGAATTTACATAATCTATATGGTTGTGAGTGATCAACCAACTTGATTGGAATAAACTTATATAGTTTAGACCATTTATCTACAAACATGTATACCGAGTTGTTCCCTTGTATGGTAGTTGGTAGATCTACAATAAATCTCATAGAAATACTACACCTGTAGTGCAATATGCTTCGTAAAGCTATCATGTCCATGAATTTGCATGCCGTTCCAAACAAGCATGTGTTAAACACTAGGGCCCATAACACCTAGTGTGCATGCATTTAACACAAACTTATTCGAACCTACATTTTCATGTCGAGGCTTTCCACAGTACATACGTGAAAGCCTTACGACAAAAGTTGGACCATATTAGAATGTGAAAACTCAATCACATCTAAGTACCAACAATGAAATAGTTTCATTAACAAAACATAGCCTTGCTATACATGCAAACAACCATCCATCAATGATGTTTACTGTACGTATAACCTCAACAAGTATGTACTTAGTACCCGAAAATGTATGGCCACTAAAATTGTTCCCAGTATTGTGTGCTCAAAATGGTCTATTGAATGGATGTGACCAGCACCTATGGAATTTGTTGTGACACATCATTAGAAAATAGGTGCCAATGTCAATCCCAGAGACTCATATTCTCCACATGTGGAATATGTCTTGAAACAAAATGTCAAGAAAAGTGACATCTAGCAAGTACGAGATGTACTTGTGTGTGGAGGTAACTACAAGCACCCAGTGACATGAGTGAAAGGGACCCTCACAAATCTTACACCACACTGGCTAAACCCTACTCATTGAGTTCCTAGATCATGTTGTACACCGTGTGACTATCGACATGTGCCAGTCAGTATCCTACCATGTAGGTAGGTAACTGTTTCAACAGGGAACGAACTTGTCATGGTATCCTTATGAACAGTTCAAAGAGAAAGTGACAAGTTGCCAAAATGGTACCTGAAACACTACTTTCCCAAAATATTGTGCTCTCTTATGACCTTGTCATGTGGTTGAAGAGAAAATCGGATGAAACCCTTCTAGCTTATTTACCCCTCTTGTCGAGCTTAATCAAGCTGATTTGGAAATGAAACTAAACCAAAAACATATACTTAGAATGAGGTGGAAAACACCTTAAACATACCTGGAGTTCAAGTGCATATTGCAACCTTGGCAATCCAAACCCCTTGGGTAGATCCTGCCAATCCAACTCCCTTGGTGAGAGTCTGGAAAGAGCTTATTGACTACCCCTTGGCAAATGGATATTTTCTTTCCTCTAAAAAGAAAAGTGTGAAGGTGTCTAGAAGTGACCATCACACTTACTACATGATTTAGTAATCACAAGCTGGGTCCTATCCCAAAAACAGTGCTTCTATAGACACTCCTAGTGCTCTAGATGAAGCAAGAGATCTGCTCAAGTGGGATTCCTAGTTCTTGTGGACAGCCGTGCTATTGATAATGATGTTTGCATCAATACATTGTGGTATAAATGAGCCTATATGAATTTAGGATCATCAAAAACTCAACTCGATCTTCGCACTAGAAACATATACTGCCAAAGTGACACCCAAAATATCATTAATGGCAAAAATCTTGCTTGTTTTCCATTAGTGTCGATGGGTACTCCACTATGTAAATATGTTCGATCTTGAGAACAATCACCCATGGAATGAAAACAATTGGCTCTCAGCCTGTTGAATCCAAATGGCTCTTAGCCCTTATGCCAGTCTTAAACTAGTATTCAGTCTACTGACCAATCAATACTAAATTTTGTGGCATCAGCACCACTTTCTTGCATTGAGATTCAGAGCACCCTAGCTCATGACTATGCACAACCAAAACATGTATCAAAGCCTACTTAGAATGTTTTCATTATTCCTTGATAGGAGAGAGAGAGAGAGAGAGAGAGAGAGAGAGAGAGAGAGATGAGGAACATTCCTTAAGATACTATAGTGTGTACCCTTTGTGTATGTTGTTGTGCATCCTATGCCTAGTTTGTAGCTTATCTTATAAGCATACAATAGTCTGTGTGTATGCCGCTCTCTCATAGAAATGTAGCAAAAACATAAGCCACCTCTTGACGCACCTACCTTGTATGTGGTCGTAGCTATATCAGCTTGACTTCATTATGGCCCTCACTAATGAAGGAAGTGCATTGGAATAAATCATTTTAAACATCCAATATCCTATTGTGTCCTTGATAGAGTAGCTATTATTATAGTGGAAGCATAAACTGATGATGTGAAATTCATTCGACCTGACTGGCATGTCGTGCATGCAGAGGTGTAAACCCTTGGCTACAATGACCACCTGAAGAGTTTGAGCTAATACCAAAAGTGACTTGCACAATGAAGCTCACAATTTTCCATTGTCATACGTAAACTGTGAGGTTATATCCT
Organism: Adiantum capillus-veneris; assembly: GCF_014529385.1. Lineage (NCBI taxonomy): Eukaryota > Viridiplantae > Streptophyta > Polypodiopsida > Polypodiales > Pteridaceae > Adiantum > Adiantum capillus-veneris. The sequence goes on along the minus strand of NC_140932.1, from coordinate 24,850,338 downwards.
ACTTTGCCAAATTCCCAAACATGCGTGCCATTGCCCTTGATCCTCAACAATCAATAGGAAATACTTGGGTATGGGTTAGAATCCTTGCTTTGCGTGAACTCTGTCAAAGCACTTTGCTTTGCACATCAAAAAATATTTTGCAAAATAAACGTTAAAACACAAAAAAACAAGAAGAACTTGAAAGTTTTAACCTTGTCGCCAACTTGTGGCCAAATTTTTGGAAACTCAAAAATAAAAAGCGTGTCCAAATCTGGCTCATAGCCATATCTACTACTCGATTGAGCTATTGTATGTACCATATACACCCACTTGGCATGTAATAAACGGTAGACATATTGGAAAATTATGCCAAGTTCATATGCTAATAGAATATTCTAACAAACTTTGGAAACGTCGATGCCAGATGCCAAAACTGAAGCCTTGCTTTACATAAGTACTCATGGAGTTCTTGTGCTCATAGCTAATGAATACTCTTGCTAACTGGTAGATGTCATAGCAAAGAAATTTGACCTTGTCGATCATTCACAGTAATTGACCTTGTGTAATTGTACATCTTATTCAGAAGCATAACAATACTTGCAAGTTTTGTAGCTCGTACTTGCTTGGCTTGATGACCATTGTCCTCCAGCATATAGATTTGTCTTTATCAACAAAAGCGTAGAATAATGTTGCCTAGGAGCCAAGCCCGAGCAAAAATTCCAATCCAAAACTCAAAACCTAGAGAAACTTTTCCCGGGTTCCTGAACTGGAACAAAAGGTCATCCATGCTGAGCACTTGTGCCTCCTTCATCAAGTCTAGCAATAGGCCATGCTGATCTACTTGAGATTTTAAAGCATTGCTACTTGGCATTGTCTTTGCATCAAAATTTAACCTCTGAGGAGCATGCTTTATTGAGGTATTAAGGAGAATCCATGCTTCTTGTCTACTTCTAGGGACTTTCTATACACCGTGTGCAAGCCGAAGGACTACAAGCACACAACTTGACTAATGCAAACAAGCTCTGCGTGGGCGGTGTGTCACTCACCTCCTATAGTGTTGCCATCGAGGGACTCCGTGTGCACATGGAGAAGAAGAAGCCGCTGCGTTGCCGCTCGTCCTTCTCTGTATTGCCGTGTTCACCGATGCTCTCTCTCTCCCTCTCTCTCTCTCTCTCTCAGACAGGAAAGAAGAGGTGAAGCCAGAGCAAAGCTTACACGTTCCAAATCCCTCTCTCTCTCTCTCTCTCTCTCTCTCTCTCTCTCTCTCTCTCTCTCTCTCTCTCTCTCTCTCTCTCTCTCTCTCTCTCTCTCTCTCTCTCTCTCTCTCTCTCAGACAGGAAAGAAGAGGTGAAGCCAGAGCAAAGCTTACACGTTCCAAATCCCTTGAAACCCCTATTTTATAGCCTTATATATGGCTTGCCATCCTTTTCACATATGAGTGTCCATATTTTGTCAGTCAATGCTAAGTGGGTCTGGTGCGTCTGTCATCAGCGACGATCACTACCTTTTACTATAAACCTCTTGGATTGACAAGCCCGGCCCATGACTAAACATATGCACAAAAGAATAATGGCGACATCATGGATTAACATGCTCCCCTTCTTGATGTAGATTCCATCCCCGGAAGCTAGTGAGGTGAAGATCGTTCTTCGAGGTGGTAGAGCATCTGGGATAGATTGTATGCAAGCAGAACTATATGGCAATAAAGCATGAGGGAAACATAAAGTACATGAGGACATGAGTAATTGCAAAGAGTTTGATGAAATTAATCAATCAATAGTTTTGGGCTTATGGATGAATCTATCAATTAAGTTGGTATGACTAAGGTTAAAACAACTACTCTAGTAGTAGCAAAGTTAGGAAGATTATCTATCTCAATTATGCCTTTTAGCTTTGATTAGCCAACTAACTCTCACAACTCGAAATAAGAGGTTGAATTTTTCACTTTAAGCTTAATGGAAGTCTTTTTCATGTCTTTTTTATTTATTATTCAGAATTATTTTCCGTGTGTGCTTATTTTGTATGTCCGGGCCTTTTTGCTTTCCAAAGAAAAGTGCCCACACTAGGAACCTCGAGGGTTGTAGTACCATAGACAATACATGTGAGGGAGGTACCAAATCAAGCCAAGAATCCTCTTCCAGCTTAAGATTTTACCTTTGTGATACTTTTTCTTTTTGCTTCCATGTCCTTTGTATTCTCACTAGTGTCTTTTTTTGTTGAAGTGAGCAAGCTTCTCTATGCCTACTATACACTCCTAAGGTCTCAAACACCCAAATAATTTTACCAACTAGGGCTAGTGGTCAAGTAAATGAGTTAACCTAAATTCACAGTCTCCTGACCTCAAGGCGCATCCATAAGACTAAACTCTAGTTCATCAACCTAAGCAAAGACAAATTTATATAGCTATTATGGCAGATAACATAACATAACTAAATGCACTTAATCAAACCATGGAAAACCATAATCAATAATTATAAATATCCACTAGCATGAGTCATGGAAAGTACTACACTTGGAGGTATGGAGTTGTTGATTTTGTCAAAGCAAATTTCCTTACTTAGGTGGATGGAGATCCATATAAGTTCTACACAACAATATCAAGCAACAAGCCACTATACCTCTAGGAGGCATGTCAGTGTGAGAAGACCAAAACTCCTGGAAAACAAGCTTAAAGAATCTAGACCCCTAACCGATCTATTTGTTATCACTTATGGAGTCAAGGGAAGAGGATATTTATAGACCGGGTGGCATCTCTAAGTCTAGGCCTCTATTCTCATCATCTAGATAAACAAAATCATTGTCAGTGAGGCCATAGTCTTCCTCGGATTCTTTATCATCTTCATGTGCACATATGCTAATCAAGAACCTTGTTATGTGCGGATACTCACCTTGTGCAAACGAATAGGCATGTGCCAATAGAGAAACATTCACTGAGTACGGGTCACTAGTAGTCTATAGACGTAATAGCCATTCTAACTCCTCAAAAAGTTTCTCACACGTGAGTCTCTCTACCAGATCCCATTCACAAGAAAACGCAGGGTAGCATATGTGAAACACTTAAGAAAAATAAAAAGGGTACTTTTCATCAAAAATAGAAGCCCATGTCTCTGGTGAACTAGCCATCTCTAAGAACACAGATAGATTTGGTTAGGTCTCTAAAACATGAGGGTTGTTTCTTTTCCTGCTTGATGTGACATGGTGCATTTGGACTATGTGTTGGGTTCGATAGGGTGGACTCTCATTGCTAGTCGCTCTAGCTCATTTACTGTTTTCATCCTCTTTTTTGTTTTTTTAATTTGGTTTGCTTTAGTATAGGACTGTGTGTGTGTGTGTGTGTGTGTGTGTGTGTGTGTGTGTGTGTTCCCTAAGATTTGGAAGTTAAGGTATTTGAGAGGAAGGTTAAGAAGAGGTTAAGAGGGAAGCAATCAAATAATGATTGTTAGTAAGTACTCCCCCCTTCCTTGGGTAGATCATACCTTTTGGAAAGTTGTCGTCGCCTTTTGAAATTAATTGTTCCAAGTTGTAACAGGTAAATATTTTGATCAATGGGATTTTGTCACCTTAGGTGATTCATCAATCTATAAGGGTCGTAATGTACACTCCCATTATCTTACTTGAGAAGTTGCTTTAGGTGATGAACTCATAATTAGAGGTACTGAGTCTTTTTTGTTTGTGTGGATTTGTACAATGGTAGGTGAGGGTTGTGTCAAAGCTTGTATTTCCATATATGAGCTACATGAAGAGCTAGAAGCTTCATTTGACTTCCCTATTCCTGAGCTAGGTGGAAGAAATCGTTCTTTCTTCGGTACCCAAACTAGCTCTAGAACAGGTGTGTAGCATTGCGTGATCTTTTCCTTCCCATGATCTTCAAATCATTTTGGAGTTACAACATTTAGCCTACATGGATCTTTAGTAGGTGACAGGGAGAATAGAAGGTACGTTTAGGTACCCAGATTTGATCGTTTCCATCATAGTAGCCTCGGGCTTCCAATAGTCGTTTAGGAATCCATCGTAACGTATTCTTGCATTTCTTAGGGCTAGTGAAATTTTTTTTGCGAGATTTCTTTTTTGAACCATATTGAAAATTAAAATTAATGGTCATTAATGAAACTTTAGGGACCCATTGATACGTTTCCTTTGTCAAAACGTGTTGCTTCTTGGGTGCCACATTCTTTGTTTTAGTTAGGGGAGTTGAATTTTTTGAGTTTTGTGCTACATGAATGGATGCATTAACCTCTCATATTTGCAATGCTTTGTTCTTTTCTCCCTCAAGAGGCGATAGCTCAGAGACTACTCTTTGAGTGGTAGTAATTAGAGTTGGTTTCTGTGTTGTGATACTCTCAGTGCCCCGATCAATATTACATTTAATTGCAGACATCCAAGTGCACCCTAGGTTTATGTTACCCTCCATAGTGCCAAGAGGCATAACCAAAAAGTTTTGGGTCATTGTCCGATTGTCATATAATAGGAGTGTGCAAGATTCCAAAGACAATTGGTTTCTTCTTGTTAATACCCTTGACTTGCATGGTACTCTTGGATAAAGACAACTTTTTTAATTGACACCACACTCCATAGGATAACAGATTATGTTTAGCTCATGTGTCAACTAAAGCGTTATATAGCACTTTCCCATAGGTGCTATTTAACTCGATGGGGTATCGTAGAGGTAGGTCAAAATCTTCCAAATCATCCTCTGGCTCAACTTGAAATGCATGTGTAACTCCAAGTTTGGCCTCTCATTGGCGCCTAATACGTTGTTGTTTTTGAGAGAGAGAGAGAGAGAGAGAGAGAGAAGGGAGAGAAGGGAGATGGGGAGAGAAACAAAGGGAGATGGAGAGAGAGTTTGGGGAGGGGAGGGTCTTTTGGGGGGGGGGGGGGGAGAGAGAGAGAGAGAGAGAGAGAGAGAGATGGGGAGAGAGGGGGGGGGGGGGGGGGGGGGGGGGGGGGGGGGGTTACTCTACTGGAGGGGGGAGGTGGCAATGGAGTGTGGTGGTAGGAGTAGGAGCGGCACATGGTGGCAGCAAGCTAGAACCGCCAACAACCAATTATTGGATAGGGTGGTGGTGGTGATGGGTGCTAAGGGGCAGCATGGGGCGGCAATGGGCGGTAGTGGTGGTGGTATGGAAAAAAAAAACTCGCTCCAAAGCTCACTCCGTAACCACCCCCGTGACGACCCTATCACCCCCCTCTTGAGAAAGTAATACTCGGCCATTCCTGATGGTGAATTTAAGAGATACATGGGTCTCATGGCTTGGTGATGAGACATCGATAACCACACTTGTCTTTGTAGATGACCGAATTGGCAACTTTTGCCGATGTTCCATTATGAGTCCCTGCACAAAGTTCCTGGAACATTTAGCCCAACAAAAAAACACAGCCATAATCAGCCCATCGAATAAAAGTGCAGCCACAATCAGTGACAACATCAAGATCCAGCAAAAACACACAGCCATAATTAGTGACAACCCAGAAAACCGGCAAAAAACACAACCGTAATCAGCTTTACCTCATTTTGGGAAACACCGATCTTCAATGTCATGGAAGCAAATCTATCAAAGGTATCCACAATGTGCTCATTGTTGGGTTCATCACATTGGTGACCCTCAGTCTCCACCATTGGAAGATCCTTGGCATCATCACGGGGCGGCATCTCGTATAGTGGCGTATCTCCAAGGCCATACTGGGAGCTAGAGCTCATTAGGAGAAAGTTGGACTCACTTTTGGGCCTTTCAGTTCTAGAGAGAGAGTGGCGCTCGACCAATGAGAAAGAGGCTTATGTTACGTTGAGAATCAACATTTTGGAGCCAAGCTCTTTTGGAAAAAAGGGAGAAAATAAATTGCACAATTTTACGCTTTCAAAGCATAAATGCCATAAGTTGTACTAACTCTGTACCGACGAATTTCAGAACTTTCATTGAAGACTCTAGTATCTATGTTCCCGACCAGATATTACTTTGAGTAGCTCTACTTTCCTCTCAAAACTTTCTCCTTTTTCATATTTGCACTAACTTTTCTGTGTATTCTAGTGCACATCATGACTACTTCTCGAAGGCCTAGCACTACCATTGACTATGTTAGCATTTTTAACAATTCTACTACAGATGATCAAGCATGGATACCATCTCGAATAACTATCACAAGTTGGGTACTACTACAAACTAGGAGGAGGAAGAGGAGGCAACGCAATGATTTCGTGGAGGCTTTCAAGGGACAAGTTAAAGAGTTTGAAGTGTGTTCGTAAAGCAAGGAAAGAGGTACTCATACAACATGCTTTCCAACATGCAGACTTAAGGTTGCAAACATCTCCTCCAAGTTTTCCACGGCATCGATCCAATTGTAAGTTATTTTGAGAATCTCACTTAGCGCATGATTATATTTGAAGGTTAAGTGGTGGCTATCATCTTTGGTATGTTTCAGATATTTATCCATCGAATAGGACGGACTCGCAACCAGTTGAGAGGATAGTTGGGATTTTTTATGCTTTCCATGCATTTATTGGTGAGCAAATGTACCGAGGAAGACAACACAAGGAACTTGTAGATAATGAAATATTATTTTATGACATGTCATGTTTGGAACCGAGAACTTCCTTTGGCTGGGGTCGTGTAAATTCTTTGCCACTTCCATCCTTTGACAACAAGGATTGGTCTTTGCCAGCTTTGCAAACTAGTGAAAGCTTAGGTGTTTCAGGATATACAAAAGTCCCTCAAGTATTCAATTGCCACAAAAATAGTTCGGCTCGCACTATTTATGCCTCTTGAAGTGCTTGTAGATTTCTTCTTCGATGAGCAAATAAGAACTACCGCAACAATGTTCATTTGCAAGTCTAAGAGTTGTTTGGACTTTTTAGATGATAATTGGGATAGGAAACAATCATAGGGAAAAATTTGTATTTTGCAAAAGAAGTCCATAATTTGCAAGTTTATTATAAGCTCTCAAAATTTCATAGTGTTGTTTTACGATTTTTTATATCATCTTCTGAGTGGGTAGCTTATTCCACTTGACCAAGATACAAAGTCCAGCCCTGAGAACAAATCTTTATCAATGGAGTTGTACTTTCGAAACAGCCTACTTTCTGTGATGGAGCCAATGTCAAGCACAACTCTTGCACAGCTCAGGGTAGATCTTACATGTGAAGAACTTCCACTTTTGCCAGAATTGTATGCATTCAGTCTCAACAATAAAAAGGTGCTTACTAAATGGATGAATTTTGATTGTCTTTAATACATTGAAACATAGAATCTAACTCTTTCTTCTTCTCAGATGCCAAGACGCAAGGAGAAAACAACATTGTGCAAGGAGTCCCTCTCAAATACACTTCACTTAATTGTTTCCACCGGAAGCTGGGTCACATACATTGTGCACGTAATGAGCTTTGATGCCATGCAAACCATGATGTACTCTTAAAAATGACTAATACAGAAACATTTTGTGCCGCTCAAACAATGTTTAAAAAATGTACACTTTTCATTGTCTCAAAACTTTACAAATTGTGTTGTTTCTGTCAAGATGTATACAAAGAGAGGTAGTTATTGCTTCCATCCCCTGCTACTGCTCCCCTGTCCTCTCCCCCGGTTGGTGCCACTGGTCCCCTACCCTCTCCCCTAGTTGTTGCCACTACTCCCCTGCCCTCTTCCCCGGTTGCTGCTTCTTCTCCCTCGGGGGACGCTGGTCTCGGGCATCCTTTCGAATCGTTCAAAATCATGGGCCTCTTCCATGGCTTCCCATGCATCTTGCACCTGTGAAGCTTCCCTTTGTTCTTGCTCTTGCCACTAAAGTGTAACCCATTCCTCTACTTGTGCGGCGTCCGCATAATATTGATTGATTGCTTAATGCATATTTCGAACCTCGTCTTGAGTCTGCTGGTAGCACTGCGTCATTTCATCAATGCGAGCCTATTCGAAATCCTCAGCTCTTGCGCTTTCCGCTTTTGAACGTCTGTTTACCAAGATTATAATATAATGGATGGCCGTTACAGAAAATTTTCACGCATCGTTGGGGGTGTAGTTATGTAATTGACGTTCCTGTAGAAGCGTGATAATAAGAACGTAAGTAAAGATGTTGCTTCTTTTAATACAAACGTTGCAGCAAACAACACGATTACTTACGTTTTGTACATCCAAAATTTGACTGAGAAGCACCAAGGCATTCAAACATGTCCGTTAGCCACACTTATAGTCATCAACCTGCGTGGGCACGTTGAGCCGTTGGTGCCGGCTGGTAGTCCCTATATCATGTTCTAATAAAACATACTCTACATAGCATACAAATTTTTTTGCGGCACATAACCACTTGAGTCAGTAACACATTACAAAGAGATAATACTGCCAAATGTATTCATATGTGCCTTACAATTTTACACACTCATAAAACCCCTTGCTTTGCTCGGAGTTTGCGTACTAGACAATCTTATCTTCAAGGTCAAATAACAATAGATTCCAATGATCACTACACCAAAACCATCAAGGATGAGGAGAATAAGATCCTAAATCCAACATTTTTTTTACAAGGCAAGAAGAAACTCATGATTGATCGTATGCACTGACCAGAAAACACGCTAGATCCCAAATCACTCTGCTAAACAGCCCAACGGAGGAAAAAAGGAAACTCCGTTGTTCTGAAGCATAGGCAAGATCAGCGGATCTATTACGTATATTTTGTTCTGAACATCAACAGGCAGAAGCGAGATAGCGTGCCTAACATGAATCAATGGCAGTGATTAGATTTTGAGCGGGCTATCGCTGCCACAAACACATGGGTCAATACCAAGCGATTGGGGCACCTATCGAATTCCATAAGCCACTGACTCGCTTGGTATTGACCCATGTCTTAACGATAGTAAGCCATCTAATGAACCAAGCTTGACTCATAAAGAGCTTGAGACGTACCACATAGCAATGTTGACGACTACCACAAAGACATGCGTCAATACCGAGCGAGCTATGTACCTATCGAATTTCATAAACCACTGACTTGCTTGGTATTGACCCATGTCTTAGTGGTAGTGAGTCATCTAATGAACCAAGTGTGACTTATAAAGAAAAACTTGAGACGTAACACATAGCAATGTTTACGACTGCCACAAAGACACGAGTCAATACTGAGCGATTGGTCTACCTATCCAATTCCATAAGCAACTGACTCGCTTGGTATTGACCCATGTCTTAGCAAAAGTAAGCCATCTAATGAACCAAGCGTGACTTATAAAGAGCTTGAGAAGTACCATATAGCAATGTTGATAACCGCATCCGTTGCGTTGGAGTTGGAGAAACTGCGCATGCAGAGGAAGTCTTGTTTATTGAGGTTCAAAATGCAGGACTCCTCTGACCTTCCAGGCAGCAGTATCTGTGCATGTAGAGCCTGCTGAGCTGATTAGAAATTCAAATTCCTCTTTGTTTTCTTTGTTGATTTGCTCTAAAATGCTACATTCCTCTAGTAAAGGCTCCTCATTGGATGGCCCTCGTGAATCAAAGGCTTCCCCTTGCCTTTCTTGAGCTTTATCCATCTCCTCCGATACAAGCTCAGGGTCCTCCCTAGCAAGAACATTCTCCTCCCTGGAGGGCTCATTTCTCTCCCTGGTTGGCTCATTCTCCTCCCTAGAAGGCACATTTTCCTCCCTTACTGGCACAAGCTCCTCCCTAACTGGCTCATTCTCGCCCATAACTAGCTCCGGATCCTCCATGCCTTGCTCATTTTTCTATCTAGCTGGTTCCTCCCTAAGAGTCTTACCAATCATCGAGCGAACTTATCTGAGCGAATTAAAAATCGAGCAAATCGATTCAAAAAATAACTTCATATGTACTTTTTTACGTTTAAATTAATATTTGTGTATATATTCGTATTTATTTGTAGACATATGCATATATATAAGTAATGTGCTCTAATACAATGTTAGAATGATTATTTCAATGAAAAAATGATAACTATATTTTATATGTGAGATGTGTTGTTACTTGTGTAGCCAAATCAAACTATTCAAAATAGCAAAAGGAGAAAAGAGACCACTTTTACATAATATAATAGTAAAACCTTAGATATTAAACCACATTTTAAACATTACATCTCTTCGTTTTGCACATTGTTAATACAAAAAATCCATAATCACAACAAGTAGCTACTATAAATATCCACTACAAGTATACATTTGGTACTCATGGAAACTAAGGTAAGTGCTAGTTATCATCCACAAAGACATTGCATCATTGCCGTCCAATTGGAGATCCATAATCTTACCACTTAAATAACAAAATCAAACTCTTCAAAACAACAAAAGAATCAATCTGCAATAATAGAGTAGTAACACCTTAGAGTTTCACCACATTTTAAACATTACACCTCTTCACTTTGAACATTTTGAATACAAAAAATCCATCATCTCAAAAAGTTGCTACTATAAGTGTATGTATGGTAATCATGAAAACTAAGATGAGTCGCACTCATCATCCACAAAGACATTGTATCGTTGTTGTTCATCTAGAAAGACATAATCGTACTGCTTGTCTGATGCCATCCTTTCAGCAATCGCCTCAATGTACACTGACAATACACTAACATAAAACAAGAAACAATAATAATTACCAATTTAACTGCAAAACTACACCATACACAATAGATATGCAAATCAAATCCAAATACATAGCCATCAAAGTCTCAAAAACAAAAAGTATATGTCAAAACCATAAATGATGTCCTACTAGAGGGTGGAAGCCTTACAAATCATCAAACAGATTACCACCTAAAAATTTGTCCCCCTCATCATCCACATCTTTGGAGGTAGAAGCCTCCTTTTTGTCTCGCTTTTTTGAGTGAAGCAAAGGCCGCACATATGATGCAATCAAATCCTCATCACTATCAATAGAAGCACAAGCATGTCCTGTAACCAAACAAGCAGCAAGAATAGGAGCGGTCCCACACCCAAATTCCAAACATATACCCTTTGGCTTACACAACATCTCCACAAAACATGCCAATAGCCCATGGCTCCTCTGGAATGCACCACGCCATGGCTCTCCCGACAAAGATAAAGCTCGAGAATCATCAGGGAGGTAATGCTTCCTTAGTGAGTCTATTGGTTTCATGCCCGATAAGTGAAACATTGGTGTGCTCTCCATAATAAAACATGGTGGATGGACACCCCTCCTATGAACCAAAAATAGCGTAGACGTTTCGCACTACATGTACATAAAAATTAGAGTGTCATATAGTGAAATCTCGCCACATATCCTCTCAAGGAAGTTTTAAAAACTATTACTCAACTCTCTTTCCATAGCTCTCTATGTAACCATATGAATCGTGGTGCATAATAATAATGCGATGATGCACATGCATATCAACTCCTCCACATAACTTCTCAACCCATCGGAGAGTATCTCCTAAAGCAAACAAACTAAATTTTATAAGCTATAATATAAAATCAATATAATCAATTTAAAAAGAAAAGATCATAATTCTTAGAAAAACAATAAAATTAAACAACAAACTATTGAAAGCAAAATCATACCTGCACCTGAAGCCATAACAAGTAACCATCCCGAATCTGCAAGTGTGTTATGAGCCAAATGGACACCACTACGAACATGCTCCTCACTACAAAAATCCCATGGTGGTCGTGTGTTCGATGGATGATGCAAACCTCCAAAAGGCAAGTCTAAGAAAATGAAATCCGCAGCCCATGCCACAATACGTCCACATCTAGTATATAGCATATCCGATGCACATGCCTTGAGCATGTGTTCATGAATAGGTACCCATACAGGGTTACGTATACCTGCTTGAAAATCACCTACGATAGCTATGTAATCCCCAACCACTGCCATACATCTTCCATCTCCCGAAGAAGCCAATGAACCAAAAGGAATCTCCGTAGCATACACATAAGAAAACACTTTCTTTAATCTCTTGGTGCCACCTCTCCCTACATCAACACCCACAAAAATTAATGTCAAACAAATATTCATAATGTGAATTAATTTCAAAGCTTTCAAAGCAAATCGACTTAGCGAGCAAAATCTTGCTTAAGCAACAAGTTGGAAGAGGATGAGGAGAAGAAACGATGCGAGTTTTTTTTGTTTTGGGGGGGGTGGGGAGGGGGAAGAGGGACAGGTTTACACCAAACGCGTTTCGCTTTCATTAGCTCATCAGTGGTGCAAACATAAAGGAGGATATGGAGGAGGTATAAATAGTGAGGTGTGGTGTGGCTCAAAAAACTGTAATGGTACCTCTTTTGAAGATGGAGAGGCTAACTTAAAGACAAGTTATTGCTCACCTAAAGTGGGTACTTACAAAAAAGGGGGGGAAAGTGGAGAGTTAATGGGGCATTTAAAGGAGTGGAAGATTGTACAGGAAAGGGACTAGTCAAAAAAGGGGGGGAATTTGACTTAGCCTAGGGAATGGGTGGAGTTTAGAGGGGCTGCATATATACATGAGGCGAAAGCTAACTGAATTCAGGTTATAGTCAAATTCGGGTGTAATTCCTTGGGGGGGGGGGGGGGGGGGGGGGGGGGGGGTTAGAGAGGCTGTATAAATGAGGCCGCAATTAGCTATGGTAAGGATTTGTCAATTACGGGTGGAATTCCTTTGGGGAGGGTTTCGGGGATTGAAACGGAAAAGAAAAAGGAGAAGGAGGTTTAGAGAGAAGGGTTCCGAGATTAGGCGCATTCATCCAACATATCAAAGGTCTAGGCAAGTGTGCGAGGTCCGTACTGGTTTTGAGCAGATTAGTGAGGGGTTGGTTAATGAAACGAGATAAGTTAAGATGGTGGATTAGAGGTGAGAAAGGAATCTTGATGATGGTAGGAGAAGGTTTGGTAATAGGCTGTTTTTGAAGGAGAGAGGGTCTTAGATCATAAGAGAGGTAGAGAAAGCAAGCTTTCAACAGGGGGGAGGGATAACCCTTTGCTCTAAGCCTAGTATAGAAGAGGTTACGAATAGAGATGAAGCCTGAAAGAGAGCTTTCCCTAATAATGTACTTCTTAAGCTCTGAGAGGATAAAAGAAATCTTTTGGTGAGTAGGGTGCCAAGATTGCCAAGGGATATAGTTGTAGGAGTTTAGGGTTTTATGGTGACAATGGGTATCAAGGATCCCATAAGCTGAAAAAGAGGGTCCCTTGAAAAAATGGATATCCAGAATAAAAGATTCTTGAGAGAAGATTGAAAGGGAAATTTTGATATGTTCTTGGAGAGGGTGTCCATACTTTTGGAGGAGTTTGTTTAAGCTAGAGCGAGGACCATCCCAAATTCCAAAGGCATCATCTACAAATCTCTTGAAATAGAGAAGGGACGGAGAACATAAGAGATTCATGCCTTCTTCCAAAAAGCAAAGAAAAAGGCAAGCATACACAACCGCAAAGTTTGATCCCATAGCGGTGCCTTTGATTTGGTGCCAAAATTCTCCATTGAAAGAGAGATAATGGTGGTTGAGGATAAGAGAGGCTAAGGATAAGATGAAGTTAACCTTAGGGGAAGGGATAAAACCTTGGATGGAACTTTTAAGGGCAAGGAGGCCTTCGCGGATGGGGATAGTAAGGTAGAGAGATTCAACGTCAAAGGTGAAGAGAATAATGTTGGGAGGGAAAGTGGTAGAAGCTAAATCTAAAACAAGAGAGTGAGAGTCCTTAAGGTGTTGTGTTTTGGACAAAAAAATCGGGTATAGTTGTGTATGAAGCCACTTAGAGGCGTTCTCCAAGACGTAAGCTTTGTAAGAACAGATGGGACGGCCTACGAGGATGGGTTTGTGGATCTTAGTTAAAAGGAAGAAGGGACAAGGTTTGGGTTTATCTAATGAGGAGGAGTGGATAAAAGCTCTTTCGTTGTAGGGAAGAAGAGGATAGTTGGTGACGATGGAGAAAAGGAGGGATTGTACAAAAAGTAGAGGAGTTGTAGAGATTTTGGAGTAGGTGAGGGGGTCCATAAGGTGTCGAAAAGCTTCATTATTGTACCAGGACTTAGACAGGATAACTGGTCCTAGATTTTTATCTGCCGGTTTGATAATGATGTTACGATCATTTCTTAAGGATGAGATGGATTTCTTTAAAAGAGGTTTAGAGTGAAAAGGAGGAAGAGAGGATAGAAGAGGTTTAAGGAGAGAAGAGATAAGACTAAAGGTTTGGTTAAGAGTTGTGGAGGGAGAGGGAGGATTCCAAAGAGGATTCGGGATAGAAAAAGGAGAAGGAGGAAGAGAGGGTTCTTTATTAAAAAACATTTTAAGTTGCAAACTTCTTTCTAAATTAGAATATGCTTGAAGAATAGGGGAGAGGGGGGGTGGGGGAGAGGGGGGAATATAATTCAGCCCAAGGCCTACAAGCCTTTGTTCGGAGGGAGAGAGGGAACGATTAGAGAGGTTATGGAAAGAAAGGTTAGTAACCTTGTGCTCAAGGGAAAACGTGGAAATTTTGCTAAGAGTCAAAATCTTAAAGAGATGGGGGTTAGTGAGGGGTAGCCAAAATTTACAACGCTTTCTACCTATGTAGGGGAGTGGGAAAGAAAAGGGAACATACAAGGAGGAGGGGTCCAGATAAAAGGAAAGAGGGGGGGTTTAGAGAAGAGCAAATGGACCCAAGTTGTAGGGTGCTCCTTCCCTACTTCTCCCTCCTCCATTGCAAGTTTCTTGAAGTTTTAGGTAGTCTATACTTAGGGTGCAGAGGCTTGGGTTGTGGTGTGAAAGAGTTGAGGGGGTAATGGGGAGTTTTGAGAAGAGAGGGTAAGGGGGTGATGTTTGATGCGGAGGGAGGAGTGCATGATTTCTTTGGAGTGGTTAAAATGGGAGGATTGTGGGAGGGGGAAGTAGTGCAAGGGTGCCTTATGGGGGAGAGGGTTTGGGCTTTTTAAAGGGTTGAAATGTGGAAATTACATGGGAAGTTCTATTCAAAGGGGGAGGCTTCTTGAAAGGTTTTCGAGTGTTATGTGACAAAACTTTCGGAGGAGAGGGCTTGTAGGAGGTTGAGTGGGAGTTGTTCGGCGGCTTCTTTCGGGGGGGTGAAAGAAGCTTCTTCATTTGGGTGGTGACTTCATGAAGTACCAATTCACCCACCGTTACCTCCTTAGACAGAGACTCTACTTCTTCCAAGATGGCAGATTGGGACCTCTTCCTAGCATTGTGTGCCGCTAAGCTTAAAGAAGAGGCTAAATGCGCTTGAAGTATCTCATTTTGAAGATGCGCATCAAATTAATTGAGGGAGGTTTGCTTCCAAAGAAAAAGTTGATTCTCCCAAGTTGTGGGTAGCACCCTTGGGAAAGAGATGGGTGCAAGCGTTTTGGTAAGGTCCAAAAGCCTCTCATCCACAAGATCACGGTACTCATCAAAGGTTTTTTGGAGGTTATTGACAAGCAAATCTTGGGCTTGGATGTACGCTTTAGTGCAATCTAATTGGAATTGGATATTGAGAGCGTTAAGCTTGGCGCTTAAGAGTGCTTGAGCTTGAGAGTCATCCAAAGTGAGGCGAGGAGGCTTCATACAAAGGCTATGCGGGGCTTTTTGCAAGGAGTGAAGGTTTTGCAAATGAGAAAGGTGTGATTTGGCTTTGCTAAGTTTTTGATTGAGGGCCTTAAACTCTACCAAGGAAAGGGTAGAAATTTTATTGAACTCCAAAGGCTTTTCAATTTGGGGTAGAATGGGAGAGGGAGCCACCGCAGGGGAGGAAGAGCTTGCAGAGAGAGAAACAAAGGATGAGGGGAAGGCAAGGGGAGGACTAGTGAGGAGACCGCCTTGGGAGGTGTTGGAGAGAATGCCACCATGCAAGGTTTGTGTAGAGGTGGAGAAAATGCCACCATGCAAGTTTTGTGGAGAGTAAGTAAGGCCGGGATTAAGTGAGAGAGAGGGATTAGTGATTCCGATGTTTTTTGTCACGGGAAGGGAGAGTTGATCAAGATCCTCAAGCGGTAGGTTAGCGGTGAGGCCGAAGATTTCTTCCGAACTAAAAAGGGTCTTTTTCGAGGAAGTAGGAAGAGATGACGTTGGAGAGGGTCGGTTGATGAGGTTAGCCACCGAGGTAAAGCCAGGAAAAATAGATTTACCCTTAGAAAGGGTGTTGGGTTTCACGGGAATTACAAGGCCCGGAGAGGCGGATGTGGGTGTTGGGAGATTTGTGGTGTGAGCCGCCATATTGGAGATAGCGGAGGCCGGAAGCGAAGGAGACGGAAGCAAAGCATTGGGGTTACTCTCTATTGTCGTTGGGGTAGGGTTTGATCCCAAAGCCGATGCCGAAACTGGGGAAGGAGTCGCCATAAGGATTAGTAAAAAAAAGAAGGGGAGGAAAGGTTCGATGCGGAGATTACCTCGCACCGAGAAAGGAAAGGTTTTTAACTTTGCTCGGATTAAAGACTGGTTTTGCTTGATCTTTGTTGTAGTTGAAGAGGAAGCAAAAAAGGCACACGTTGAAGGTTTCTGGTTGAGGGTCCGTTGAAGTAGAAAGCTCTGAACGAAGCAAACTCTCCGCACCAAGCGTCTTGGGAGGTGCTGCCGGTCAACCGGCTCGAGCGTCGAAGTATGGTAAAATCTCCGTGCAAAGCTATGCTAGAAGTCTCCTTCTGAAGCTGCACAATAGCCCCACTAGGTTCGCCACCCGCACTGTGTAGTATACAAAGCTCAAGTTGGGCAGGAATCGCCCCCAGGGCTGTGCCGCCTCTATTACACGCCGTGCCGGGACCCGCCACCTCTGCTAAATCCGAGCTTCAAGTTGCGCAGGAATCGCCCCAAGGGCTGTGCCGCCTCTATTACACGCCGTGCCAGGGCCCGCCACCTCTTCTAAAGCTGAGCTGTGGCTCACCACCTCAGCAGCAGCTGCCGTCTTGTGAAGCCGAGCTGTGGCCTGAGTTATGACGGGCCACCACAGTAGCGGCTGCAGCGTTGTAAAATTTAGCTGTGACCCGCCACCTTAGCAGGAGCTGCAGCGTTGCAACGTTATGGTCGGGAGTACACCATGCACTGGGACCCGCCCCTTCAGCAGCATCTCCAGCTACTAGTATCAAGTGGCCGCCTTGTAAAGCTATGGTCGGGCTTACACCCGAGCAGTAGCTAGGCAAAGGCTATGAGTACACCTGAGCATCAGCTATGTAGCGACCGTGAGTACTCTTGAGCAACAGCTAGGACTTGAGCCGCAACCTTCTAAAGTGATGGGTGGGAGTACGCCAACTGCGTCTTGCAGAGAAACTGCCGCCATTTAGCGACGAGCTGCATCCTAGTAAGGCAACAGGTGGGAGTGCACTACGTCGAGAGATGAACTGCAGCGGCTGGGTAGAAGCTTTGTTGTGAAGGGAAAATCCTCCTTGTAATGTCGGAGCGGGAGCTGTCCCCTGACCCTTGTAGCTGGGTTGTATGCCAGAGCGAAGTTAGGCTAGGCTCAAGCGCAAAATTGGCTCGTCGGTGTTGTGCAGGTGTTGCGCAGGTGAAAGGTGTTGGGAGAGAGAGGCAGTGACTGAGGCTGCGGCTGTGTAAAGAAAACTAAGGATGCCGAGGTCGCGGGGAAAGAGATCAAAGGGAGGAGAGGGGGTGTATTGTACACGGCTCGAGTTTAGAGGGAGGGAAGAGAGACGTTCAGGTGATTGGATATCTAAGATGTAGATCGTAAGTCAGGCCGTAGAGGAAAAAAATTTTAGTTTTGGGTTTAAAGCCTTGGGAAATAGGAAACATAAGGGATGGAACAGGTTCATGCCAACCTATAGCAAAATCAAGAGTGGGACCGGTGGATGCGGGAAAATCAAGCATGGAACTAGTTCACGCAAGCAAGGTGCAAAATCAAGTGAAGACCGGTGGATGCGGGAAAAATGAAACATGGAACCGATTCACACAAGCAAGAAGCGAGATCAAGTGAAAGTCGGTCAATGCGGAATTCAAGCAAATGCTACGCTAAAAACATCATATGAGCAAGTAGAATACTCAAATAATTTTAAAGCTTTAAAAGCAAATCGACTTAACGAGTGAAATCTTGCTTAAGCAACAGGTTGGAAGAGGATGAGGAGAAGAAACGATGCGAGTTTTTTTTTTTTTTGGGGGGGGGGGGGGGGGAAAGGGGGAAGAGAGACAGGTTTACACCAAACGCCCATAACTGGCCCCGGATCCTCCATGCCTTGCTCATTTTGCTATCTAGCTGGTTCCTCCCTAAGAGTCTTACCAATCATCGAACGAACTTATCTGAGCGAATTAAAAATCCAACAAATCGATTCAAAAAATAACTTCATATGTACTTTTTTACGTTTAAATTAATATTTGTGTATATATTCGTATTTATTTGTAGACATATGCATATATATAAGTAATGTGCTCTAATACAATGTTTAAATTATTATTTTCAATGAAAAAATGATAACTATATTTTATATGTGAGATGTGTTGTTACTTGTGTAGCCAAATCAAACTATTCAAAATAGCAAAAGGAGAAGAGAGACCACTTTTACATAATATAGTAGTAAAACCTTAGATATTAAACCACATTTTAAACATTACATCTCTTCGTTTTGCACATTGTTAATACAAAAAATCCATAATCACAAGTAGCTACTATAAATATCCACTACAAGTATACATTTGGTACTCATGGAAACTAAGGTAAGTGCTAGTTATCATCCACAAAGACATTGCATCATTGCCGTCCAATTGGAGAGCCATAATCTTACCACTTAAGTAACAAAATCAAACTCTTCAAAACAACAAAAGAATCAATCTGCAATAATAGAGTAGTAACACCTTAGAGTTTCACCACATTTTAAACATTACACCTCTTCACTTTGAACATTTTGAATACAAAAAATCCATCATCTCAAAAAGTTGCTACTATAAGTGTACGTATGGTAATCATGAAAACTAAGATGAGTCGCACTCATCATCCACAAAGACATTGTATCGTTGTTGTTCATCTAGAAAGACATAATCGTACTGCTTGTCTGATGCCATCCTTTCAGCAATCGCCTCAATGTACACTGACAATACACTAACATAAAACAAGAAACAATAATAATTACCAATTTAACTACAAAACTACACCATACACAATTGATATGCAAATCAAATCCAAATACATAGCCATCAAAGTCTCAAAAACAAAAAGTATATGTCAAAACCATAAATGATGTCCTACTATGTAGACATGTAGTAGTGTTAGTGTGTATACGCGCTTCACCAGGGGCACTTTTCTCCCACTGTGTTTTTCCCCCTGGACATCTGGTGTGAAAGGACACCTTATCTCTTAGGGTTTTATATAAGCTTTGTAGCTTTGAGTTTGTATATACACTATTATTTTAATATAGAGAGATAGACTACAGAGATCTCGTACACAAGCTCTGTGTCTTCTCCTTCTCCATCTTCTTCCTACTCTGAGTTGCTGTCTTCCTTCTGTTTCCTGTTTCATCATCTTCAACAATTGGTATCAGAGCTTGGTGATTTCCAGAGCCTCTACTTGCGTTTTCGCGTCCGTGCGCGCAATCGCAGTTTTCAGGCAGTTTTCGGAAAATTTGCTCGTGGGAGCATCCTCGACGTTCCAGGAGTATTCTGATCAGGCTACCTTGGGTTTTACCCCCCTTTTCAAGCCGTTCGAACCCTCAGAATTTTGTTCTGAGCAGCGTAGCAGAAGTTACTTTTCGGAGGCGTTTAGATCAAGAGGGTGTGCTTTTTGACAGATTTTCTTCAGGTAAACAGTTCTTTTGGGAATCAGCTTGTCTTAGCTTTGTGCTGAGATTTTGTGTAGAGTTTTTCTTGGATTGGAGAGGAGATTTATGAATCTCTTGGAGGTTCTTTTGCTCTCTTGTGTGCATCCACAGTATGGCTCAATCTACGAAGAAAGAGATTTTTGGTGCGTTTACATCCGAAGACAAATTGGATGGTACCAACTATTATCCTTGGTCTTTTATGGCCAAAAATGTTTTGGTTGGTAAAGGATTGTGGGATTATGTATCTGGAGATGAAGTTCGTCCAGTTAGCATTGCACCTGCCACGCCTGGTCGTGGTGCAGCTGTTGGTGCAGGACCCTCACAAGTCACTCCAGAGCAAAAGAGATGGGATACTAAAGATGCACAAGCTATGGCTATGATTGCCTTAACCATAAAGAGGACAATCACACCACATATCAGATCTTGCAGAACTTTTCAGGATGCTTGGAACACTCTGCAAGCTATGTTTGGAGGAAGAAACGCTGCCAGAATAGAGTTTTTGAAGAAACAACTTTACAAAATACAGATGCACGAAGGTGACGATATCGTCGAGCATCTTACAAAAATCAGGGATCTTAAAGAGAAATTGCTTAGCATTGATGAAGTGATTCTAGAGAAGGACTTGGTTTCCAAAACACTCAATTCACTACCACCATCTTATCTGACTTTTCAGACTTCTTTGACTCTGTCTTTGCGAGCTAATCCTCAGCCTCTTCATTTTGAAGAGTTAGTGGCTTTGCTATTGCAGGAGGATCAATCACGTAAGAACAAGTCTTTACAGGTGGATGGTATGGATCATGCTCTTGTTGTACATAACAAAAACAAGGGTAAAGAGAGTGCTCATTACTCCAAGTCTAGTGCAGGACAATCTTCAGAGAAGTCTAAAGGTGATTCCGACAAGTCCAAGAAGAAAGGTAAATGTCACTACTGCAAGAAACCTGGTCACTACATTAGTGAGTGTAAAAAGCGAATTGCTAAAGAAAAGAATAAAGAGTCAAGTTTGGTTGTTTCAGCTTCTGGTGATTCTTCTACAGCTAAAGAAGAGTCTGCAAACTTTGTGCAGGATTCTTATGCTTTTGTAGTATGTTCAGATTTTTTTGCTTACAGTGTTGACAAGACACAAATGATTTGGTACTTTGATAGTGGTGCATCCAAGCATATTACTTCAAGGAAGGATTTGTTTTGTTCATTGGATGCAGCTCCAGCAGGAAAGAAGGTGACATATGCAAATAATGCTTCTTATCCAATCAAAGGCGTTGGTAAGATTTTGATTACCATTTCAGATGGTTCAGATTTATGCTTGCCAGATGTCTTATATGTTCCAGGGATCAAGAAGAATTTGTTGTCTGTATCCTCTCTTGCAAAAAATGGTCTTCGGGTCATTTTTGAGGATGACAGATGTGTTGTACGAGATCTAGAGAATGGTTATTCTCTTATCACTACAGGTACGCTGGAAAATGGACTATTTGTGCTAGATCGTTATGAAAAGCAGATTCAGGTATGTATTGCAGAAACAAAGACTCAGGCCATGCAGGATGCTGAGTTGTGGCATGCTACATTTGGGCATGTTAGTTATGGCAGTTTGATGACTTTACAACGTCATAATATGGTGCATGATTTGTCTTTATTGGAGATGCCACCAAGACATGTATGTGAAGGTTGCGTTCTTGGAAAGATGCACAGATTTGCATTTTCACAGGATGGTTCAGTTAGAGCGACACGAAAGTTGCAGCTTGTACACAGTGATGTATGTGGTCCTATGAGGACGCCATCTTTGGGAAACAGCCTTTATTTTGTGACCTTCATTGATGACTTTTCCAGGTTTTTTTGGGTGTATCCACTCAAAGCAAAGTCAGATGTGTTTGCAGTTTTTCAACATTATGTCTCCATGGTTGAAAATGAAACAGGCTGCAAAGTACAGACTCTTCGTACCGATCGAGGAGGTGAATACATGTCAGGTGCATTTAAGGATTTTTTGGGAAAGAAAGGCATTAAACACCAATGCACTATGCCATACACACCACAACAGAATGGTGTTGCAAAAAGGAAGAACAGGTCTTTAATGGAGACGGCTAGATGTATGCTCAAGGCTAAGAGTTTGCCTCATAAGCTATGGATGGAGGCAGTTGCTTGTGCAGCACATGTTTTGAACAGGTGTCCTACTCGTGCCTTGAAGACCATTACTCCATATGAAGCTTGGTATGACAAAAAACCTTCAGTCAGTTATCTTCGTGTTTTTGGTTGTCTTGCTTATGCTCACATCCCTCAGCAGTTACGTGGGAAGCTTGATGATAAGGCAATCAAATGTATATTTGTGGGGTACAGTAGTGGAAGTAAAGGTTATAGACTTTACAATCCTGCTACAAACAAGATTTTTGAAAGTCGTGATGTAATTTTTGCAGAAACTACTGCTCAACCTATGGTTGCTTTTGATGTACCTCATATGCAGACACATGATGTATTTGAAGGTTTGCTTCCTTCTTTTGTGGAGAATCAAGAATCACAACAGGTTGATTATCTTGATCAATCTTTTGATCAGCATGTGACACCTCATGATGTAGAGGAAATTGTGTGTGAAGAGCAAGAAGTTCTCAGGGAAGAAAGAACCTTGCCTAAATGGGTTCAGAAAACTTTGCAGGATAGCAAGTTGGATGCACCGTTGCCACAAAAAACACGTGCTGGTACTACTTTTGGCAGAGAGCAAGTAGATTTGGCTTGCTTTAGCACTCTTTGTGATGCAGATGAGCTTGATTCATTTGAACAAGCTTTAGAGTGTGTTCAGTGGAAAGATGCTATGAAGCAAGAAATTGATTCTATTCATAAGAATCATTCATGGGATCTAGTGGACTTGCCTACAAGTAAAAAGCCTATTGGTACAGAGTGGGTTTTTAAGGTAAAAAGGAAACAAGATGGTACTGTTGACAGGTACAAAGCAAGGCTTGTGGCAAAAGGCTATGCACAACAGAAAGGCATAGATTATGATGAAACCTTTGCTCCTACTTCTCGTGCGTCCACAGTTAGATCACTAGTTGCAATTGTTGCTCATCATGGTTGGAAAGTGCATCAGTTGGATATCAAAACTGCTTTTTTGAATGGTGATTTGCAAGAAGAAGTTTATGTAAGTCAACCAAGTGGTTTTATTGTAAAAGGTCAAGAGCAAAAGGTATGTAGATTGCGTAAAGCTTTGTATGGTCTCAAACAGGCTCCAAGAGCATGGTATGAGAAGATACATAATTATTTGATTGGCCAGGGATTTTAGAATAGTCCAACAGAAAGTACTTTGTATGTCAAAAAGAGAGATGGAGTTCTCATTATGCTAACACTTTATGTGGATAATATGCTTCCTACAGGCAATAGTGCATATGAAATTGAAGCGTTTAAAGATGCTTTGAGAAAAACCTTTGAGATGTCTGATCTTGGTTTGCTACATTATTACTTGGGTATTCAGTTTGTGCAATCAGAAGATGGCATATACATGCTGTAGGCAAAATATTTACATAAAATTTTGGACAAGTTTGGTATGCAAAATTGTAAACCAATCTCTACACCCGTAGAAACTGGATCAAAGTTGAGCATGCACGATGTTGGAGAACCTTTTGATGTACATACTTATGCAACAGCGGTTGGTTGCTTGATATATTTGGCAGGCAACACTCGTCCAGACATTCAATTTGGGGTTTCACAAGCAAGCAGATTTATGCACAGCCCAGGTATGCATCATTGGCAGGCTGTGAAGCGCATACTTCGTTACCTTTCAGGTACCCCTAATCTTGCCATGTTCTTTCCAAGTGGGGATATGTATGAAAAGCACAGTTCTATGCAGCTTCTTGGTTACAACGATTCAGATTGGGCTGGTGATTTCGACACACGACATTCCACAAGTGGCAATTGTTTTTTCTTGGGAAATGCATGTATATCTTGGCTAAGCAAGAAGCAACCCACAGTGGCTACATCAACTTGTGAAGCTGAGTACAGGGCAACTTTCACGGCAACAGTTGATTGTGTATGGATACAAAGGTTATTGGCAAATCTTTGTGAGTGTCAACAAGCACCCACTACCATTTTCACTAACAGTCAAAGTGCTATGGCAGTTGCAAGGAATCCAGTATTTCATGCAAGAACAAAGCACATAGAGGTTCACTACCACTATGTCAGGGAAAGGCTACATGCAGGGGAGATCACACTAACTTACTGTCCTACACAGGATAGCATTGCATATCTATTTACGAAGGCGTTATCACGAGAAAAGTTTGAAGCTTTCCGAAAATCTTTGGGCTTACTCTCATACACATGATGATCTGCTACCTTGTACGGATTCACACTATCACTACAGGGGGGATTTGTAGACATGTAGTAGTGTTAGTGTGTATACGCGCTTCATCAGGGGCACTTTTCTCCCACTGGGTTTTTCCCCCTGGACATCTGGTGTGAAAGGACACCTTATCTCTTAGGGTTTCATATAAGCTTTGTAGCTCTGAGTTTGTATATACACTATTATTTTAATACAGAGAGATAGACTACAGAGATCTCGTACACAAGCTCTATGTCTTCTCCTTCTCCATCTTCTTCCTACTCTGAGTTGCTGCCTTCCTTCTGTTTCCTGTTTCATCATCTTCAACATATTAGAGGGTGGAAGCCTTACAAATCATCAAACAGATTACCACCTAAAAATCTGTCCCCCTCATCATCCACATCTTTGGAGGTAGAAGCCTCCTCTTTGTCTCGCTTTTTTGAGTGAAGCAAAGGCCGCACATATGATGCAATCAGATCCTCATCACTATCAATAGAAGCACAAGCATGTCCTGTAACCAAACAAGCAGCAAGAATAGGAGCGGTCCCACACCCAAATTCCAAACATATACCCTTTGGCTTACACAACATCTCCACAAAACATGCCAATAGCCCATGGCTCCTCTGGAATGCACCATGCCATGGCTCTCCCGACAAAGATAAAGCTCGAGAATCATCAGGGAGGTAATGCTTCCTTAGTGAGTCTGTTGGTTTCATGCCCAGTAAGTGAAACATTGATGTGCTCTCCATAATAAAACATGGTGGATGGACACCCCTCCTATGAACCAAAAATAGCGTAGACGTTTCGCACTACATGTACATAAAAATTAGAGTGTCATATAGTGAAATCTCGCCACATATCGTCTCAAGGAAGTTTTAAAAAATATTACCTCAACTCTCTCTCCATAGCTCTCTATGTAACCATATGAATCGTGGTGCATAATAATAATGCGATGATGCACATGCATATCAACTCCTCCACATAACTTCTCAACCCATCGGAGAGTATCTCCTAAAGCAAACAAACTAAATTTTATAAGCTATAATATAAAATCAATATAATCAATTTAAAAAAAAGATTATAATTCCTTAAAAAACAATAAAATTAAACAACAAACTATTGAAAGCAAAATCATACCTGCACCTGAAGCCATAACAAGTAACCATCCCGAATCTGCAAGTGTGTTATGAGCCAAATGGACACCACTACGAACATGCTCCTCACTACAAAAATCCCATGGTGGTCGTGTGTTCGATGGATGATGGAAACCTCCAAAAGGCAAGTCTAAGAAAATGAAATCCGCAGCCCATGCCACAGTACGTCCACATCTAGTATATAGCATATCAGATGCACGTGCCTTGAGCATGTGTTCATGAATAGGTACCCATACAGGGTTACGTATACCTGCTTGAAAATCACCTACGATAGCTATGTAATCCCCAACCACTGCCATACATCTTCCATCTCCCGAAGAAGCCAAAGAACCAAAAGGAATCTCCGTAGCATAAACATAAGAAAACACTTTCTTTAATCTCAGGGTGCCACCTCTCCCTACATCAACACCCACAAAAGTTAATGTCAAACAAATATTCATAATGTGAATTAATTCTTACATCATTAGATAAAGCATTAAAAAAAAGATTTAAAGTAAAAAGAGAGACAACCATGTAATGGCAAAGTGTCCTCCATCGTAGCCTCATTAGCAAAATTCTCTTTTGTGCCTGTAGAGCGCGCATCTCCTAAAACAAGACATGACAAAACTAATCATAACACATAGCACCATTCATTTATATAAAAAGGATTGCAATTTTTAATTATAGCCACCTGTTGGTATTTGTTCTTGGGCTTGATGCACAAGCGAAGGATTATTGGACCTTGATTCCTTATTTTGTGCATCATGCATCTGTCTCTCACGCGTCAGGACATTTCCATACACCATGTCCACCCACCAAGGACAATGATCCAACTCCCACCTTGGGAGCTGATGCATAGCGGGAGGCCACATGCATCCTTCTCCACTAGCTACAACCGCCCATTGTTTTACCATAATAGGGGTGGCGGCAATGTGAGCTTGAGATTTCAAATGAGAGAGGTATCTATGAAAAAATATAAAAGATTAAGAAAACATATAATCTAATCAAAGAGAATAAAAACAAATAAATTATGATATACACCTATAGATCAAACGTTGAGCTACCATCCGCAAAGCATCAACCCTTTTCAAAGATTGAATTTCAACTTCCTTTGTCTTTGATTCAAGAGAAATCTCCAAGGGAAAGAGGTGTACTCTTGCTTCCAACTTCACCTCCACTAAATACATGTCAATTGTGCAATCAAGGGCCACAACGACACCTCCTGGCACATTGACATAATCAACTAGCAATCGAGTGGCTCTATCTAGAATTCTGTGAAGAAAGCCCTCACGACGAAGCCAACTATATGAAAAAAAATCATGCATCACTGAATGAAAATATATTAGCTTATACAAATATATATATAATTGAGAGACTTACACGCGAAACATGTGATCTCCTCGTTTCAAACCATAAGCCCCTCGAGTAATTTTATCCGCCTCCAATAGACTAGCCCATAAAACTTTATTCTCTTTGGAAGCATCATGCAAAGCAATGAGATTGAGCTTTTCGAGAGTATCCCAACTATTTGGCCCCCATTTGAGGGCCCAAATGCGATCTAACCACTCTTTTCCAAGACGGGGATCCACAATATTTAAAATCTAGGACAAACAACGTCTACAACAAAGATAAGAAAAGCTCACAAAAAAAAGATCAAGATTAAAATTCACCTTCCCAATCCGATCTCCATATTTGCAAGTAAGATCATTCCTAATTTTCTCCTCCTCTTTCTTGAGATCATCTTCAGGCGGTCTCAACTTTGATTGCTCAATGCGAAAATGAAACTCCTTAGACATTTGCACCTTTGTATTAAACAACAACAAACACTCATTAATCAAGCAATTTTTCTCCAAAGAAAGATCTAAAGTTTAGGCAAAAATCAAAGAATATTTACATCATACAACAGCTTCCCGAGATATCGCCTCGTTAAAGGGTACCAAGGCTCGGCTCCCTTGGAATACTTCTTTTTCACAAATGCAATTATTTGTTGATCTTTCTCTGGCAAAGCTCGTAAATAGTCATCATGATTGGCCACACAAATATTTGAACAATTGACCATTTCATCTCTCAAATGAGTTTCGACCAATGCATGTGTATTCATGCTACATTAAAAAACATGCAAATTATTAATCACAACATTACAATGCTTCAAAAAAATCCATGAGTACTAGAAAATTCCACTTACAAGTTCATCCTTTGAAGACTTGTAAGCAATGCTATTTCAAAAACTTTTGTCGGATCAATAATTGTGCATAGCACACAACAATGCTTTTCTTTCACCATACTGAAATTCTCCTTAATTGCCGCTTTCCATGCACCTGTTCAGTGGTTGCCGTCCCAAACATAAAACATCTTGTTTGACAAAGTTTGCAAGTGTGGCTTTGCTACCAAGTCATCCTCAAACTCATTGTTTATTTCAAGCCAAATTGGTTCCCAAGTTCACAAATATCATCTAAAACACAAGAAACTCAATTGCAAAAGAGTACCATTAAGAATGTAAGCTCGAATAAAAACATGATCATACCTGTCACTAGGGTTTGTTCTCTTTGACAAGTCCAAAGGGATACAATAAAAGCACCCTTTTCTTGCATGTAGCCTTCTTTTAAAAATGCGGCCTTCAAACCAGAAACGTCATCCCTTAATCCACGAACACGTGCATATGGAATCAATCGACAAAGAGGGATGGTTGGACACTCAAAACAACTAAATAACCTTGTCCTTTGCAAAATATCTTCTCTGCTTTGCATATACAATTTTCTTTCATCCCCAAGAACATTTGAAGTTGCTACCTCAGGTCGAACCATATAAGGAACAATTTGCATGGATGCTTCCTCAGGGCCGTAAACATTGTCAACCTCATGAACTGAACCAATCCCTATTTCTTGACTTACCCCTTCGTCTTCTTGGGTCCCCAAATTTTCAAATATTTGAGAGGGTGAAACTAAGCTGACTTGATCACCACATTCAATTGTAACTGATGATCTTCCACCACGTTTTCCCCTTCTCCTGTTGCCTCCTCTAGAAGAGGGGCTAAAATTATATAAAAGATGCTTCTTTTAAAACAGAAAATAAAACCAATAATAATGTTGCTATTAAAACAAGCAATTTTGGACAATAATTTAATTTAAAAACTCATGAATTTAATAAAATAAGGCATAAAAAATCCCAAAAATTCAGCCAAGTCGGCACAAGTTGGCCATCAAAAAACCCAAAATTCTATCCGTGGCAACACGGATAGATTTAGAGGGGTTGTGAGCCCTCGATTGAATACTCCCACTCTCTCAAAATTTTGCTAGCCTGTACAATTTTTTTACCGATTATGGCTAGCTTATACAATTCCTTAGCGCCTACAATGCCTCTGAATCGACCCGCGGTGCCGCGGATGGATGGGGAGGGGTTTCAAGCCGTGCGTTCCTTGCAGAGACAAAAAATTGACAAACGCTAAAAGCTATTAAAAACTGTGTGAAAATTGCATAAGACACTCTCAACAAGGTCAGGAGGTTCAATTCACTCTGTGTGTGTGGGGTTCAATTCACTTTGTGTGCGGGCATATGAATGCTAGGTTTCTGCATCTTTGAAACGATGACAAAAACTTAGCAGCTTAGACCTACAGTCAAGCTTGTTTGATGCTGAAGGTGCAGATAGCTTGGCATGTCTGGAACGAGGACGACTATAGCCAAGGCTGCTCAATCTGGCTTACCCCTCTTCTTGAGGATGACTACAACACAGACACCTTGGTCTAACCATTGCTCTTCTCAAAAAATGACCATAGTAGAGACTTCGTAGTCTCGCTTGGAGAATGATTACGAGCTACTTGCTTAGTCCTTAGCTTGAAAGACACTCTACCTACTGAAAAACACCATTCGGTGGTGATCCGTGCAGTTTAGCTGTGACAGTTACAACACACAATTAAGTTTTGTGGTGCAGACTTCTCACTCTGACCTTTCTGGAGTTTTTTGTGGATCGACTGCTCTACCATGATGAATTGTTGCTCTATCTTTTTTTTATCTAATTGACCATGGAAGTAAACTGGGCATGAAAGTCCAAAGCATGGATCTTCGACTCCAATCTGTAGATAAAGACCGAATCAATGACTGAGAAGAGATCTGCAGATAATGACCCAATCAATGACCCAAAAGCAATCTTCATAATGACACTGTCATTGTCAAACAGATCAGAGATCTGGTGGACGGGTGATTAGAGGCTAGATCCGCTAATCCCCTAGAGAACCCTCGTTGCCAATCCAGAGCAGCTTAGACCTAAAGTCGAGCCTGTCTGATGCTAAAGTTGCAGATAGCCTTGCATTTCTGGAACGAGGACCTCAACCAACGATTTTAACCAACAACCAGCAATTTTAACCTCAACCAATGATTTTAAGTGACCTCAGAATCGACCAGCGATTTTGCCTCAGAATCGACCCGCGGCGACGCGGATGGATCTGGAGGGCTTTGAGGTTCTATTTCTTTCATGGAGCACCTGTGCAATCACGCTCAGCAAGAGCAGACGCTTGTGAGGAGGGAATTACGCTCAGCAAGGCAGGTGCTTGTGAGGAGGCACAAACACGCTCAGCAGGCGCTTGCGAGGAGGAAATTACGCTAGTCCAGCAAGGTGCTCAAGACAACACCCCCCCCCCCCCCAAATCCATCCGCGTCACCGCGGACAGTCTTTTGGGGGTGTCAAACATATTTTCGCAGTAAGTTTACCTCAATGGGGGTCGACCTTTTAGGGGCATTCCGCTCTAGGTTGAGCGCGCAAGCAAGGTCCGAACAGCACAACACGCAGGGTCCCCTCAGCACAGGGCTCGACCTTCACTCACCTTCACTCAAGTTGAGAAAATATTTTCCTAGAGAAAGGCTTGTTTTATTTAATGTTGCTCAACTTGTTTTATTTAATACGGTGACTTCAACTAATTTTGAAGCAGCCCAATATCCCTTCATCATGAAGGGCTCGACCTTCACTCACATTCACAAACTTATTTGCTATAAGAAAATATTTGCTTTGAGAAAATTATCTAATTCAATATTTGCTTTGAAAAAATATTGTTTTATTTAATGTTGCTCAACTTGTTTTATTTAATACGGTGACTTCATAATGATTTTTTAAGCCGCCCAGTGTCCCTTCATCATGATCCGCCCAATATCTGGCAAAAAATTAAGATGGTCCTTTTATCGAGTTCAATGATTAAGAAGAGTGCATTTTTTAAACAATTCAAACTTATATTATGAACACTAGCTCACGCGACATACCAACAAAAGATCTCTGCATTTGAAACTTTTCCATCTTTGGAAGATGAGCCGACATATTACCATCTATGGTCCAAAGCTCGGCCTCAAACTCATGTTGCTATTTGAGAACCATGTGCAGGAGATTAAGGTCAATACATTGAAGCAACACTTTGAGCTGATTGGCAATGCATTCACACTCCGTCCACTCACCCTTTCAGGTCCACAAATCAAAGTGGAAGCTATTCAAAATAGCTTGGGAGACGATGTTTTTTTGCTAGATCATGAATGTCATCAGTTCTACAAAGTCCAGTTAAACTGTTTGGAAACATCTGCAGAGATAAAAGGTTCAAAAACATCTCCAATCCTTGTCAGTGATAATTTTCAGGGTGATTCTAGCACTACAATTGAGAGTGTGATTGATAAGATAAGGGCCCTACCACTTCAAAGTAACATGTTGGTTGCACTTGATCAGGTCGAAGATATTGTGAAAGTGAGTGAGCTTCCTAAACAATACGATGGCTACATTGCCTTTGAACTGTCACCTGCATGTCAAAAATCCGCACTGTTTGGGATGGAGCAGAGGTATGACAATCACATGTGGACCGAGTATGTTACATGCAGTAGTGACATTTTCAAAGGGATAGTCCGATTTAGTAGATGCTCTGGTCATATACGATGTGCAAATATTGATTGTCCGTTCTTTTAAAGATCTAAATTTTATAATGAAACACAGTGGAAGGGAAGGTTGTCTCGTTCTCCAGCAAAGGGATTGGTGAGCAGTGAGCATGGAACACTCTCTTGCACACATTGTGGACAGATGCCAGAGTGTGTTGGTCCATGTGCTTCTGTCATTTATTATTGTATTCCTGCAAATAGAATCTCTACTACAAGGTGTGCAATCCACTTGGGTTTTCACAAACACCCTGTAGGTGAAGGACATAGCCGAGCTATGGAGCAAGCAATTGGTGAATAATTGTTTACACGAGCAACTTTAGACCCATACACCACTGCAAAGCAGTTGGAGCGAGGTACAATAGAAGAAATTATCATGGACAAGCTTATGGATTTGAATTCTGGCAAAATAAGTCATATTGAGGATGATGAATTTTCAACCTTTCTTGATACTTTCACTCATCTTTCAAGCAAGCGTCGTGTGCAAAGAAGCTTGGATTGTGCAAAAAGAGCTAAGGGCATCTCATCAAAAGGGTTGGAGGTTGTTCTTCATCTAAAAAGCAAATGCAGATACCCATTTGTGCATAGTGTTTTGTTTCCAGGACAGTTGGGAGATGGTCAACAGCCTCACGTTTTCAAGATGTCTATTAAAGGCCCCGGTAGTGGTGTGGACTTGGTCAATCGAATGAGGCCAAGAGGAAATCTCCAGAACATGTGGGTTCACTTTGACCACGTGCATCGTGTTGTTGGTTGGCCCACGATGGCAGCCCATGTGTATGACCCCTTTGTGCGTGAACTTTTGACTTTGGCTACTTGTGAGTTCAATGTTGAAAACAAACATGCACAAATTGAGTTTTGGAACATGCTAAATAAAGTTGTGATGGAGCAAGGATTTGCAAAACCTGAGTTTAGAGGTTTTATGGTAGATGAGGCAAATGCAAATTGGATTGGAGTTAGGAGATTGTATTTTGGAGGAGCAAAAAAATGTATACCAGAAAAGGAGAGATCATGCATATTCCATTGGGAACAGAGTATGGTTAGACATACTGTCAAATGTATTTGGCCCTCTTTTCAAGAGGACCACAAAATTTTGTGCCGCAAGTGGATGCATGCCCCTAGTGAGAATGCAGCTGATGTTTGCAAAGGCGAGTTGCGTCGTTTTTGGACAGCAAGACATGTTGTTGAGAGTGAGATACCTACTCTAGAAACATGGTTGTCTTGGTGGGATGTAAGGGTGCCGCATTGGGGGGAAAGGTTCATTGCTCAAGGTGGATCTGGTGCTTTTGTTCCAATGACAAACTTGTCTGAAACAAAACATGCTAGTATGCATGCCTCTGTGGGATACAAGTCAAATATAAGTTTGTTTGAAGCCACTAATGCAAACATGGCTTTGGCAGTTCTTCAAAGTGTGAGATACAATTCGTATTTAAAGGGAATGAGATCATGCATTGGGCCAGGTGTTAAGGATCTTGCTGAGCGCTTTATGGGAAAATAAATGGGTTTTGGTTCTCAAAAGAAATTGGTTGAGTTGGCGCACTCATCAATGCACGAGATGGGAATTTTAAGTCCACAAATGAGCAGAGCAACAGTGAGAGAGAAAAGTATTAAAAAAAACGTCCTATCTTAGTAGACTCTGATGTAATTTTGGAAGAGGATAGTCATAGACCTGAGTTTGTCACAGTTACTACACAGGTTGGACAAAATACCAAGGCAAGTAGAGCGAATGCAAATCAAGAGGCATGGCCTGAGCACAGTGTTCCCAAGACTGTGTGGGCTATACGAAGGACAGAACCGGGGAGAAAAATGACTTGTTTTGGTAAGATAACAAGTGAAGGAACAAGATGTGGTTTATTCATTAATGATTTTGCGACAGCAAGTATCAAGCAAGGTGTTGCTACTCCATGCTTTTGGGGACGAAGGAAATATCCTCCCTGCAGTGCACGTCCAGGTGGCTTTGTAGAAAGTTTTGTTTGGTTTTGCAATACTAGCAACACTCACTCTTGGAACATTGATGAAATGATTGTTGGCCCTCCAGGACCGGCTCCAGGTGTATGGATGGTGGCACAAGGCACAAAATTGCTTTCTGAAGAGGCTGCAATGCTTCAAAGAAATGGCTTTATCCTTCAAGGAGGAAACAGACTTCCACAATTGCCCCAGATCATGCCCATTACTGGTCGTGTGCCAACTAGTTTTCGCCCAAAGTATCGAGATGGAAAGATTGTCAAATGGAGGTCCAAACTCACAAAGGAATTCCATGATAGAATAGAAGTTGGTAGAATAATGCAAGCCATCCTTATTAAGGAAGTGATTGTGGTTTGCAATGAGTCCCATGTTTTCTATGTTAGCACAGAAGGCTCAGTAGAGAAAGGGGTAACTTATTCAGTGACTCTTTCTGATTTTCCAAGATGCACTTGCGAGGATTTCTAGCGTACGGAAAGCAAACGGCTAACCTATGTTCCCTGCAAGCATCTCTATTATGTTTTCTTTCAGATTCTTGGGCTTGACTCGTCAGCTCATGAGTTTGTACATTAGTCTGCTTTGACAAAGGTTGAATTGTACCAAGCACTGGGAGGAACTAGGGTATGTGTAAAACCTTAGTGGGAGAAAAAAAGGTGAATGTGGCCTTTTTGTGCCCTTGTTGGCCGCGTCTAGCTACACTATCTATGCTTTATCGTAATGATGTTTAAAGTTGCTATCATATTTTTGGCAGTAGTAAATCTTCTATTTTGATGGGGAGTCTTGTGATCTTATACATCAAACAATGTAAAGTGTTTTCCTTGAGTAAATTATTATTTTGTTATTTCTCTTTGTCATATGGTAGTTTTGTTTGTGATGTTGTAAATGTCCATTTAGTGGGATACTATTTGATAGATCCTATTGCATAGATGAAGAACGAGTGCTAACATGTTATTTTGAGAAACTTTGTTGCTGTTTTTAGTGCAAAGTCAAGTGATCGTTCTACTTTGATTTGAAGGAAGTCAAGAATTGGAAGAAAAAAAAATGCTACAAACACTTTTAGGTTAGACATTACATAATCTCGTAGATTGAGGATGGCTGGCGAATGTTGCATTTTGTTTCCTACGAGTAAAGTATTAGATAGAATAGTGGTTTGGTTTATTGTGTAATCAAATTCTTTTGTTGTGCTACATCCTTTATAGTATCTAATGCATATCAAGATAAAATTGGTGGTCTTGCTCGGTAATCGGATTGCTCGGAAAGATTTGCTCGACCATTGGAACTCCCCCTCCCTAACAGGTTTGCACTCCTCCATAACTATCTCTGTTTCTTCTATGACTGTCTCAGGGTCCACCCAGGCCTGCTCTTGCCCCTTTGCGGCTAGCTCAGCCTGCCCATCTGTGTCATTTCTCTTGACCCGTGATCGTGTCCTTTTGCTGTTTTGAGACCTAGAAGTCTCTGTCTGTCGTGCATGAGGATGGAGAGGGGGGATGTTAAGAATATCCATGGTTCTACTATCTCGGATAGGTACTGGCTGAAGCAGCCCATCATAGCGGAAGCGTAGCCTCCGAAGAGTGTCAAAATCCTGTGGCATGATAGTAACGTGGTGTGCATGGGCAGCCAGGATATATCCATCACTGAAGAATTCAATGAGGTAGTCTTCTGCAATTTTTTGAAGGCAGAGAAGTGCAATGCTGGCCCATTGCATGCCCACTCTCCAATGCTCGCAAATCTCTCGCACTACTCACCGGAAACGAAGATGTGGAATGGCCGGTTGCATCCGTCGTTCGATCCTTCGCAGCTCTTGCAGGAAACCTCTGTGCGCCTCGTATCGGGGTCTTCTTGCTTGAGCATGCAAATAGTCACCTGTTGCCCTTCTAGGCCTGGCCTTTGCACGAGGCATCTCTACAAATAGCATAACAATAAATGACACGTCATTATTAGCGAGTGTCATTTGTTGCACAAGGGACTTAAGCTTTCTAAGGTTAGCACAAAGCAAATAAGTGTACCAAATACGGTTGTATTGCCTCTACTCGCTTGGTACCAACCTCAGAAAATTATAATAGCATACCTTTGTAGTGTTTTGAAATTTGTGTCGTGGTGTTTTTCGTTTGCTTGCAAACGCTCTCCTAGGTCTAGCGCTTTCACCAGCTTTCTGTACAAACATCATTAATAAAGACTTGTGCCATATTCTGTGATCAAATATCCCTTGCGCAGAAGGTGCTCCGAGTGACGATGGTCAGTATCAAGCGAACAGGTGGAACGAACAGAGTTCACCTTCCCTTATTCACTTGGTGCTGACCTCACAAAATACAAGTGCACAAAAGTGTAGTAGCATACCTCTTCACTGTGTGTAGAGATCTACGTCACTAAAGCGCTGCAGAACACGAGTCCAAAAAAGTGATGGGAGCGCTAGAAAGAAAGAGGAGGATGCACAAAAAGGGTTGGGAGCACAAAAGAGATGGTTTGCTCACTGCGTAGCATCAACGGGGGTAGAGTTAAAATGCTGGGCAGTAGAGGATGCAAAAAGAGGCAGAAGAGCACTCAAGCTTTTAATGTTTGCTCACTACATGAGCACTCATCTGGGGTGAGGGTATAGTTAAAATGTTTGGCAGGGATACTGCCTCTAAACTTAGAATGCTCACCTTGGCGAGGGTGACAACCTCAGTAATGTGCATGATTACACCCGAGATTGCGGTTGGTAGATCGTACTCCATGGGAATCTGAGCCCGTTTATTACTCCCAAACTGGTTGTCCTTGTGAGCACAACCCACGTGCCTTTTTTGAGTGACCGTTTAGAGTTAGACGCCGATCACCATTTTTTCTTTTTTACAGCTCTCGCACTAGTGATGTCGCTAGTGCTTGATTTTTTTTACCCTCTCTCTCTCTCTCCCCTCCCCCCCCCCCCCCCCCCCTCCCCCCCCCTCCCCCCCCCCCCCCCCCCCCCCCCCCCCCCTCCCCCCCCCCCCCCTCTCTCACCACATCGCTAGTGCTTGGCTTTTATTTTTACACCTCTCTGTCCCCTCTCTTTGTTGTTGCTCTCCGCTCTTCCCACTAATCACACTCACCCTCCCCTCTCTCTCATCCCCCTTGCAATACACTAGAGCACATGCTTCTTCACCCATCATTTGATGTCACGGCCTAGGTTCGTCCCTCCACTCCTCTCTCTACTCCATCCTCTCTCCTCCCTCCCTTTGTGTGTGTAGACAATTTCGCTCTCCCAATGCCTCGCGAGTAAAACAATCTCTCTCTCTCTCTCTCTCTCTCTCTCTCTCTCTCTCTCTCTCTCTCTCTCTCTCTCTCTCTCTCTCTCTCTCTCTCTCTCTCTCTCTCTCTCTGTGGGCAGGGCAAGAAGGCGATTGGATTTGGAGAGAGATCTTCACTTTCCATTTCGAGATTTGGATGAGGGTGGCACGAGAGCAGAGCAGGGGGCGACTTGAGAACACATCTGCTTGAGAGCAAAGTAGCATAGGCAGAGCCCCAGGCGGAGGTAGCGACGAGTTCAAGGGGAAGCATTGGTGAGTTAGAGGGTGGGCGAGCGAGCGGACGTCAGAAGTTGGCAGCAGGGCCCGGGGGGGGGGGGGTCAGAGTGATCCGACAAAAATAAATGGATTGTAGTTAGATTTGCTCTATTGTGAGGTGCTTGTGGAGCATGTATAGAAAATTCCCCCTAGTATGTATGTCTTGTTCATTTTTTGTATGTAGTGGTATGCTTTTTTTTTAAAAAGAACCAAGCACTAGCGATATGCTAGTGCTTGGTCCTTTTTTTAAAAAAAAAGCTTAAGAGTGTCTCTCTTAGGATAGTTTCCTACGACATTAAAAGCCTCTTCTTCTACTTATTCTACTCGCAAGGTTCTCTCTCTCTCTCTCTCTCTCTCTCTCTCTCTCTCTCTCTCTCTCTCTCTCTCTCTCTCTCTCTCTCTCTCTCTCTCTCTCTCTCTCTCTCTCTCTCTCTCTCTCTCTCGTTCGTTCGATGTTGCAAAGGTGGGATCCACGAAGGTAAGGAGGGGACGGACGAGGTGCAGAAGGGCAAGCCCGAGAGAGGAGGAGCAAGCTAGGAGATAGAAGGAGGCCGTCTGCAGCGCCTTGAGGAAAGGAAGGGTGTTGTTGCTGAGGAGCAACAGGACTGGAGGTAGGCCAAGGCAATGCTTTGTATCGATAGGCTAATATGAATAGAGCGTGCAGGAGCAACGTGCAGATTGAGACCAAAGGGATAGCTCAGAAGGCGTGCTACAAAGCCATTTTTTGACCTTGCACAAGATCAGTACTTGTACTTATGTTTAATCAATCAACTCTTAGTCAGTCGGAGTCTTGATAAGTCGGATTTTGGTCAATCGGATGTAACTGTTATAACTGCCAGAAGTTACTATTTAAAGGTCATGCTGGTTCACGCAACTATGTAATTTGGAAGTTATCTTTGGACCAAGATGAATCAAACTGTGTAGTCTCTTGCTCTATGTTTCATGTTTGTTCCTCAGTCTGCTGTGTCAGAATTTGGTGAATGGTGAAATGCTGATGAGTTGAATATGTTTGGCTTTGTCTAACTCTGTTTTTAGTGTGTGTGACATGTTGTCAACACCTAAGTTCTGTGTGTGTTGATGAACCCCAACACTTTGGCGATTCTGCTGTTGTGAATTTGTGGAGAATCATGTATGTCGCAACAAGAGAGGAGAGTAGGCAGAGTTTATTATACGAGGGCACGGGCGCGAGCAGGAAACCTTGATTTTGATCCTTTTCATTATGATGATGCCTCTGATGGAGAGAAGGAGTTCGGTGACAGTGAACAGGAGTTATTGAACCAAGGGGCTGAGGGTTCTGAGAGAGCATATGGGAGGCATGTGAGGCAATTTGTTGGAGCACTTGCCTTGACAGGAAGACCTGCAGGGACAAGAAGAAGGCTTCAGTTTGACCCACTACAGGGGGCTACCAGGCAAAGACCTAGGAGACCACCCAGAAATCCTCCCATGGCCCATCCAAACCCTACAGTGAAAGCAGCCAAATTTAGAGGAAAGTTGAAAGAAGATGCAGACTGTCACACTGCCCAGTTTGAACAAAGTGGCAGGCTAGTGGTTATCAGGCATTGCATAATGACCAAACAAAGATGGATCAATTTGCAGCTACATTAGAAGACAAAGCCATGAGTTGGTTTAGCCAATATGGTATAGCCCATTTTGCTACCTATAATGCTTTGAAAGCATCCTTTTTACAGAGATTCAGAAAGGAGAAGACTCCTGCAAACATTTTGAAGAAACTCAGGGTGATCAGACAAAAGGATAATATGGTGGTTGAAGATTTTGCTCAAAAGTTCAGAGTTTTGGTTGAAAGACTTCAGGGCAATGAGAGGCCCACTGATGAGATGTTGGCAGGATATTTTTTGACAGGTTTGAGGAAAGATTTAAAGAATGTTGTGGCAAGTGTGGATATAGGTCCAGGTTTTGTTGCACTAGTTGATGCAGCAGTCAAAGTGGAAAAAAGACTTGGCATACCCAAAATGAAGAGCGGGTCCAAAGAAGATGATGATTCTGATGATCAGTCAGACTCCAATGATGCTCATGAAATTGATGAAGATGCTGATTCAGATGATAATACTGATTCAAGTGATGTTGAAGAAAAGTCAAAGAAGAAGAAGAAAAGCACAAAGAAAGAAGTCCAAAAAGGATAAAGCAACTCAGGAAGGGGAATTGGTGAGCAAATTAAAGAGCATTGGTTATTCAGTGTTGGCACCCAAAGCTAAGTTGTATTGTGAAATATGTGACAAAGAAGGACATATCACCTCTAGGTGTTGGTTTAACTCCAGGAATAGGGAGCAGCCAAATGCAGGAAGAGGTAGAGGTGAAGCTGCAGCAAATTAGGTAGCTCCATTTAGAGAAAGACAACCATTTAATAGACCACCAAAACCTCCTTGGAGAGAGCAAAACAACAATCAAAGAAGAGGAGACAGAGTGATTCCTTGTGTCTATTGTGGATCACCAGACCATTGGGTTGGTCTCAATTGTGAATTATGGGTTAGACACAGGGGAGAAAGAGGGATGCCCATTGTGAGTCCTGGTCAGGCAGACCAACAAGGAGTGCAGCAGCAACCATAGCATAATCAACAAGCTCAGGCTAATGTTATTTTGGTGGAAATTCAGGAGCAGCATGAACCAGAGCCAGTCATAGTACATCAGACTGAGCAGAAGGAACATGAACAAGGATGGTATTGTGATTGTTACCAATGTGGTCAGGTGGAAGAAGCTGAAGCATTGGCAGTCACAAGAGCAAAAGCTAAGGGACCAATTAATTGGAGAGAGCAGAAAGATGTGAGGGATAAGGTTCATGAAAAAGTGCAGAAGGAGCAGGTTCAGTATGCAGAGGAGAAGAATGAAGAGTTGGAGGTATCCAAGAAGAAGCATAAGCTAGACAGGCCAAGTTTGATGCCAACAAAAGAAGACAAAGATTGGTTTGAGGCACTTGTGAACTCTCCCTTGCAATTGTCATTCGATCAATTATTATGTATAGTTCCAGTCTTTAAGGAGAAATTGTTGAAGAAGCTTCAGGGTCAGCAAGACCAAGTGTTGGCAAACCAGTATCCTGAAGTAATGTTGCAGTAGATTGATCCAGCAGATGTGGATTTTGTAGTACCTATTGTGGCAGTAATGTTTCAAGGCATGCTATTTGAAGAGGTGTTGTTGGATGGAGGATCAGGGGTGAATATACTTCCTGAGGAGTTTTATAGAACTCTGAAGGTAGGAGGAACATTAGCTCCAGCACCATTTCAAGTGAAGATGGCAAACCAGAGGAGAGTCCAGCCTTTAGGCATTCTCAAGCAGCAAGCAATTGAAATTGCAGGTATGGTTTTCTTTGTGAACTTTGTGGTACTTAGAATGAAGGATTCAGATTCTTCCTACAAGATGTTGTTGGGAAGACCCTGGTTTAGACAAGCTAGAGTTAAGCAGGATTGGGGAGAAAATGTTGTCATGATGAGAAAGGGGAAGCAGTCAGTAACCATATCAATGCAGGGAAGAAAACAAATCCCTCCAAAGACTAAACCATTATGTGCTCAGACCATAAACTTGGCAGATGCAGTGGAAGATGATGAAGAGGATGAATTTTTGAGAGCTAATCCCACTATTGTGCATGTCTTTGAGGTTGATGTAGAAGGGATAATACAGAAGGTGAAGATCAGGGTGAGGATGAAGTAGAAATAGTTCCAAGCCAGGAGATTGCTGGATCTGAAGTGTTGCAGATGATGGATCGGAATTTAGAGGTGCCTCAGAAAGAGCAGATTGATAAAGAGGAGAAGGAAGCAAGAGTAGTGGCAGAAAAGATCTATGAGAAAAGGTTTGGTACCTCCACCATGGTAAAAGAGGATAAAGTCAAAGAGTTTAATTTGGGAACTGAAGAAGATCCCAGGATGGTCAGAATCATCATCCATGCTGAAGGTGAATTTTTGAAAGGTTTGATTCAGTTGTTGCAGGAGTATAAAGATGTATTTGCTTGGGATTATTCACAGGTAAAGGGCATTGATCCTGAATTACATCAACATCACATTAATCTCAGAGAGGATGCTACACCAATGATGCAACAGAGATACAGAATGAACCCCAATTTTGCAAAGCAGGTAAAGAAGGAAATAGATAAGTTATTGGCAGTAGGATTCATCAAGCCAGTTAATGAAGTGTCATGGTTGTCACCAATTATTGTTGTGCCAAAGAAGAATGGGAAGTTGAGGGTGTGTGTGGATTACAGGAAGTTAAATGCTGCAACTATTACTGATCCATTCCCTATGCCATTTTGTGATGCTATGTTGGATGCAGTAGCTGGACATGAGATGGTATAGCTTTCTTGATGGTTTTTCAGGTTACAATCAGATCAAGGTAGCTCTAGAAGACCAACACAAGACAGCCTTCATCACTGAGTGGGGAGCATTTGCGTATACAGTGATGAGTTTTGGTTTGAAGAATGGTCCACCTTCCTTCAACTTTGTGGCTCATAAGACATTTGAACCTTACCTTCAGGATTTTATGAGGGTTTTTGTAGATGACTTTTCAGTATTTGGAACGAAGGATCAACATTTGGTTCACTTGAAGTTATGTTCGGAAAGATGCAGACTGTTTCACATGGCCTTGAATCCATATAAAAGTGTACTTGCAGTCAGGAGTGGTATTTTATTGGGACATGTAGTATCTGCTGCTGATGGGATGGCCATTGATGCCAAAAAGATGAAGCAATTCAGGCAGCCAAATCAACTCAGAATGTGAAGGAGCTTAGCAAGTTTGTGGGCCAGGTGAAGTGGCACTCAAGGTATATTAGATATTTGGCTAATATATGTGCACCTTTGACTCATCTTACAAAGAAATATTTTGCCTTTAAATGGGATGAACCACAGGAGACAGCCTTTCAGATGTTAAAGAAAATGCTATCAGTAGCACCAATATTGCAGCCTCCTGATTGGACATTGCCTTTTCATGTTTTTGTTGATGCATCGGATATTGCAATTGGAGCTGTGTTGATGCAGGAAAAGGTTAGAGGATGGTATAGACCATTGTATTATGCAAGTAGGATGTTGACTCCATCAGAAAATAATTATACTGTGACTGAGAGAGAGGCTTTGGGCATGGTATATTCATTGAATAAGTTCAGGCATTACTTACTCAGTAACAGGGTTATGTTTCATTTTGATCACCAAGCTTTGTTGTACTT
The DNA here is from genome assembly GCF_014529385.1 of Adiantum capillus-veneris. Classification (NCBI taxonomy): domain Eukaryota; kingdom Viridiplantae; phylum Streptophyta; class Polypodiopsida; order Polypodiales; family Pteridaceae; genus Adiantum; species Adiantum capillus-veneris. The sequence continues at coordinate 24,808,762 of NC_140932.1, read as the reverse complement.
GGTTAAGAAGCCCATGCTTATAGGGAGATTAGCAAGGTGGATGTTGCTTTTGCAGGAATTTGAGTTTGTGATTATTCATACTCCTAGGAAAGAGCATGTTGTGGCAGATTATTTGAGCAGACTGGAAACAGGGGAATCTCCAACAGGTGTGGATGATCAGTTACCTCGTGCAGATTTATTTTCAGTTCAGCAGGATGTTCCAGATTCTTGGGATGATCAGATGTTGGTGTACCTAACTGATGGGGTTATGCCAGGAGGGTTTTCACCTGATCAAAGGAAGAAATTTTCATTGAAAAGCATACCATTTCTGGTGATTGCAAGAGCATTATACAAGAAGGGTATTGATCAAGTGATAAGAAGGTGTGTTCTAGAATTTGAATAGTCAGCAGTTCTACAGGAAGCTCATTATGGACAAGCTGGTGGACATTTTTCAGGAGACATTACAGGAAAGAAAATTTTGCAGGCAGGTTTGTGGTGGCCTACTTTGTTAAAAGATGCACATGAGTATGCCAAAAGATGTGTGGTGTGTCAGAAGCTTGGTCAGCCAGACAATAGCTACAAAATGTCAGATCATCCTATTCTACCCCTGGAACCTTTTCAAAAATGGGGTATGGACTTTGTAGGACCAGTGAAGCCCACTAGCTCTAGGGGGAACAGGTACATTTTGGTTGCTACAGATTATTGTACTAAGTGGGTGGAAGCTGTGGCACTGAAGGATAACAAAGCAGCCAGTGTTGCAAAGTTTTTGTATCATAACATTATGACAAGATTTGTTTGTCTAGTTGAGTTGTTGAGTGATAGGGGGACACATTTTTTGAATGAGGTCATACAGGAGCTGACTAAAACTCATATGATATTACACAAGAATTCTACCCCATATCATCCCCAAGCCAATGGACAGGAAGAAAGTAGCAACAAAATTCTTGTTAAAATTCTGAAAAAGATTGTGCAGGATGATCATAAGGATTGGGACCTGAAGTTGGATTCAGCTCTATGGTCATTCACGACTGCTTTCAAAGTCACCACAGGGATGACACCTTTCAGGTTGGTCTATGGGTTGGAGGCTGTAGTACCTATGCAATTTGTGTTACCTAGCTTGAGAGTATCTGCGGAGAAAATGTCTCCTGCATTGTCAGTAAAGCACAGATGTAAGTATTTGATGCAGCTAGAAGAGGATAGGCTGGTGAGTTCTTATATCACTGAGATCATCCAGAGGAGAAGACAAGCCTGGGTAGCTATGAATGTCAAGTTCAAACTGTTCATATTGGGAGATTGGGTGATGCTGTATAATTCTAGGCTTCGTCCATTCCCAGGGAAATTGACTTTGAGGTACAAGGGTCCTTACCAGATTGTTGAAGATTTAGTCCAAGGCACATTTATAGTTGCTAATGTGTTTGGAACCAGAGTGGAAAAACCAGTTAATGGATTCAGGTTGAAGAAATTTCAAGGTAAACCACCTCACCTTGACTGGTTGACACCAAAAGTGGTAGGTGCTGCTTTGTGTGAGGCAGTTGAATTACCAATTTTTCAGAGTCAGCAAGCAATGCTATCAAGTGAGCATGGTATTAGAAGCAATGTTGATAAGGGTTTCAGCAGAGAACATGTGATGAAGGAAGGCAGGAGGAGTGCTTGGCAAGGTTCTGATGGGTAGAAATTCACTTCAAATAAACATGATACAGTATGCAGTCATCTAGTTTGGTGCATCGGATGTTGGTTGATCGAAATTTGGTGCATCAGAATTAACTGGATCGGAATTTTTAAACCTGAAAGTAAAGGGTTTAACGTTCAACAATATTTGGGTTTGTGGGAAAATTATTCGCCACTAGCTGAAATCATTGGGGCGCGGGAGCTGTCAAGGAGGTCACTCAGCAGATGCATGCAGATCGATTCTTATGAAATGTTCGTCTCTTTGTCGTGCAAGTACCTATCTGCTGATTACTTCTTGCAGTCGCCTTCTTCATCTACTCCTTCATCAAGCACTATGGCCCCTAAAGCAAAGGCTGCAGGAGCCATGAGACCGGAGGCTGAAACTGAGTCGGCAGAGCCTGTCGCAACCAGGCTGAGGAGAAAGGGACTCAACCTGCGGGTGGATGTAAGTGATGAGGAAGAAGAGGAGTTCTCACAGGAGGAACCGCCATCTTTGTCGGCAAACAAGATGCTTCAGAGTTTGATGGATCCGTACACAGATCTCAAGATTGAGATGGAAGCTGATACAGAGAAGAATGAGAAATGGCTCAGACAGTTGGGGCTTTATGAGTATGCAATGTTGCCATGGAAAGAATGGAAAGGAAATTTTTATGCCAAGTCACAAGCAGAGTTGCTAAGGAAAACGAGAGGAGCAATATCTGACAAGGTCATGTTGTGTCCACAGGTTATTGCTGCGTTTTCAAGCTTCCATTCACAACGATAAATGTTCCACCAAAGTGTTCAGATGATTGTTTGAAGAAGGAGTTTGGGTCCAGACAAGGGACAAGATTGTATTACATGCTTAAAAATGTGGAGTATGGCCGCAGGGAACAATTAAAGTGGTATCTTGTGAGGGTTTGTTTTTTGGCTAAATTTGACTACATGTCAAAAGAAAACTATCCTCCATTGGCGTTTGTAGAGCAGGGAGGCTGTTTCAGCTGGGCCCATTGGGTCCATGACAAAATTCATGCAGACGTTTTTACTCCAGATAAGAGGAAGCGTCAGTGTAGCAGTAGATTGGCTCCATTCCTAGCTACATTATTCAAGTATGCTGGGATGGTGAAAGCAGGAGAAACAGTGGTGCCAAATATCTCTGCTACTGTTGTTGAGTCGGAAGTTCAGAAGAACAAAAGTAAAGAGCAGTTTGATGAACTCGACAAGCTGTTTGATGGAGAACCAGAAAAGAGAAAGCAGTTTCAAGATTTGATGAGGCTGGTTACACAGAGGAGGAGGCTAGAGAAGCTGTGGCTAGCCCAGATTTCTTCCAAGACTTTGGTGAGTTATCTGTCTTCTCACAAAAAGTCTCTGCAAATGTTCAAACACCAGTAAGGTTGGGCAAAACATTTACTTTGTCCAAGAAGAGAAAAGTAAGTGCTGGTGAGCAGGGTGTTGCTAAAGCTTTAGATTTTGCATTTTCTACTCCAAGTACATCTTTTAAAGCTGAAGGCAGATGTGAAGATGCTGACAGTGTTGTAAGGATGCTTGAGTTGGTGCAAGAATTTGTGTTGGGTCAGCAAGTACAAATGGAGGAGCAACTTAAACAAGTTGCAGATTCAGCAGTAGGTAAAGTGCAAGTAAAGCAGAAGGACATGGAGTTGGAAGCTATGACTTTGCAGCTGAGTCAGATTCAGCAAGTACATCAGATCGGAGTTGGAGGATATGATGAAAAAGCATCATGCAGAAGTTTCAAGAATAAAAATGTCTTTGCGACTGTTCAGAGATTGGACAATGAAGCTAGATGCCAGATTGAATGAGGAAATGGAGCATTTGTCAAAGACTAATGTTGATTTGCAGGTTCATGTTCAAAGGCTACATCAGAGGTTGATTCCTTTGCAAGAGTTGGAGAAGCAAGTAAAAGGTGACGATGTGGATGTCAATGCAGTGCTTATGTCAAAGGGAGAAATTTATGTCTTGAAAGATCAGCTGTTGCAAGCAGTTCAGGAAGTTTGGAATTCTATGAAGAACCGACTTGCTGTAGCAATAAAGCATCCATATGAGATGATGAAGTAGGGATTTGTAAGTGAGCATGAGGGTGAATTACTGCAGGAGTTAGAGGATGTGAAAAAGGACAGAGACATGTGGTTCAAAATAGCTCAGGATTTAAAGTTAAAAGAATTGCAGGAGGATATGGTGTTCAGTTGGAGGAACCTATTGAGGAAGGTCAAGATTTGAAGGATGATGCACTGATGAATCAGCAGGTTGAAGTGCTTGAAGCAGTGGAAACTATACCTGTTGGGATAGTCGCACCTAAGTCAGTAGTTGAAGAGCAGGGTATGGCTGAGCCAGATGTGGAGGCTCCTAATGAAGCTGAACCAGTGTAGAGAGAAATGTTGATGGTGCAGAATATGCAGATCAAGGGATTGTGGATCCAAGTCGGATTTCAAGGAAATCCACCACCGGGCTGTGCCAAGTGTTGACCCTGCACCAGATCAGTACTTGTACTTATGTTTGATCAATAAACTCTTAGTCAGTCGGATCTTAGTAAGTCGGAGTCTTGATAAGTTGGATTTTGGTCAAATGGATGTAACTGTTATAACTGCCAAAAGTTACCATTTAAAGGTCATGCTGGTTCACGTGAGTATGTAATTTTGGTTGAAATGGAAGTTATCTTTGGACCAAGATGAATCAAACTGTGTCGTCTCTTGCTCTATGTTTCATGTTTGTTCCTCAGTCTGTTGTGTCGGAATTTGGTGAATGGTGAAATGCTGATGAGTTGAATATGTTTGGCTTTGTCTAACTCTGTTTTTAGTGTGTGTGACATGTTGTCAACACCTAAGTTCTGTGTGTGTTGATGAACCCCAACACCATTCATCTCTACCCTCATTCGAGTACTGCCCTTTGTAATTTTGAGTGAAAAAGTATGGAGAGTGACTCAGTAAGGGATCTTGCAAGCCGTGGATAAAAATAAGAGAAGAGCCAGTATGTATGTCTACACGATTTTGTAAAATAAAGAATTAGTTAGAATCTTTTGACATTCCTCTCTGTTTCTTTCCCTTCAACCACTAGTAAGCATGACGACTCTTTGTTCGTTGATGGCCACTCTCTCTCTCTCTCTCTCTCTCTCTCTCTCTCTCTCTCTCTCTCTCTCTCTCTCTCTCTCTCTATGTGTGTGTGTGTGTGTGTGTGTGTGTGTGTGTGTGTGTAAAAATAGTGGATATTGCGCCTTTAATAGCAAGGCTTCTCTTTGGTACGGAGACACAAGTGGATCGTTAGTTTGGATGAGCAAAAACCGTGTCGCTTGCACTAGAGGCTACAATCGCCTACATTTGCATCTCGAGGGTCAGACGTTGCTGGTGGTCAGTGACGAGTAGATCGTGCACCGAACAACATCCCATCCAAGGCAGGGCTAAGAGAGAGAGAGAGAGAGAGAGAGCGACATGGTTTGGTAAGGAAAAAGAGGTCAAGTTTGGCATCATCCCAAGGCAAGGTTGATGTGTTGAGCAAGTAGGGTTTGGTGACGAGGAAGAGGCAAAAGGTGGGGCCCGGGGTATTAAAGTGGAGAGAGAGAATCTTTTTGACTATGCATTTTCTTTAAGCTGGACCCATTATGAACAAGTATAAAATAAGAGAAGAGCAGTAGTGGTATGCTTTTTTTTTAAAAAACCAAGCACTAGTGATATCGCTAGTGCTTGGTTTTTTTTTTTTGGTAGTATGCTATTCAAAAAAAAAAAAACCAAGCACTAGCGATATCGGTACTACTTGGTTCCTTTTTTTTTTTTAAGCTTAAGGGAGTCTCTCTTAGGTTAGTTTCCTACAACGTTAAAAACCTCTTCTTTTACTTTTTCTTCTCGCAAGGTGTTTTTTTTGTACTCTCTCTCTCTCTCTCTCTCTCTCTCTCTCTCTCTCTCTAAGGTCTCGTGGGATAGTTTCCTACGACATTAAAACTCTCTTCTTCTTCTTCTTCTTCTTCCTTCCACACCCTCCCCTCCCTCTCTCTCTCTCTCTCTCTCTCTCTCTCTCTCTCTCTCTCTCTATATATATATATATATATATATATATATATATATATATATATATATTCATGAGTTTTGAAGCGAAAAGTAGGCGTTGCAAAAATTTGTCGAGAAAGCTATCCGACGTTTCGGCATTCAGAGTGAAAATAGGTAAGCCATTTGTTATTAAAAAGAAGTTATTGGTGGCTAAGAGCATGTGCAGAATTCTGTAATGCATAGCTTTGCTTTTCTTGGCATGTAGAGTCAACTAAGGTGCACTTACAAAATTTCCCCGATGGATAGTATGGCGCATGCAAGTGTGTCCTTTGGCAGGCATGAGCATGTGGTCCTTTTAAGCAAGCGTAAGGAAGTGGGCAAAGGAACAGCGATGCAGTCTCTACCCCACGAAAATATTGATGGAAGCAACTTACCTAGAGGCACATTAGGGATCACTGTAAAATTGGGTTCAACTCCAGGACTGATGTTGCCACATAATCTGCCAATCGATGATGAGGTGTGCACGTTAGGTGTTGTGGTGGGCACGTTAGGTGCTGTGGTGGGCATTGTTGTGGCGTGGCCGAAAAAATATTTGGTTAGTATTAGTTCTACTGAAGATTTTTATATGCATTCTTTTCCAATTAACAAACATTGCTTTGTGTTCAGGCAAAAGAACAAGGTACAAAACCGTCCGGAGCTTGCGGATCCGCATTTGTCACTCCACGACCCACTCATGCAGAGCATCAGGAGGCTCTCAACAAGTGGATGTCTTAGGACCTCCTACAAAGGTGATTAAAGCAAAGGTAAGCCACAACAAAATTAATAATTTTTTACTAACAAATGAAGATAATAATTGTTTACAATTGTTTACAAAGACAACGGCTCCAAAAAAAATAAGTGCAGATCAAAAAAGTGAAGTCGTTGAAAGTAGGTGAGTAACTCGAGCAACAAAAGATGACGACCCTAGCCGGGAGCCACCAAAGAAAAAGGGCAGAAGCATCACGAAGAAGGCCGCAACTAGCACAAAACAAGTAGTCCACCCTACAAAAGAAGAAGTTGAAAAGAAGATGAAGGCTACAGGTAAGGATAAATCCCAGTCTAAGCTGCCGACACCATCAAAGAAGCAAGTCCCCGATCCAAATTAATTGAGTGAAAATGACGGCAAAGGTGAGGATGCAGGGATGAAGATCGTGGACTCTTCACCATTATGGAGAAGTCCACATTGAAATGGGATTTGCTTGATGACTCATTGCATCTCTCTAGGGTGATGAGGGGTGCAACTTACTCTGGGACAGGAGGGAATGCAATGGTGGATGGCAGAGAGAGAGAGAGAGAGAGAGAGAGAGAGAGAGAGAGAGAGAGAGAGAGAGAGAGAGAGAGAGAGAGAGAGAGAGAGAGAGAGAGAGTGACAGGGAAAGAGAAAGGAAGAAGGGAGTGGGGAAGCGGAGGACCTTGAGGAAGGGAGGGTGGTTGCTAGAGGAGGAGATGGAGGAAGGGAGGGCGGTTAGAGGAGTAGATGGAGAGAGGAGGTGGAGGAGAGGGAGGATGTTGGAGAAGGAGGTCGAGGAGGAGGAGCAAGGGAAGAGGAGGAAGCACATGGGTGGCGAGAGAAGGAAGAGGAGGTAGGGAGGGTGACCCTCCAAAAAAACAAAAACTCGCTTCGTTGAGCTCACTTGAAAACCTAACTCGGTGGTCACCACACGGACAAATATTGCGACAGCCAGGTGATTCCATATCCCAGCTTTGCATTTTTAAAGAGTGTTGATAAGAATTCACATTATTCTAAGTCTTGCATGTTGGTGTTTTAGGCTTGCTTCTAATGCCAGCATCACATTCAATTCCTCAAGATTCAAATTGTCCACGAATGTAGATCAGCCCCTAGTCAATGCTATATTGCATGGAGAGGCTAGCTCTTGGATTATAGCCTTGTTTGGCCAATAAGGTTCCTCTCTCCCTCTCTCTATCTCTCTCTTTTTGTTGGCAATGTGTTCTTCTAATCTCCAAGGTGGTTGTTTGCATGCAGGTGGATGGAACATGTTTTGTCGCCTTCTATTCTTAAGAAGGTTTGCTTTGTTGATGATTTATGGTACACAATGTCTGGCCACCTTCTCGAGCAATTTCTCTCACCACAGTTTGCTAGCCTTGACTTGTCGAAAATGGTATTATATTTTTGGCCACTAATTTGCAGGTATTGGTCCATCCAAGAAAGACACCGTGCAATGCTTCAAGAATAAATACTCTTATTCACAGTTGTGATCTTCTTGTTTTAGGCACCATTGGTCGTTGTTTGTTCTTTATGTTAATAGAGATGCAAATCTCCTTCGCTTGCCCGAAAAGAAGAACTATTTGCTGTATTTTGACTTCTTACATCTCACGAGTCTGTTTGAGTGCCTTGACACTATGCACATGTCAGTATTCTTGATACCTATGTATGTACATTGCTTTCTTCTACATGACCTCAAGCAACTAACCCATTTAGTGCCATGAATTTTTTGTAGTGGCCTTCGGAGCCTTGCTCAAGTGGTGCATGATACAGCACTTCAGCGTGCCTTGGTTGATGAGTCACAGCTTGAGCTCAAGTTTGTGGATGCCCCGCAACAGCCGAATAGCATTGATTGTGGATTTTATGTCATGAAATACATCAGGTACCTGGCTAGCCAAAAGTGCATTTTATATGTGTATCTCTTGGAAGGTTTACAAACAGTTGGGTTGTTTTGTAGGGAGCTTATTGTGGGAGGATTAGAGGAGAGGCCACAAAGGAACTGACTGAAATGGAACTGGTTTCAGCACGACGAAGTATGCAACATGAAGCAGCAGCTCCATGATTGGTGTATGGAGTGCTTGTCCTCGATATAGGCTTATTGTGTCCTAGCTCTTGGGCTTAACAACATCAATGACTACGACAACTTGTATCAGCGACATAATATATGACTTGCTTTACATGTTGTGATTTTGGGTTTTCGGCTGTAATAGATGCTTTGTGACTATGGCTATATGCATTTTTTTCTAAATCGATACTTTCCTTGCTAGGATTTTACTGGTCTACTCGTTATCTCTCAAAGGTTTCACTCTAAAAATGCTATGGTTTAATGCTCATTGTCATCCCAGGTTATGTCTCGGTTGGGGATTTTATGGTTTAGGTTGCCGTCTCCCGGGCTGTCAGCTATACGAATTATGTCTGGAATATGGTCGTCGATTGAAAAGTGAGATTGAAATGTGTTGAAGTCCTGGACTTTGAATCTGTTGGTTACAGAATGTGGTTGTGTTATCAGCAAGTGAAGTTGCAACCATCTCCATCTTCGAACTCATAAGTTATGGCCATTGTCACCTCATTAAGCGCCCATTTAAATTTTCTAGTTAAGGTTGCCAAGTCTCAATATGCTGGTTCTGATCATTTGTGTTGTCTCTGGCCTTATGTCGTGAATATGTTCATCGATTATGCGAATTGTGCCTTGACCAAGGTCATTGCTTGTGGTTTTAAACTTTTTATTTCAATTCATAGTGCCCGGCTTTGTTGGTTATTGCTATGCTTTGAAGGTTATGGTTTGCGAATGCATTCTGTAAAGGTGAAATTGAAATGTGTTGGAGTCTTAGCCTTTGAATCTCTTGGTTATGGCATGCGGTTGTGTTCTCAGCAAGTGAAGTTGCAACCGTCTCCATCTTTGAACTCATAAGTTATGGCCATTGTCACCTCATTATGCGCCCATTTAAATTTTCTAGTTAAGGTTGCCAAGTCTCAATATGCTTATGTTGGTTATGATCATTTGTGCTGTCTCTAGCATATGTCTTGAATATGGTCATTGATTACACAAATTGTGCCTTGACCAAGGTCATCGCCTGTGGTTTCAAACTTTTTATTTCAATTCATAGTGCCCAGTTTTGTTGGTTATGGCTATGCTTTGAAGGTTATGGTTTGTGAATGCATTCTGTAAAGGTGAAATTGAAATGTGTTGAAGTCCTGGCCTTTGAATCTGTTGGGTGGGGCTTTGGTATGCAACAAGGTTACAGCATGCGGTTGTGTTCTCAGCAAGTGAAGTTGCGACCATCGCCATCTTCAGACTCATAAGTTATGGCCATTGTCACCTCATTATGGGCACATTTGATTTTTCTAGTTAAGGTTGCTAAGTCTCAATATGTTGGTTATGATCATCATTTCTATAGTCACTGGTTATGGTTTTACATTCTTTACTTCACTTAGTAGATAGAGTTAGGGCTTTGGTCACTCTCCATGTTTATAGGTTATAATCATTACAACCAGCATGGGGTCAGCCCTTGTCATTGGCTATGGTCACCGTGACTTGACCATGGTGGATTCAAACTTGTTTAAGGCTATTGTTACCAACATAACCTTAACTCCTCAATGCATGAGACATTGAGACACGACGGATCGATATGACACAACACTACTCACTTGCCCAACGGTTTGGTACGGCCTCCAAAGCTAAGAGATGTCGATCTAAAAATTGATGCAATAAGTGACCAGGCATGGTACGCACATCTTGAAATCTACAGATATCAATCCAAAAATTGATGCAATAAGAGAACTGGCATTAAAAGCTACAAACAATAACCCAAAAATTGATGTTCAACCTCCAAAACCATCCCCATTACTTCAGCCTTAGACACAACACTATATATTTGCCCAAAAGTTTGGTACGTAAGCAGGCATTGAAAGCTACAAATATCAACCCAATAATCTATGCAATAATTGCAATTTGTCGTCAACCTCCAAACCCATCTCCACTACTTCAGCCTTAGACACAACACTATTCATTTTCCCAAAAGTTTAGTATGTAAGCAGGCCTTAAAAGCTACAGATATTGATCCAAAAATCGATGCAATAAGTGACCGGGCATTGAAAGCTACAAATATCAACCCAAAAATTGATGCAACCTCCAAACCCATCTCCACTACTTCAACCTTAGACCCAACACTGCTCATTTGCCCAAAAGTTTGGTATGTAAGAAGGCCTCCAAAGCTACAGATATCGATGCAAACATCAATGCAGTAAACGACCAGGCATTAAAAGCTCCAAATATCGATCCAAAAATTGTTGCATTGTTGGTTGTCCACCAATTTGGTATGTAAGAAATCCTTGCATGTCCGAAGAAAAGGGAAGACAAAAACTATCAACATCTAGCAGGATTGCCTAGCAATGACCATTTAAGACAGCAAGACTTGCTTGCATTTGCAAATTCCAAAGGCCATACATCACTAAAACTCCCAATCAAAGTAGTATTAATACAAACATGCATTATGAAGAGCCACTTACAATCTTGACTCGGCGTAAACCACCGCATGTACTACTTTGTTATCCAATAGCAATATTTTTGAAAGGCAAAGAGTGGTAACAGCCTCGCCTCTCATGTTATGAGAACCATTCGTTGTTGGGATGCAAGAACCCCATCAAGTATTGAGCCGTCCCCACATCGAATCGTAAACCTCCTCTCCTCCGTACCAAGATCTCCATGTACACATCTAACCACTTGCCCCCTCTAAATGACATCATTGAAGAGAGTAACATGTCAATTTAGAAGAGGAGACTCTGAACCAGGTGGGGCTTGCTTAAGTGTCAAGGGAAAGAGAACATGGCATGAGTGGCTTTCTCTTGGATCAAGAAAAAGACTTTTTTTCTACAGCAATGGAAGCAAAACACTTTAGGTCTCTTTTTTAAGCGTATTCGGCTCCTTCCTCGCTGATATTTGCGTCTTAAAATGCCAATAGTTGAGGCCTTTGGAGGGCAACTGAGGCCAGCCCAGCTTCAGCTCCACATCCATCGGCTTCTTGTGCCACACCATGACCAAGCCAAGTTTGTGTTACATGTGCTTGGACCTGTCTGATTGAGCCCGTTGCTGGCAAGTCGATGCGCTTTGGGACAATCAGAGTGGAGAGCCAATCCCTTGAGTTGCACAACTGATTAAAGAGGATGAGTTTTAGGTCACTATCACACTGCCCCAACTGTTCTTCAAAGCTTTGTAAAAGTCCTTTCAAGTCCGAGATGCATCCAAGAATCTGGTTATCAATAATGGCTACACTTTCCTCGACCATGGTGGGTAGCTGGCTTGACATCTCTTGGTCCTCCATTGAATCTTGATCCCCCAACATTGCATCTTGCTCCCTTGCTTGAGCATTGGCCTCCCGAACCACATGGTTGAAGGCATGTATGCTATCAAGAAGTGGGAAAATACATAGAAGTTGAGGAAAGTGCTTTTGAACTATTAGTCAGATTTCATATTGATGCTTGCATTCTGAACCCCAGTCAGGACAATCACAATATCTCAATTGGATGCTCACATGATACCATTGGAAAGGATATGACATGCTAGGAATTTTGAACAGCAAAATGCTTTCCTCTATCACTTGAAGGGTGGTAGGATCATTTGTCACAAGTTTTAACACAAGAACTTAGGAGTTGGCATATACAATAGAATACGATACTAGTTACAAACTCCAAAACCAATCGACTCTTACCAATCTCTTGCTTTTGCTTAAAGAACTCAAGCAAGGTTCCTCTGATGTAGGTGCCATGCAATGAATCACCCACAAGGGCATGCAAAAGGACAAGTATCGATCTATTTATCTTCGCATCAAGCAAAGTATACTTGATATATTTCCATAATGGTTCAACCAAGTTTGTAGTGTCCACATTCCCATGTACAAATAGACGCCCAAACCACCTTGTTCGCCACATGCATGTGCTGCCACACCAACCGTTTGTCACCAATGTAACGCTAGATTTTTTCATATGTTGAATATGTATCTAGAAACTGTCTATATCCAAAATTAAAAATCTCCTCAGTTGGTGCTTGCATTAGATTTGATAAGTGATCATAGACATCAGCTCGCTTGTCCTTAGGAACCTATGAAATGATTTCAACAAGTTGGTTATTAATATTGATAGCAGCCCTTTACACACCAAAGGAACAGAAAGCTATGCAGCAACTACAACAACTGCATACCTGTCATAATAATCAATATCTAATTCTCCTAAATGATTTTCTCATATTAAACTGATCATTTAATGTGGGGAAGTGCCAGGGGAGAAAAAGCTAGAATATTGGTTAAGCTAGCAGACCGGCCACAGTAGGGATCCAAAGGAGGGAAAATAGGGATCCAAAGGGGGGGCCATCTGCAAAAGAGCCGTGTGCAACAATGGGCTAAAAAGACCCTAAGGTTCAGCCCATTAAGACTTCCAAAATGCTAAGGTTCCAAAATTCAAAGGTTGTGTCCAAAGGTCAACCCTAGGGGAAATTGGATGCTTTGTGTGTAACTAAAAAGTCTTTGCATATCCCTACATGGGAGGGGGCGAGCCCTTCTTCTAGGGGATGAGAGAGAAATTCACACACACACACACACACACACACACACACACAGGCTCCCTTTACACAAAGGGAATTAGGGACACATGTTAGCTCCCTAGCCCAGATTCCAACAAGGTGTGCCCAATTCCTATTGGATGGCCTTGGAGGTGGACCAATGAGAATTAGGCTAGAGTAAATCTAGTTTAATTAATTTAAAAACACTTAATAAAAGAACCAATGAGAATTAAGTCTCCTAGAAGACTATTGGACAGTCTCCCAAGGGGTCCAATGAGCATTCAGGAGCCCAATGGCTTGCCTGATTCCTATTGGCAAGGAGGCAAAGGGGTCCAATGAGAGATTAGTTTAATTATTAAATTACCTAAAGCTCTCACAAAAGGGGAAAGGGGGACACATGTCAGAAGGCTATCACTTATGCTGCTTAATAGCCATTGGCTTGACTTGGGAAGGTCCAATGGGGAGCCTCCAAGAGCAAATAGCAAGAGGGCTCGCCCAAGAGAGAGAGGGGGCTGATTTTTGCAAGGCATTATCACACACACACTCACACAATCTCATGTGTGAAAAAAGAGAAGACTATCTCTTCCCAAGCTTTAATGGAGAGTTCATCACCTACTCCAAGCTTGTGAGATAGAAGCCTACATCGACACACTCTTGGCTTGTGGATGCAAATCCAACCAAGAGCCAAGATTCAATGCATTCTCATCTCCTCTACCAAGCTAATTACTAAGCTAAAGCTATGCTAATATGAGTGATTATGTGAGGAGATGTACATCTTTCTCGTAAGATACTCCTTCTTCCTCTCAATCTACTCTCATACCCTGCTAGCTCTCACCATCTTCGAAGGTGTGTGAGGTCTTGGGTCTGAGAACGGGGATAATTAAAGTTGTGTTTACTAAGTGTTTTGCTTAGTGCATGAAGCTTTCATCTTCATTGCACTAGCGAGTCTTGCACAAAGAATTGTATTGTACAATGTCTCTCTTGATGGGAGAAACCATAATACAAAGCCTTTTGGAGGGGGGACCGGCTCCATGCAAATCCGGTCCTCAACTGTTGTCAATAGCTTAATTTCTCTCTCTTTTGAAAGTATTGTTGATGCTATCTAACTAGGTGTTATGCTTTTTGTTGCTCTCTCCACCCAAGCAGTCTTGTAATTCTCATTAGGAATCTATTCTAATGAAATGCCCACTATGTTCATGCTAATTTCCGCTACACATAAGTTTTTAGACCATTAAATGTTACAATACCTGCGGCAATAAGTTCTCCACCCATGCCTTCTTGACATGGAACCAGCATAGTAACACATGGCATGCAACTTGTTTTGGGTTCCCGGCTTCATCTTCTCTCTAGCAATGAGGATCCACATTGACCACCTTGAGAATCGCTTCCAACTCTTGCTAATTCTTGTCAATGACAATAGCTGCAAGACGAGTTTTGCCTAGCCTTGCTAAGACCAACTTGAAGGTCAACTCCAAAGCCACTTTTTCTTGATTAGTGCCCACATTGCTCGTGTATAACATAAGCCATACTGGCATCCCTACACCAATTTGGTTGGGCAAGACTGCAGCATAAAGCGGTAATCCAAAGACATTTGTTTTGAATGTGCTATCCACTGCCCAAGAGTTATGATGAGAGAAACGAATAGCAATTTCAAGCATGTCCTCATCTTGAATGAAAAGAATAAACGGTCTCTTGCATCATCATCTGCCCTTGGGTTGTACGGTTGGACAAATATGACCTACAAGTAAGCGCATGCCCATGAACGAAAAAGCATGCGAAATGTGACCAGATGTTGAGCTCTCAATGGTACCTTCTTCAAATCTTGCAAGCAAAGTGCTTCCGTAAGCATTGCAGTTCAATCATGCTTTGCATATTCTCCTATAGTAAGGCCAAGAGATGCAACATAATATAGATCTGCAAAGAATTACTCGTAAAACGATACTATTAAACCCTTGAGATGCTTTGGGAGAGAGTGAAATACCTTGTGTGCGCATCCGGTGTAGCAACATTCACACTTCTTTTGGTAGCATGAAGAACTGATAGATCACACGATCAAGTGTAGATGCATGATCCATGTGAAGGTGTTCCTTTGCCTTTGATATTTTTGCAACATGCCAGCAAGTGCCTATATCAAACATGTCCTTTATGCAACATGCAATTACAGATGGATGCACTGGCAGGTGATAAAGGTCTGCACGAGAGCCAGGTACACGTCCCTCGTGAGTACCTTGGACTTTGATAATCACCTTATCAAATTCTTCAAAGTGTTGGACCACCACCTTGAATCCACATCCGCGCCTTTTGGATTTTCGATCTTGTCGCTTGTCTGCACCTTTTCGTTGAATGCTACCCCATCGATGACACATGTATTCTTGCATCCACTTGCTTAATCCATGCTTCTTTGTTGACCTGACCAAGACAAGCCCTGTCTGATGCTTTATCATGATGTTTGCCAATTGTGGCTCCACTTGGGATAGGGCTGTCTCAATCGATGTGCTTGAAGTAGTAGTAGACCAGCTACAAGCAGGCCAAGAGGAGACATCATGTGAAATAGGTTTCTCTTCCAACAAACAATCACACTCAATTACCGAATCTCTTATGTAGTCATGAGATATCCCATGTTTCTCATGTCAATGCACCATTCGGTCTTGATTGCGTTAATAGTGGCAACCACCCCTAGGTGTTTTTCATGCCTTGAGGGACAATGGGCTGCACGTACAATGCGCGCCCAATCTTCTATGTATGCGATTTTTAGCCCTGATGATTTCAGTTGCAAGTAGAGTTGTTGTGAGGTGGCAATTGGGCAAAGGGAGAGATCATCTCTCATTCTATTCCACCTCTTTAGACTCATCATCCCTCTCACATCATGTGCTTTTAGAATTGAAAGCGACATTGTGACCGTCCCATCCAAATTCTTCACCATTAAGGAGTACATCTTCTCATCAAATAAGAAGAATATGTTTGATAAGTATTGTAATGCATCTAAGGAATCCCCCAAGTCCTAAACATCAGGCAATGGATCCATACAAACATCCATCTCATCCCCAAGATTATGGTGTTCCAAAAAGCCATTTTGATGATTCGCCCTCCGTAGTAGTCGCAAAACCAAGGTAATCTTTAGACAAACGATTGGCTGCGTTGTTAGCTTGATCCTGTAGGAGCATAACAATGCAAGCCTTGCGAATTTAACCCCTTGCAGGCAACCCAACTTGCTGAAATTAAACATGCACACATTAGTGAGACTTTGGTAGACAAAGAGACATGCAAAATAGTGGAGACATTAGATGCTTATTTCAACGCACACACAAGGGAGAGACATTTGTAGACAAAAAGATCAAAATAGAACCTGGTTGACATGCCCATCGAACTCCATTGTGTGTAGCCTCGTCAAAGGCACTTTTTTCGTTCCCAAGCTGTTCTTTCTCAGACCCTAAACAAGCACCCATATGGTGCCCTTCCCAAACCCTAAAACTTAATGGCTATTACTGAGAGCATCAGTAGCCTTACTGGACAGCCCTCTCTTTGACAAGCACACTTTGCATCCAGCCCCATATTTTGCAACGAGCAAGGAGGGTGGTCATGCACCAGAAGCAGGCATGCACAAGATGCCTGATCTACAACAAGCAACGGTGGTCCTGCACCAGAAGCAGGCGTGCATAGCGTTGGCAATTTCAAAAATGCGTCCCGCATCCAACGCAAATCCAAAAAAAATTCCAGCTCGGCCACGCTTCGAACAGCTCAACCCCGCCACGCCACCCACACCACATCAGTAGGCCTGTCCGCATTTACAAATTTTGTCCGCATTTACTTTTTATGCTGATGTGGAGCGTCGAGATCCCCTCTCCCTTCGCGCCCAGTTTCCCTGTCCTTGATCCCACTGCTCGCCCTTCACTTAAGACCCCGTGTAACTTAGTCCTGAGGCTGAGGGGGTCCTTCCCTCAGCACTAAAGGACACGGAGCCTTCAATGAAGACCCCGTGGTGGGATCAATGGCAAGCAAACTAGGACACGGAGATCAAGGCGCACGGAGTCCTTGATCTCCAAGGGTAAACTAGGACAAAAATAAGTAAACTTGGACAGGCTTCCCGCCTATCCAAGTTTATTTATTATCTCATGATTTGCCTACATGTCAAGAAAACTTTGCACGCGTAGCTACGACGAGCGCCTAATTTTTCCACCTTCCATTCGCCTCGAGATCCCCGCACGCTTCTCTCCAGCCGGTTGATCCCACCGCTCGCCCCTCATTAATAATGCCCCTTGGGGTAGCGGGTCCTTCCCCTTCATGTCTGATTTGACGTAAGTTTCATTACATGGTTTTGCAGTGCCAACCAAGGTCACGTGAACCTTCACGTTGGGTGCATAAAGGCGAGCCGCGACCCTAAAGCCAACGAGGAGAAGGATGGAATCATGGATCATGGCATCATGCATGTGCTATTCATTCATTGTCACTGAAAAATGAGCACATAAAATTTTTGTTATTCAACCGATGTGGGCTATATTCTATTCTATACTCTTTTGTCAATGCCTGGCCTTGGAGATTTGGAGTCTTGTTGGACTCCTTTCTGTTGGGACTCCTTTATAATGGGCTGCACTTTCCCACAGAGAGAAGGCTCTTAACTCTTTTCAAAGGTTCTGTATATAGAGGAATCCTTACCCACTTTGATTTATAGGTAGCTGTTTTGGAAGAGCTTGGTTGTAGATTGAAAAGTAAACATTCCGCTTTGATTTTGCAGGAAATAGTGTAAATATTGCTAAAAGTATAGTATAATTTGCAAAATCTCCACTTAAGTATTGACTTAAAGGGATTTGTGTATGTTTGGGATATAGGTTTTTCCCCAATACTGGTTTGATTGCTTTGTTGGCTGGTACTTTTTGATGCTATTGTGCACTATGTTTTGCAAGTGTATTTTTGTGGACAAAGTCTAGTGTAGTGTGCATAGGGAAGAAGGTGAAGAACACCATGCCATCTCCATTGGCAGAACACTCATCAATGCAGAAAAGCATATAAGGAGCACATTGTCAGCTTCTTGCAGTGCCGTCTATTACGAGAGACAACTGAAAGCAACAGCGACCAACATGGGTTTATCAGCAGATCTTAAGCTGATGATCAGCTGGGCAAAGAAGACGGCCCTGTTGATTGTCGGGGCTATCTCTGTTAATTATGATTAGAGCTTTTGTTGTGCATGTACATTATCCTAGAAAGATTGTCCCTCGTTTTGATTGCTTATGATCCGATCAAGACAATGGAGGACTCAAATCACCCTCAGTCAAGTCGTACCGGCTACAACATGGATCCAAGTGTAAGCTCGTCGCCTTTCCATTTCCTCATGCTCAAATCAATACTACCAGAGGATCTACAGAATTGGATCCCCAAGGAGATTTTGTCAATCCCTTGCAAGCTATCAGCTGCTGACAAAGAACTGCTTCTGCGCAAGTATGGAATCACAGACCTGCATTGGGCAACCCTCATGAGGTCAATGGTGGATGCAGGAGACCTTCTCAACAAGGTACTGTCAATGTGCACATGACAACTTTGTATGGCATCCGGGAACCTAGCACACGAGATAGTGAAGAAATCCAAGGTGTTACACCTCTGTTCATTGCGGGGCGGTTGAGACATGCTGCATTGGTAGAGCTGCTTCTTGATCATGGCGCTGTTGATGATATTCTTAAAGCAGGTACCAAAGGGGATACTGCTCTGCATGCCGCCGCATTGAGTGGAGACATGGGTGTTATGAAGCTTTTACTCGACGCGCTCGCGGAATCGCCTCATAAGAGCAGAGCAGTGGATGAGAGGGGCAACAGTGGTAGAACCCCCTTGCATTATGCTGCAGGTGGAGGTCAGCCAGCCATTGTTAGTGCCCTTCTCGGAGCAGAGGCTTCTGTATATGCTAGGGATAAGTATGGTGCCACACCCTTACATTTTGCTGCAGGATGGGGCAACAGCATTCCCTGCATGGATCTGCTATTTGATTTCTCAATGAAAAGACACATCGATGAGGTGAGGGATGACTCGGGCTGGACGTCATTACATTATGCAGCAGCTTATAATGGGCAGCTAGAGACCGTCAGATGGCTATTAGATCAGGATGCAGACATCAATGCTGTAGAGAATGTCCATGGAAATGCCCCCCTTCATCTTGCAGCAATGCATCCTGAGATTATTTCTGCTCTCATTTCTGCGGGAGCGGATATCTGGTTCGAAAATAAGAACAAGGAAGACGCCATTGCAAGGGCACACAGTCACATCAAGGATGCAATGGCAGTGAGGGCTTACATAAAAGCAATCCAACTGGAGTTATCTCGGGAGAATGTGGATCCCTTTAAGAAACACAGCAAAGATGGAGCTACTCTGCTGCATTATGTGTCTGCACATGGAGGAGCTGAAGAAATGGTTTGGATTGTTGGCCTCTCTGCATTCCAGAAGGAGATCACAGCAGCAGTACCTACTGCAGGGGTCAACATTAAAGATAATGATGGCCGAACTGCCATGCATTGGGCGGCAATCGCCGGCAATGTGGAGGCTCTCCACATGCTTGTCAAGCATAAGGCTGACCTGAATGCAGTTGATGGTGCTGGGCAGAGTGTTCTTTGCCTTAATATTGCCCACACTAGTAAATTAGGTGGCATGCACTTTGTACATGCCTTCCTTTCTTTACAATCTGTGAAATTGCAAATTCAAAAATGGGTCACACATGATGAGGCTGCCCAATGGATGAAAGAGTATTATGTTGTTCATAATCTGCAAAGTGGCATGGTAACCAAGCTCAAGAAGCTCCGGAGACGGCGAGCTATACTAAAACACCATGTTGTCAAGTCTTTCCGGTGGGTGGCAGGATTGTTTACTGTCCGCCACCGCAATCAGCACCATCGTACTCGCCGTTTCAATCGCACAGCCACCACAATGGCATTCTGGGAAGCACGACAAACTCCTCGAAACGCATCTGTGTACAACATCCTTGATGACCTGCCGCCAGTTTATTTGGCTCTCCTTGCTGACAGAGACGACATAGCCCGTTTCATGCAGGAGCACATCAAGGGTTTGGCATGGCAAGATGCTGTTGTCAACAGAAGAGGTGAAGAGACAGAGAGAACAGCTCTACACTGGGCTGCCATTTTGGGTGAGTCTGAAATAGTGGAGAAGCTCTGCCTTTCCAAAGACTTGAAGCCCAATGTGGAGGACACGTATGGGAAGACACCGTTGCAATATGCAAAGGAGAGGAACCATGCAGCGATAGAGAAGCAGTTGATGGAGAGGAAAGATGTGAAGAATCATTTGGAAGGACTATAGAGGGACCGACAAGTGTATGTGGACGCAGCGAATGCAGTGCTAGTCGCCGCCGCATTGATAGCGAGTGTGACATTTGGAGGGTGGCTTCAACCCCCACTCAACTATGTCATGTACTACGACATGCCAATGGCGTCCGCAACCGATGGTGCATATGAAGCATATGCTGCTGTGAGGCAGCATGTGGGGGTGAGGGTGTTTTGGGGATTTAATAGCTATACCCAATAGGTATATAGCCACTACGGTTGTGCATTTGCGGCGAACGTTGTGGGTGGCCTCTGCAATGCTTGCATTGTCAATTGTGTTTGTGCTTGGTGCCTTTGCAGCTGTTGGATTTACAGTTTTGCCTCCCATATTTAAGTACCAAGCAAACATGTTGGTATTAAGTATGGAGTCTGATTTACCCTTGTAATTTTTTGTGATAAAAGCGCACATTTGTAAGGCTCCCATTATAAGGAAAAGCCATCGTGCGTGAAGGAAAATCACTCATCGAAAATCAAAATTTTCACGAACAAAAATCATGGGCAACTTTAAGGGCCTCGGGGGCGTAGGCTCCCGAGATTTTTTTTTTTTCTCGTCGGAATATTTTTTTTCGTCGGAATATTATGGCCGGACGTTGGCCGTAAAGTGGTCGAAAAACAATCGTCCGTTGGTCGGTGGTCGGTGGTCGAAAATCAATGGCCAGTGGTCGGTGGCCGAATTCAAAAGGGACTTGTCTTCTCAAAAACGGCCACACATAAACGGATTGGAGGGTCCGATTTAGATTTATTCACACAAGAACGGCTACACATGGCTGCCTCTCATAAGAGAGGACAACCCTTTTGGTCTATAAAAGGAGGCCATTTCTACACACATTTCATAGTGTGAAGTTCATGCAAGAAGGTGAGTGTGAGGTGGTGAGAGTGAAGCAATGCGGGAGCTCCATTAAGGGTATAATCCTTTTATAAACTACTTTTTGTTTTGAAGTACTAAAGCCATTGAGTGGTTGCTTTTCCGTGGACGTAGTCCACATTGGGTGAACCACGTATATCGTGTGTACTCTCTCTCTCTCTCTCTACTCTTTAATTTCGTGTATGTAAATCTGTCTCTCTCCATTAAGTAATCTACTCAATTATCTATTTAGCTACGTCTTATTTCCTAACAATTAGTATCAGAGCAAAGTTTGCTCGTAGCTAAATTATTTCAAGGAAAAGATTCCTTGAATTGAGTGGGAGTTATGGCGGAGGAAGGGAAGCTCAAGATTGAGAAGTTCAACGGCAAAAACTATCAACATTGGAAGATGCAGATTGAAAACTATCTCTACCAGAAGGACCTCTATTTGCCACTACGTGGTCTTGCAAAGAAGCCCGCAACGATGGCAGATGAAGCATGGATTGTCCTTGATAAAAAGACCCTAGGAACAATCCGGTTAAGCTTGGCGTCAACAGTGGCCTTCAATGTTTCGGAGATGAAGACCACGGAGGACTTGATGAAGTCACTTGACGACTTCTACGAGAAACCATTAGCATCCAATAAGATATTTCTTATGAAGCGCTTGTTCAATCTAAAGATGGCAGAGAATGGTTCAGTTGCAGAACACCTAAATAACTTTAACACAAACATAAGTCAACTTCGATCGTTGAAAATCAATTTCGATGACGAAGTGCGAGCTTTCCTTATATTATCATCTCTACCGGATAGTTGGGACAGTCTTGTGATGGCTGTAAGTAATTCTATCTCTGGTACAAATACTCTTAAGTTTGATGATGTTGTGGCTGTTCTCCTAAGCGAGAAAATACGAAGGAGAAGCACAGGAGAATCATCAAGTGCTGCATTGTCAGTGAAAACAAGAGGAAGGCCTAAGGAGAGGTTCAAAAACCAAAAGGGTCGTGATCGCTTAAGACGGAGCAAGTCACGCACAAAGTCGGTTCATGAATGTTGGAATTGCAGCAAGAAGGGCCACGTCAAGAAAGATTGCTGATCCAAGAAGAAGAAGGAGACAGAGTTTCAAAACAACAAGCTAACATCGGAGGCCAATGTGGCAGGTGAAGTAGAGCAAGATGCTCTAATTCTCTCATTAGACAATGTGTCTAATTCCTGGATAGTAGATTCCAGGGCTTCATTCCATGCGACACCACACAAGCAACATTTCCAAAACTACACCAAAGGTAATTTTGGGTATGTATACTTGGGAGATGATGAAGCTTGTGAGATTGTCGGCAAAGGTACAGTTTCTGTCAAAACTGCTAATGGAAATGAATCGAAGCTTAAAGATGTTAAGCATGTTCCTTCTCTTCGGAAAAATATAATCTCTACAGGACAATTGGACGATGAAAGTCACAACATTGCATTCGGAAACAAACGGTGAAAGATCTCAAAGGGATCTTTGGTGGTTGTCAAGGGAGAAAAGGTTGGTACACTTTACTTGTGTACTGTTAGCACGCAACCTTCAGCTTGTGCAGCAACTACAGAAGTTGAGAGTGCGGTGTGACACTATCGACTTGGGCATATGAGTGCCAAAGGAATGCAAATTCTTCAAACAAAGAAGCTTCTACCAGGTTTGAAAGAAGTGGACTTAGAGTTCTGTGAAGATTGTGTTTATGGTAAACAAAAGAGGATAAAATTTCAAAAATCAGGAAATGAAAGAAAAAATAAAAAACTTGAGTTGGTTCATTCTGATGTTTGGGGTCTTGCAAGTACAACATCACTTGGTGACTCATTGTACTATGTAACATTCATAGACGATGCAACTAGAAAAACATGGGTTTATGTCATGAAGAATAAATCCGATGTATTTTTCATATTTCAAAGGTAGAAAGCCTTTGTGGAGAATGAAACAGGTACCAAGGTTAAATGCCTCAGATCCGACAATGAAGGTGAATATTGCAGCCAAGCTTTTGTGTTAGCAATGGCATTCGGAGGCAAAGGACAACCCCAAGGACACTTCAACAAAATGGGATTTCGAAAAGGATGAACAGGACAATCGTGGAGCGAACACGAAGCATACGGTTATATGCAGGCCTACCACTTGAGCTTTGGGCAGAAGCTGTAAGTACGTCTGTGTACTTAATCAACCGGTCACCCTCAATGGCATTGGATGGGGGAGTTCCAGAAGAGGCATGGACAGGTAAACCGGTGAATTATGCATTTCTCAAAGTATTTGGGTGTGAGGCTTTCATGCACATAGATAGAAGCCTAAGATCAAAGCTAGATGCAAAGTCCAAAAAGTGTTTCTTTATTGGCTATGGAGAAGGTGACTTTGGGTATTGCCTATGGAATCCTGAAGATGATAAAATCTTAAGGAGTAGGGATGTAATTTTTAACGAACAAAATATGTACAAAGATTACTTGAAAAGAAAACAAACAAAAGAAACAGGTGATGAGTACATGGAGCTTGAGGACGGTGAAGACTCAAGGACTGCAAACGGTGACAATGTACAACAACGTCAACCAAATGAGGAGCCTCAACCTATTCCCCGAAGATCTACAAGAGCAAATAGACCTCCAGAAAAGTTTGTTCCTTCCTTCAACCATCTCTTGATCTCAGATTCTGGAGAGCCGGAATCATACGAAGAAGCTATGCAACATGAATCCAAAGAAGAATGGACGAAGAGCATACAAGTGGAGATGGACTCACTACATCGCAACCAAACATGGGAGTTGGTTGAGTTGCCTAAAGATAAACGGGCACTTCAAAACAAATGGGTGTACAAGATGAAGGAAGAAGAAGGTGGGAAGAAAAGGTACAAGTTTAGGCTTGTGGTAAAAGGGTTTTCTCAAAAGAAAGGTATTGACTTCAATGAAATATTTTCTCCTGTTATAAAAATGAACTCAATTAGGCTTATCTTAAGCCTTGTGGCTTCTCATGATCTAAATCTCGAGCAAATGGATGTAAATACGGCATTCCCTCACGGTGACTTAGAGG
This sequence comes from Adiantum capillus-veneris, assembly GCF_014529385.1. NCBI lineage: Eukaryota > Viridiplantae > Streptophyta > Polypodiopsida > Polypodiales > Pteridaceae > Adiantum > Adiantum capillus-veneris. The sequence goes on along the minus strand of NC_140932.1, from coordinate 24,784,640 downwards.
AGGAAATCTACATGCTTCAACCAAAGGGGTATGAAGTAAAAGGTAAGGAGAAAATGGTTTGCAGATTAAAAAAGATCTTGTATGGTTTAAAGCAAGCATCAAGACAATGGTGCTTGAAGTTTGATCGATGGATGTTGGATCATGGATTCACAAGATGCAACTCGGATCACTGCGTCTACACGAAGAATTTGGGAGATGGGAAATTCATCATCCTAATGTTATATGTTGATGACATGTTGATTGCAAGTGCTAACATGCAGGACATCAAAGACCTAAAAGAGGAGTTGTCTAAATCTTTTTCAATGAAAGATTTAGGTGCTGCAAAGAGGATACTTGGTATGAAAATATCAAGGGATAGGACGAAGAAGACAATAAAGCTATCTTAAGAATATTACATCAAGAAGGTACTAGAAAGGTTTGCAATGCAAAATGCAAAACCAATTTCTACACCTTTGGCTGGTCATTTTAAACTAACGAAGGATATGTGTCCAAAGACACAAGAGGAGATAGCCTATATGTCTAAAGTTCCATATGTTGCAGCGGTAGGTTCTCTAATGTATGCTATGGTCTGGACAAGGCCAGACATTGCACATGCAGTGGGAGTTATGAGTAAGTTCATGGACAACCCAGGTAAAGAGCATTGGCAAGCTGTGAAGTGGATACTTAGGTATCTAAAAGGGACAACAACAAATGCTTTGTATTTTGGAGGAACTAATATTTTTCTAGAAGGGTATGCTGATGCAGATATGGCAGGTGACAAAGATACTCGAAGGAGCACTACTGGCTATGTGTTCATGATTGGAGACGCAGCAGTAAGGTGGGCTTCAAAGCTGCAGAAAGTGGTTTCACTTTCTACCACGGAAGCAGAGTATGTAGCAATGACGGAGGCAAGCAAAGAAATTATGTGGCTTCACAGATTCTTAGAAGAGCTTGGATTCAAACAAGACAATTGTGTCTTGTACAGTGATAGCCAAAGCGCTATCCATCTTGCGAAGAACTCAACCTTTCATTCAAGGACAAAGCACATTGAGGTGACATATCACTTCATACGCACTCTTTTGGAAGAGGGACAGCTAAAGCTATGAAAGGTGCATACAAGTGAAAATCCTGCAAACATGTTTACAAAGGTGGTCAACAAAGAGAAGTTGAGCTTTTGCTCATCTTCAATCGGCATTCAAAGATAAGAAGCCAGAATGAAAAGCAGTCACAGGTTTGGTTTGGAGATCAGTCTCCAAGTGAGAGATTGTTAAGTATGGAGCCTGATTTACCCTTGTAATTTTCTGTGGTAAAAGCGCACATTTGTAAGGCCCCCATTATGAGGAGAAGCTATCGTGCGTGAAGAAAAATCACTCACCGAAAACCAAAATTTTCACGAACAAGAATCAGAGGCAACTTTAGGGGCCTCGGGGGCGTAGGCCCCCGAGACTTTTTTTTGCTCGCCGGAATATTATGGCCGGACGACGGCCGGAAAGTGGTCGGAAAACAACCGTCGGTTGGCCGGTGGCCGATAGTCAATGGCCGGTGGTGGCCGGTGGCCAGTAGTCAATGGCCGTGGCCGGTGGTCGAAAGTCAATGACTGGTGGCCGGTTGCCGAATTCAAAAGCGGACTTGTCTTCTCAAGGACGGCCACACATGGACGGATTGGAGGGTCCGATTTGGACTTATTCACACAAGGGCGGCTACACATGGTTGCCTCTCATAAGAGAGGGCAGCCCTTTTGGCCTATAAAAGGAGGCCATTTCTACACACATTTCATAGTGTGAAGTTGATGCAACAAGGTGAGTGTGAGGTGATGAGAGTGAAGCAAGGCGGGAGCTCCATTAAGGGTATAATCTCTTTGTAAACTACTTCTTGTTTTGAAGTACTAAAGCCATTGAGTGGCTACTTTCCCGTGGACGTAGCCCACATTGGGTGAACCACGTATATCGTGTGTACTCTCTCTCTCTCTCTCTCTCTCTCTCTCTCTCTCTCTACTCTATAATCTCATGTATGTAAATCTGTCTCTCTTGATTAAGTAATCTACTCAATTATCTATTTAGCTACATCTCATTTCCTAACAGTTGGGCACAATTGTTTTGGGGGGGCTACCCTATGTCCTCTTGTTGGCCTGCTTTGTCTATATTTTAAGTATTGCTCGGCAGCGTAAGCCTACTGATTCCCTACCCTCGCCGTTGCTGCCTCCACCGTCCCCTCCCCTGCCTCGCCCGTCTAGTTCTCGGCCTTGGGAGACTAAGGACCCTATGACCTGGGTCTACATGTCGCATCCATCCACAATAGTGCACACACCTTAGAAGTTCTATCAATGCCTATGCCTTTTGTATCATGCCCTATCTGTCAAGTCTAGATATGAAAGGTATAATTCTGACCAAACAGATCCTCATGTTGGATACACTACATCTCTTCTGTATTGCATTTGGGATGGATTACAACTAATCATTTGGGAAGCCCATTGTGGAGCTTTCCCATGAAAAGTATCAATTCTTGTGCAATTTCATTAAGCTTTGAGTGTTATGCAATATATCTTAATAATTGTCAAGTCTACAAGGATTGTATCTTCTCGCTACTCCAGAAATTGTTGCTCCATCTAAGTATCAATAACCGGTAAATTGCCTAGCCCGGTTTTGGCTATGCAAAAACTGAACAGTCTTTTACTCAAGTTCTCCTAGAAAATGATGGTTGTTTGCGAGAAAGCATATGGTTGCTGATGGGGAATGTCTTGAGTTCAGCATAATCCAATAGTTCATTGCCATTTACAAGTGCCAAAAAATAAGCTCTAGCTATTTTTTAGAGTGATTCTTGTCACAGTTTAGACCTTGATCTAATTATTGAATGCATATCAATAAAATAAAAGCAGCATTTCCATGAAAAATTCTTGGGAAAATCCAATGAAAAATCATGCATTATCCAAATGGGTGGCGCTGCGAGGCGTGGCTATCAACACCCATCTCGAATCAACCTAACCCATTGAAGTTTCTGTGTGTAGTCAGCGCCTTCTCCTTCTCTCCCTCGTTGTCTTCTGCGCATAGTGTGTGTTTACTACATGGTATCAGAGCATTGAAGAGACCCTGCACACACCGGCTCCGACCAACAAAATTTAGCAAGATGAGGAGCACTCACCTTCACATGAATGTGTTGAGTGGTCCGAATCTGATGCGTAATTTGCATGATGTGATGAATGCGATTGGTGCAGTCCCCTACATTCTTTGGTTCAGTAGGTTACCTGATTTATCTAGTCTTAAGAGTGGTTGGATCCATTGTATATGCTCATGTCTTAGCACAGAATCATGGCTACTTTTGTCTGGTAAGCCACATGGTGTGAAGGGTTACTGGCTTCACAAATCTACGAATTAAAGATAGCACTCCGGGAACCGATGATTCATAGATTTGTGAAGCCAGTAACCCTTCATACCATGTGGCTAATAGTAGGAGAGCTCCTGCAGTGCAAGTGAACATAATCACACCCGTATTTATGTGAGTCCACACCCTAATAGTGGAGCTGTGTAACCTCAAAATCCTGCATGCACATTCTCATGTTATGTGAGAGACATGACAATACTAGAAAAACTGTTGTGCAATATCTTAAACATAAGAGCAAGCTAAGTTAAACACGATTTCTCATAGCAACATGTTTCAACTTCTTGGATTGTTGTGCCATGCATACCGTACATGTGGCTCTTAGCCACTCGATCTAGCCACCCTTGCCCTTACAGGTCCCTTGTCCTAACATCAGCAATATTTAATTTGTGTCCTCTATAGTCATGAGGACTTTGGGCATGCCAACAACATCACGCAGGAAAAACCTAGTGCAAAGGCGTCTATGAAGATGCACAACTCTTTTGGATATTGTTGCACCTTGTGCCTTGTGTCTAGTCATGGCATACACCAGGGTAGCAATCATTCTCTTCAATGGCGCATATTGATCCTTGTTAATCACAAGTGTGGACAACATGGTTTAGCAACTCATAGAGTAACTATACATGCTATGGAGAAAAATTTTACGAGGGTTATTTTGACCAACTTCAAGAAAGACTACAACAAGGTGGCACAACCCATAGCACCACACCAAAGATTACAAGACGCGATTCGAAAACAAGATTAGCAGATATTGATTCATATGCCTACATCAACAATCAAAGTGCTGCCGCATATAGGTCATATTGGCTCAACTCAATGTTGTTCGACTCATTCATGAATTTTGCATTTTGTCTCACACTACCCTCATTCTTATTGTACAAAACAAGACAACAAGAACCAAGTCAGTGTTCACAGTAAACCTCAGCATTCACAATGCACCTGGTATGTTTTGGTCTTTACCTATGGAATTTTTAAAAAAAATTGTAAAAATTTTCATACTTTAGTGATATTTTTAAAAAACCTTTAAAACTTTGGAAAAAATTTGTAATTTTCAATAGCCCAATTTTTTCTATTAATTTAAAAGAATGTTCTTTGGGAACACTTAGCCAAGTATTGTTGCTCTCACACAACTTCAAGCAACAAGACGCAATGGGCATCGGATACACAATCTACTCCACATGCCAACAGAAGGAGTTGCAAGTAACTACGAAAGAAGAAAGGTAGAACACACTCGAAATTCACCTTCTAAAATGCGTAGCAACGGTTTGCGCTACCAACCATATGTTGAAAACTTAATTTTGAAAAACTCTCCACTTATAGAAATTTATATGTAGCAATGACAAGTGTTTGGGAAAAATGTGTCTCGGCTTAAGATCGTGCCATTTTCAATTTCAAAAATGCAGGATGACGGCAAGGATAAAAGGAGAAATGCTGCCCCAGAATAGATAAAAATAGTGTAAAAATCCCAAAAAATAGCCTAATTTTCTAAAATTTCCTCTTTAAAAAATCAAAGAGAGGAATTTTGTATGTTTGGAAAAATGATACACACAGTAGCATGTATAAACAGTCGTCAATAAATACAATAACACGAGCTCCGCTAGATACGACAACGTTTGTCAATACGATCAAATAGCGAGCAGAGCAACGCGTCAACAATAGCAAACCCAAACCTTGTGCTGGAGATGAAGCGCACCATAGCATGCATTGTGAGGCAAAAGCCACCCGGGCTGGCCTAAAACTGAGGTAGGAGAAGCAACAGGAAATGAGAGAGTGATAGAAACCCGTCACAGGAGATAGTGTCCACGGACTTCAAGCTGCCAGTTCTAGTGATGGAAGGCAAAAAGGGATAGCTGAGAACTGACAGCTTAGCTGGTGGCTAGCAGATTCAAGGCAAGCGGGCAAGCAGCTCACAACTCAAACCCTACACAAGAATTGGGCACGAAGATGACCGACTACATAGAAAACTTTTTACAGCTATCTGAAGATGGTTTTGTGATTCGCCCGAGCTACATGGATACCCACCTGTCGCATGGTTTGAGATGTGCTATTGGTCAGATTCGTACATCCTCACACTAGCTGGAAATTGCATTTGGCAGATTTAGGGGAATCCCACCTGAGAGCAAAATTTGCAAGTTATGCGGAATGGAGCCGAAGACAAAATTACACTACATATGCCATTGCACCATATACTATGAGATACGTGGGCGTTTCCATTGCCTATTTAAAGAAGGCTTTGGACCTCTAGATAGAGTCATGCAATAACAGGATCAAAGATGCTTAGGCCTGTACCTACTGGAACAACATCGGCACAAGGATAATCTAATGAGAAGACAAAGAGCACTACAGCCTCAGAGGCAGATCACAGATTTCTTCGGATCGAGAGAAGCAAGAATGGAAGGAGAAGCAAGAGGCCAACAGCGAGCACAAAGGATTACCCACATTCATACCAAAGGCACCCTCATTGACAGGGCAATTGAGCTTAGGAACTTGAGACGACCACGACCGAGATGCAAGAGCACACTTCACCGGAGGAGAGTACAACAAAGGATTAGAAGCATTCTAGCCGGACACCCAGAATGCTCCTAAGAAGTTTATTTAATACTTTGTAGTTAGTTTTTCACATTTATTTTCACTCACTTTTCACACTTAGTACTTTTAGTACTAAGGTACCCAGACATTGTAACAGATTCACCACTTTTGTATCAGTTTGGTCTCATAGGTCATCCTCGCCTTTTGAAGACGTTAATATAACATTTCATTTCATACGTTAATATAACATTTCATTTCATTTCATCTCTCTCTCTCTCTCTCTCCCTCTCTCTCTCTACCGTCACTGCCCCGTCTACTACAAGATATGAGGCCGCTTCTATTGCTTGTTCAAAAGAGGTTTTGGACCACTCTCAAGAGTCATGGGATATGAAGATCAGAGATGTCTGGGTTTGTTCTTGCTCGAGTTGCGCAAACACAGAGATAGCCTGATGAATGGCGAGGCTAGCCAGTCTCAAAGACGGATCACAGACTTCTTCAGAGCAGACACGGGACAACCGTAAGAGCCACTCCCACGGCAGAGCCCCCCCTCATCTCACAAAAGAGGCACACTGATTGACCGAGCGATTGAACTGGGGAAATCCAAGCGCCCGCGATTGCAAAGAACTACACAACATCGATGGAGGCTACGACAAAAAATTCAGAGCACGCTGGCCAAGCATGCACGACGCCCGATCAGACTACTAACCATGGAGGAAATTGATGAAATTCGCCAACGACCGATGCTAGATCTCTTGTGATTCAGCTATACCAACAAGCCGCCCATTTTTTGCTTAGTCTTTTGCTTGGTTCACATCGATCAACTTAAGACCCCATAGTATATATCTTTGTTTTGTACTGTTGTTAGGTTATTTTGTTACTCCAACTTTGTATCAAATCCACCACTTTGTAACTTTCGGGTCTCATAGGTCATTATGGCCTTCTGAAGACGTTAATATAACATTTCATTTCATTTCTCTCTCTCTCTCTCTCTCTCTCTCTCTCTCTCTCTCTCTCTCTCTCTCTCTCTCTCTCTCTCTCTCTCTAAATAGCTAGTGATAGACAAAGGGGCCGTACTCAAAGTCGTGCCAAAAGCAAGGAACATGGGGACATGCACACTTTTGAAACATGGTGCTAGACATCTTTTGAAACTGTTCAAATCATGTCACTTGCACAACGTCGTACATACAAAGCAAGCTTGTAAACCCTCCCCCAAAAAATGGCACAAATTACAACAGAATGTATAATTTAGTTCGTCTGTGGGGCACCTTTGGCACCTAACTGATCTATTGTACAAAATTTATATGATACAACCCTCTCAAGATTCTTTGTCTGTCCTGCATTTTTCACTCTGTTTGAGAGTTAAGGAGCATCACAACCTCCCATATCTGTGTCATTGTCGACCCATTAACCTTCTGAACGTGGGGAATACTGATAACCAGCATAGATCTATTGTTACCCGTCTCTTGACATTCAGCCTCTGCCTTCATCTTCGGGGTCACCATGCTCCTCAGTACAAGAACCAGGTTTCCATCCATCTGCTCCTTCAAATTACTCACTTTCATAAAAGGACTCTGAATCTGAGCTTTCAACTTCCTCGTCTTCATCATCACCGTCTTCCTCAAAATTAATCTCCCGCGTGTTTCTAGAATAATGCTCACCAATATCATCAGCTTCGTCATCCTGTATATTCATGTCCATGCTCTCCTCTCCCAATGAGTCTGTCTCACCACCTTCGCTCGCAGCCACCCAATCCTTGCTCGGCTGGCCCCGTTTATAATGTACATCTTCCTCTTCTTCAAAATGTGCATCTTCCTCTTCTTCAAAATCGTCCTCGATAACAACTTCCTCCTCTTCTGTTCCACTATGGGCCCTATCATCATCACGAGCCGACATGGAAGTCCTATCATCTGAGGATCTTGTCCAGTCAGATGTATGGAGTTCAAGCTTTGCATCTGCCTTCCGAGCATGCAAATCTCGGCTGTACTCTTCAAATTCCAAACTAGATGATGTTAAATACTTCTCACGCTCCTGGGTACTGCCCAGAGTAAGGTTAGCGCCTGTCTGGTCGGGCTGCTTCTTAAAGCCCTGAAGCTTGACCTTCACAGCCTCCTGATGCTCAGACCCTCTACTGAGGTCGTCTCTGGCTTCCTTACCTGTGGTGCAATCTGTATCAGGTTGCTTGATGCCAGTCTCTTTTGACCTCTCAAGTTTGGTGTCTACATGACGTGCTCCCACAGCCTGAAAGATCACAGAAATCTTCAAGTTAGAAGCACATTAGGCCAATTTACCATGCTAAATGAACCCCTTGCTTTCACTTACGGGCACAGATTTCCTGCGCTGACTTGATTTCCGCCTCTGGTCCTCACTGTAGAACAAAGCCGAATCCAACTCAACAACCCGCATTGCCACAGCTGCTGTCGTGCAGGGAACCCAAGCCGGAATGCATGAGACAGCCCCTGTATCAGACTCCATAATCTCCTTGGCTGGTTCGAAACGAGGCGATAGCCAGTCTCGGTGGATAGCACTCTCTACTTCAGAAAGAAGCTGCAGTCCTTTCACAAAATGAGCACAAAGGGGGGGCAAAACGATCCAACTAAGAACAGAAACTACGTTTGGAGTTCCTCCAAAAGGAATTACACGAACACTAGAGAACCACCTGAAGGAGATCTGAAGGAGAGCTAACATCCTTTAATGAGGATGCCCACGACCTGCGCTTTGCTTCCGACCAACATGGCCGCAGAGCCTCTGCAGGGATGGCAGCCTGTGAAGACGACAAACAGACACTGTTTATAGCAAACAAGAAGCCTCGCCTGCTTCATTTGAATTTAAGAACGTAAAATAAAGTCAAATAATCACCTCGATACTCAAAAACTGTGCCTTTAAAAGCTGGACTCTGCATGGAAACTTCCGTATAATACATTGAAGCTTCTCATCTGGACTCCTTTCTGACCGAAATTTGTTACACTCACTAACATGCTCCAAATACTTCGTATCCTTTTTGGTGTAAAATTCAAAAGTTGTATGACAGCAAGTGCAATGTTTCTCTTCATGCCAGTATAAATCATGACACATGTCACACTTGGCTAGAAGCTCAGAGCACCGCTTCTTCTTCAATCTCATCGCAGCAAGGAAAGACACAGTGGGATTTTCTTTACTCCAAAACCACTTATCAAATTCTCTATATCTTTCAAGGACACCACGCTTCTCACTTAGACTATTACCAGTCTGAATACGAATGGCCCCCATGTGCCTACATGATTCTGGAATAACTGAACCATCACCAGAACTTCCATCTTCTTCCTTGGGACCTGCTACAGCAATGCCACTGGTAGAGCTTCTGATAAAGGATTTATCAACAGCTTTGTCCTCATTATGGTTTACTGGTAACCTCTGTTCAAACCTCGCTTTGGAAGAAAGTTTTCTCATTCCCTGCCTTATAAGATTCTCTTGTTTGAGGAGCACTCCATGGAGGTGAGCTTCTCGAACACCTCGAGTGTCCAAATTAGCTAGCAATGCACTGAAAGCCTGATATAAGAAACAAAACAGATTTAAAAACTTGCTTGAGCTCACATTTGCGCAGCTTCAAGAAATTCTTAGTTACAGGCTTCTTGCACTGCAAGCAATGCAAACAAAAGCTGGTCAAACCTCTTCAGTGTCGATAACTTCCCAATGGCCATCCTCTGAAGACTCGAAAAAAATCCTCCCACAACCTGGGTCTTCAGCAGCGTAAGATGTCATAAATTGCCAATAACGGTTGCGTCTTCTATCCAAACCCAATGGCAAAGACCTAAAAACATAAAGTTCATCCGCTCGAAAATCAATCTCAACTTTCAGTTGTGCACGAGACTTCTCTGAAGAACCTCCTGCGACTGAAATCTCGTGATAATGGGAGTCTTGCATTCCCTGCTCTTTATCCCCAATAGGAGACTTCCTGACATCCGCTTGGGTTGAGAAAGAATCTGAACCCTTGCCATCTCTAACTATAGGACTCATGTTAGTGTGTTCACTTTGAACACCATCACCACTATTTTGAGGCTGGAGCTTTGATAACTGCTCTTCTTTGGAACGCCTTTTATCAACCTGTGCTTCAGCCCACATTTGCCGTTTGAGAGCAGTTGCAGATTCCATACGATCCTGTCAAAGAACGAAAAGCAGCCTTAACATATAGAACAGTATCAAGATTTAAATGGACGTCCAAAAAGCAGACCAATACCTCCAAAGCAACTCGGACTGTATTGCCTTCATTGACAGTTTCTACCAGTGCTACGAGAGCGTTCAAGCGTTCCTCTACACTAAGGCCTGAATACTCTCCCTCCCATAGCCCTTGAACCCATGGCTCACCTCCATGGCTCTCGTCGATTTCATTATCAACTGCAGAAGCAAGAGTCTTATCTCTCTGTGCTCTTCCTTCCCTTCCATCCTGCATTGAAGCATTTCCATGCGACAAACTTGAAAGCAGCGCATGTTTGCCTCTACTCTCTCCATTCTTGCTATGCAGTTCAAAAGTCTTGGTCTTTCCTGGACAGCCTCCTATCTTCCGTTCTCCAGCAGAAACAATTTTACCACCTTTTAAAGAGAAAGTAACCTTTCCTTTGTCTTGCCCTCCACGCATATCGTCCACTGTAAAATCCTCCACATCATCAGCAAGCAAGGGTTCTTTCTCTCCCTCTTCACTACCCTCCATGTATTTCTCTTCATCACACGCATCCAAGATGCCACTTTGAAAAAGACAAATTCTCTCAGATGCTGCTTGCAGCAGACGTTCTGCATCCTCAGGCTTTTTACGATAAGCTGGTTTTACACAATACGTAGAAGGAGCTACTCGATCAAAAAAAAATGTATCCCGCGACAGAGCTGCTGCAACAGAAGACTCCGGAGTTTTGCTGGTTGAAAGGTCACGCAAGCCATATTTCTAAAGAGAAACACAAATGCATTAAACTCATGACAATCTATGTAAGAAAACATATTGCCGAACATTCAAGTTAACCTCGATGCGGGCAACTATTTCTACTATCGGTAAACCTCGTGAGCCCTCAACAGAAAGAACGTGAAAAGCAGCAAACTTCACAGTGCCAGGAGTCAGTCGAGCGCCACATTTGCGGATATGGGACCCTCCTCCTTTTGCTTTCAAACAAATGGCAGCATTGGAAGCAGCATTTCCCTGAGACACAAGTGACAAAAAGACCCAAAAACTTGAGACAGGCAAGGAAGTAAGAAGAAAAACCAATAAAAAATCTCCAAAGCTAGCAGTCCAAGCCCTAAAGGCTTCGAGAAGATAACCTTGGAATGAGTGTGGCGACCTTCATCACCACGCTTCCATCTGGAGCCACCAAAACCGGCTGCTAGGGAAAACTGCCTAAGAACCTCAGGCCACGTTGATGCATTAAGGTATCGGCTCCAATTCCTGTAATCAAACCCCCACGCAAAGGCCTGCCATGTGCATTAGGCTTGTCATTTACAAAGAAGTCAAGAACTAATACACGATTATAGGCCTCTCATGTGTTGAGCAATACTAGCCACCTCACTGCAGATTTAACTTACAGCTTCAACAAGCTGTGTATGGCCACCTCCAATGGCAGATGCAGCCGTGTACTGATTGACAGCCCCAGCATTAGCAGAAGCCTTTGCCATGTCTTCGATATCCTTCTCAATAATTTTGAACAGGGCTATATGTATTTCTGCGAGCAAGCGAGACTCCTGCACCATTCATCAAAAAGATCAGGAACTGTCGACACATTGGAGAACCCAGAAACAGAGCTATTTGCACACGAAAGAACATACGTAGTCGTGAAAAGCTTGCACCAATTCGTCCACAGTAAATGGCCAAAGGCCAAGAACATCAGCAAATGCAATCAAAAACCTCCAAACCTGTCAAAATCCATAGAACGGTGTTAGTAGCTAAAAAAGCCACCCATCAACCATGGGTATAAATCCATAGAAAGAATCAGCAGTTTAACAGACAACGAGCCCACAGCTTTACTGCTTGAGAGTGAGGGTGATTGATCTGGGACTGTATAACACACAGCTTTAAACATACCATGAAGAGATGTCCAAGGTTAAACTGAGAGTCAATCCACGGACTAATCGCTAGAGGCTTTTTCATTTTCACAGTAGCTGGGGGAAATTTTTTCAAAAAATCTGCCACAAAACAATTCAACAAGATCTCTCTCTCTCTCTCTCTCTCTCTCTCTCTCTCTCTCTCTCTCTCTCTCTCTCAATTTATTTCCTTTCTCCTTAGTGTTTTAGTGTTAGTTCTTTGTAACTTTGTAATTTCCGTACTCAGACATGATAGCAAATTCACCAATTGTATCTTTTTGGTCTCATAGGTCATTTTGGCCTTTCGAAGACGTTAATATAACATTTCATTTCATTTCATTTCTCTCTCTCATAGGTCACTTTGGCCTCTTGAAGACGTTAATATATTATAACATTTCATTTCATCTCTCTCTCTCTCTCTCTCTCTCTCTCTCTCTCTCTCTCTCTCTCAGGTGCAACGGAAGTGAATGTTGAACTTTGCTCAAGATGAGTGCTCTGAACTGTGCTCAAGGGTTCCTTTTACTTACGAAAGGGAGAGCTTTCCGTTCCTTTAGTGAGAGAGTGCAATGATCACAAACAAAGTGAATGACACTATGAATGAAGGTGCTGAGACTGAGAAAGAGAGAGAGAGAGAGAGAGAGAGAGAGAGAGAGAGAGAGAGAGAGAAGAGAATACGACACCAGAATGTTGTCAAACCCTCCTCCAAGGGCCCCACTCTATGGCAAGAGAGGTCTATGCTATTGATTGCACAAATCTGGTACAGTGGTCTAGATGCAATGGACTTGCCGACGAAGTCAACGATAATGATGACGGCGACGAGACACAACTGAAAACGCTAGGGGCTGAAATCTACAAATCTGCTGAATTCTGACTCTGTGTTGATGAGGACGGCGATGGCGGTGACGCGACGACAATGCGCTGAAAACGCAGATGCTGAAATCTGCAAACAGCGGGCTGAAGCTGAAAACGCTGGCTGATCTGACCATGCGGCGAGGATCTGCTACGAGAAGGTGAGATCTGCAAGGTTTAGGGCTGATCTTGCGGAGTCTAAGGCTGAAAACTGAAAACGCTGATGCAATGGCTGATCTGACGCCGTGATTCTGCAAAACGCTAGGGTTGTCTGCAAAATGCAAAATCTCTGGGCTGAATCTAGGGATCTGCTAACGCAAGGCAATCTGCTGCAGAAACGCAAGGGCTGATCTGCTGTAGAAAAACGATGGCTGGTCTTGATGGCTGAAAGACGCTAAGTAATCCTGGCGATCTTACTGAGAAGGTGTGTTGCCAAATACTGGATCTTTGCTGCCTCTTCTACTAGAAAGTGAGAGCTAGCCTCTCTTATATACCAACTAACCAAAAATGCCCTACCCAGTTTCCCAACAAAGTCACTTACTAATATTAAGTGAAAAATGGCTAAAATAGGGGAAATGGGTTCTGTGCAATGTAAAATGCTCATGATGGGTACTGACTGTCATGCTGATGATCATGCTGTGTGCAACCAAAGGATATGCAACTACTCTAAGTGCCTGGACATGCACGGCCTGCTCATAGGCTCACAAAGGTGCCAAAACACTTCCTAAGTTGACATGAACCCTAGACCTGAAGTAGCTTGTCCACATGCACATAGGGTTAGATGTGTACGTGACATCCCCTCCTTTTCAAAGTGAGATACTGATACCGAGCTGTATGGCGTCGAGAGAATGCGCCAACAACACCGGGAATCTTGAGAAGAACACTTCGCCGGCCCACTCTGATGCGTGAGTCGTGCGATACTTGAACTTCAGGTCTGCAATGCTTGCTTCTTTGGGCCGCGTCGAAAGCGACACAAAGGGATTTGTGGCTGCTTCAATGCTCCAACTTTGGCTATGGTCGTGGATCTACCTTCTTCAAGAATCTCCGAGGAGGAAAATTCCCGAAACCACTTCAACACAAAATCATAAACATACCCATTCCATGTAGAGTGATTGGAAAAATACTACGCTTCCTAAATGACTGTGCATGCAATTGAGATAAACCAAGTCGAAGTGCCAAACCGTTCACCAAACACACGGAAAAAAATAAGGTCGAATCTTGACTTTCTCGTCTAAATCTATCAATCGTGGCAAATCACAATGAATATGCCGATGCTTGATGGAAAAAATTTCTTGTGCTCTTTCTGAGACTGTGTCATGCCAAGGAAGATACATGGAATGTAAATTCCTTGAATGCAAACTTTTGTTCTTTTCGATAGAAATCCGCATACATCCGTGCTCATCCATGAGTAAATCATGTGCATCGTACAATACGGCATGCCTTTGAAAAGGGAACACGTAAAGACGGTGACAAAAATACAAGAAATTGTCACGAATGCAACACTCGAATGCGTGTTGACTAATCATGCGAACACACAATACTTCCTGAGTGGGTTCCTTAGGTCTCGACTCGAGAGCCAAGATCGGTTCTTTGTGATTGATTGTATCTGCAACGAGGCTAGCTTCACTAGAAAGAGCATCAACTAAACCATCATCCTCGTGAACAACCAAATCTTTATCATGCAAATCATCATCCTTGTGAATAATCACATCTGTATCATGCAAAAACATGTGTGTTGTGCTTTCGAGAAGAAAAGACTGAGAGAGTCTCCTTCTCCTTTTTCTTTTCAAGCTTCGCTTGCACATTAGAAATGAGAGGTGAAGAATGAATAACTTCCTCCCCACGAATGACAATGGAAGAGTCACTTTTGGCATTGAAAGTGAGAGTATTGTCCGCCCAATCAATGAGAGGGTTATGCTCACGAAACCATCTAGTGCCCAAAAGCATATCACATCCTGAGAGAGGAGACACTATAAATTTTCTGTGAAAGGACACTTGTTGAACAGTGAATAACACATCAAGGCACTCTCGTGTAATGAGAGAGTCCATACCGGGAGCAAAGAAGGAGATGTCTTGCGAACCTCCAGGCGAGCTCTTTCGACAAGAGTCACCAATCACGTCATGTATACTACCAGAATCAAACAAGACCACCATGTGTTGACCATCCATACAACCATAATACTTCATGAGAGACTCATCAATGATAGGATCATGAGAAACTTAGGACATACGAGTGTTCTCATTTATGGCATTAACAGAGGATGTGGATTTTGTGGGTTCTTTAGATTCGTGAGATTCAATCTTAGGACATGTTTTCCTTGACGTGAAAGTGATAACAACGAGCTTCCTTAGAATAAATAACTTGTTCTTCTGCCGTGATGTATCCTCCTATGATTCCTTGTGCAACTTTTTCATCCGGGGTGAGCTTAGGTTTAGCAAGTGTGTTAGCTTTACCCTTAGATTCATTTTGTGAGTTCTTTTCCGAAAGACTATTGAAAGATTGGCTAGAAGAGTTACCGTTCTTACCATTCTTATCGTTCTGAGGGTTATGAGAAGTCTGAGAGGTACTTTGAGAAGACTTGTTCTCCTTAGGCTTTCCCTTATTGTGTTTCATCTCTTGTGCAAGAGCAATCGCTACCGCCTTGTTGAGATCGATTTGATCGAGTACCTCAACACCATACTTGATATACTCGTCCAATGCATAAAGGAATGCCTCCTTGCGCTCATCATCCGATTTGCGTAATTGGGTGCCCTGCTGCAAAACACAATTAGAGAAAGACATAACTTGCATACCATTTTGCTTGAGACTGCGCCAATCGTCTTTCAACCGTGCTAGGTACTGGGGTGTCATAAACCGCGCCTTGAGCATGTCTTGGAAGTCGACCCAATTGAAGGAAAGGGGTGCGCCTTCTTGGCTTCCTCTAGATGCACGGTCAACTGTGCCTCTTGCCATGCGTGGTACCAATTAATGCATCACCAGCAAGGTACATGGCTGCCGTCAAAACCTTGCTATTTCCTGTCTTCTTAGTTGTCGCAAAATAAGCATTAAATTGATGCAACCAAGAATGAATACACTAGCATCCATCTTACTGAATGAGATCTTATCGGCGACGGGGTTGTTAGAGTCAAAGTCCCTGCTTGTGCTGCTTGATGAACTACCAACATCTTTGACCGGCTCGGGCTTCGAAGTGAGTACCTGTAGGACAAACTCTTGCATACGTTGGTCTCTCTACGCCTCATGCTCTAACTCCAAGGCCGTTCGCCTGTCTTCGGCTGCCAATCGCGCTTGCTCACGCTCACACTCCAAGGCTACCCTTCTGTCTTTGGCTGCCAAGCGCGCTTGCTCGCGCTCACACTCCAATTCTGCCTTTCTTTCTTGAAGCTCGCGATCCAATTCTGCCTTTCTTTGGTCGCCAAGCGCGCTTGCTCACGCTCGAGATCCAAGGCTGCCTTTCTTTCTTCGCGCTCGAGATCCAAGGCTGCCTTTCTTTCTTGTTGTAACATCATGTCCATCATCGTCTTGACCAAAGCCTCCATGAGATTTGGTGCAACCCTTAGCGTAGATGGGGAGGGGTCGAGAAAACCTCCTGGTGGCGAAAATTCTTCTTTACCACCTCCATGCTCATCACCTTCACGCAAAGTATCCATTCCGCTTCGGGTGATGACCATACATTGAGATCTTGGATACTTAAGTCCACGAGGGACTTGGGTTCTTGGGTTCTTGAGGTTCTTGAGTCCTTGAGATTCTTGAGTTCTTGAGGTTCTTAAGGTTCTTGAGGTCTTTCTTTAGCTTGCAATCTGTGTTAGAGAAGGCTTTTCTCTTACCCGAGCTCGACTCTTCCCTGCGGGCGTACCCCTTGGCGGCCTTGCGCTCACACGAAGGTTGTTTTGTCCCACCTCACGTCGATTGGCCGGCCGCTAAGTGCACGGTCCGCTCTCAATGAGTGAAAAGAGGCACAAGGGGAGGCCGGACAAGCCCTTGTGGTTCTTTCCTTGAGTGATACAAAACATTGTCAAAGCTCTGATACCAATGCAAGGTGCAGCATAAGTGAATGTTGAACTTTGCTCAAGATGAGTACTCCGAACTGGAAAGGGAGAGCCTTCCGTTCCTTTAGTGAGAGAGTGCAATGATCACAAACAAAGTGAATGACACTCTGAATGAAGGTGCTGAGACTGAGAGAGAGAGAGAGAGAGAGAGAGAGAGAGAGAGAGAGAAGAATAAGACACCAGAATGTTGTCAAACCTGTGGGGGAGCAGGAGAGAGAGCCCACTTGCTGTCCTATGCAATGAGAGTGAAGGAGGAGAGGAGATTGGCGCAGAAAGAGCACACGCAGAGAAGAACGTGAGAGAGAGAGAGAGGGCTCGTTGGATTTTGGGAAAAAGCCACGCTATGTATTATTTGGGCTTCACCTTTGAGTATATGAGTAAGTGACTAGGGGGCCATTCACACTTGGGCCCCCTCACTTATAAGTCTTTTTAACTTATAAGTTATAAGTACAAGGCACTTAGGCCTTTATTCCCTAACAACCTCCCACCTAAAGGCAATGTACCTTGGGAGATCAAAGAATCAGCTAACTATGATACAACAGCTGATCATGCACTTACTCATCCAACACCCATCATCTGACGGCAATATGCAAACCGCTCTGCTGGAAGACTCTTGGTCAAAAGATCTGTAGGATTGTCATCTATGTGCACCTTGACAAGTGTAATGCTCTTGTCATCAAGCACACTCCTGATAAAATGATACTTCACCTCTATGTGCTTTGTCTTGGCATGAAAAACAGGATTCCTTGCAAGCATAATAGCACTCTGACTATCACAGTGTAGCACAGGAACCGGTGACTTAATGCCAAGCTCTTCTACCAAACGCATGAGCCACAAAGCTTCTTTGCATGCCTCAGTGGCAGCCACATACTCAGCCTCAGTGGTAGACAAAGCAACACATTTTTGCAGTCTGGAAATCCAAGAAACTGCACCTCCTGTGAAAGTAAACACATATCCAAAGGTAGACTTCCTGCAATCTGGATGTCCAGCAAAATCTGCATCTGTAAAGCCATGCACAGATGTCTCACTCTTCCCAAAACAAATGCACAAGTCTTTAGTGCCTTTCAAGTATCTCAAGATACACTTCACTGCTTCCCAATGCTTTTTGCCAGGATTGCTCATGTACCTGCTTACTACTCCCACCGCAAATGCAATGTCCGGACGTGTAGCAACCATAGCATACATCAAACTGCCAACGGCTGATGCATAAGGAACCTTGGCCATTTCAGCCCGCATATCATCTGTGTTTGGGCAGTCATGTGCAGTCAGTTTTACATATGGAGGCAGCGGAGTACCAAGTGCCTTTCCCCCATCCATATGAAAACGATGTAGCACCTTATTGACATAATCTCGTTGAGATAGATACAGACGCCTGTTGATCCTATCTCGAGAGATACGCATGCCCAAAATATGATTAGCATTACCAAGATCCTTCATGTCAAAGCGATTCTTTAAGCTTTGCTGTAGTGCATCCAACTCCATGATATTGTTACCCGCAATAAGCATGTCATCAACATACAAAATCAGCAATAGAAGAGATCCATCACTTGCCGTTTTGATATACAAACAGTGATCAGAATTACTTCTTTTGTATCCTTGAGACCTCATGAATGTATCAAACTTGTGATACCATGCACGGGGAGACTGTTTCAAACCATACAAGCTCTTCAAGAGTCTACATACTTTCTTCTCTTGCCCCTTTGACACAAAACCTTGTGGTTGCATCATATAGATCATCTCAAGCAAATCGCCATGCAAAAACGTTGTTTTGACATCCATTTGCTTTAACTCCATATCTTCAGAAGCAACCAGGCCTAGAACAAGACGTAATGTGGCAAGCTTTACAACAGGAGAAAAAATCTCATCAAAATCAACACCATGCTTTTGCTTGTACCCTTCAGCAACCAAACGTGCCTTGTACTTAGAAGAAGCATCAGATGTGACCTTGGTCTTGTAAACCCATTTACATGGCAGAGCCTTATGCCCTTTAGGCAAATCAACCAAGTCCCATGTATGGTTTTTCTCCAAAGATTGCATTTCCGAAACCATTGCTTTGAACCATTTCTTACTGTCTTCCCGTTGCATAGCCTCTTTATAGCAAGACGGCTCACCACAATCAGTAAGCATGACATAGTCCAAAGACGGTTCATATCTATCGGGGGGCCTTGTCACCCGAGTAGACCTACGCACCCAATGATCCATAACAGGTGGATTTTCAGCCTGTAAACCATCAAAAACAGCAAGCTGTTCAGCCGGTTGTATCGCAACAACGGGCGGTCTAGGAGCATCAACCTGTTCCCCTACCTGTGGTGCATCAATGGCAACTTGTTGGGGCTGATTTTCAGCAGCTAATGGCTGATTTTCAGCACCATTTTCAGCATGTAAAGGCTGCTGAACATTGGGCCTTCTTGGCTGTCCATATATAACATCTTCACGAAAAACAACCCGGCGCACTTCCTCGACCTTTGTGGGCTGTTTGTGCATGCAATTCTCATTGAAGATGACATCATTGCTGCGTATGATTTTCCGTAATGCGGGATCCCATAATCTATACCCCATTTCACCATCCTCACCATATCCTAGGAAAATGCATTTATGAGACTTTGGTTCTAGTTTGGTGCGCAGTTCACTCCGGATGTGAACATAGGCCTCACAACCAAACACTCTTAAATGTGCATATGAGGGTGGCTTGCCAGACCACACCTCCTCAGGCACCTTTCCACCCAAAGCCTTGCTAGGTGAGCGATTAATCAAGTGAATAGCTGTTTGCACAGCTTCTGCCCAAAAACCATGAGGTAATGCAGCATGTGACAGCATACTCCGAACTTTCTCTTCGATAGTCCGGTTCAACCTCTCTGCAACTCCATTCTGAGAGGGATTAAAAGGAGCCGTGAGCTCTCTTTTAATACCTTTAGTAGCACAAAAGTCAATAAATGCTTTTGATACATACTCCCCCCCATTGTCTGAGCGCAAAGACCTAAGCTTCTTGTCAGTTTGATTCTCAACAAACGCAAGAAACTTCTTGAAAGTATCCAAAACATCGCTTTTAGCACGTATTGGATACACCCACACCTTACGTGTAGCATCATCGATAAACGAGACAAAATATTTCTTTCCCCCTAAGGACAACTGTGGCATTTCACATACATCGGAATGCACTAAGTCTAACCTGTCAGACTTCAAAGAAAGTGACCTTTTGTGCGGTGTTTGACTGTGCTTACCATAAATACAGTGCTCACAATGAGAAAAATCAGCATACCTCAAACACGGCAAATAACCACAACGAGACAGAGTTTCCATTCCTCTTTTACTCATGTGTCCCAACCGGCCATGCCACAAAGAAACACTTGGCTGCTCGGTTACGGCGACAACATGGTCAAGCACACTAGATACATGCAAAGGATACAAAGTGTCCGATTTACAACCCTTGGCTACAATCCGGGCCCCTTTACAAATTTTCCACTTACTATCACCAAAAGTGGTGTGATAGCCTGCATCATCTAGCTGCCCTGTACTAATCAAACTCTTCTTGAGTTGTGGCACATGACGCACTTTGTGCAAAACAAAAGTCATACCATCAGCAAAAGAAAACTGGACACTGCCAATACCTGCAATGTCACATGCATAGTTATCTCCCAAATAAACAGTGCCCTGCACCTCACCTGAGTACTGTGTAAACCAATCCCTATGAGGTGTTACATGAAAGGAGGCACCTGAATCAAGAATCCAAGTATGCATGTCCACATCAGAACCCATAGCAAGGGTATGTGCATCCACAGAAGAGGCATTGAGTACATCAGTGCTGCTGTCACTGTCACAACTACTAGCAACATTGATTTCCTCAATCAACACAGTGCTCTTCTTGGCATTTCCCTTGTCCTTTGCATCAGTTTCAGCACCCTTGTTCTTCTCTTTCTTCCACTCATAGCATTCCCGTTTATAATGCCCTTTCTTTCCACAATGATGACACACAACATCTTTCCTACGAGATTTGCTGCGTGCCCTGTCCTTACTGTCAGATTTCTCCCTCTGTTGAGACCTGCCTCTCAAGTGCAATGCATTAGAAGACCCACCTGTGGTGTTCTTCCTGTTCATCTCTTCCATCAGGAGAGAACTCTCTACATCTGCATACCATAGTTACCAGGAACGGGAAACCGGAACGGGGAACGCGGAACAGCAACTGCCACAAAATGCCATTCCCTGTTACGGATACTCACGTTTGAATCACGGAACGGGGATTCGGAACACGAACTTAGAATGGGAACGGGACACGGAGACCTGAAAACGGCCATTCCCTATTACTATGCTGCATACTTAAGTGACGCACTTGAGTTACTAAGAGCTGTCCGGAATACATCCCAACTCTCGGGCAATGTGCATAGCAGAAAAGTAGCTTTGAACTCCTCATCAATCGTGAATTTCAGCTCTGTCATTTGGCTGAAAATAGAATTGAATTCATTGAGGTGCACCGACATGTGCGTGCCCTCCTTCATGCGGAGATCCATAAGCTTCTTGAGCCAATACACTTTACTGGCAGCACTCTGCTGTGCATACAACTCGTCTAAACGCTTCCACATGCCCCATGCTGTCTGCTCATTCTCTACATTGAAGAGTAAATTGTCAGACACCGAAAGCATGATCGTGGAGCGAACCAACTCGTCCACTTCTTCCCATTCTTCAACCTCCATATCGACCGGTTTCACACCCTGTAACTTAATAGGTTTCGCATGTTTCTTCTGCAACATCACATTATAACATTGCTTCTTCCATATAGCAAAGTTATGGGCACCTTCAAGCTTGCGAATGTGCAACAAATTGCCACTTTCACTGCTAGAAGCCATTCTGAGTGATTGCAAACACTGAAACCCTGTTTTGCCGACCTAAACACGCCCAAATGTGCGCAATCGGGCAAAAAACAGCTTGCTGTTACAGAAAAACAGCGAGCAAATTTCACGCGAAATCACCCCAAAACAGCGTACATTCACTGCCAAACCCTTACCAAAGGTTTCCACAAGGTGTATACATCATTTGCTTGCTGAAATTCCCTGTTTTAGGGCAAAAATCAGACCTGTAAACACCTGTTTTGCTGAATTTTCAGAACCTCGTTGGTGGAAACACCTATAAGATTGACCTGTGAGACTTGCCCTAATGAAATTACATCAAATTGACCCCGAAATTGGTCAATTTCAGCAGAAATAGGCTGCTGTTCGCCAGTTTTTGAAACCCTAATTTTGGGGAAACTGTCACCGGAGGTCGATTCTACACGGTGGAGGATCCCTTCGCGACAGAGTTGATCGAAAACGGTTGAGTATCCTTCCCGCAGCGAGCAAAAACAGAATTCTGATCTGTGTTGCGAAGATGGCTCTCTTGGAAACCCTAAAGCTCTGATACCATGTGTGGGGGAGCAGGAGAGAGAGCCCACTTGCTGTCCTATGCAATGAGAGTGAAGGAGGAGAGGAGATTGGCGCAGAAAGAGCACACGCAGAGAAGAACGTGAGAGAGAGAGAGAGAGGGCTCGTTGGATTTTGGGAAAAAGCCACGCTATGTATTATTTGGGCTTCACCTTTGAGTATATGAGTAAGTGACTAGGGGGCCATTCACACTTGGGCCCCCTCACTTATAAGTCTTTTTAACTTATAAGTTATAAGTACAAGGCACTTAGGCCTTTATTCCCTAACAAAACCCTCGTCCAAGGGCCCCACTCTCTATGGCGAGAGGTGTATCCTATTGATTGCACAAATCTAGTACAATGGTCTTGATGCAATGGACTTGCCGTCGATGTCGACGACAATGATGACGACGACGAGACAGCCTAAAAACTGAAATGCTAGGGACTGAATTTTGCAAATCTGTTGAATTCTGACTCTGTGTCGACGAGGACGGCGATACGCGACGATGATGCGCTGAAAACGCAAATGTTGAAATCTGTGAACAACAAGCTGAAGCTGAAAACGCTGCCTGATCTGACCGTGCGGCAAGGATCTGCTGTGCGGAAAGGTGAGATCTGCGAGGTTTAGGGCTGATCTTGCGGAGTCTGAGGCTGAACATTGAAATCGTTAATGCAATGGCCGATCTGACGCCGTGATTCTGCAAAACGCTAGGGTTGTTTGCAAAATGCAAAAGCTCCAGGCTGAATCTGGGGATCTGCTAACGCCAGGGGATCTGCTAACGCCAGGCAAAATGCAAAAGCTCCAGGCTGAATCTGGGGATCTGCTACAGAAACGCCAGGTCTGATCTGTTGTAGAAAAACGCTACCTAATCTTGATAGCTGAAAAACGCTAGGTAATCCTAGCGATCTTGTTGAGAAGATGCACTTCCAAATACTGGATCTATGCTGCCTCTTCTGCCAGAAAGTGCTAGCGCTAGCTTTTCTTATATACCAACTTACCAAACATGCCCCCAACAAAGTCCCTTACTAATAATAAGTGAAAAATGGCTAAAATAGGGAAAATGGGTTCTGTGCAGTGTAAAATGTTCATGATGGGTACTGACTGTCATGCTGATGATCATGTTGTGTGCAACCGATCATGATGTGTGCAACTAGAGGATACGCAACTACTCTAGGTGCCTAGACATGCACGGCCTACTCAAAGGTGCCAAAACACTTCCTAAGCTGACCTCAACCCTAGACCTGAAGTAGCTTGTCTACATGCACATAGGTTTAGATGTGCACGTGACTCTCTCTCTCTCTCTCTCTCTCTCTCTCTCTCTCTCTCTCTCTCTCTCTCTCTCTCTCTCTCTCTCTCTCTCTCTTTGTAAGATTGCTTTTTACCGAGATCATAGCAGCTACGGTACGAGACGGGACGTTTAATACGCGGTGTACAATACGCGTACTAGACGTATTTTTGAGAATCAAAAATAAAATATGTCAACTTTTTTAGATATGATACTTAAATAAGAACAAATGAAGCGGTTCATGGACCGCCTCAATGACTCTTCAATATTTAACCATAGCATACATAAGCAACCACCATGAAGCTCTAAAACACAATTGATCAACTAGAAAAAGACATACGTTTTGAGCAAAAAAACGTTAGAATAGAAAACGTTATGAGACGTATTGTACATTTCAATACGGGACGTCGTGTATTCAAATAAAATACGCGTATTTTAGCTACTATGACCGAGATGGAAGAGTGATGATATTGGAGCCAGGCTCCACATGACGGTGTGAGGTCTATGGGACCACACTGAAAGTTGCTACCTGGAATTGTAATGGATCTATGCGTCTTGATGTGGATGCTTTTGAGGAGAGTTTTACCAGGAGAGACATAATCTTGTACTCTAGGACACATCAGGCCCCTGGGTAGTCTATGCCTCACATTAGCAGATACAAATGGGAGACAGCCTGTAGACAAGAGACACGATCAGAGCACAGAGCAGGGCTCAGGAGGAGTGGCAATGTTATTCACGAAGGAGTTGCAGGCTACAGCCATTGATACATATAGCTCCCAGGATGAGCAAGCTAGGTGCATGTAGGTGAGATTGAGAGCAGAGACTGACAGATATCTTTACATTGCTATTTGCTACTTTCCCTCGAGTACGTCAGTATATGCACCATCCAGAGGACAGTCCCCCTTCTCTATTTTGGATGATGACATACGGGAATTCTCTAGAGATGGTGACATTAACATTCTAAGAGACTTCAATGCTAGGATTGCCCATCATCAGACGGTATTTTATGATACTTCAAAGGAGATGCTGAGAGAGCTGGATGTTGCAGAGTCGGGCCTATCCAGACTATCACAAGATGGGGAACATACGGAGTATGGACGGCACTTGATAGACGTGGGACTGCACATGGATTGGCCATCTTGAATGGCCTAAAGAGATTTCCCACTGCGGGAGGCTTCACATGCTTTCCACACAGACATGGAGCCAACACAATGGATTATGTCATGGCACAGTCAAGCCTCATCTCTAGTATCCAGGCAATATATCTCTAGGCACGGAACTACGCCGGGCCAGTGTCGAATCAATTGTGAACTGTGAACTGTTTTGAAGTGGTTATTAGTGCTGTCGCGGTAGATTCTCGACTTGGAGTGTCCAAGTCTGTTGCACGTGGCATGTCCAACTTATGGACCTTTGCCGAGGGGCTTAAGTGCCATTAAAATTTAAGCAAAGAGCATGTTGTACGGATGGCCACAAATACGCTGACTATAGTACGGACACCCGAAAAAGGTGGTGGTTCACTGACGTGGCACGGTACAGATTTTACGCGTTTTACGCTGGCTGGTTGTACGAATTTCTGCAAACAACGCTGATTGTTTTTGGTTGGCAGATTTTGGGAGAAGTTACTTTTGAGTTTAATGCTTTTGGGGCTCTGTTTTTAGCATCCATTGTAACCTTTATAGGTGACCCAAGAGGCTCACTTCTCAGAGCATCTGGATGCAAAGTCTGAGAGCGAGCACCCGTAGGTGGTTGTACTTCGCTCAAAGATTAATATAAAAGAAATACCCAAAGGGACGCCAGTCTTTGGGGCCTATCTCTCTAGGCACGAAAATACGCCGGGCAGTGTCGACTCTTAAATTTGTGAAGTGTTTTGAAGTGAATCTCTGCTGTGTCGCGACAAAATCTTGACTTGGGGTGACCAAGTTTGTTACATTATCCCCACAAGGACCTACAAAAATAGCACAAAAAAAGTGCGTGCAACAAAAGCAAATCAACTATGGAAAATTAGAAAGCATGCATTTTCTTTCTTGAAGTATTGAAAAATGACCCTTTCAAAAACCCATAACTCAAAAGCTTGTAAGACAGCAAAATGTTTCTCTGAAAATGTGAGATTCAAAATCTTCATCTCCAAAAATGAGACGATTGTCGAGAGATGCCCCGAGCTTATCCATGAATAATGTCCCACAAAACGGAACGCCTCACCACCATCACATCACGAAATGGTAGAAACGTAGCATTAGTAGGGAAGGGCAACTGTGGTTGGCTTATAGAAAGTGATGGGTCATCTTAAACTTAGCCGTCACGAGAAATCATCCAAGACAACCATATGTAATTAAAAGATGTCACCATAATTGACTAAGCCAGCTTGTGATTCAAATCATGCATCCTATGATATTGGTGAAGAGAAACCTATGTCCCGTTGTTCAAGTATGCCAACACTCTCATGCACAAATGTTGTAGGTCCTAATGTCCTACTCTAAACCATTTCTTTCTATTGATTAAGCAATTACTTGGAGTTGTAGAGCTTACTAACTTTTTGATGTAGACAACATAGTGCAATCCTTATAATGTTCTTCCATAGCAAAGTGTATTTAAGTATTACACATAACAACAACCTCCATAGCCACAGCCCCCGATAGACCTAATCCATGCGACATCCATAGAAGGGGTGAATAGAGATAGCATCCACTTCAATATATTCAGGAATTGACATAAATGCAAGTTCAGGACCAACCATCTGCTCTTACTATATTATTTGTCAATCACAAAGGTGCTACTAAGGCAAAAATTCTAGCGGTCGACAAAGGCTGCTGTCAATCACAGAGGTGCTACTAAGGCAAAAATTCTAGTGGTCAACAAAGGCTGCTTCGAGTATAAACGAATGCAAACTACATTTAGCAAAGGTGAAAGATGCAGTTCTACAGTTAAAAAAAGTAACAAATTTCTAAACCTTTGTATCTGTCTAGCCCCTGCAGCGTCTCTCCATCAAGAAGATATATAGAGGGGAGACACTGTGATGTTGCAGCAGCTTCAAGTAGTTCAAGGCGTTCATCGTCAATCAGCTCGACACATTCCCGAGCTAACCTTCGTGCTGTCGCTCTCTCAATGGCTGCCTTTAGTCTTGTGGCTTCTTTCAACCTTCTAGCCTCCTCCTTCTCACGCTCTCTTTCTAACTGATAAGAACAACATTAAAAAATCAGAACCAGTTCAAGAAGAAAGCTAATTTGGCTGGCATCCGTTGTTTGAACTGTCAAACTCACCCTCTGTGCTTCCTTTTGCAAAAACCTTTCCTGTCTTTCTGATTCTCGTTTCACCTCACGCTGCAGGCGTTCATCTTCCCGCTGCTTGTCACGCAACAACCTTTCATCTTCTCGCTGCTTTTCTCTCAACAATTTTTCAACTTCTTTCTCTCGCTCCTTTTGCATTTGTTCCTCTCTCTGTGTCAAACAACACTTCAAAACTTGTAGCAAGTCTTCACATAGAAATATCCGGCCTGCTTTATGTAACTCAAGTGATCACAAATATAACCTTCCATCTGGCAAGTTCTTCTCGCTCCAATTCTTTCTGTATTCGCTTCCTATGCACATCAACCTCTTTCGATACCCTTATCTCTTCACTCTGATAATCAAGCAAATCATCCAATCAGCTTCACTTAAAAATTCTCGATTGATAAAACAGAGAAAGTGAGTGTGCATTAAAACTGCATGCCTTTCGTTTCTTGATTCCACCATATGTCTCCTGGTTATCATAGGAATGAAGCTTCTCAATACCACGAAGAGAACTCACGGTGGGCAATAAATGATAAGGGTTTACATGGCCCCCATAATGGGCAGTATCAAATGCAATCCCGGGAAGTAAATCCTGGGTCAGAAATTGTGGCTGGGTGAACATAACGGTGTTGCAGGGATCTCTCTGGAGTGTCAAGCCAGTTCCAGCGTTGGCTGGTGTTCCCTCGTAGTCGTATGCATTGGTGAGACTCTCACTTCCTCGTAACAAAGGGCTTTGTATCACCAACCCTTGTCGGCTAGCGTCAGACCCTTGCAGCATCTTCAAGTTGGAAGATTTTTCGTATACAGAAGCCATTCCATCACGACCTGTTGGACGTTCTGGAATAAATTGATACTCCTGTAGTAATGTTGAGCCGGACCGGCTGCTTACATACTGCCCATTATCAGTTACAAAGGATTTTCGGCTTTTAGATCCCCTATCCCAAGAAGATGGGTCCTACAAGAATTAACAGGTAAAGTAGTAGGGCTCAGGTGCAAATGAAATCAATCAAGGAGCACAAGCATCAACATGTGAGCAAATCTGATAGAGTAGAACATTTAAAAACAAATGCTTACTCTCAGAAGCCAAGAATCAGGCTTACTATGACTACAATTTTCACCCAAACCTCTCGGAGGTGATGGCTTCCAATGTGGAAAAGAAACTGCATAATCACACAGTGTGCTTTGTAAGATGATCTAAAAATTGTCATCATGAGTCTTGCGCTGAGTGAAGTTTGAGTGCGATACCAGTGGGTGTAGAAAACGCTCCTGGTGGGAGAGGATCAAAATCCACGCCCAGGCAAGGACTGTCCCACCTGAGAGGCTCCCCCAGCTGTGTCTCTA
This sequence comes from Adiantum capillus-veneris, assembly GCF_014529385.1. NCBI lineage: Eukaryota > Viridiplantae > Streptophyta > Polypodiopsida > Polypodiales > Pteridaceae > Adiantum > Adiantum capillus-veneris. The sequence continues at coordinate 24,756,543 of NC_140932.1, read as the reverse complement.
CAGATGCTATGGCTTGTAGTTCTGCAACTCTCAGAGAATCTGCACCACTTGAGGTTGTCTGCCTGCTCCTTTTCCGTCTGGAAATCTCAAAATCTCTCTCACCGAATTCGTCCACTCTTTTCCGGAATTTCCAAGCAAAATCATCCTGAGAATGATAGCTGCTTCCACTTAGCTGTTCTTCCTTATGTGAAGGGTAATCTGATCTTCGCGGAGGTGAAATCAAGACCGCAGAATGCCTGTATGAGGGAGCAGGAGCTTCGTTAAACAGCTGTGGGCTCCTGTCTGAGCTACCATGTTCCTCATCTTCCCCTTTAGACTTCCTCTCCTTCAGCCTTCTGTGGCAAAACCACATCTTTAACTGCCTGCTGGAGAGCCCTAACTGGATTGAGAGCCGTGCACGAACAGCTTCAGAGGGGTACTTCTCCTCTGCAAAAACGAGAAGAAGAGCGACAAATCAGACAAAAGAAGCCTGGAAAATAGTTGCACATGCGTATGTGGGCATGGTGTAGTACCTGCAAACACTTGTTCGAGAGCTTCCAACTGCAGAGGTGTTTTCATCTTACGTTTTTTATCTTCATGAATACCATACAGCATTTCCTTCTGCAACTCCATGAAAACCTGCCAAATTGCCAGCAGGAGACGCTGCTGCTGACGAATGGAAAACTTCGGCTGGCTAATTCCACCGGCTTTTTCGTTTCGTTTCAGAATTAGCTTGAACGTTGGGATTAGCCTAAATTGATTTTACACGAGCAGTAGAAAGCCACGAAAGTAGAAGCTCAACTGGCAAGTCCACAATTAAACGCGACGGCGCATTCACAAGCCACGCTTCTAGGGCTCTACATCTAGAGAGACGCAAAATCAGATCGAACTCCCAACTTGCTGGAGCTTCAACACCCTGCAGACAAGTAGCCGAACAAAGCTTGGTTATGCCTGCGAAGGACGGGCCCGTGCTGTAAAAGAGGAAAAACAGGAGAAGGAGACTGTGGATCTGGGGAAAGAGGCGAGCAGAGAGTAAGGGAAAGGAGAGGATGGTCATTAATGGAGAGTTTGGTGGAGTGAGCGATGGCAGCGGGAACTGCAAGAAAGGACGGGGGTGGGGATAGAGTAGGGGGAGAGAGGGGAAAGGGAAGGCCTGTAGTTGCAGAGAAGACGGAAGGCGAGAGCAGGAAAGATGCGTGGCATGGCTATGGCTATGGCTATGTTGTTCATCATCATCAGCATCATCATCATCGCCCGAAACGGACGGAAAGAAGAAGGGGAAAAGGGGGCGCTGGCGCAGTCTGCTGACTTCTCCTCGATGATCTTCCATGGTGGAGGTGCTGGCAGATGATGCCATTTTGCACGAAACCGGCAAAACGTGCTTGTGTGGGGATTCGTCGATGCCGATGTTTACACACACACACACCCACCACAAGCACACACACCCACACCAAATCAGGGCCCCCTGCAGACTCGATCAAAGAAGGGGGGGGTAACAGGTAGCTTCTTTCTTTGCATTGGCCGCCTTCTCCTCTCTCTCTCTCTCTCTCTCTCGCAAGCTGTGTTCCCTCACTTCCTGTGAGTGTTCGTCTCTCTCTAGAGTCTGTCCTTTTTTGCCGCCGCCCAGCAGGAAATTCTTGCTCAGAAATCGCTTTTAAACAACTCGCCCTGGCTTTCCGGGCTACTTGGGGCATTGAAAGCGCATACATATGTAGCATCGCACACACGCATATGCCTACGCAAAAATAATAAGTGTGTGTGCAATGCAATGCCAATGGATGACATGTGAAAGGAGCAGCAAGTGCAAATTCCAAGCAGCAGAAGATGGGTCACGGCGTGATAACTCTGCGGACGGTAGGTAGTTAAGCCAGAGATAGCTATGGCTACCTTAGAAAAGGCGTTGAGTAGAGAGAGGAGAGAGAGGATGCGTATGTATGCTACATGGGAGTATGTGTGCGGGTAGTGGAAATTGGGGCTTTCATGTGGGTTTTGTTTAGTTGCGCTGTGTGTGTATGTGGGTTGGGTTGGGCGAGAGCTGTGTGCGTAGGCGTGGGGGATGGGGACGAGAGAGAGAGGGGGGCGAGGTAAAGCGGGAGCACTGAGCATGCTTCGTGTAGAGATGGTAAGTTGCGTGGGAAACATGAAGCCCCCCTTTCTGCTGCTGTCGAATCAGGCATGTTGTGGTGGGTGGACCGTGGAGGTGTGTTCTTTTGCACAATTTTGCTGGTGCCAGCCTCAGAGTTCCCTGGACCCTAAACTCCGCCCTCTCCCCTCTCTCTCTCTCTCTCTCTCACTTCACTTTTACATCCAGCAATTTATGTTCTCTCGCTTCCCTATGCTGTTTCTCACCCTTGTACTCCACTCGCCGTGATGTACATAGTAACATATGCCATACTCCCTACCTTCTCTTTAACCATTTTCACTTCTCTTTCCCACCCACCCTTCTCTTCTTTTACCCACAAGTGCACATTGCATACTTGAGCAATCTTATCTCTGTTGTAAGTTCAAAGGAACACCCATTCAAGTTGCTCATAGGCTTAAACTCTACTTTCTTTCCCACTGTTGAGCACCTCTTCACATCGCTTTTTTCGGATGTGGCTCCTTTTGGACTCTCTTTCTTCTCCTCTCATACGAATATACACATTCTTTTTTAGAGTGTGTGTAAATGATCAAAGTGTGTGTACAAAACATTGTGTTTGTGGTATGCAAGGTTATATTGATGTATAACCTTTTTGCTAACTAAAAAATACAAAATATTTTTTGTTGTGTTGTCAATTATTTTATTTGTTGATGGGCGACAATTGTTGTCAATAAATGTATTATTAGGTTAATTATTTTGGAACCCTTTTTTTACAAATGAAGTGTGATGAAGCCTGGTACACACCAAAGGTGCCTCTTCCATGCCATCCTCGGGCAAGCAAGCATCCTTTACAGACTAACGAGTGCAATTTGTTATAATTTTAGAAATAAGCCTAGCTCACATGGAAAGACTAATAGCCTATTGGTTTAATGATCATCCTTTAAAAATGTGGTTGATGTTTCACCCCTTGTTGCATTCATGGACAAGAGCTTCATTGGCCAACGGGCTATCCATTGAACATTTCGCGGAGCCTGTAATATGGTCTAGTGTGAACCGCTAGTGAATGAGCTGAGTAGATAAGTTTGTGATTACTCTTACAGGTAGACCAAGTCGGTGTAATTCAGATGTAGTATAACTACCAAAGATACGCATATCCACCAAAGCGTGCCGGTATGTGACTGCCGTGCACCAAGTCGGTGTAGTCCAAATGTAGTATCATCGGCAAAGATATGTATATCCACCAAAGTGTACCAGTGATAATGATTGTCGATGATAGTCATCTAGGAGTAGGACATGTTGAGCCTGACATCTCATTATATTTTCCCAGTCGATGCCCACAGTAGCTCACGCACCCACTGCTATCTTTGTAAGCTACTTGAGTAGAGGTTCAAGCCCTCACAAATTCTTCAATGATTTTTTGGAGACGCCCTCTCGCGCACACAAGAGTTGTACAAACAATTGTTCATCAGTCACTCCTTGCATTAGCATTAAATGTACACACATAGAGTAGGTGGTCAAAGGGCATATGTTCTTGTAGTTTTGTTCTCTCTCTCTCTCTCTCTCTCTCTCTCTCTCTCTCTCTCTCTCTCTCTCTTCTCTGAGAGAGAGAGAGAGAGAGAGAGAGAATCATTACAAACATTGTTTATTTTGTGCAGATAAAACAATATTAAAGCGCTTTCGTACAGGTATCTGGGCAATGTTCTGCACTCACATCAGCAAAGTGGAGCTCAGTCGGCTGCTATCTTTTCCTCACGTTCCACTTGTCTTCTTTGTTAAATGATACCCCACCCGAGCCAACTCTACCAAGAATGGCAGAGGTAGCAAACAAATGGTTATGATCTTAGGAAAACCCTATCAATTATGCCATGTGAAACCTACCTTACAACCCATGAGTCTTATCATGCTCCAATTGCATATGTCTATCTCTTCACCAATTTCTATCTCTTCACCAATTTCTACTTGTACCTCTCTACTCTTGGATAGTAACATAATGTGTTATGCAATGTCTGGATGTTCCATGTCTTAGTTTGGGTCTAGTCTTATCCACTTAGGGCATTTATTAAAATTGTTGTTGTTGTTGTTGTTGTTGTTGTGAGTAAGGATAAACACCATTCTTTTTGTTTTTTCTTTTCTTACCAAAAATGTTATCACACGGGAACATACTAGCTCATTTCCATTTCATTTCCATCTTTATTAATCCGAATCTTTCCAAATTCTCTCTTTCCGTTGGACTTACAGTCCTAGAATGATGAAGCCTACATAACTCACTACCAGCAAAATTGTGATGGGTAGTCCAATGCAATTTGAACTTTAACAGAGTCAAGACAGCTTATGAAGCCCTAACCACCCAACCATGAGGCACCTGCTGACCTCATCGGCTCTCCCGTTTGCTTATTATATTTGTGATGCCTTTGACATTGCCTTGCATCACCTCTTTGCCTGAGCCGGGTCAAGTCTGCAGGGTGCCACCATGCGTCCCCTCCTATCACTTGCACGATGTTTGTTGTGTGGCTTGTTGGAATTAGGGTTGCAGAGAGACACACACAGCTTGGAGAAGACGAAGGAAGCTCAAGGTACACAACAGAGAGTCTATAACTTAGTGTGCAATGGAAAGATAGATAGCCCTAGAGTGATGGGTGTATATACAATGCACGGGCGAAAAAACCTCCTAAAGAGGGAAAAAATGCCCCGGCGGTCCTAGTGTGTTCACACACATCACTACCACATGTATATGGTAACAAATTTCCTCTGGAGTGATGCGGTGAACGAGAGCTGGCACATGAGTAAAGGGAAGTGCCATGCCCTGAGGACAGGATCAGTCCACAAAGGGGAGTAAACACAAATCTTTGTGGAAAGCTTCAAGCTTCTCACAAGACAATGCCTTTGTGAAAAGATCTGCAAGGTTGTCCTGTGTTGGCACATAAGCTAAGTTGATCTCTCCTGCTGAGAGCCTCTCCCTGACATAGTGGTAATGCACCTCAATGTGCTTTGTGCGAGCATGAAAAACTGGGTTCCTCGCAACTGCCAATGCGCTCTGACTGTCAGTGTAGATAGTGTTGGCAGTGTCCTATCCAACACTCAAATCAGCCATAAGGCGTCTGAGCCATACACACTCAACCGCAGCTGTGAAGACTGCCCTGTACTCAACCTCACAACTCGAAGTGGCCAAAGTAGGTTGCTTCTTGCTCAACCATGATATACGTGAACTGCCAAGCATGAAACAAAAACCACTTGTGGACACTCGCGTGTTAAAACAACCAACCCAATCTAAGTCCGAAAAAGCATGTAAGTTTGGCGGCAATGATCCCCCCTTGGGATAAAACAAGCCAAGATGTAAAGTACCACTAAGGTAGCGAAAAATCCTCTTGACTGCCTGCCAATGCTTAGACCCTAGGTTATGCATGAATCTGCTGACCTGTGAGACTGCAAACTGAATATCTGGCCTCGTGTTGCATACATAAATGAGGCAGCCAACAGCAGTTTGGTAAAGAGTGACATCAGCAGGATCGCCAGCATCATGTAGACTCAACTTCAAACCTGTTTCCATGGGAGTGGCAATAGGTTTGCAATCCTCAAGTCCAAACTTACATAGCAATGTCTCTATGTAACTTTTCTGACACAAGGCAATACCACCATCACACTGCTTAAACTGTATACCCAAGTAATGATGCAACAGCCCCAAATCTTTCATCTTGAAAGTAGCATTTAAATCAGCCTTAAATTCAGTAATATGCCTTTCATTTGGTCCAGTGATTAGCAAATCATCAACATAAAGAACCACAATGAGAAGTACATCACCCTCACGCTTTACATATAATGTGCTTTCTGTTGGACTGTTATGAAAGCCTTGTTTGACCAAATGAGTGTCAGCTTTCTCATACAAAGCACGAGGAGATTGCTTCAACCCATACAAAGCCTTGTTACATTTGCACACTTTGTCCTCTTGTCCTTTTATGACAAAACCGCGAGGCTGCGTTACATAAACCTCCTCAAATATGTCACCATTCAAGAAAGCAGTAACGATGTCTGATTGCTGTATATCCCAACCAAAATGAGCTTCCAATGCACATAGAAAACGCACAGTAGTCATACGACAAGTGGGAGAAAAAGTCTCTTCATAATCTATGCCTTTTTGCTGTGCATAACCCTTTGCAACAAGTCGAGCCTTATAGCAATCAATCTCACCATCTGGTTTGCGTTTCAACTTGTAAACCCACTTTGTACCAATGGCCTTTTTGCCAGGAGGCAAATCACATAAAGTCCATGTGTCATTTTCTATGAGTGCATCATATTCTGATTGCATGGCAGTCATCCAATTTTCTGAATTCTGTGCTTCATCAAAAGACAAAGGCTCCTCAACATCATGTAAGCTAGACACAGCCAAAGCATAACAATCTGATGCATAAGATGCATGGCGAGAGCCTGAACGAGTACGACTAGACAAAGGTGCATCCAATTTATTGTCACGCAAAGTGTGCACCAGCCATTTTGGCATACCTCTAGCTTGCTCATTTTCAGCCCTTTCCTCATCAAGTACATCATGTAAATCTGCATCAGTTATAGGCTGATCTAGAACATTTTCAGAAACCCCCATAGGCTGTACATTTGCCTCATTGGAACTTACATTCGTATTTCCACCACTGAAAAGAGGCAACAAAGTGTCATAAATGTCCTGTGAGCTTACATTACTGTCTCTAGTACATGACAGCAAGGGCTGAACAGAATCTTCCACAAACACTACATCCCGAGAAACTAGAATACGTTTTGTTTGTGGATGATACAACCTGTAACCTTTGCTTTCAGCACTATAACCAACAAAAATACATTTGACAGCCTTATCATCCAATTTTCTGTGCTGCACTTGTGGCACCAAAGCATATGCCAAACATCCAAAAACACGCATGTGCTCAATAGAAGGCTTTCTATCATGTCATGCTTCATATGGAGTAATAGACTGCAAAGCTTTCGTAGGACACCTGTTAAGTACATAAGTGGCACACATGATGGACTCAAGCCAAAAAGAATGCGGCAAAGCTTGACTTTTGACCATACATCGTGCAATTTCAGTCAATGACCTGTTTTTCCTCTCAGCAACACCATTTTGCTGAGGTGTATAAGGCACTGTACATTGGTGTTTTATCCCACGACTAGCCAAAAATGCATTAAATTTATGAGACATATACTCCCCCCCTCGATTGGAACGGAGGGTGCCCATAGTACATTTCGAGACATTTTCAGCCATAGCCAAAAATTGTTTGAAGCACATAAAAACTTCGGACTTCGCTTTAAGCGGAAGTACCCATGCATGCCTAGAGTAATCATCAATGAAAGTCACGAAGTACAGGTAATTGCCCAAGGACGGAGTTTGCATGGGCCCACAAACATCACTATGCACAAGCTACAACCTGCATGTGGCCTGAACTGAACCATCCTTTGGAAACTTAGAACGCTGCATCTTACCCAAAATACAGCCTTCACAAACATGTTTGACAGGTGCTTCAAGAGGCGGCAAAGAAGCGACCATATAAGATTTCTGCAAACGCAGCAAACTGGCAAAATTTAGATGACCAAAACGTGCATGCCAAAGTTTTGCATTTGAAATAGTCCTTGAATCTACAATAGCATTAGCAAAATTTTGTCCACACTTGTCATACAAAGTGAGCTTATACAGCCCACGGCACAAAAGCCTAGATGCAACAATTTCATCACCAAAACCGAGATCATGAACTGTACATCTGTCATCCACAAATTTGACTATAAGTCCAAGTCTAGCAAGTGCGGATACAGACAAGAGATTCTTCTTGATCCCAGGTACATAAAGTGCATCAATAAGTGTGAAGGAACTACCATTAGTAGCAGTGAGCACAATCTTTCCAACTCCCTGAACTGGATAAGAGGCGTTGTTGGCACAAGTGACTGAATTCCCATGAGGGACAGACTCTAGAGAGGTAAACAATTCACGATGTGAGGTAATGTGCTTTGTAGCACCATTGTCAAAATACCACACATGTGAATCTGCAGCAACTGACAAGCATGCATCATGGACAGCAGGATTGTAAGTGCACTCTGCGCTAAAAGCCCATTCTGCATCAACATCAGCATTACAGTCTCCTTTCACAGAAGACTCAACAATGGGTGCATTTGTAGTGGAACCAGCATTTGCAGTGGAACCACCCTCTTTCTTCTTAGCCTCTTTGGCCTTCAACTTAGGACACGACTTGATCAAGTGATCATTGGCTTTACAATAATGGCAACGCATCTTCTTTTTGTCCTTATCACCAGAATTTCCAGACGAATTGCTGCCTGCAAAAGCATTAGGAACATAATTTTTGTCACTCGCAGCAGAACCATAAGAAGTGGCTGCATCACTGTTACCACCCTTTCTTTGAGAAGCAATAAAAGCATGTTCAACTGCACGCCATCTAGTCCTGGTTTTTCTAGAAAGTGACTCTTGCAACAGCAATGTGCATAATGCATCAAACTTGAAAACTTCAGGATTTCCTTGGGTCATTAGTCTCCAAGTACTAGCAAAAGTCTGGTAGGAATCTGATAAGGCATCAAGAACAGTCTGCACAAGGGAACTGTCTGAAATGACTTCTCCTGCAGAAATAAGTTGCTCATTGATATCCTTGACACTAGCAAGAAAAGTGTCCATATCATCTTCCTCATGCATAATCTTCGACTCCAGCTCTTTACGCAGCAAAGCAATTTTAGCCTCATTACGACTTGCATAAAGACCAGCCAAAATATCCCAAGCCTGTTTTGCAGATTTTGCTGAACGGATGTGAGGAACAATGGTGCGCTTCATAGACAACGCAATCAATGCATGAGCCTACGCATCCTTAACATCCCAACGAGCTTGTTCTGCCATAGGCAAAACAACTCTAACAGCTGCAATCCTTGCAGCAAGACCTGCAACATCCTCAACATCGCCTACATCCTCAGAACTAGGACGTACATCAATGCCCTGCACAATGTTCCAGACACCCTTTGACACAAGAACACGTTGCATCATATAAACCCACATAGGGTAGTTGTCCCCATCCAACCTGTCCTCAGCAGCAAACATCTTGAATACATCTGTGTTGTTGTTATCAGCCATGGTAAATGCTGCACCTGATGTGAAAACTGCCCGAAAATAGGAGAAATGGAGCGGGAACAACACGTGCTCTATAGCACAAACCGTAGAAGACTATAAGGCACCTGTTATGCAAAAAACGGCTTTGACAGAAATTCTGCACAAAATGACGAAATAGCCTGTGCAGTACTGCCTGTAGTGGAAACGGAGGCCGAAATGAGCCCAAATCGAAAATCTGAACAGACCAAGCTCTACGAGCTTTCCCGAAGTATTTGTCGACCTGAGAACGCTTGCCAAAGCTCACTGAAATCGGAGAAAGTGAGCAAGCGTGTACTAGAGCAGCTGGTGACTAAGCCCGGGAGGACGTGACCTGCTCTGATACCAATTGTTGGAATTAGGGTTGCAAAGAGACACACACAGCTTGGAGAAGACGAACGAAGCTCAAGGTACACAACAGAGAGTGTATAACTTAGTGTGCAATGGAAAGATAGATAGCCCTAGAGTGATGGGCGTATATACAATGCACGAGGGAAAAAACCTCCTAAAGAGGGAAAAAATGCCCCGGCTGTCCTAGTGTGTTCACACACATCACTACCACATGTATATGGTAACATGGCTACATCCCTTGACAAAGGAGGGCAAGCTAGAGTAGAGCCACATTTGTTCCTTTTCCATTGCCAAAAATGGATCTTTGCTAGATTCCTTCTAATAGAGCTTTTTTTTTTTATCGAGGTCATATACTGGTAAGAGCTCTAATACTCTTACTCTTTTCTTTGCACTATAAGTTAATTTTCAAAAGATGTATTGCACATAAATATATGGGTCATAATATCTCAAGTACGCCCCATGATAGACATTTTTGGCAATGTAATTAACTTCTCTATCTATTATAACTAAGGATTATACAAAATTGAGTTTATGAAAGTTGTGCTTTATCTTAATCTATACATATGTGAGCATATGTTCTTCATAAAACATGTCTCAAAAGACACAATCGAAGTTGCTTTTCATTGATCTAGTTACATCATCCATTTATTGAGTAAATTATTTACATGTAAAGAGCAAGAAAATACATTATTGGCATCATTTTGATAGGAGATTTTTATTTGATTATAGTTGTTGATCTTACGGCATTTCTTGATTTTTTTTAGTCGGCCTCAATTGAAGCTATAAGCATATCCAACTGAAGTTGAATTCCTCTCTCATAGCATTAGACATAGATTCACTATAGTGGCAATCAAGCTATAGATTCAAGGTCTCTCTATGAGCTAGACCACAAGGAAGCAACAATTGAACTCTCATTGCAGATAGTGCCCAGTTTCTCTCTTGCCTATGTGTAGTGACTATGTTAGTTCGGTCGCATAGACATAGCTTCGCGACAGTGACAATCAAGATATAGGTTAAGATCTCTCCATGAGATAGATTCGGAGGAAGCAACAATTGAACTCTCATTGCAAATAGTGCCCAACCTTCGATTTGACATGTTGTTGTTGATGGGTCCACCCTTAGGGTTCTATACCAGTCCCCAGCCTTTCCACTTAAGGTTAGGCTTAAAGCATTACTCTTATGCAGGTCATTGTGTTCTCCTAACGAATCGCGTATTTGTTCAAACACTTCGATATGCTTTCTCACATCCCCGTCTCCACTAAATTTTTGTGTGAGCTTGGCTATTTGTACTGCCTTACTTCTAGGTTCTTTATCAGGCATGTTACGCATATTCTCAGCAATAGATCGATCGATAGCTTGAGCAAATGTTGCCAAGTCACCTAAGTGAGCAGGAACCGTGGGTGGAGGTGTTCTAGAGACTACATGTGGAGTAGGTATTGGCATTGGGCTTAGTGCATAGGAAGCCCTTGGGTTCTACGTTTGGTACGGTGTTGTGCCATGTGGTGGCTCAAAGCTCATATGGGTGGCCATGGGCATAGCAAACATCGGATGTGACATGCTAATGCTAGCCGGTATCTTCCCATGGAAATAAGAGCTTGGGTGTTGTGGTTGTGGAGCATAGGTGGTTGAAACAATGGGAGGGATAGGGACTACATGAGTACGAGGACCTATAGGTATATACGATTGGTACACACTTGTATGTACTGTTGCAGGCATTGAGCTACCATGTAGTGGTGCTTTACTAACAAATGAGGTCCATGGCGTGTTTCTTAGCATGCCTATCATTGGGGTACGCATGTAGCCATGGAGTCATCAAGGAAAAGATGAGCTAGACTTGGAAAAGTAAAGCTATCACTTGTAGGCTCAGATTGCACTGAGACCCCTGGCCAAACAACATATGGGGGATCCATCAGACTTACCGAGGGAGTCTCCATTTGCGATAAGGTTGGTTTTTCAGCCTTCCCTGTATCCAAGAATCTCATGAGACCCGTTGAAGGCATGTGGATCCCCTTGTTCAGTCTCTCTAGCTCAATAACCCTATGGATGACCTCACAAACTCTTTGTTGTTGATCCTCCACACTGGTAGCACCCGTTGTGGATTGTAGGACATCTAACCAACCCACGTGATAGGTGTGACATGTGTATAGGTCGGTTAGAGTCTCTGTTTGTAGTTCGTACTCCCAGTTCTCATTTAAGAAGACTCCATCTAGGCTTGAAGTGCTAGGGGTGTCCTTTGAACTAGATGCAATGTGGCTCTCTATGGGTTGACCCTTAGTGGTCGCTAATTCAGGAGCACTTGATTGCTCTCCTAGCGAGGATATTGACATAGGAAATTTCGCTTTTAACTCTCTTCGTTGCTCCGCCTTGCGTAAGCTCTCGATTTCCTTTTCCCTCGTTGTAGGATATGCCGCTCAACCTCTTGCACTCTAGCAAGGCTTCTACCATCAGGTAATATACCCTCAGAGGGGAATAACTCTGAAGAGTCCGGGGGTGCAGTGAATGGAGTATTCACGTGCACATTCTCTAAGGGCATAGGGTCTACGTTGGTCATGAATGGAGAATTTACTTCCCCGCCCCCCTGATTTACATCATTAGCTCCATGTTCGGAGTGAGTGGCTCTACTAAAGGTTTCCTTCAAGCGGCTAACCACGCTTGGCCCGAACCGTGAACCCATGGCATGCATGTCTTGGCTTGAGCTATCGGGATTAGGCATTGGGAAACCCTTCATGACGTCGTAGTCAAGGGAAGAGTCACTAGCCGCTATGTTTGGGTCTTGGTTTGTACTACCTTGGGTCCCCGCCGAGGGCCCGGAACTTAAGGTATGTGGATATTGAGAACTCGCGTAAGTCGAAATGCTCTCTAGTTGCTCGGCCTCTATCACACGACATTGCAGATGCATGTACCTTTGGCACCCTACAAGCGTCGGCGAATAACCTCAAAGGTCCACTTACTTTTTTAGGCGTCTGTTTTCACTCGTTTTTTGATGTTTTTTAATGATCGGTTTTTTTATTAAAGTTTGTGATAGCTCGAAATGAGCATATCACTCAGAGGGTTGTGGTGTGCTTTACAGCACAACGTTCGGTTACCTGAAGCTCCGTTGGTCCTCAAAAAGGTCGATTTTTAGCTACGTGTGAAGCTAAAATACGTAATTTTAAAGAGCGATTGAGGCCTGAGCGTGAGCTTGGGCTTGGGTCTGGGGGATATTCCCGATCTTGGTCCTACCTTTATTTTTTAAATTTTTTTTTTGGGATAAGGTCGCCGCGGCCGCGATGTGCACGCGAGCACACACACACCTAACCTACCTACTTACCACTAATACAGCTATCGTTACACACTACTACAACAACTCACTAGCTAACAGAACTACTCACTGTACTTTACACATAACTAACATTATGGATCTACAACCTTAATACTAACACCTTATCACAGAGAAAACACAGTACCTTTCAAAACCTTATTAACAAAGAAAACAGAGTACCTTTCAATTCCTTATTAACAAAATAATACACAGCAGCAAAACAAACTCCTTCTTCTCAACACACACACCTTCCTTCTCTACCTTTCCTACAATTGAAATTACACCACAAAGAAGCATAGAGTGCCATTCAAGCTTAGTGTATGGCATTCCCCGGCAGCGGCGCCAAAAATATGCGCGTCTGTCGCACGTGTCAATGCAAGGGACTTGTCGATACACTGTGTGCGAGCCACAAATGGCTCCAAACACGCAACTAGCCTAAACTAGTAAGCTCAAAGATGGCGATGGTGTGTCACTCACCGCTCTACACTTGCTGTCGTGGAGAATTCCTCGTCGCGAAGAAGAAGGAGTCGCCGCCGCGCCGTGCTCAACCGCCTTGCCGCCGCCGTGCTGCCGTCGCAATGCTCGATCGCACTCTCTCTCTCTCTCTCTCTCTCTCTCTCTCTCTCTCTCTCTCTCTCTCTCTCTCTCTCTCTCTCTCTCTCTCACGCATACAGACACCACAAGGAGATGAAGAAGAAGAAGACGGAGATGAAGCAAGAGCTCTCTTCAATTGCACAATGAGAGAATGAGTGAATTTTAGGTTTAGTTGACTTTTATATGAGCTCGCTCCATTCACACTTGGGCGCCCATGCTTAGCCAACTAATCCCTTGAATGTTCCGGTTAGAGTGCACCTCTCATCGGCGATCACTCTTACCCTTTTCCTATTGGACCGACAAGCTCGGTACCTGAATCTACCAAATAAATAATACGGCGTCCGTCTTAGGTGCCATAAGATTGATTTTTGAACCATGGTCTATAAGGGCTAAGATGACTCCTCAATGTCGCCAAGCTTTACCACAGTTTTAGTCGTTGCTCTTGCCCAATGAGTCCTTCAAAAATGACTCTTGGGCAAGATCTGCCAAATATTCTTCATAATCATCCAAAATTGCTTCAATGTGTCGAACCACCTGGCTCTTAATTAATTCTGGCTCTTGCTCACTCGGTATATGTCGCTTCCTTTTAATTATATCGATGATCTCCTCATGGAACTCGTGCTTGGAAATTCCCATAATATCACCCAATGTGAGCTCCACTTGACTATTCAGGATACGCTCTTCAAATCCGTAGCCAATTCAATATCAGATTTAAGTTTATACGAGGGTCCCTTAGGCTTACCTTGATTTTTGTCCTTTGGAGCCTCCTCCATAACCACTTCACGAGCGGTCTTAGGAGCAGGCCCTTCCTCTTTCTTGTTGTCGAATCTCGTTGGCCTTTTTGACGTCCAAGCAACCTCTTCATCCCTTTTCCGCTTCTCTTCCACCATAGCTTCATTGGCTTGAGCTTTAGCAATATATGCATATACTGCTCAAGCACGATAGAGAGATCGATTGTGTCTTGCTTTCCTCCCTTGCTTGTCAGAGAGAGAGAGAGAGAGAGAGAGAGAGAGAGAGAGAGAGAGAGAGAGAGAGAGAGAGAGAGAGAGAGAGAGAGAGAGAGAGAGAGAGAGAGAGAGAGACTCTCCTTCCTTCTTCGTTCAAGCACGAGAGCTCCTTCTTCGTTGAAGCACTAAAGCTCCCTTTTCGTTCAAGCATGAGAGCTCCTTCCTTCTTTTTCTTGCTCTATGCAATGATCTTCCTTCTCCTCCTTGCCCTCGTTGATGCACGCCCCCAAAAACACCCATATATTTAGCTTTAAAAAAAATCTCCTTCGTGGCTTGTCACGACGACGTGACAACCGGCCTAGTGACGTGGCAGGGCGGGGGTTGAAGTGCACAAAATGCTGCAAGGATGGTACCGAACAGGGTCGCCATGGGGTGAGGAGGAATTTTTATTTCTTTTGCGTGCTCGTTCGAGATTTTCCCTAGCCGCTGTGAGCACTTCTTTCCCTGTGCAATCGTCTGCTCGCTGGTCGACGGCATTCTCCTTCTTTTGTTTTCCCTCCCTTCACACACAATAAACCAACCCTTTGGGCGCCATTAGCCCTACCCCCTTGGGCATCCAAAGTTCATGTAATTTGGGCGGCCATGCAAATTTATAAGGGCACCACATTTATTATACATATCGACCAAAGCATTGCCAAGCACAACACATGTTTCCAGTCACCCTTGACTAGCAATCTCCACATCAATTCTTTAGCCTGTTGCAATATGTTTCACGCTTTTAAGATGCAAAAACAAGTCACTAGGTATGGGGAGGCCTGCAATTTGCATCGAGTGAAATCAGCCTAAAGCATCTAATTTGTTGTAGTTACATTGAGTATGTTTTGCAATCAATGCGCTCCAAAAGATGACATGTCGGACAAAGAGCTCATTAAGAGCTTTTTGTTCTTTTGTAAAGCCACCTCATTTGACATGCATATCGGCAAAAGCAGTGCCTAGCACAACATCTAGTATTTAATGACAGCATGATCGTGAATTCTACTACTTGTAACAAGGTCTTGAATAGTGCCACATGCCCTCAAGATGTAGTATAGGTGATTGCATTTGGCGAAAGGCCTTCCCTTCGCATTCGGTTAATTTCCTTGCTGCAACCAGGCTGGGTATATCTTGCAATCATTGTTCTGCATAAGATGACATTCTGAACAAACCTCACTGCCATTAGTCATTGTTGCCGAATTCAAGCATTAATATCTTACAGCTCTGGACTCCGATTGACAAGCTGTAAATTCCTATAGACTTCTCAAGCTGCATAGAATGCATACAAGCCCTGTTGAGGCTCAAAAATTCCCAGATGGCACACCGATCGAGCCAACTAGACTGATACGGAACTGGCCCCCGGTGAATCTTTAACCTGTAACTTGGCAACCAAAACTCCGATTGCTGATGTGAAAACACAGACACGCTCCACAAAGTGAGCACTTCAGCCCATGCATTCATATCAACTTTGACCCTTCATCAACAGTTGCCCAATCCGGTACAGATCTGGAAACATCTCAACTTTAAACTGCTATAACTTCTTTATTGTAGCTCCAATCGAGGAGCCGTAAAGACAAGCCAGTAGAGCACTTCAAGCACTACAGTTCTAGATCATAATCTCCAATATGTAATCACTTCATGCATACTTCTTTTTAGCATCATTAAAGCATCAGTTGGCCCTTTTTAAGCCGCATCTGGCATACATTACTCATAAAGGTAGCTTGTTACCAAGCCCTCAACATTGATCATTAATCAAGTTGCCCATGCATCAACTCGAATGGCATAAACCCTGTAATAGAATTGTGTGTAGTTCAATTAGCCCATAAAGCAAATGGTAGGAGTTTAGGCCAATCACCAATATGTCCGTGGCATGCCTTTGCTAAAGCTATAATAATAGGCGGATTCCCTCTTTCTCTTTTTCCATTCCCTTCTGGATTGTATGTTATAGTGAGAGCTAGTTTAATGCCCAACCGAGCAAAGAAATCATGAGCTTCATCTGCATCCAGCTCTCCTCTGTGAGCAGTAATTTTACCAACACATCCATACCTAGAAATCACATCTTCAAAAAGAACTTGCATACTTAAATGGTAGCTTTGGTACGCAAAGCTCTGCCTTCCACCTGGTTAGTAAGATCTTCTCTGGCAAGAACAATATACCTCATCTGCCACACTCCTACTGACATTGTAATAATGTTAACCCTCATGCACATTCTTATCATCTTGTCCTATGCCAGGCTTCGTAGCTGAGATGGTAAGAAAGCGGTTCAATTTTTGACTGTATGTGTTGACCATGCCAAAAATCAAGACAGTTTACGTGATCGTCCAATGCCAAAGATACGCAAAGATTTCAAAAAACACCGATTTGCTCAAGATTTTCTTGAGGTGCCACTATAAAGCGGGACTATGGTGGCACAAGTGAGGAGAAGTTCTTGCAAAGAGAAACCTTCTCTTCAGGATTTTTGGGATTGACATCTGAGGGTTCAATATCTTACATTAAATTTAATGATTTACCTAAGTGGGAGAAACAATATGTTTCAAGTATTCAAATTAAATTGCAAGGATGTGATGTGCTTGAACCAAATGATGTGATTTCAGGAATCTTCGAAGAGATTTCTTACGTTGACACTATGTCAGAGTTTGAGGATATCAGGCAATACAGGTTACAAATTGGAACTGAAGTTGTTAAAGTGCACTCAATGGACATGTATGAAGAGCTAGACATATACGACGCACTTATGCATATTGAAGATGACTTGGGTAAAGCACTTGAAGCACAGGTAGAGACAAAGTACAAGATAGTTGCAAAGAAAGTGAGACCAATGGCTACACCTCTACCAAAAGTAAGTGAAAGGGTGATCAAAGAAGCTTCTCCACAGCCTATGCTCAGGAATCCAAAGAGCATTGGGCATAAATTCACTAAGGAGACATTGCAGCAGCTGAAGTTTGGAGAAGATGGTTTTCTCAACAAAGAGGAAATCAAGTGCTTTCAAGGTATGCTAAAAAAACATGGTAAAGCTTTTGAATTTGAGCCGAGTGAGATTGGATGTGTGGATCCAAGTGTTCTTTCACCTATGGTTATATTCATTGTTTCTCACATGCCATGGAGCTTACGTCCTATTCCAGTTCCTAAAGCTCACTTGCCAAAACTTATCGATGTGCTTAATGAGAAGATACAAATGGGAATTTTGTAACCATCATGCACCATACTCCAATTGATGGTTCACTATTCCAAAGAAAAATGGTACTTTAAGGTTCCTACAGGACATGCATCCGGTTAACAAGGTAACAATCCGCAATGTGGGTACTGGCCCAATCATGGATGAATTTGCTGAGGCCTTTGCAGGTAGATCAATTTACTCTATGGGTGATATTTACTCTGGATATGATCAATTTTAGTTAGCTTTGGAGAGCAGGGATCTTAATACAACGCGCGCACCTCTCGGGCTGGTAAGGATGTGCACTCTGCCACATGGTGCTACTAATTCTGTAGCTCATATGATGAACGGTATGAATAAGGTATTAAGGGACTTTATCCCTCATGTTACTATGCCTTTCTCTGATGATATACCAATTAAAGGATGTGAAGAATGATCCAAAGCGAGGTAAAAGATCAAAGGGGTGCCGACGGTATGTTGCTCAACATATTACTGACTGTGATGCTATTTTATCTAGGCTTGAAGAAGTTAACTTAACACTTTTAGGGAAAAAATCGACTTTTGGTGCTAAAGAGGTTCTAATTGTGGGGCATATGTGCAGTCCAGAAGGTAGAAGACCGAGTCCAGCTAAAGTTGAAGCTATTCAAAAGATGAAGGAAACGTGCTCTTCAGTTACTGAAGTTCATTGGTTTTTGGGTGCATGTGTATTCTACCTTATTTGGCTGCCACATTTTGCTCATGTTGCAGAGGTGCTCTATCAATTGCTAAGGAAAAGAAAGAGGTTTGTTTGGGAACAAGTTCATACGAAGGCTATCAGGAAGCTAAAGCAAATGCTTCTTGAGGCTCCTACCTTGAGGAAGGTTGATTACAAATGCGAAAGGCCAGTAATCTTAACAGTCAACACTAGTCCGAGAGGTATTGGATGGGCTATAGGTCAAGATGATGATGAAGGACATAGGTATGCAGTTCGATTTGGAGCAAAGTTGTTCAATGTTTGTCAACAAGGTTACGCAAAGATTAAGAGAGAACTTTGGGGTGTTGCTACTGCTCTAAGGTCTAAATATTTTATTGGAGCTTCAGTCGTGGTAGAGACATATTGCTTACCATTGATAGGGATGATTGCCAATTTCTCTGCTCCGAACATTGCTAGGCTACGATGGATAGCTTATATTAAGTCTCTTAACCCTGAATTTTGTCATATTGCAGGTAGAGATAATCCTGTTTGCAGATATGTTATCAAGGACTAGATTTTAAGATGAAGAAGAGATGCTTACCACAAGTGATGATGTTGGCTTGAAGTTCTATACATCTTCTTATCTACATGCAAATCGTGATAATATTGCTCATATTTTTGAGGTATTTTTTGAGGAGTTCTATGATGGAGAATGGATTTTGATCGGTCGCTAACTTAGTACTCTTACTAAGAATGAAGGGTGGATGGATCAAGAATATAAAAGGATCAGAAAGAAGGTTTATGGCTATTTTCTGAAGGATGGACATTTACGTAAGCGACTTAAGTGCCCAGGAGGGAAACTGCAATGGGTTGTTTGTGATAAAGCAACTCAATAGCAAAGAACTTCATGAAAGTTTATGGGCTAGAAACAGAGGAGTCTAGGCAACTTTTGTCAAGATTAAGGATCGTTACTAGTGGAAAGTTATGTATGAAGATGTGGCTCAATGTGTGGAGACATGCTTAGTATGCCAACAATATTTTAATGTGCGACATCGAGATGGACTGCATCCCACTTATCCACTGGCTATGCACTACAAGTGGGTGGTAGGCCTTATTAGAATGCCAATAGGAGTGTGGCAGATGAGGTATATTGTTCTTGCCAGAGAAGATCTTACTAACCAGGTCGAAGGTAGAGCTTTTCGTACCAAAGCTACCAGTTTAGTATGCAAGTTCTTGCTTGAAGATGTGATTTCTAGGTATGGATGTGTGGTAAAATTATTGCTGATAGAGGAGAGCTGGATGCAGATGAAGCTCGTGATTTCTTTGCTCGGTTGGGCATTAAACTAGCTCTCATTGCAGCATACAATCCAGAAGGGAATGGAAAAAGTGAAAGAGGGCATTAGCCTATTGTTAAATCTTTAGCAAAGGCGTGCCAGGACATATTGGTGATTGGCCTAAACTTCTACCATTTGTTTTATGGGCTGATCGAACTACACAGTTTTCTGTTACAGGGTTTATGCCATTCGAGTTGATGCATGGGCAAAAACCCATTATGCCTATAGAGGAAGCAGTTATATCTTGGACTATAATGCAATGGGAAAAGGTATGTCTACAGAAGATTTGCTTGCTTTGCACATTTGCCAACTTGAAAGGTGTCAGGAAGATATTGAACAGGCTACAATGAAGCTTAAGGAAACAAGGTTAAAGAATAAAGCAACATTTGATGGTAAGCACAGACTGCGACCTCATGCTATTAAAGATGGGGATTGGGTCCTTGTATATGATAGTAGACTGGAGAACAACTACACTGCTATGCAAAAAATGGTTAACTGATGTTTGGACCATATGTAGTACTTCATGTTTATGATAATGTGACATATAAGCTATGTGAGCTCGATGGCACTGAGCTCAAAGTGCCTATTGTAGGAAAAAAAATTAAGTTGTTTAAGCAACACGAAGGTGACATCAATATTGAAGATTTCAACACAGATCAACCTCTTGAAGCTAATGCTATGTATGCATTAGACGATGAGTCTGATGATGCTCTTGATGATGATAATTAAGTGCAATTGGCACAGATCGGAGGTTGTGCACGTTCAGAGGGGGTGGATGTCGTGCAACTCCGCTCCCATGCTAAGAAAGATACCAAAAAGATGCACATCGAGCTTAATTGAAGCTACTTGATTAATGATCAGTGTTCACGGCTTGGTACAAGCTACCTCAATGAGTAATGTATGCCAGATGCGGCTTAAAAAGGGCCAACTAATGTCTTGATGATGCTAAAAATAAGTATGCATGAAGTGATTACAGATGGGAGATTATGATCTAGAACTGCAGTGCTTGAACTACTCTATCGGCTTGTCTTTACGGCTCCTTGATTGGAGCTATGGTAAAGAAGTTATAGCAGTTTGAAGTTGAGATGTTTGTAGATACGTACCGGATTGTGCAACTACTGATGAAGGGTCAAAGTTGATATGAATGCATGGGGCTAAATTGCTCACTTTGTGGAGCTTGTCTGTCTTTTCAGATCAGCAACAATCGGAGTTCTGGTTGCCAAGATATCGCGGGTTAAAGATTCACCGGGGGCCAGTTCCGTACCAGTCTGGTCGGCTCAGTGTGTGTTCCATCTCGGAATTTTTGAGCATCGGCAGGGCTTGTATGCGTTCTATGCAGCTTGAGAAGTCTATAGGAATTTACAGCTTGTTAATCGAAGTTCGAAGCTGTAAGATATTAATGCTTGAATTCGGCGACAATGACTAACAGCGATGAGGTTTGTTCAGAATATCATCTTATGGAGAACAATGATTGCAAGATATACCCAGCTTGGTTGCGGTAAGGAAATTAACAGAATGCAAAGGGAAGGACTTTTGCCAAATGCAATCACCTATACTTACATCTTGAGGGCATGTGGCACTATTCAAGACCTTGTTACGAGCAGTAGAATCCATGCTGATACTATCATTAAATACCAGATGTTGTGCTAGGCACTGCTTTTTTCGATATGCATGTCATATGAGGTGGTTTTACGAAAGCACATAAAGTTCTTGATGAGCTCTTTGTCCGAAATGTCATCTTTTGGAGCGTATAGATTGCAGAACATACCCAATGTAACTACAACAAAGATGCTTTGGGCTGATTTCACTTGATGCAAAGTGAAGGCCGCTCCCTAGACCTAGTGACTTGTTTTTGCATCTTAAAAGCATGAGACATAGTGCAACGGGCTAAAGAATTGATGTGGATATTGATAGTCAAGGGTGACTGGAAACATATGTTGTGCTTGGCAATGCTTTGGTCGACATGTATGCTAAATGTGGTGCCCTTATAAATTAGTATGGCCGCCCAAAGGGTTGGTTTATTGTGTGTGAAGGGAGGGAAAACAAAAGAAGGAGACTTCCGTTAACCAACGAGCAGATGACTGTGCAGGGAAAGAAGTGCTCAACGCGGCCAAGGAAAAGCTTGTACGAGCGCGCAAAAGACATGAAAAATTCTCCTCACCCCATGGCGACCCTGTTCGGTACAATCCTCATAGTATTCCGCGCACTTCAACCCTTGCCCTGCCATGTCACCAAGGGGGTTGTCACGCCGCCGTGACAAGCCGCGAAGGAGCTTTTTTTTAAAGCTAAATATAGGGGAGTTTTTGGGGGTGCGCATCAACGAGGGCAAGGAGGAGAAGGAAGACCATTGCGGAGAGGTCCTTAAGTAGCCTATAAATGGTTGATGTTGTTAATTATATTAGGGTAAGTGGAACTGGGATCTATTATCAGTTTTGTTGAGCCCACTATGTGGGGGATGGTGCACACCTCGGGAGCTTTGGACTTAATAATGGAGTCTTTTTAGACTTGCCTACGGCTTTACCATTATTGAGCCATAAGAAGTCCGAAAGGAGCTAGCCCTCGGCAACTCTGCTATGTTAGACCTACTCCTCTACTCTCTATAATTAACCACTTCGAGCCGTGGGTGTAGATACTTAAGAGCCGATTTTCAAAGGCTAAGAGGAGTGGCAACTAAGGTTTTGAATTGCCAGAGCATACACTAAGTACATACATAAATTTTGTTAACATGGCTGACAATAATCAAGAGAGTAGAATGAACATTGATAGCTTTGATTTTGCACATGAAGGTGCTAATGATGATGCTCCCATGTTTGTGAATTATCTCGTTACTAGGTTGCAGCAAGCTATGGGCAACCCTGCTTTGCAAGTCGAAGTTACTCAACAACTTTGTGCTTATGGAATTTCCCTTCCTCTCCAAGAGGAGAGAGAGCTTAGGAGGCCTCTTGAAGAGACCCCCAAAAGAAGACTCTCTCCCATTCGAGAGGAGGAATCCAAAGAGCAAGAAAGCGATGAAAGTTTAAGTTCCTCTGAAGATGTGGCTCCACGAAGACGGCGGTCTAGACGATCGCCCGCTCCTCCCAAGAGGAAAAGATCAACACATAGTCATTCTCCTCATCACTCTGAAAGGAAAGAGAGGAAACAAAGGAAGAAAAGGGCTAGGAAGAGGTCACCCTCTTCTCCTTCTTCTTCACCTTCCTCCTCTTCCGACGAAAGTTATGGCTATTCTCCTAGAGAATACAAGAGGGGAGGACATCACAAATCATTTCCTGCATGGCGAAGGTCACAAAAGCTAAAGAATTTCAAGGAGGGAGGAAAGAGTATCTCTTTTCTCACCTATGATGGCACCTTCGGTGCTACCGACAAAGTGTTGGACTTCATCCAGCAATTTGATGCGGTCTTTGGAGATGAGGGCTTCACAGAGTCCTCCAAGCTACGCCATGTAGCTATGCACTTCCAAAAATCAGCTCGTCAATGGTGGGCTAGCCTTCGTGGCAATGGTGAAGCCCCAAAGACATGGAAAACTCTACGAGTTTCCATCATGAAGCAATTCCTTGCAAGCGATGCAAAGGACAAAGTGCTTACCGAATGGCGCAGCTTGAAGCTCCTCTCCCATGAGTCTATCCACAAATATGTAGATAAGTTTTGGGATTTACATCTCAAGGCTACTGTCTTTCAAAAGATAGACTTTGCCGAGCAAAGGCAGCAATTATGTGCGGGATTACCTGAAGAGATGGCCGAATACATCAACTCTCAACGGCCTGGTACTATTAGCGAAGTAATCCATCACACCATGGTTACTTCACGCATCAATTTCCATCAAGGGGCTAGACGTAATGTCAAGCCCATGGAAAACAAAGACAAAAATGATGCAAAAGGGAAAACCAATGTTCAAAATACTTCCCAAGCCGATTCCAACAACAACAACAATCGGTCCAAGGAGAAGGGAGTTTACAAAGGTAAAAAAAAACTCTCTCCTGAAGAGCTTGAAGCTTTTCTCAAGGACCATAAGTGTTTCAAGTGTGGGGAGCAAGGACATGGCTGTCGTTCTTGCCCCAAGAAGAATACTCGCAATGAGACTCCTAGGGCTTCCACCATCGAAGCTCCAAAAGAGGATGCTCATTGCAAAGGATCATCACTTTCCTATGCTTGGGGAAAGGTAAGAGAGCATGATGCCTTCATCTTGTTTGACCTTGGCTCTACTCTCAACTTCATATCAACGGAGTTGGCCACCAAGTTGGGCATTCAAGCTTTTGAGATGGGAGATATAGTAGTGGTTGATGCAACTTTCAAGGGACAACAAGCCTCCATTACTCCCTTGATTGGGAAGTTGAGGCTTCATGTCCAAAGCTATGTCGACAAAGAAGACTTCTTCATCTCTCCTCTCCAACATGAGGATGTTATCCTAGGGGCACCATGGTTTGATCGCATGGCTGCCAACATGAAGTTCCCTGAGAGGAGAATCTACTTCACCTACAGGGGAAAGAACATGTATATAGATGCTAGTGAGCGTGGTCGCACTATTCCACTTGTAAATCCTCTTGCTTTGGATAAGTCAATGAAGAGCTCAGTTTTTGCGTACATGATTTTTGTCAAAGAGTCTCTAAAAGATACTAATGTTTCATCAAATGTAAATGGTAGGAATCAAGAAGAGTTAGACTTGTCTAATTTTCTAAAAGGATTCCAAGATGTGTTCATCAATGATATCCCTATGGACTTACCTCCAAAACGAGGGGATGATGACCATCGCATTGAGCTCCTTCTTGGAAGCTCACCACCTAACAAGCCTCCTTATCGAGTCTCACAAGATCAACAAGAGGAGATCATGAGGCAAGTACAAGAGCTGGTAGACAAAGGGATGGTGAGGCCTAGTTCCTCTCCCTTTTGTTCTCCAGTCCTTTTTAGTGCAAAAGAAAGATGGTACATACCGTATGTGTGTGGACTATCGAGCACTAAACCATATCACTATCAAAAACAGATTTCCCGTCCCTCAGGTAGAAGATCTGTTTGATAAGCTACAAGGCTCTACCTACTTCAGTAGGATTGACCTTAAGAGTGGCTATCATCAAATAAGGATAGTGGATGAAGATATCTTAAAGACCGCGTTTCGCACAACGTTTGGTCTTTATGAATATCTAGTCATGCCTTTTGGCTTGACTAATGGACCAACTACGTTCAATCGTTTGATGGAGAAAATTTTTAGACCATACCGCAAATTCACTGGAGTGTTCTTTGATGATATCATCATCTACTCCAAGTCTTTGGAGGAACATAAGCAACATCTCCAAGTGATTTTTCAAGCATTGAGGGAGAACAAGCTTTTTCTCAACCAAAAGAAAAGCGAATTCTTCCATTAAGAGATTCAATACCTAGGTCATAATATCTCTAAAGATGGTATCTGAATGGATCCATCAAAGTTAGAGGTAATAAAAGCATGGCCTAACCCAAGAAATCTACATGACCTAAGAAGCTTTGTTGGTATGTGCGCATACTATAGACGCTTCATAGCAAAATTCTCTCAAGTAGCAGGACCACTACACGACTTAACTAAGAAGAACATTAAGTTTGTATGGACTGCTAAGGAGCAAATGCTTTTGAAAAGCGCTTACTTCCCAACCAGTCCTCGTGCTTCCGGATCTCTCAAAGCCATTTGAGGTCCAATGTGATGCTTGTGGTGATTGCCTTGGAGCCGTTTTGCTTCAAGAAGGGCATGCCATAGCATATGAGAGCCGAAGGCTCAATATTGATGAACGAGTCTTGGGCATTTATGAAAAAGAGCTTTTAGCTGTTCTACATGCCCTAGACACATGGAAGCACTACCTATTGGGGACTCCATTTATCCTACGAACCGACCACCAAAGTCTCAAGTATTTCATGACGCAAACCAAGCATTCCGACAAACAAATGAGGTGGGCAAATTTTCTTTCGCAATTTAATTTCCATATTGCTCACATAGCTAGTAAGCACAATCAAGTGGCCGATGCACTTTCATGACGACCCAATGCGGTGTCTATAGCTACTCACAATGATCTATCCTCTATGATAGATGAGTATGCTATTGACCCTGACTTTAGAGACATAATGTCAGCCCTTGCTTTGGGGAAGAAAGAGGAACCATTCACCTTGCAGGATGGTTATCTTCTCCACAACAATAGGCTATGTGTTACCCATTCCCTTTGTGAGAAAGTTATGTATGAATCCCATGCTCCTCCATATGCGGGGCATAGAGGTATTCAACCTACTCTCCGAGGAGTAGAGACGTACTTCTATTGGCCTACCATGAAAGTGGACATACAAGGGTATGTTTCAAAATGTGTAGTATGCCAAAAGACCAAGTATGATAGAGGGAAGCAACCTGGATTTTTCCAGCCATTGCCTATTTCAAATTCACCATGGGAGAGTATATCCATGGATTTCATCTTTGGATTACCCAAGTCTATCCATGGGAATACAGGAATATGGACAATAGTTGACAGGTTTAACAAGCAAGCACATTTTATTCCTGTCAAAAAGACTATTAAGGCACATCAAATGGCAACTCTCTTCATATCTCAGATTTTCAAGCACCATGGATTACCCACATCCATCGTGTCAGATAGAGATCCTAGAATGACCAGTAATTTCTGGAAAGGTCTCTTTGAAAATCTAGGAACAAGATTGAATTTCTCTTCGGCCTATCACCCACAAACGGATGGCCAAAGTGAGATAGCCAATCTTACGATACTCGATCTACTCAAGACTTATGTTACCGAAGTAGATCAACGCTCACAATGGGAAAAGTACTTACCTCTTGTAGAGTATTCCTACAATAACACTATACATACTTCCACGGGAAAAGCACCTTTTGAGATCATTGAGGGAAGACCTAAAAGTCCCTTGCTACTCAAAGTACATGGGAAGATCTTCGCCGCCGATGAGTATAGCCGCGACCTACAAGAATCTTTTCAAAAGATTAGGGAGGCTATATCCATCTCTCAACAAAGGCAAAAAGCTACTGCTGATAAGCACAAAAGAGCCTTAATGTTCAAAGAAAATGATTGGGTCTTACTCAAGTTTCCTAAGGCTCGATTAAGGCAAATGATGGGCAAAAATCCTACGGGCCATCAAAAGTATTATGCTAAACTAGCAAAAAGATACTATGATCCTTTCCAAATCTTGAAGCCCCTCAATGAGACGGCTTATCAACTCAAGTTGCCCAACCATTGGCTCATACACAATGCCTTTCATGTAAGCCTACTTAAGCCCTACAAAGGAGAGCCACCAACTCAACCAATTATTGAAGACCCTCCCGAAGTTGAAGACCAAGAAGAGGTGCTACAACCCGAAGCTGTCCTTCGGCATGAAGACAAGGTACTACCACATGGTAAGATTATCCGACGGTATCTTATTAAGTTCAAAAATTATCCTTTTGAAGATGCTAGATGGATGCAAGGAATACAGCTTAAGGATAGTATGAACCTTGTCAATGCTTACAACGCTACATTAGAGTAAGCAAATGTACAAATTTCTTTTAAATGACTCATGTTTTTGTCTTATAAGACTAGTCCTGTTTTTAATTGTGCACAAATTTAACTAGTAGGTGAGAACCCAGCCCAAGCTTAAAGTGCTTATGAGCCAAGCTTGTGGTGGGAACTGGGCCTATGCATGAGGGGCTTGAGGTGTCAAAAAGTCAAAGATTCAATCCCTACAAGGAGGGGGCGAGCCCTACATGAGGGGGGATGAGAGAGAACACCCACACACTCACACAAGGCATGCATGGTACAAATAAAGCAAAAGGAACACTTGTCAAGTTCCTCCTCATGTTGCCCTCATGGTGTGCCTGAAGCCTATTGGTTGGCCACCCAAGGGGTCCAATAAGAATTAAGGAGATTTAATTAAATGATTTAGCATTTATCTAGCCCTCTCTCTCAAAGGGGAAAGGGGGACACTTGTCTCAAGGCTACCCTTGCTGCTTGTAATGCCTCCTGCTTGTGATTGGCTAGGCCTGGAGGGGTCCAATCAGCTTCAAGCGTGAGCTACAAGGGGGGGTCGACCCAAGCAAGCTAGGGGGTTTCTTAGGGGCTATACTCACCCACACACACTCACAAACGCTCTCATTGTGTGCTATGCAAAGTGTAAGAGCTCCCTCTCCTTCTCCAAGCAAGTAGAGGTTGAGAGCCTACACCAACACTCTTGGATATGGAGTGCAAATCCAACCAAGAGCCATGCTTCAATGCTTAAGCTTGCCATCTCCTTCTTCTTCATTACTATGCTATTATGTATGATAGCAACAAGAGTTATGATAAGTGAGGAACTAATTCTTTCTGCTACGAAATGTTTCTTCTTCCTCTTCCCTACCCTCATTCCCTGCTAGCTCTCTCCACCTTCGAAGGTGTTTGAGGTCTTGGGACTGAGGCTTGGGATAGTTAAAGCTTTCTTCAAGTTTATGTTATGTTTGTGATGCATGAAGCTTTCCATCTTCATTGCATCACCTAGGTCACAAGGAACACAAAGATTGTATTGTAACAAGTCTCTCTTAATGGGAGAAATCACAATACAAATGCCTATTGGAGGGGGGACCGGCTCCACATAAATCCGGTCCTCAACTGTTGTCATGTTCTCTAACTTCTCTCTGTTGCAAAAGTATTGTTCATGCCAAGTTAACTAATTGCTATGATTATGTTGCTATCTTCAATTATGTTCACCCGCTATGCTCACAAAGTCATTTCTCAAAAGTACTCTCATTAATTTCCGCTACTCTCAAATTAAATAGGCCAATTCCATTACAAAGATAATGAATCTTTAAGTTCCTTTGAAGATGTGGCTCTGGCTCCACGAAGCTGGCGGTCTAGAGGATCGCCAACTCCTCCCAAGAGGAAACGATCAACCCATAGTCCTTCTTTTCCTCACTCCAAAAGGGAAGAGAGGAAACAAAGGAAGAAAAGGGCAAGAAAGAGGTCACCCTCTTCTCCTTCTTCTTCACCTTCCTCCTCTTTCGATGAAAGCTATGGCTATTCTCCTAGAGTATACAAGAGGGGAGGACATTGCAAATCATACCTTGCATGGAGAAGGTCACAAAATCTCAAGAAGTCCAAAGAGGGAGGAAAGAGTATCTCTTTTCTCACCTATGATGGCACCTTTGGTTCCATCGACAAAGTATTGGTCTTCATCCAGTAATTTGATGCGGCCTTTGGAAACAAGGGCTTCATGGAGTCCTCCAAGCTACGCCATGTAGCTATGCACTTCCAAAAATTGGCTCTTCAATGGTGGGCTAGCCTTTGTGGCAACGACAAAGCTCCAAAGACATGGAAAACTCTACGAGTTTCCATCATGAAGCAATTCCTTGCAAGCGATGCAAAGGACAAAGTTCTCATTGAATGGTGCAATTTGAATCTTCTCTCTCATGAATCTATCCACAAATATGTAGACAAGTTTTGGGATTTACATCTCAAAACCATGCCCAAAATTCTTCCCAAGGCAATTCTAACAACAACAACAACAATTGGTCCAAGGAGAAGGGAGTTTACAAAGGTAAAACAAACTCTCTCTTGAAGAGCTTGAAGCTTTTCGCAAGGACCATAAATGTTTTAAGTGTGGGGAGCAAGGACATGGCTATCGTTCTTGCCCTAAGAAAAATTCTCGCAAAATGAGACTCGTAGAGCTTCCACCATCGAAGCTCCAAAAGAGGATGCTCATTGCAAAGGATCACCTCTTTGTTAGGAAATATGACGTAGCTAAATAGATATTTGAGTAGATTACTTAATGGAGAGATATATTTCTTACACAAGAGATTATAGAGTAGAGAGAGAGAGAGAGAGAGAGAGAGAGAGAGAGAGAGAGAGAGAGAGAGAGAGAGAGAATACACACGATATATGTGGTTCACCCAATGTGGACTATGTCCACATTGGGAGAGAGAGAGAGAATACACACGATGTACATGGTTCACCCAATGTGGGCTACGTCCACGGGAAAGCAGCCACTCAATGGCTTTAGTACTTCAAAACAAGAAGTAATTTACAAAGGGATTATACCCTTGATAGAGCTCCCGCCTTGCTTCACTCTCACCACCTCACACCCACCTTGTTGCATTAACTTCACACTATGAAATGTGTGTAGAAATGGCCTCCTTTTATAGGCCAAAAGGGCTGCCCTCTCTCATGAGAGGCATCCATGTGTAGCCGTCCTTGTGTAGATAAGTCCAAATCGGACCCTCCAATCCGCTCATGTGTGGCCGCCCTTGAGAAGACAAGGACTCTTTTGAATTCGGCCACCGGCCATTGACTTTCGCCAACCGGCCAACCGGCCAACCGATCGATCGTTTTCCGATCACTTTTCGGCCGCCGTTCGGCCATAATATTTTGCCGAAAAGGAATATTCCGGCTGAAAATTTTGGTTTCCGACGAGTGATTTTTATTTTCGGAGAATGATTTTCCTTCACGCACGATGGCTTCTCCTCATAATGCGGGCCTTACAAATGTGTATTTTTACCACAGAAAATTACAAGGGGTAAATTAAGCTCCATACTTAACAATCTCTCCTATGCTTGGGGAAAGTTAAGAGAGCATGATGCGTTCATCTTGTTTGACCTTGGCTCTACTCACAACTTCATATCTATGGAGTTGGCCACCAAGTTGGGCATTCAAGCTTTTGAGATGGGAGATGATGTAACTGTCGATACTGCTTTCAAGGGATAGCGAGCCTCCCTTACTCCCTTGATTGTGAAGTTGAGGCTCCATGTCCAAAGCTATGTTGACAAAGAAGACTTTTTCATCTCTCCTCTCCAACATGAGGATGCTATCCTAGGGGCACCATGGTTTAACCGCATGGCTGCCAACATGAAGTTCCCTGCAAGGAGAATCTACTTCACCTACAGAGGAAAGAACATGTATATCGATGCTAGTGAGTTTGGTCATACTATACCACTTGTAAATTCACCTGCTTTTGATAAATCAATGAAGAGCTCAATTTCTGCGTACATGGTTTTTGAAGAGTCCCTAAGAGGTCCTAATGTTTCATCAAATGTAAATGGTAGGAATCAAGAAGAGTTAGACTTGTCTAATTTTCTAAAAGGATTCCAAGATGCGTTCATTGATGATATCCCTATGGACTTACCTCCAAAACGAGGGGATAATGAGCATCGAATTGAGCTCCTACCAGGAAGCTCACCGCCTAACAAGCCTCCTTATCAAGTTTCCCAAACTCAACAAGAGGAGATCATGAGGCAAGTACAAGAATTGGTAGACAAAGGAATGGTGAGGCCTAGCTCCTCTCCCTTTTTTTCTCGAGTCCTTTTAGTGCAAAAGAAAGATGGTAAATATCATATGTGTGTGGACTATTGAGCACTAAACCATCACTATCAAAAACAGATTTCCCATGCCTCAGGTAGAAGATCTGTTTGATAAGCTACAAGTCTCTATCTACTTCACTAGGATTGACCTTAAAAGTGGCTATCATCAAATAAGGATAGTGGATGAAGATATCCTAAAGACCGCGTTTCGCACAACATTTGGTCTTTATTAATATCTGGTCATGCCTTTTGGCTTGACTAATGCACCGGCCATGTTCAATCCATTAATGGAGAAAATCTTTAGACCCTACCACAAATTCATTGAAGTGTTCTTTGATGATATCATCATCTACTCCAAGTCTTTAGAGGAACACAAGCAACATCTCCAAGTGATTTTTCAAGCATTGAGGGAGAACAAGCTTTTTCTCAACCAAAAGAAAAGCATTTTTTTCCTTCAAGAGATTCAAAACTTAGGTCATATTATCTCTCAATATGGTATCCGGATTGATCCATCGAAGTTAGAGGTAATGGCCTAATCCAAGGAATCTACATGAGCTAAGAAGCTTTGTTGGTATGTGTGCATACTATAGACGCTTCACAACAAAATTTTCACAAATAGCAGGACCATTACATGACTTAACAAAGAAGAGCGTTAAGTATTCATGGACTGCTAAGGAGAAAAATTGTTTTGACATGCTCAAACAGAAGCTTACCTCCCAACCAGTCCTCATGCTTCCGGATCTCTCAAAATCCTTTGAGGTCCAATGTGATGATGGTGGCGATTTCCTTGGAGCAGTCTTGCTTCAAGAAGGGCATGCCATAGCATATGAGATTCGAAGGCTCAATACAGATGAACGTTTCTTAGGCATTTATGAGAAAGGTCTTTTAGCTGTTCTACGTGCCCTAGATACATGGAAGCACTATTTATTGGGGACTCCATTTATTCTACAAACCGACCCACCAAAGTCTCAAGTACTTCATGCTGCAAACCAAGCTTTTCAACAAACAAATGAGGTGGGCAAATTTTTCTTTCGCAATTTAATTTCCATATTGCTCACATTGCTGGTAAGCACAATCAAGTGGCTGATGCACTTTCACGACAACCAGAAGTTAATGTGGTGTCTATAGCAACTCACAATTATCTATCTTCTATGATAGATGAGTATGCTACTGATTCTGACTTTAGAGACATAATGTCAGCCCTTGCTTTGGGGAAGAAAGAGGAACCATTCACCTTGCAGGATGGTTATCTTCTCCTCAACAATAGGCTATGTGTTACCGACTCCCTTCGTGAGAAAGTCATGTACAAATCCCATGCTCCTTCCTATGCGGGGCATAGAGGCATTAAACCTACTCTCCGAGGAGTATAAACATAGTTCTATTGGCATACCATGAAAGTGGACATACAAGGGTATGTTTCAAAATGTGTAGCATGCCAAAAGACCAAGTATGATAGAGGGAAGCAACCTGGATTACTCCAACCATTGCCTATCCCAAATTCACCATCATGGGAGAGTATATCCATGGATTTCATCTTTGGATTACCCAAGTCTATCCATGGGAATACGAGAATATGGAATATAGTCGGCAGGTTTAGTAAGCAAGCACACTTTATTCCTGTCAAAAAGACTATTAAGGCACACCAACAAATGGCAACTCTCTTTATATCATAGATTTTCAAACACCATGGATTACCAACATCCATCATGTTAGATAGAGATCCTAGAATGACTAGTAAGTTCTGGAATGGTCTCTTTGAAAATCTAGGTACAAGATTGAATTTATCTTCGGCCTATCACCCACAAACAGATGGCCAAAGTGAGATAGCCAATCTTACGATTCTCAATCTAGTAAAGACTTATGTTACAGAAGTAGATCAATGCTCACAATAGGAAAAGTACTTACCTCTTGTGGAGTATGCATACAATAATATTGTCCATACTTCTACGGGAAAAGCACCTTTCAAAATCATAGAGGGAAGACCTAAAATTCCCTTGCTACTTAAGGTACATGGGAAGATCTTCGTTGCGGATGAGTATAGTCGTGACCTACAAGAATATTTTTAAAAGATTAAGGAGGCTATATCCATTTCTCAACAAAGGCAAAAAGCTACTGCTGACAAGCACGAAAGGGCCTTAACATTGAAAGAAAATGATTAGGTCTTACTTAAGTTTCCCAAGGCTTGATTGAGGCAAACGACGGGTAAAAATCATACGGGCCATCAAAAGTATTATGCTAAATTAGCAAAAAATACTATGGTCCTTTTCAAAATTTGAAGCCAATCAATGAGATGGCTTATCAACTCAAGTTGCCCAACCATTGGCTCATACTACACAACACTTTTCATGTGAGCCTACTTAAGCCCTACAAAGGAGAGCCACCAAGTGAACAAAATATTGAAGACCCTCCCAAAATCGAAGACCAAGAAGAGGTGCCACAACTTGAAGCTATCCTTTGGATGAAGACAAGGTACTACGACATGGTAAGATTATCCAACGGTATCTTATTAAGTTCAAAAATTATTCTTTTGAAGATGCTATATGGATGCAAGGAATATAGTTTAAGGATAGTATGAACCTTGTCAATGCTTACAATGCTATACTAGAGTAAGCAAATGTACAAATTTCTTTCAAATGATCAAAGTTTTGTCTTATAAGACTAATTATCTTTTTATTGTGCACAAATTTAACTAGTATGCATGCTTAGAATCATGTTTGTGATGACAATGTCTCTCAAACACCAAGTAGAATCTGTCACTCTACTTGGGAGAATGAAATGGACTAAAAAAGCAGACATGCTTGCGGCAACTATGTCTCCCAAGCACCAAATGTATTAGTCATCCATCTTGGAAAGATGGCGTAGGGTAAAAAGGGATCCACTACCCGCTAAGCAAGATTGACTAATGAATAAGGCTTTATCTCTTGTACCTCATAGTCGAGCACAACTATGATTTCAAGAGAGAGGTCATGTCATAAAATCTAATATCTAACCAACCCAAATGATTTTCTCATATTAAAATGATCATTTAATGTGGGAGAATAAACGGGAACAAGGATTAGAATATAGACATGTGCTTACAGATCTATCTCACCAAGGGGCCAATGGTAAAGGGGTCC
This sequence comes from Adiantum capillus-veneris, assembly GCF_014529385.1. Lineage (NCBI taxonomy): Eukaryota > Viridiplantae > Streptophyta > Polypodiopsida > Polypodiales > Pteridaceae > Adiantum > Adiantum capillus-veneris. The sequence continues at coordinate 24,722,604 of NC_140932.1, read as the reverse complement.
AAATGAGAGATGGTATGTCCAAGAGCAAGGCTACCCAATGGAGCTTAAAAGACCTTAGGGTTAGCTTCATTGAAGACCCTCAAAGGTTAGTGTTAAAAAGTCCTTTGACCTTAGGTAAGCTAGGGCTGAGCTTGAGGTGGGAACACGGCCCAAGTCTAGGTGCTTGTCGTGCTTGATGACTAAGGTGCTTGTTGACTAAAATGCTTGAGGTGCTTTTCGTGCTTGCTGACTGAGGTGCTTGAGGGTAAGGTGTTCCACAAAGTCAACATCTATCCCTACAAGGAGGGGCGAGCACTACAAGAGGGGATTAGAGAGAGAACACACACACCCTCACACAAGCCAAGCTTGGTATAAATAAAGCATATAGGACACTTGTCAAGCTCTTGTTAATGTTGCCCTCATGGTGTGCCTAAAGCCTATTGGTTAGCCTCCCAAGGGGTCCAATGGTAATTTAGTATATTTAATTAATTGTTTATGCATTTATCAAGTCCTCTCTCTCAAAGAGGAAAGGGGGACACTTGTCCCAAGGCTAGCATGCTTCCTTGATATGCATCCTGCATGTGATTGGCCAGGCTTGCAGGAGTCCAATGAGCTTCAAGCTTGTGCTAGAAGGGGGAGTCGACCAAAACAAGTAGGGGGCATGCTTGAGGGGTATACTCTCCCACACACACTCCCATTGTGTGAAGTGTAAAGTGCAAGAGCTCCATCTACTTCTCCAAGCTAGTGGAGAAGTTGAGAGCCTACACCAACACTCTTGGCTATGGAATGCAAATCTAACCAACAGCTATGCTTTAATGCTTAAGCTTGCCATCTTCTCCATCTTCATTACTATGCTATTATATATGCTAGCAAGAAGAGTGATGATAAGTGAGGAACTAATTCTTTCTCCTATGAAATGTTTCTTCTTCATCTTCCTTACCCTCATTCCCCGCTAGCTCTCTCCACCTTCGAAGGTGTTTGAGGCCTTGGGACCGAGGCTTGGGATAGTTAATGCTTTTTACAAAGTTTATGTTATGCTAGTGATGCATGAAGCTTTCCATCTTCATTGCATCACCCAGGTCACAAGAAACACAAAGATTGTATTGTACCAAGTCTCTCTTGATGGGAGAAACTATAATACAAATGCCTATTGGAGGGGGGACCGGCTCCACATAAATCCGGTCTTCAATTGTTGTCATGTTCTCTAAACTCTCTCTCTTGCAAAAGTATCGTTCATGTCAAGTAAGTACCATGTTTATGTTGCTACCATCAATTAAGTTCACCCTTTATGCTCACAAAGCAATCTCACAAAAGTGCTTTATATAATTTCCTAATTCCGCTACTCTCAAAGTTCATAGGCCATTTGTAGTTCAAAAAACACTTAAGTACTTCAACTTTTTCCCAAATTGTAATGTCCAAGCAAAGATTAGCAAATTCAAAGTAGTGTATACATGCTTTTGAAAATATTCCTTTATAGTACTTTAAAACCCCCGATAATTTCCTTTATCCCCATTTAAAACCGGATTCTCAGAGTAGTACCATAAGCTATAATTTTTAGGACAATCTTTTATAGTATCAAAGAGTACCAACCTATCAAAATCTATCCTAATTAAAACCTGAATATGTAATTACAACATCAAAGTTATTAGTGATGCTTTGTATTGTAACTACAATTATGTCATATAAATCAAAGTTGAACTTTTCAACCGGATGAAGCAAAACATACTCTAAAAGAGAGTGTATTCAAGGTCACTAACTAGTAGTGTTACATCCTAGTAGCAAGGAAAAGAGAGATTAAGATCAAGGTCCGCTAAATGCTAATTTAGCAAGCTCAACAAACATTTGTCAAGAACCAAATTTCTAAAAGGCCATACTGGAATCACTTCATGGCTTAGCCTGTTTGATCAAATTAGTAGAATACCTTCAGCCAAGCGAGGCAAAAGATCATTGCTAGATTCCAAAAAAACAAGTTAAAAAATTCTGTAAGGCAATATCACACCCAAGAGCCTGATATGGTAACATGTATATGTATGAATATGGTTACCTACATTTTAAAAGGACCAGATTTAAGCCAGTCATCCAAGAACTAGTAGCCAAACAATAAAGCAGTATTTAGCGACAAGCTGAAGGTAAGATTTTTTGCAAGTCAAAGCAAACAGGCTCGCCCATATCACAACATCATAACATGCTCAGGTAGTAAAGCATCAAAACCGGATCAATAACTAGTTTTTTCGGTCAAAATCACAGGTTATGCCAAATCTTAGGTAGTAAAGTATCAAAACCAGAATATGTATGTATGTATAAGGTTTACATATAATTTATGGCAGCACCATCACCCAGAACCAGATGTAGTAGAATATGTATGTATGAATAAGGGTTACAAAAAAGACCATATCTAAGCCAGACATCCAAGAACCAAAAAGTTAATCATTAATCCAATAATCAGCAACTTGTTGGAGATAAGTCAAAGCAACAAAGCACTCCACTGACGTGTGAATACAAGTCAAAGAAAAAATATTTTTTTGTGTCCAAGTCATCCTACTATTGTATAACCATAGTCCTCGGTTATTTTAACAAGAGATTTTCCCAATGAACTGTTGCTTAAGCAAAAAGCTAGGCTTAATCAGTTTGTTAGGAAATAAGACGTAGCTAAATAGATAATTGAGTAGATTACTTAATGGAGAGAGACAAATTTATATACACGAGATTATAGAGTAGAGAGAGAGAGAGAGAGAGAGAGAGAGTACACACGATATACGTGGTTCACCCAATGTGGGCTACGTCCACGGGAAAGCAGCCACTCAATGGCTTTCGTACTTCAAAACAAGAAGTAGTTTACAAAGGGATTATACCCTTAATGGAGCTCCCGCCTGGCTTCACTCTCACCACCTCACACTCACCTTGTTGCATCAACTTCACACTATGAAATGTGTGTAGAAATGGCCTCCTTTTATAGGCCAAAAGGGCTGCCCTCTCTTATGAGAGACAGCCATGTGTAGCTGCCCTTGTGCGAATAAGTCCAAATCGGACCCTTCAATCCGCCCATGTGTGGCCGCCCTTGAGAAGACAAGTCCGCTTTTGAATTCGGCCACCGGCCACCGGCCATTGACTTCCGACCATCGGCCATCGGCCATTGACTACCGGCCACCGGTCAACCGACCGGTTGTTTTCCGACCACTTTCCGGCCGCCGTCCGGCCATAATATTCCGGCGAAAAAGAATATTCCAGCGAAAAAAAAAGTCTCGGGGGCCTCCGCCCCCGAGGCCTTTAAAGTTGCCCCTGATTCTTGTCCGTGAAAATTTTGGTTTCCGGTGAGTGATTTTCCTTCACGCACGATGGCTTCTCCTCATAATGGGGGCCTTACAAATGCGCGCTTTTACCACAGAAAATTACAAGGGTAAATTAGGCTCCATACTTAACAATCTCCCACTTGGAGACTGATCTCCAAACCAAACCTGTGACTACTTTCCATTCTGGCTTCTTATCCTTGAATGCCGATTGAAGATGAGCAAAAGCTCAACTTCTCCTTGTTGACCACCTTTGTAAACATGTCTGCAGGATTTTCACTTGTATGCACCTTTCCTAGCTTTAGTTGTCCCTCTTCCAAAAGAGTGCGTATAAAGTGATATCTCACCTCAATGTGCTTTGTCCTTGAATGAAAGGCTGAGTTCTTCGCAAGATGGATAGCGCTTTGGCTATCACTGTACAAGACACAATTGTCTTGTTTGAATCCAAGCTCTTCTAAGAATCTGTGAAGCCACAAAATTTCTTTGCTTGCCTTTGTCATTGCTACATACTCTGCTTCTGTGGTAGAAAGTGAAATCACTTTCTGCAGCTTTGAAGCCCAGCTTATTGCTGTGCCTCCAACCGTGAACACATAGCCAGTAGTGCTCCTTCGAGTATCTTTGTCACCTGCCATATCTGCATCAACATACACTTCTAGAAAAATATGAGTTCCTCCAAAATACAAAGCATTTGTTGTTGTCCCTTTTAGATACCTAAGTATCCACTTCACAGCTTGCCAATACTCTTTACCTGGGTTGTCCATGAACCTACTCACAACTCCCACTGCATGTGCAATGTCTGGCCTTGTCCAGACCATAGCATACATTAGAGAACCCACCGCTGCAGCATATGGAACTTTAGACATATAGGCTATCTCCTCTTGTGTCTTTGGACACATATCCTTCGTTAGTTTAAAATGACCAACCAAAGGTGCAGAAACTGGTTTTGCATTTTGCATTGCAAACCTTTCTAGTACCTTCTTGATGTAATCTTCTTGAGATAGCTTTATTGTCTTCTTCGTCCTGTCCCTTGATATTTTCATACCAAGTATCCTCTTTGCAGCACCTAAATCTTTCATTGAAAAAGATTTGAACAGCTCCTCTTTTAGGTCTTTGATGTCCTGCATGTTAGCACTTGCAATCAACATGTCATCAACATACAACATTAGGATGATGAATTTTCCATCTCCCAAATTCTCCGTGTAGACGCAGTGATCCGAGTTGCATCTTGTGAATCCATGATCCAACATCCATCGATCAAACTTCAAGTACCATTTTCTTGATGCTTGCTTTAAACCATACAAGCTCTTCTTTAATCTGCAAACCATTTTCTCCTTACCTTTTACTTCATACCCCTTTGGTTGAAGCATGTAGATTTCCTCCTCTAAGTCACCGTGAGGGAATGCCGTATTTACATCCATTTGCTCGAGATTTAGATCATGAGCAGCCACAAGGCTTAAGACAAGCCTAATTGAGTTCATTGTTACAACAGGAGAAAATATTTCATTGAAGTCAATAACTTTCTTTTGAGAAAAACCTTTTACCACAAGCCTAGACTTGTACCTTTTCTTCCCACCTTCTTCTTCCTTTAGCTTGTACACCCATTTGTTTTGAAGTGCCCGCTTACCTTTAGGCAACTCAACCAACTCCCATGTTTGGTTGCGATGTAGTGAGTCCATCTCCACTTGCATGCTCTTCGTCCATTCTTCTTTGGATTCATGTTGCATAGCTTCTTCATATGATTCCAGCTCTCCAGAATCTGAGATCAAGAGATGGTTGAAGGAAGGAACAAACCTTTCTGGAGGTCTACTTGCTCTTGTAGATCTTCGGGGAATAGGTTGAGGCTCCTCATTTGGTTGACGTTGTTGCACATTGTCACCGTTTGCAGTCCTTGAGTCTTCACCGTCCTCAAGCTCCATGTACTCATCACCTGTTTTTTTTGTTTGTTTTCTTTCCAAGTAATCTTTGTACATATTTTGTTCGTTAAAAATTACATCCCTACTCCTTAAGATTTTACCATCTTCAGGATTCCATAGGCGATACCCAAAGTCTCCTTCTCCATAGCCAATGAAGAAACACTTTTTGGACTTTGCATCTAACTTTGATCTTAGGCTTCTATCTATGTGCATGAAAGCCTCACACCCAAACACTTTGAGAAATGCATAATTCACCGGAGTACCTGTCCATGCCTCTTCTGGAACTCCCCCATCCAATGCCGTTGAGGGTGACCGATTGATTGAGTACACAGACGTACTTACAGCTTCCGCCCAAAGCTCAAGCGGTAGGCCTGCATGTAGCCGCATGCTTCGTGCTTGTTCCATGATTGTCCTGTTCATCCTTTCCAAAATCCCATTTTGTTGAGGTGTCCTTGGGGTTGTCCTTTGCCTCCGAATGCCATTGCTAGCACAAAAGCTTTCAAAAGCTTGGCTGCAATATTCGCCTCCATTGTCGGATCTGAGGCATTTAACCTTGGTACCTGTTTCATTCTCCACAAAGGCTTTCCACCTTTGAAATATGGAAAATACATCGGATTTATTCTTCATGACATAAACCCATGTTTTTCTAGTCGCATCGTCTATGAATGTTACATAGTACAATGAGCCACCAAGTGATGGTGTACTTGCAGGACCCCAAACATCAGAATGAACCAACTCAAGTTTTTTATTTTTTCTTTCATTTCCTGATTTTTGAAATATTACCCTCTTTTGTTTACCATAAACACAATCTTCACAGAACTCTAAGTCCACTTCTTTCAAACCTGGTAGAAACTTCTTTGTTTGAAGGATTTGCATTCCTTTGGCACTCATATGCCCAAGTCGTAGTGCCACACCGCACTGTCAACTTCTGTAGTTGCTGCACAAGCTGAAGGTTGCGTGCTAACAGTACACAAGTAAAGTGTACCGACTTTTTCACCCTTGGCAACCACCAAAGATCCCTTTGAGATCTTCCACCGTTTGTTTCCGAATGCAATGTTGTGACCTTCATCGTCCAATTGTCCTGTAGAGATCAAATTTTTGCGAAGAGAAGGAACATGCCTAACATCTTTAAGCTTCCATTCATTTCCATTAGCAGTTTTGACAGAAACTGTACCTTTGCCGACAATCTCACAAGCTTCATCATCTCCCAAGTATACATACCCAAAATTACCTTTGGTGTAGTCTTGGAAATGTTGCTTGTGTGGTGTCGCATGGAATGAAGCCCCGGAATCTACTATCCAGGAATTAGACACATTGTCTAATGAAAGAATTAGAGCATCTTGCTCTACTTTACCTGCCACATTGGCCTCCGATGTTGGCTTGTTGTCTTCAGACTCTGTCTCCTTCTTCTTCTTGGACCAGCAATCCTTCTTGACGTGGCCCTTCTTGCCGCAGTTCCAACATTCAAGAACTGACTTTGTGCGTGACTTGCTCCGCCTTGAGCGATCACGACCCTTTTGGTTTTTGAACCTCTCCTTAAGCCTTCCTCTTGTTTCCACTGATAGTGCAGCACTTGATGATTCTCCTGTGCTTCTCCTTCGCATTGTTCTCCCACAACATCATCAAACTTAAGAGTATTTGTGCCAGAGATAGAATTACCATCACAAGGCTGTCCCAACTATCCGGTAGAGATGATAGTATAAGGAGAGCTTGCACTTCCTCATCGAAATTGATTTTCATTGATCGAAGTTGACTTATGTTTGTGTTAAATTCATTTAGGTGTTCTGCAACTGAACCATTCTCTGCCATCTTTAGATTGAACAAGCGCTTCATAAGAAATACCTTATTGGATGCCGATGGTTTCTCGTAGAAGTCGTCAAGTGACTTCATCAAGTCCTCCGTGGTCTTCATATCCGAAACATTGAAGGCCACCGTTGACGCCAAGCTTAACCAGATTGTTCCTAGTGCCTTTCGATCAAGGACAATCCATGCTTCATCTGCCATTGTTGCGGGCTTCTTCGCAAGACCGCCTAGTGGCAAATAGAGGTCCTTCTGGTAGAGATAGTCTTCAATCTGCATCTTCCAATGTTGGTAGTTTTTGCCGTTGAACTTCTCAATCTTGAGCTTCCTTTCCTCCGCCATAACTCCCACTCAATTCAAGGAATCCTTTCCTTGAGATAATTTAGCTACGAGCAAACCTTGCTCTGATACCAGTTGTTAGGAAATAAGACGTAGCTAAATAGATAATTGAGTAGAGTACTTAATGGAGAGAGACAGATTTATATACACGAGATTATAGAGTAGAGAGAGAGAGAGAGAGAGAGAGAGAGAGAGAGAGAGAGAGAGAGAGAGAGAGAGAGAGAGAGAGAGAGAGAGAGAGAGAGAGAGAGAGAGTACACACGATATACGTGGTTCACCCAATGTGGGCTACGTCCACGGGAAAGCAGCCACTCAATGGCTTTAGTACTTCAAAACAAGAAGTAGTTTACAAAGGGATTATACCCTTAATGGAGCTCCCGCCTTGCTTCACTCTCACCACCTCACACTCACCTTGTTGCATCAACTTCACACTATGAAATGTGTGTAGAAATGGCCTCCTTTTATAGGCCAAAAGGGCTGCCCTCTCTTATGAGAGACAGTCATGTGTAGCCGCCCTTGTGCGAATAAGTCCAAATCGGACCCTTCAATCCGCCCATGTGTGGCTGCCCTTGAGAAGACAAGTCCGCTTTTGAATTTGGCCACCGGCCATTGAATTCGGCCACCGGCTACCGGCCATTGACTTCCGACCACCGGCCATCGGCCATTGACTACCGGCCACCGGCCAACCGACCGGTTGTTTTCCGACCACTTTTCGGCCGCCGTCCGGCCATAATATTCCGGCGAAAAAGAATATTCCAGCGAAAAAAAAAGTCTCAGGGGGCCTCCACCCCCGAGGCCTTTAAAGTTGCCCCTGATTCTTGTCCGTGAATATTTTGGTTTGCGGTGAGTGATTTTCCTTCACGCGCGATGGCTTCTCCTCATAATGGGGGCCTTACAAATGTGCGCTTTTACCACAGAAAATTACAAGGGTAAATCAGGCTCCATACTTAACACAGTTTACTTGAACAAAATCAAATATGAGACAAATTGACCTTGTGTGTTTGCAACATAGCCCTTTTATTCAAGCCAAAAAGAAGTAGACCTCTAGCCAAAGGAAGTGGGCATGACTCCCACCTTGATTCATTCCACAATTTATGAGAATATCAAGAAAAAAAATACAGTAGATCAATCATGCCAGCTGGTTAAAGCAGTCATCCAATCAAGAGCTAGTACCCTTCCAAAAGCCTCCTAAAACCACAATGGCACAACATTAGAAATTTTCTAAAACTGAGATTTGAGTGAAATATAGAACCCGTGGAGTAGAAGCATTCCAAATAATCTTCAAAGTACCCGAGGAAATTCATAGCCAAGCACATTTCCATTCTCTCTCCCTCTCTCTCTCTTCACAAAAACAAGACCAAGTTTAAGTGAGGGAACACATATTACTCACCTGCATATGTAGGGGATGAAGGAAAACATGCAGAGCAGTAGCCAAATGCTCTACCAGTCTTTGAAGCAAGGGGCTAGATGTTGAGAATGATTGATTGAAGGGGGTATTGAGGTCACACGTCCACGACAATCCAAATCATAACCTGGAAAGGGGAGCCACTTGAAGGGGCAATGAGTTCACGGATCCACCAAGGCAAGAGACATTGCGCTGTACACCTGGTAGATGGGGAAAGGGTTTTGTAGAGGAATCAATGGATATAGCTAGGCAGTCGATTATCATAACGAGGGCAAGACACCATAACTTAGGTATCCCGACCAAATCGAAAGCCCAATTCTCGCCAAGGAATGAAGCAAAATGGTTTTTTTAAAATTTTTCTAAAAACCCTAGTGAGGGTCATATTAAGGGGTTCATTTCATTGGGTGAGCACGGTAACCAATGGGTGAGGGGTTTACCTGATAAAAACTTATGGTAAACAACTATAATCATCAACTGTTTTATGTATAGCAAAAGTCAGGAATTACCATTAAGGGAGGTGCATAGTAAAGGCTAAGGTAATCTCCCACAAGGCATCAATTAAATCAACAGCTCAAGTGAAAGTGAGTGTATATTGTTGGATGGAACTATCCCAGCCAGATAAAGTGATCCAGAACACAAGCAGGATCACCTCCAGATAAAGTGCTAAAGCAAACACAACTTGATGAAGTGCCAAATCAAGAGTTTAGGGGAGCCAAAGTAAAAATGCACAGTCAAGGTGTTGTTGGATGAAGTAGTTAATGTTATATGAAGTGACTAAGTGTATGTGTGTGTGTACTTGGCCTATCTAGGCACCATTCACAATGGGTTGGTAGTAGGCCCATTATGTACGGGCCTACTACCTCATTAAGTAGATGAGAATAACAAAAGTCCAGTATGAAGCTTTAGCACAGATGTGCGAAGTCAAAGTGTCCCTGAAGAGGGTAAAGTCAGTTTTATCAAAACAATATCTGATATTGTCTTCAAGGAATACATTACTCCTGTAAGAGTTTTAAGGCTTTGGCAGCCAATTTGAAAAAAGTATGGTTGTCGTTCATAGTCTTTAGATGATATATTTCATTCTTTTGATCTTGATCCCAAAAAATCCTCATACGTGTAGTTTTTTTAAAAGTAACATGTTCCTAAAATCATTAGAATAAAGTTGATTAAGCATGGTGTCATGTAGTAAAGCATCAAAACCGGATCAATAACCATATGTCGTTCAGAATCACAGGTTATGCCAAATCTTAGGTAGTAAAGCATCAAAATCAGAATATGTATGCATGTATAAGGTTTACATATAATTTAGTAGCACCATCACCCAGAACCAGATGCAATAGAATATGTATGTATAAATAAGGGTTACAAAAAAGACCAGATCTAAGCCAGACATCCAAGAACCAAAAAAGTCAATCAGTAATCCAGTAATCAGCAACAAGCTGAATATAAGTTAAAGCAACCAAGCACTCCACTGATGTGTGAATACAAGTCAGAGAAAAAAAGAATTTTTAATGTCCAAGTCATCCTAGTGTTGTATATCCATAGTCCTCGGTTATTTTAACAAGAGATTTTCCCAATGAATTGTTGCTTAAGCAAAAAGCTAGGCTTAAAAGATTAGTAATCACTTCACTTGAACAAATCAAATATGAGACAGATTGACCTTGTGTGTTTGCAACAGAGCCCTTTTGTTCAAGCCAGAAAGAAGTAAACCTCTAGCCAAAGGAAGTGAGCATGATTCCCACCTTAATTCATTCCACAGTTTATAATAGTATCAAGAAAAAACATACATCAGATCAATCATGCTAGCTGGTTAAAGCAATCATCCAATCAAGAGCTAGTACCCTTCCAAAAGCCTCATAAAACCACAGTGCCACAACATTAGAAATTTTCTATAACTGAGATTTGAGTGAAATATAGAGCCCGTGGAGCAGAAGCATTCAAAATAATCTCCGAAGTAATTGGGGAAATTCATAGCCAAACACATTTCCATCCACTCTCTCTCTCTCTCTCTCTCTCTCCCCTCTTTTAAAAAACAAAACCAAGTTAAAGTGAGGGAACACATATCCCTCACTTGCATATGTAGGGGTTGAAGGAAAACATGTAGGGCAGTAGCCCAGTGCCCTCCCAGTCTTTGAAGCAACTGGCTAGATGCTGAGAATGATTGATTGAAGGGGATATTGAGGTCACACGTCCATGATGAGGCACATCATCCTCTCTCTCTCTCTCTCTCTCTCTCTCTTTCTCTCTCTCTCTCTCTCTCTCTCTCTCTCTCTCTCTCTCTCTCTCTCTCTCTCTCTCTCTCTCTCTCTCTCTCTCTCTCTCTCTCTCTCTCCCCCCCCCCTCTTTTCAAAAACAAATCCAAGTCTAAGTGAGGGAACACATATCCCTCACTTGCATATGTAGGGGTTGGAGGAAAACATGCAGAGCAGTAGCCCAGTGCCCTCCCAGTCTTTGAAGCAAATGGCTAGATGCTGAGAATGATTGATTGAAGGGGGTATTGAGGTCACACGTCCATGATGAGGCACATCATAGCCTGTAAAGGGAAGCCACGTGAAGGGGCAATGAGTTCACGCATCCAACAAGGCAAGAGACATTTCATTGAACACCCAGTAAATGGGGAAAGGCTTTTGCAGAGGAATCAAGGGAGATAGCTAGGAAGCTGATCATCATAATGAGGGCAAGATGTTAGGTATTCTGACCAAAGCGAAAGCCAAATTCTTGCCAAGGAATGAAGCAAAATGGGTTTTTTAAAAAACTTTTAAAAACCCTAGTGAGGGTCATATTAAGGGGTTCATTTCATTGGGTGAGCATGGTAACCAATGGGTAAGGGGTTACCAGATAAAAAATTATGGTATACAACTATAATCATCAACTGTTTTATGTATAGCAAGAGTCAAGAATTACCATTAAGGGAGGTGCAAAACAAAGAATAAGGTAATCCCCCACAAGGCATCAATTAATTCAACAGCTCAAGTGAAAGTGAGTGTATATAGTTGGATGGAACTATCCCAACCAGATAAAGTGATCCAGAACACAATTAGAATCACCTCCAGATGAAGTGATAAAGCAAACACAGCCCGATGAAGTGCCAGGTCAAGAGTTTAGGGGATCCAAAGTGAAAATGCACAGTCAAGGTGTAGTTGGATGAAGCAGTTCATGTTAGATGAAGTGAACAAGTGTATGTGTGTGTGTTCTCTCTCATGCCTCTACCTTTAGGGATCGCCCCCTCCTTTGTAGGGATCATCATTGACTTGAACATCACAAGCACCCTGGTCATCAAGCATGCCAAGCACCTCAAGCACCTTGGTCATCAAGCATGACAAGCACTTTAGTCACTAAGCACGACAAGCACCTCAAGCACCTTAGTCAGCTCAAGCACCTCAAGCACATTAGTTATCTCAAGCACGTCAAGTATCTCAAGCACATGCTTAGCTTGCCTAAGGTCCAAAGTACCTAAAGGTCCTATGTCTAAGGACTTTTAACACTAACCTTTGGAGGTCTTTAATGAAGCTAACCCTAAGGTCTTTTAACACGATCAACACCTCCGTGAAGCAATATCCTTACTCCCCCCAAATCACAATTGCAAAACAAATTTGAAAGAATAAAAACTTGAAAAGAAGAATGCATATTCTCTTTAGGATGATCTTTGCTCTAGTGTGGACCATGAATTGCAAACATAGAACTTTAGAGTGCACCAACTTATAATCGTAAACTTCTTTTGAGTGATTACGCAAGAGTTGATGCTTGATTGTGTAAGAGTAGAACCCTTCAATGAATGGTAGTGCAAGAGTAAAAATGCTACATTCCTAAGAGTGGACTTGTTAGTGTAGTGAGAAATGCACATCCAATGAAGTATGAATGATTAAAAAGTTCTTTTCTCATTTCTCTTTGGTAGACCATCTCCCTTTTGGACCCTTCATGAGATATAGCCTTCTCTTCCTTTGGTCCCATGCTAAGATAGGTCTAAGAATATATATCTATATTCTAACTCTTGTTATCATTCATTTTTCCATATTAAGTGATCAGTTCCATTTGAAAAAATCATTTGGGATAGGTAGATATTAGATTTTATGACTATATCTCTCTTTTGAAACCATAATCGTCCTCGACTATGAGATAGAGAAGATAAAGTCTTAGTCTTTAGTCTAAATTTTTTAGCGGGTAGGTGAAAGGGTGATGGTAATGCGTGTCCTAGTCTCCACCCAACCGTGCTATCTTATAGCCTCCCCCTAGCGTAAACACTGTTCGACCGTGTCGGTGGCCTTGCCCATAGGACCCACGTCCTTACATTACCCCCCCCCCCCCCCCCCCCTCTGGAGAATCGTTTTCATCCTCAAAAATGAACGTAGGAAAATGTTTCTTAAGTGCGGAGACATTCTCCCATGTAGAACCTTCTTCAGGTCTATCTAGCCATTTTCCCAACACCTGTCGTCTGACATGATGTCTGGTGCGAAGCTCATGAGAATCCAAAATATTTTCGGCTCATGAGGAATGCTTGGAGGTTCGATAAGGTCAACCTGTGTCAATGACATTATCATTCTGTTCTAGTTGTTTTCGTAAACGGCTAACATGAAAAACAGGATGAACTCGTGAGTGCTCTGGGAGAGCTAACTTATAGGCCACTTAACCTATATGTTTGAGAATGGTAAACAGCCCACAATAGCATGGTGAAAGTTTAGCAACTTTTCCTGTCTTCAGACTTTCTAAATGCTCCGGAACTTTAAGGAAAACCTTGTCTTCTTCTTCAAAAGTAGCAAGACGACGATACTCATCTACGTACTTCTTATATCGATCTTGAGCTTGCTTAACATTCCGTCGAGCAACTCGAAGCATGTCAAAATGGTCTTGGAGAAAATCCTTCGCTTGTTGTATCTTCTCCTTAGCCAACCCCACCGTCACGAGTGATCTAGGTTGAAATCCATATAAAAGCATAAATGGACTAAACCCTGTAGTCACATGCTTTGAGCTATTATAAGCAAATTCCAATATAGGTAAGTAGTCTTCCCAATTGGTTTGCTTCTTGCTAACGTACGCTCGTAGCATATCCTCTAGCACTTGATTAACTCTTTTGGTTTGACCATCCGTTTCTAGATGATCAACCGTACTTAGTTTAAGTTTAGTTTCCAACTTTTGGAACACAGCTCTCCAAAAGTGATTATCGAACTTTCGATCTCTGTCACTAATGATACTAGCTGGAAGATTGTAGAGTTTATATATATGCTCTATAAATAGCCATGCTAATTTCGGTGTCTTAACTGTAGTCTTAGTGGGAATGAATCGACCCATCTTTGTGAGACGGTCTACAATTACCCAAATGACATCATGGCCACAATTTGTAGTAGGTAGTCCTACTGCAAAATCCATAGAGATACTCTCCCACTTACCTTGTGGAATCTCTAAAGGATGTAAAAGGCCACGTACCTTGAGGCGCTCTGCCTTATTAACTTGGCACTATCGGCAATTTAGTACGTACTCTTGAACATCATGATGTAAGCCCGCCCGACCAATAAAATTGTTGTCGAACTAAGGCATACGTCTTACGAATACCTGGATGACCAGCACTTGGAATATCGTGACACTCAAATAAGATTTGGCACCTAGTGTCTGAGTCCTTTGGCACACATACTCTACCTTTGTGGAGTAAGTAGCCATCATCAATGGAAAAATTCTTCCACCGCTTAAGCTCTTCCTAAGTAGGTGTGGAGCTCTGTGTGTTGGAGTTTCTAGCTGCGCGTGCAGAGACATGCTGATCTAACTGTTCAGAGACATGAGAGTGTGAGGGATCCCTTTTTAAAACTGCACTCCACACTTTAGCATATGATTGATCTTGTGCACACTTGCCAGAGAATGACTCTAAAAATCCACTCTTTATTTTCGTGAAATCAAGTGAATTAATCTGAGGCATCTGACTTAGTGCATCCGCTACTACATTATATTGCCCCTTGCGATGTCGTAGACTACAATCATAATCTTGAAGGATTTTGGCCCATCTAGCTTTACAGCCCTTCAAGTCCGTTTTAGTAGTAAACCATTTGATACTCTCATGGTCAAAACCTACTTCAAACTCGGCACCATATAAATAGTGTCACCACTTTTGTGAAGCGTGAATTATGGCATAGAGCTCTCTCTCATAGATATAATAATTCTGTTGAGCTCTATCTTCAAAGGCTAGGTCTTCCCTCCTGGAGAAGTACCGCACCAATTGCTTTATCACTAGCATCAGTCTCTACCACAAACGGCTTAAGTGGGTCGACGATTGCTAGGATGGGAGCAGTGGCTATAGCTACTTTGAGCTGTTCGAAATTGCGTTTTTGGGCTTCTTCCCAAGAAAAGGTCTTACCTTTTTCTTTAAGTTGATCCATCATAGGAACATCAATTTTGGCATAATCATGGATATATTGTCAATAAAATTCAGTCATGCCTAAAAATATTTGAAGCTCCTCAACCGTGTTGGGATGAGGCCATCGAAGAATGGCAGCGACCGTGTGAGTGTCCATTTTGATGCCAGAATAAGAGATCACATGATCGAGGTAATGTATCTCTGTTTTAAAGAAATCGCACTTGCTTTGCTTAGCATACAGCACGTGAGCTCGTAGCTGTTCGAACACGAATCGTAAGTGTTCTATGTGTTCATCTTCAGTCTTACTGTAAATGAGAATGTCATCAAGAAAAATCACAACAAATTTTCCAAGATATGGACGTAAGACACTATCCGTGAGTGTCATAAATGTAGCTGGAGCATTGGTTAGACCAAAAGGCATAACCAAAAATTCAAAATGCCCAAACCGTGTTTTAAAGACAGTTTTGGAGATATGTTGTAGTAGGATACGCACCTGGTGGTATCCTGAATGAAGATCTATCTTTGTATAGTATCTTGCCCCATGGAGTTGATCAAACAACTCATCCACTTGAGGCAGAGGATACTTGTTCTTGATGGTTATCGCATTTAATCCGCGATAATCTACGCACATGCGCATAGTACCATCTTTCTTTTTTACCAATAGAATTGGTGATACCCAAGGCGAAGTGTTAGGTCTAATGAAACCACGAGCGAGGTAGTTAGCCAGATGACTCTCAATGTCCTTGGCTTCTTTAGCACTGATACGATGAGGTGGTTTACTCACCGGTTTAGTGCCTGGCAAGACATCTATGCCATGCTGCACATCACGTGTAGGGGGTAAACTCGGTGGTAAATCAATTGAGAACACATCACTATACTTCGTGAGTAAGTGAATTAGCTTTTGCCATGCAAAAGGAGAAAGTAAACTAGAGTTATGCTGGGATGGAGAATCTTGTAATTCCTATAATGTTTGTTTTACAACAGTTGCACGTTGCTCTATAGAAGTAAAATTGAGAGCACTTTGCTCGTTAGATTTGTTAATACTTTGTTTATCAGTAGAATTCATTGCACTTTGCATACCATTACTAGAATTCACCGCACTTGCTCTTGAGAATTCACAAGACTTGGAGACAACCAGTAACACAAAAAGACTTCATCTGTTAAATCTTCTTTCTACAAAATAGAAAGCTCGGATGTACATATAAGAGGTGCAGATGGTATATTTTTCTCACCAAGCAAAAGCACATGTTTACCATTGGCCATAAAGGATAAGGAGTTGTGTTCATAACAGTGTGTAATGTGTTTCCTAAACCATGCAGCCACTCCCGTCCTAAAACTACATTAGCACGGTCCATGTTCATAACTTGGAAGTCAAGGGTCATCGTATGATCTTGAACAATAAGCTCAACCCCTTGAACTACCGTGTCTCATACTTCTTTATCATTCCCAGACATCTGCTCCACCACATACTTGTGAGAGCAGGGAGTCTGTGTAAGCTTCAATTTCTTGACTAGCTTATAGTTCAAGAAGTTATGAGTTGCACCATCATCCGTTAAAATGTGAATACGTTGTCCGTTCATAGTGTCGTGCATGCAAATCAAATCATGGGGGCCAAAGGTGGGCTGCCACATTGAAGCAGGCACACAACACTTGTGCTTTTCTTCCATATGAAGAACCTCTACAACACAATATTTAGGAAATGAATCTAATGTGAGGTGTTCAACCGTGTTGCATGGCCTTTTCTTTGCCTTGCAAAAGAGGACAATCTTTCTTGTTATGTTGGTCCGAAAGACATCTAAAACACAAATTGTGTTTCTTTGCACGCTCAAAATTAGCAGTGCTGAGAGACCCACATGGAGTATCTCGTGATTGGTTAGGCTTTTTAGCCTCTTGTGGGTGTGGAGAGGTAGATTGTCTCTTATTTCTCTTGGAACGTGTGATCTACCTCACCACTGGCTCTTAGCCACATTGCTCTTAGCAAAAGTATTCTTAGAGTAGGGAACATTTCCTTTCCTCTCTTGGTCATCATCATATCTTTGGGCATGACTGATGGCTTCTTCCAAACTTTTTGGATGTTGGGTCTTGACATGAAGACGATAGTCTTTGTCAAGACCTCTATTAAAACCCCGTATCTTTTGGAATTCATCTAGACCTTCTAGTTTTAATATGATTTCCCGATACTTTGAAAGGTACTGTGTGAGAGAGAGGCCAGACATGCGGCATGCATCCCATGCTAACCAATTCTTATCTTCTTCATTGGAGTCCAAAAACTCTTTAGAGAAAGAAGCTTTTGAACGCAGCCCATGACGAAGGACGAGCATCTTTTGGAAATGTCATCCACCACTTATAGGCATTGCCTTTAAGAGATAGACTTGTTTCCATAGCCGTCTTTATATCCAGGGTGTGTCTCAATCTATGAAGATCACTCCATTTGTGTAAGAACGTATTGACCGCATCCTTGTTGCGATCACGCTCTTCCCCGTGAAACTCAGGAATGGTGATATTCTTAAGTAATGCATTGCTACCTTCTGCATCTTCTGCAACACTTGTCTCTTGGACTCCTTGAGTGGTGCGAGCTTGGTTCCCTTGAACCGTGCCACTTGTGGCGCCTTGAGTCGTTTGTGAATTCATAAATTTCACAAGTAACTACGTAAGATTGGTAACATTTGCATTGAGTGCAGAGAGGTTGCTTTCAAGTACGCTTTGGCGATGTTCCAAAGTCTTGAAAGAAGCCATATCTACAAGCCCATGATCTCCTAAATCATCATCATCATGCATACTAGTGTAAACAACACCTGTGGTGTCCTGATTTTGATTATGTGCTCAAAATAAAAAGTGTGTGTAGGTGGGCTATCCTCACTGGCCATGGTAAACACACACTAATGTAAAGAGAGAAAAAATGTCAACTTGTACCTTGTGAAATTGAAGTCTTTGTGTTTTGTATACTCCGCGATTTGCGTTGCATGCGAACCTTGCCTTGCGGGAATAGCGCTTTACATGTCGTTCATCGTAAGAACACCTTTGTTGCTTCTTCACAAAAACTCATCGTTTTTGTGAAGGCTTTTGCTCACTTTGAAGCTACCTCCTTGAGGAAAAAAAGAATTTTTGGAGGAAAACTTCCCTTCCTCGAAGAAGTGAAAAGGAAGGGTGAAACTACTTCCTTGAAGTTTGAAGCTTTCCCTTTCGTTCTAGCTTTCCTTTCAACACAAGTATGCTATTTTTTCTTGTTATACATAACAAGGGTCAATAGCTTGATGGTAAAGTGTTGGCCTCTTATCCCTCATGGGGTGGGATCAACCCTCCTTCATGCAAGGATTAAGCGGGCCTTTCTATGCGTGTAGCCAATGAAAGCCTTCGGAGATTCGATGCCATGGAGTTGCCTATCGAGTTTGCCTTGGTCGCCCGCTGTGGAGGTCTTTCATGGTCGATTTTCATCGTCTGTCCGTGCACGTTTCGCTTCGCACAGGAAATTGTGCTTGTCTTCTTTTTGCTACACAGAGAGACATCGCTATCTGTGGAACGTGGGATAGAAGTGGTACGTCACACGCACATGAAACCCGCTTTTCGCCTCCTCCCAAAAATAGCTTGGATACCAGTGAAAGGGCGGTGGTAATGCGTGTCCTAGTCTCCACCCAACCGTGCTATCTTATAGCCTCCCCCTAGCGTACACACTGTCCGGCCGTGCCGGTGGCCTTGCCCATAGGACCCATGTCCTTACAGTAGAGGATTTCTTTTTATCTTACGATATCATTTCAGAATGGATGACTATTCCATTTGGTGGTTGGGAGACTTAGCTTCCGCAAGCATGTTTGTTGGGACGCATGTCTCACCTCATCATCCTATCTTATTACAGTATTAGCGAGAATTACGATTAATTTGTCAAACCATGGGACGAAGCTGACTCGACTAGTGCATAGAGGCTACAAGAGGTTGTCAATATCTCGGAAAACAACTAACAACTCACATCTAACTTAAGCTACACTCAAGTGACTGAAATCACCAAAAGCCAATCTCTCATCGACAAGCAAATCATATCCATTACAGCATCAAATGACATCCAAACGTAATGAAACTTCTAGGACAAGTTTATAAAACCTAAGCACACATGCCTATGGTCTCAAACCCACTTTAGTTCAAGCTCCAAAATCGCGATTATTAACAGCAGTGGATTTTTGACCTAGTCGTTTTCGACCCAGAATGCATCTAAATGCTTAGCAATGATGTCCCAATATCCCATCTATGCTTAGTTTTTGATTTAAAAGTGTAAATTCTTAGTTATGATGAAATTAGGCCGCGGGTATGCGATGCCAAAAGCTATGGAATATTGTGAATGGCTTACGTCAATGCGTAGAGCTCTTACCTGCGGTTGCAATGCAACAAACGCAATCGTAACGTGACAACCGGAGAGGGAGTAGGAAGCGTGAGAAGGAGAGAAGTGAGCGTCGTTAGCTCACGTTGTGTATTTCTTATCCAAAAAACTTATAAAAAACTTACAAAAATTGGCTTTTATACCTTAGCCAAGGTTTTTGCGTGGTCAAAACTATTAATCTGGAGTTCTACGAAAGCTGGGTGATGACTGGCTGATACAATCTGGAAGCTTGTAGCCATGACTCATTAATTACAGAGTTTATCCGAGAAAATAAGAGTTACAATATTCCTGATTGTGCGCTCCTTGCCGCACTGTCGAAGCAAGGGCCTTGCCTAACACTACGTGCGAGCCACAGACGGCTCCAAGCACACAACTAGCTTAACTAGTAAGCTCAAAAGAGGGCAATGGTGTGTCACTCACCGCTCTATGCTCCTGCCGTGGAGGATTTCTCGTCGTGAAGAAGAAGGAGACGTCGCTACGTCGCGCTCAACCGCTTCACCGTCGTCGTGCCGCCACAATGCTCGATCGCACTCTCTCTCTCTCTCTCTCTCTCACATACACACACACACACACACACACACACACACACAAGGAGGTGAAGAAGAAGAAGATGGAGATGGAGATGGAGGAAGAGCACTCTTCTATTGCACAAATGAGAGAATAAGTGAATTTTAGGCTTAGTTGGTTTTTATATGAGCTCACCCCATTCACACTTGGGCGGCCATGCTTAGCCAACTAATCCCTTGAATGTCCCAGTTAGAGTGCGCCTCTCATCGGCGATCACTCTTACCCTTTTCCTATTGGACCGACAAGCCCGGTACGTGACTCTACCAAATAAATAATACAATGTCCACCGTAGGTTACAATGTCCGTCTCGTAGGTGATAGGGTGTCCGTGAGCCGTGAGGGTTAACATGCCCCCCTTCCTGATGTAGATTCCGTCCTCGAAAGCTATTGAGTTGAAGCTCGTTGGTCGAGGTGGAAGAGCATTTGAAATGAATGTCCTTAGCCTTCTTCAATCATTGAAAAATCAAACAACATTGCACAGTAATTGCATTCTCATAAGCGATTAAAAAGCATATGCAATTTTAGGCAGACAATTGATTGGTAATAGAATTTTAAACAATTTGTTAGCAATAAGCATTAAATTGTAATGTAATCAAATGCATAAACAGATGTAAAGGTAAAAAATTAAACAAGTCTAGGGTCGCTAATTTAACGGTCGAAAGGCACTAGAGATTGCCTATTAATACCATGGGTAAGCTTTTTAATTTTCTCTGGTTAATTAAGTTGTTTAATCGCGAGAGCCAAGTATTTCATGTTCGAGGGCTGACTAGAGGCTATACCTATAGGACCTTGTAGTTAAGCTATGATAAAAGGAATTTCTCATGAAATCATTGCCTGATTGATTACCTTTGCTGTGACCCCCCAAAGTCTTTTCACAGTGATTCAATTTTGATGTGTGCTTATTTTGTATGCCTTGGGTTTTTTGCTTTTCAAGGAAAAGCGCCCACACTGGGAACCTCTAGGGCTCTAGTACCATAGGCAATACATGTGAGTGAAGTACCAAATCAAGCTGAGATTTCTCTTCCAGCTTAAGATTTTACATTGTGGCACTTTGATTTTTTGTTCGTTTTTTTTCAGCATTTTAATTTTGTAACTTTGGGGGGTCATATAACACTAATACACCTCCCCAGGCTCATCACACTAGTAAACTCCCTTTATAATACTTAAGCTAAAGGTCAATAGGGTCAAGCCCACTAGAAAGCCCTAGTACATTTCACACAATGCTGCCTAAATCGGATTAAGAACCTAAGTAACCATTGATTATTAGGAAGGCATTCCCCATGGTATTAAGAGAAGATCTCTAACACCTAACTTAGTCAAACTAGCTTAGTTGGACTGGTTGATTTTTAAACCTAGACAAGTGATTATGACAAAAAATTACATTGAATTAAATGTTTGTTACTAAGTAAATGTGCTGGATATTATCCTACCAATCACAATCAAAGCAGACAATCATAGATGCAAAAAAGATAAGGGACAATGCTAATGGACAAGAAACACCTGTTTGTGTCGATGGTCGCGCTTGATTTGAAGAGTGAGTCGAGATAAAGATTTCATGAAGGTCTAAATCCTATCAATAGCAACACGCTCCTGTACACACTAGGAAACAAAAGGAATACCTCCAGGAGGCACATTAGTGGGAAAAGGTACCAACACTTATCGAACACAACAAAAAACATAAGGAACCCTAACCTAATTATTTGCACTCCCCTAGAGAGTCAAGGGAATAGGATATTGTAGAGGTTGGGGGGAAACCCTAAGGCTAAACCCCTATCCTCGTCGTCGAGATAAACAAAGTCATCATCCATGAGACCATATGTGCCATCCGTGTAGTCCTGTAAATTTTCTTCTTCATCATAGGTGCCCATGTTTACTAAGAAGGTCACTAGACGCCTATAGTCATCTTGGTCAAAAGGGTAGGCTTGTGCAATGGGAGAAACGCTCTCTACTAAGTATGGATCAGATGTAGTCAAGAGACGTATCAGCCATTCTAACTCCTCAAAATTCCTCTCACATGCTAGCGTACCTATCAAATCCCATTCACATGCAAGCACCGGAAAGACCATGTGAAATATTTGTGAAAAGTAATGAGGGTACCTCTCGCCCAAGGCAGGAGTGGATGACTCTAGCGTACTAGCCATATCTGTACACGCAAATAGATGATGGTTAGAGTGCAAATATTACAAGGGTCGTGTTCTTGTGCATAATTTGTTTTTATGATTTTGTGTTATGGCTCTTGCTCTTTTACTTTTTTATCTTGTTTTTGTGAGTATAAGGCTTTATATATACATTCCCGAAGATTGGAGATTAAGAGGTCAGGGAGAAAGGTTGAGAGGGAAGCAAGTGAATAATGGATATCCACAAACACTCCCCCCTTCCTTGGGTAGATCATACCGTTTGAAATGATGTCGTCACCCTTTGAAACCAGTTGTTCCAAGTTGTTATAGGTGAAGATTTTTACCAGTAGTTTTCTATTACCTTAGGTGCCTCGTCGAGTTGCAAGGGTGGTAAGGTACTCTCCCAGGATCGAACTTGAAGTGGTTCAACAGGTGATTCTTGAACACTGGAAGGTGTGGATTCCTTTGTAGCTTCATGGAGGTCCACTATTGTAGGTGGAGGCTGTGTAGAAGCTTTTACCTCTATGGATGTATTACATAAGGAGCTAGAAGCTTCATGGAACTCCCCCCTTCCTAAGCTAAGTGGAATAAATTGGTTTTGCCTTGGAGCCCAAACTAGCTCTGGACTAGGTGTGTAGAATTTTGTGATCTTTCCCTTCCCACGGTCTGCCATTGGCTTTAGCGTTACACTGTTTGACTCATATGGGTTTGTTGTCGATAGGGAAGGACACATTTTACGTTTAGGTACCCAAATTTGCTCATTTCCATCATAGTAGCCTTGGGATTCTAATAGTTGTTTTGGAATCCATCGTGATTTGGTCTTGACTCTCCTAGGGCGCGCTCTTGGTTTTCCGGGGAAATTTTTTCTTGGAATGGATGGGAGGGTTGAGGTAGTTGGAAGTAAGGCCTTGGGGACCCATTGATATGTACTCTTAGGTCGTGCAGGTTGAGTACTTGCAATATTACTGCTTGCTGCAACTACAAGTGTTGAAGTGCTAGGTTCATGGGTAGCCGGCAAAGACGAGTTAACCACCTTGGCTTGTGAATGTTGGCTATCCTTCAACTTTGCTAGAGTTTGCAACGTAGGTGACTTTGCTTGAATGATAGGGGTAAGAGTCGGTGGTCGCGTCGTGACACTACCAGTATCCCAATCAATAGTGCATTTGGTTGCCAACATCCACGTGCGTCCCAGGTTTACATTGCCTTCCATAGCTCCCGCGGGCATGACTAGAAACCTCTGCACTATGCTTCCATTGTCATAGACAACAGGGGTCTGAAGGACTCCAAGAATAGCAGTTTTCTTTTTATTAATGCCCTTGACCTGCATCGTACTCGGGGATAGGGTCGGTTTCCCTAATTGACACCAAACTCCATAGGATAAAAAATTGTGTTTAGCTCCCGTATCTAATAAGGCATTGTATAGTACTTTCCCATAGGGGCTATTTAGCTCAATTGGGTATCGTAGGGGTGGCTCGGATTCTAATGAGTCGAATTGGCATTTGAAAGGGTTCAATGAGATGCGATAAAATCTGCACCTTTCAAATATTTTTCGTAGATATAACAAATGCTTCTCCCAAGAAGAATAAACACAAAGGTCGTCTAGGAAAGCTTCACAAAACTCCCTTAGAAATTCTTTAAACGCAGTGTTTATTAATCGTTGGAATGTAGCAGGGGCATTTGTTAAGCCAAAAGCCATAACACGAAATGCAAACACTCCAAACTCTGTGATAAAAGCAGTTTTAGCTTGGTCCTCTAATGCAATTGTGATTTGATTGTAACCAGAGTACCCATCTAAAAAGCTATAAGCTTCCTTGCCCGCAACTCTTTCAAGAACATGTTCTGAATATGGCAAGGGATAATGATCTCTCCTAGTAGCTGCATTAACTTTCTTGAGGTCCACGCACACTCTTAGTTTACCATTTTTTTTTGGCACAATGACTATTAGAGAAACCCATTCTGAGTGCTCAATAGGGTATATGAATCCACATTGGATAAGTTTTTCAATCTCCTCTTGTACAATTTTGGCATACTTAGGATTCATTGGATAGGGTCGTTGCTGGACGGGTTTAGCAATGTTGATCATGGGAATTGTATGTTGCACCACAGAAGGTGGAACGCCCTTCATGTCATGATATGTCCAAGCAAAGATATCCTTGTATTCCTTGAGGAGCTCCTTAAGTACAGCCTCTTCAGTTTCGGTAAGGTCTTGAGCAATAAAGATTGGTTTAGACTCCTCACCTGGTTCTGCTAATTCTATCTCTTTAACTACCGTTGGACCATCATACTACTTCCATTGGTAGGTATTCGTTGGGCTTTGGCATACACAACCTTTCGCTCCCCCGTGGTATAAGATTTAAAATGTTCAGGAGCCGTATGTAAGTCAGCAGGCTCTTGTCCTAACGGAGACCTTTCCTTTAGTTCTGCCTCCTTTTGTTGTTGTGCTAACTCTCGGTCTTGACGTCTTCTTATAGTTCGACTCAATTTCGGCTCTGTAACCTCCAATTGAGCGAGGTCAATGGGTTGCGGGATGCACCACATGACACTCTGGAGATGTTCACCCCAATTGCCTACTAGCTTTCGATGAGCATCACATGCCCCTAGATAGCTAAGCCATTCTGCAGTAGATCTTTCCTTGTTTATCCTAGCTCTCACATTTGCTCGATATCGTCGTCTCTTATATGACCTTTGTTTCTTGTTAAGGTTTTGATTTTGGTAAATGTTTGAACTCGACTCGCCTGATAGGTCTTCGCTTATATCTTCTTCACTCTCATATAAATTACCATAGATGGTCGTACTAGGCCTTGAGTGTTCAGTTTCTATACTTGGCTCGCTCGATGTTTCCTCAGGTTCTGAATCCATTTCTCCCTGAGATTCCGTTTCTGATGTGTATTGGCCTGAAGCCTTTGAGGAATCATCGGTTTCACTCTCAGATAGGTGTGCCTCTTTCTTATCATCGGAGGTTACATGCGCTACACCTAACATGTTTACTGGTGCAATGTGTGGTATCTCTTCCCCATCTGGTGTTACCCAGGTTGTTCCTCTAGCTCCCCATGTATCTATAGTTGCCGCTACGTGTACCCAATCGACATTGTCTGACTCAGCCATTCCGGGTAGGATATCCATATAAGGAGAGTTCTCCCCAATATCCGTGTCTTCGCTACACGTGTAACAATACTGTAATGGAGCTGAGTGAATTTTTGTGTCTGATCGATTATCAATGATGAATTTATTTCCTAGAGGATGCGTTCGACCACTTAAAAGATCAA
Source organism: Adiantum capillus-veneris (assembly GCF_014529385.1). Lineage (NCBI taxonomy): Eukaryota > Viridiplantae > Streptophyta > Polypodiopsida > Polypodiales > Pteridaceae > Adiantum > Adiantum capillus-veneris. Next base: position 24,697,226 of record NC_140932.1, on the reverse strand, counting down.
CTCGAATGACAGAGTCTTGGAACTGTAAGTAGACGTGGTTTTTGGACCAGTCATGCACCATTTTTGCTTCCCTCATGAATGGACTCCCTAAGATCATCTCAAATGACATAGGATGCTTGGAAAAATCCATAACAATGAAAGTCTCCCTTACCTTGTGTCCCAAGACCTTGATTCTGAGATCCTTTAGCATTCCAATAGGCGTAACAATAGATCCATTAGCCATTTTTACCACTACGCTTGTGGCTTCAAGGTGAGGTCGCCCCATAGACTCCCAACAACTCTTTGTCACCATGCTGACTCCCGCACCACCGTCAAGGACCCCCTTTACAGTTAATCCTTTAGTAGTGATTGGTAGAGTAGCATTAGATTCATCACCTTCAAAGTATTGCCCCAACTTGTTAACGGGTACTTCAATTACAGATTCATGTCCCGCTAGGTCAGATGGTGGTGCTAAATGTTCGTCATCATTCATTACCGAGTCAGGTTTGTTCATATGTGCAAACTGTGGTAATCCGGCCTGTAATTCTCCATTGAGGAAGGCTCGAAGAGCTGAGACTAGGTCGGGGTCTTTATATCAATTTGGCAACATTTAATGGCATCTTGTGGGACGTAGGACCCTCACAAGAGAATGGTGAAGATGGAATCTCCACTTCCTCAAGGGGGTCGGGCATTCCCTCACCAAACATTCTCTCTAGTAGGAAAGGTGTGTGTCCACTTTCAGATGTCCTACCCTCACTCTCTTCCCGAATGATACTGGGTATAGCTAACGGCCTGTAGTTCTTGTGAGGTTGAACTTGTGTGGACATCTGGATATGTTTGGGTTCAGGTTCTAATGCTCATTGAGTTTCTTCCACCAAACCCCTCAGTTGTTGGACTCGTTCAATTTCCACTGTTGGGTTTGGATAGGTTCCAATCTTTCTCTTGCAATCCTCATTTTTTGTCTCTCGTGGCTTATCTTGGGGGTTCGCAACTGGGTGGTTTAACTTTGAATACTCTTTTGGTGTTCGTCGTAATTCCCTCTCGTGATCCTCCTCACTAGCTTTTTCCTTTGTAGTAACAGTTTTGGTCTCTGTTAAGGCGGTTACGCCGCTAGCGAAAGCTAAATAGCGAGAACTCAACCAACAATAGAATTTGTCAGACGAGGACGAAGCTTGACCCGCAGGCGCATGGAAACAACTAGGTGGGTGTCAAATCACCTACTCGACCTTCTAATGACAATCACTACTAAGGAAATCAAATCTAAGTTCTAAAATACGCAAGTGACTGAAATCCGTACTACGAACGAATGCTATACGAAACAGGATCTAGAATCATTGAATCGATCTCAAACTCAAGGGGAAGTCTATGCACTAGGTAAGAACAACACCCTAAAGAGTTGAACTGCAAAATCAACCTATAATCACTCCGTGCGGTAAACGCGTATGAAGACAGGCCGAAAAATACAGGTGACCGAAACTTGACCCCGATGGTACTAATGCGTAGCTCTACTCGTTGTGGTTCTATAGATATGCTGCACGCTCTATTCCGACACACGAGTTGGAAGAAAACTCACACCGAAGCTCATAGGAACTTACCACACATAGAAGCCGATAGCGCGCACTCTTGGTATTGAGGCGGTCCGGGGCGGGCAACAAGAAGAGCAACCTCTAGACACCCTTCAAGGCTCCCGTGCTGCTCAATGGGGCTGGGGCACAACACAACACAAACCAAAACAACAAACCCACAGCCAAATCCCAACTACACAAGGGGCACCACCTACTTTAAGAGCGAACTAGGACGCAAAAGAGGAGAATCGTTAGAGCAACCCACAAATAAGCAAGGAATTTACACTAAGCCTAACACCAATGGAACACTCTCACACACTAAAACACGAGAGAGAGAGAGACAGGGAGAGAGATAGTGCTCGGGCTGCTTTGAAACGTATCGGCAATGATCAAGCAAACACAATTATATATTTAAGAAAGAGAGAGAAAGGGGGAGGGGGTGCTTGTTGCATTAATACCTTCTTACAAATCTGTCATGACAAATCAAAGTGAGATTAGTATTTGTTCAACATAGCTTGCGTAAATTTCACCACAACACATCACAAGAAAAGCCACCCCAATCACTGTCTTAAGGCCAGGGGAGTCCTCTCCACCCTGTCGCCCTCTTACAGTATGTGGGATTTATGGCTAGATTGATGACAACACCAGAGACAAGCTATCAAGAACTTAACAAAAAACACCAAGACACTTACGCATCATTGTTGTCCATTACTTCACGTTGGAAGGGAGACAAAGTATCCAAGCTTAGTCCAAATCCACCCTCCTTGATTCAGCGAATGTTGGGCTTACACTAGTAGGAGAAATGATAGGTTTCCTACTCTCAATTGAATGATCACTCTCTCTCTTACAATGGCATAGAGTTCCCTTGCTAATCCCCTATTACAACACATGCACATGCATAAGACAATGAGCTTCCACTCAAGAGCTCCTTCTAAAGAGGTTAAGCTTGGCTTCTCAAGCTATAGCATAGTGCTCTTGCTTATGGCTCCCCCTTTGTGCTAGCTACACCCTCCTTTTATAGCAATTTTGAAGGCTAGGGTTACTCCTCTAACCATGGTTGGGTTAGATTTTCAGCAATTTATCTAATTTCTTTTGCTTGGAATTATCAAGAAGTTGGTGAGGAAAGAGAGAGGAGAGAAATGGAGGTGATAGGACTTTTCATAGTGGGTTAGTGTTAGTAGAGTTAGTATTAATTTACAAATGGAATTGGATATTTACAATGGGAGTATCCATGTAGGATACAAATAAGGAAGAAAAAAACTCTTAAGAGGTAAGAAAAGGTGGCTTTCTTACAAGGTTGATGCTCCAAGTGTCTTGAGTAGGGCCGATTTTGACGCCTGTTGACGGTCCACTAGCTTTGACGGTACATTTTTTCTCCACTCTTGACCTTCCTTGAGAGACAAGATAATTGAAGCTGAGTAATCAACCACCATGATGCTGTCTTTTAAGAGAAGAGGCTGAATTTTGTGGTTTTTTTGATAGATATGGGTAAATTGGAGGAGGAAAAATGAGACTAGGTGGTCAATTTTGAAATGGAATTGTGTGTGGGAGGTATGAGTTCACCATGGTTTCTCTTATTCTTCAAGGTTGAGGAGAAGGTGAGTAGTGTGCAGAGAGGAGTGGTGAGAGAGATGGGGATGATGAGTGGAGAAGTGTGTGTGAAAGAGGAAAATGATAAAGTGGAAGAGAGAGTGTGGCTGCATAGCATGGGAAAAATGGGGTCCACTAAAAAAATCATAGCTCACAGCTCGTAGCTCAAAAGAATATGAAAAAATTTGAGGCAAAAGTTCAGCCCACGAGCTACAACTTTTGTTTGTATCACCTTTTCAAATTCAGAGAGCAAGTGAACTTTAAAAATTCAGCAAAACCGACCGTTTTTTTCCACTGCAAAGGTCCTTGTGGGGTCCTTCTTTGGATGATTCTTTTGAATACCTCCAAGAGTGAGCCCTCCATAGTGCATGTATGCATGCCACCTACCCTTGACCTTATTTGGTAGGTCTATAATTGAAGATATTGTTGAGATCATGATATAAGTGAATAGTACAACTAAGAAAATCAAATATTTAGGGGTCTAAAAAATATGTACATGTCAAATATAAATAATATAGGTGGAAAAATATAAAGGGGTCAAAATAAATCTCTCTCATTATAAGTCTACCATAAAAAGATGAATATTTTTGGTGGTCTAATTTATGAGAGTAATAGAGAATATATGTAGGAAGGAAAAAATCACAATAGTGAAAAAAATATACACATAAATAAAACTAGTTTTTTGGATTTTTGTTGGGGTGGAGTTACACCAAATATAAGAGAAGCTTACATGAAAATATTTCTATATGGAATAAAGAGTATGAAAAATGGTAAGAAAAAATTATGGTAATGGTGAGGCAATGTACAGAGCATAAATAGCACACACCTAGGTATAAATATTTAAATAAATACCAAAATAATTATGAAAAAATCTTTTATTTAGGCCCTATATACAAAGAAATATTTACATACGCATGGGCCATAATATACTTATATTTTTTATATTTTATATATATATATTTTTGGCTCAACTAGCCCAATGACTAGCTAATTGAGGGTTTTTTAAGAAGATATGGGAAAAGTCCCGTGACTCACGCACGCCTATGTACAGTGAAATGGTAGGGATAGCCACAGTGTTTGGGTGATTTTGGTAGGGTGAGGTAACTCACTGTGGTAATTACAAAGAGCCGAAAAAACAGTATCATTAGCCCTTCCCCTGGATGATGGTATATTCATGTACCATCAGAGAGCATCTTTTCCAAAGAGAGTGCTTCAGAGTCCTTGACAAGATCTTCATTGTTTGGCCCCTCAGAATTTTGGCTGGAGTTACACTCATGCTTCATGTAGCAATACTTACATGAGATAGCGGCCTTTGGACAGATCTTTGGTAGATCCTTTGGTAGAAGGCGACTCAAATAGGGCTTCAAGCGATACCCGTTTACCTTCCTAGAGTGCTCCTTACCATTCAAGTCCATAAGCTGATAGTAACTAGAATTGAAAGCCTTCTTGACTATGTATGGCCCTTGCCATCTAGTTTCAAACTTGGCATCAAAACGATTGTCAAGTCGATTGTCATACCTTAGCACAAGCTCTCCTTCCTTGATGCCTTTGTCCTTCAGTTTCTTGTCGTGCGTTTCTTTCGCTTGTGTCGCTTTCCTCTTGTAGCACTCATATGCTGCTTCTCTTTTCCACTCAAGCTCAACTAAGGTAAGAAGTCGATCCATCCATGCTTCTTGATCATCTTGTGCTGATTTGCCATGAAGTCGCATTGTTGGAATGTTTAGTTCAATTTGCTGTAAAGCCTCTTGACCATAGACCAAGTGAAATGGTGTGAACTCCGTGGCTTCCCTATATGTGGTTCGATACGCCCACAAGGCACCATCCAAGAAGTCATCCCACAACTTTGTCTTGTTTTTCACCATCTTTCTAATGATGCCTGCAATGACACCATTAGCTTTTTCTACCAAACCATTTGATTGGGGATAGTAGGGTGTACTGTGACGATGTAGAATGTGAAGTTCTTCACAGACTTCTGTGAGCAATCCCTTTCTAAACCCTGGACCATTATCAGAAAAAATCTCCAAAGGTGTGCCAAATCTACAACAAATATGAGTGTAGACGAATTTGCTCACTGTCCTCTCATTTACCTTTGCCACACTTTGTGCTTCCACCCACCTAGTCATATAGTCTACAGCCACTAGAATGTAGAGTTTACCATTTTTTGTCCTAGGCAGAGGACCCATAGCATCAATGCCTCACTTTTCAAAGGGTCCATTTGCAAGTACGATTTGCCTTGGACCATAAATCAATCTTCTATTCCCATTTACCTGACAATTGTGACAACTTTTACACCAATGTTGGACATCCACATGCAGACTTGGCCAAACATACCCCGCAAGCAAAATCTTCTTCACAGTTAATTCTTGGGAAAAATGACCAGCACATGCCTCTTCATGCAAACCTTTTAGAATGGCTGGAATCTCCGCGATAGTTGGTACTCTTCTGCACACTTGATCCTTCCCTCTTTGATAGAGGGAGCCTTCTAGGAAGAGATATGCGCTTGCCTTCTTCATGAGTCTCCTCTTCTGAGCTTTTGTGAAGTCTGGTGGAAACTCACCTCCAAAATGTAGCCGATAATGGGAGCCAATGACTCCAATCCTTGGTATCTCGGTTGCTTGACAGCTGCTGCCACCATGATGACCTGCACTTCTCTCTCAACACATGTAACTGCTTGTTGTGCAAGTAAATCGGCATCTTCATTTTGTTTCCTCGGAATATGATATAGTTGCACTTCTTCAAACTGATTAAACATCTTACGAATGGCATGAACTTTTGTCCTTAAGCTTTCATTCTTGCATGCCCAAATGCCTAAAATCTGTTTAACAATGAGAAGTGCATCTCCCTTTACCATGAGACGTTTTATCCCTTGGCCAATGCACATCTTCAAACCATGAAGTAGTGTGTCGTATTCTGCTTCATTGTTGCTAGTTGAACCTGGTAGATTGACCTTCTCTTTCATGACCACCTCTCCACTTGGGTTGAGCAACACTAGCCCTCCCCCTGCTTCCCCTGTGGCTCGTCGAAAAGCTCCATCAAAGAACAAGGTAAAAGCATTGGGAATACTTTTTGGTGGTGGCAATGGTAGGGTCTTTACTTGAGGCACCTTAATTTTCTTCTCATGTACCCTATAAGTGAGAATCCCTGCCAATTGTGCACGCACACTATCTTCTACCTTGAAAGAGTATTGAAACTCTTGCAACTCCATAATCCACTTTGAGATCCTAGTACTAAGATTCATTTGAGATGACACCCAAGGGAACAAATTCTCTGCGGTGAGGATTACAAAAGGTTTTGGGAGCAAGTAGGATCTAAACTTTCTCACCGCAAACATGAGAGAAAGCATCATGAGTTCTGCTTCTGTGTAGTCTCTCTCCAAAACCTTCATGACCCTACTAGCAAAGTAGATGGGTTGCATCCTTGTACTGTGGGGATCTTGTTGTAGCAACATGGCACCAATTGTTTCCCTTCCAACACTAGAGGTAACAAAGAATGTGTACTCCCAACAAGGAGGCATGAGTGTTGGTAGCTCTGACAAAATGACTTTAATGTTACAAAAATACTCTTCAAGCTCATCAGACCATGCAAATTCTACTTGTTGTGTCAACTTTTGCAAAGGATGAAGCAACTCCGAGGCTAAGTGAATGAAGCGTGACATATACTTCACCTTCTGAATGAAAGAGATGACCTCCTTAAGACTCTTCGGTGATGGGAGCTCAATAAGAGACTTTGCCTTTGAAGGATCCACCTCAATGCCTTTATAGGAAACCTTGTGACCGAGCAAGATCACTTCATCCTCAGCTATGTGACACTTGTCGGGGTTGAGTTGACCTCCCATGTCATAGAGCTTCTTTAGACCTTCTTCTACCCTTTGTAGATGCAATGATTTTGAGCTATAAATACAGAAATCATCAATGAACACCCTAATTGACTTTCCAAAGAATGCTTGAAACACCATGTTCATGAAACGTTGGAATGTTGCAGGAGCATTTGTCAGACCAAATGACATGACTCTAAAAGCATAACAACCCCAAGGAGTGATAAAGGTTGTTTTCAATTGATCCTCCAATGCGATACCTATTTGAAAGTAACCCGAGTAGCCATCACACACAGTGTACTTCTCATGACCAGCTACTTCATTTAGTATCTCATCCTGGAATGGGAGGGGAAAGTGATCTCTCTTTGTTGCCTCATTGAGGGGACGGTAATCCACACACACCCTCCACTTGCCGTTCTTCTTAGGAGTGACAACAACAGGAGAGACCCACTCTGAATTCTCCACTGGATAAATGAACCCTGCTGCTAGAAGCTTTCTTACCTCCTTGAGTAAAGCCTGCTCCTTGATGACTCCTAGCCTTCGTAGCTTCTGAGCCTTAGGTGTGGCCTCTGGCTTCAACTCAATTTTGTGTTGAACAACATCTACTCCACGCACATCGGTGTAGTCTTTAGCAAAAAGCCTAGGAAACTTCCTTAGCACACATTTGAACTCCTCTCTTTCATCCTTTGTAAGTGTTGTTGATAGCATACCTTCCAGCATCCCTTCATCTTGAACACCTTCGTTCTCTTGGGGACCTACCTCCTCCAAGCCTTGACAAGAGGTCTCTTGGTTGTTTGGCTTAAACCTTACCCCCATGACTTCGATGGAAGACTCCTCTTCAGTAATGCTGCCGCTACTTTCTTCTTCTGAAGTGCTATCGGTCCAACCTTCTTCCGTCTCACTTTGAGATGATTCTTCATGGAGCTCCTCTTGGCGTTGCTCCTTCATGTCAAAGACAATCTTCTTATGATTGTCATTCCTGCAAATTAATTTCCCACTCTCCCAATCCTGCAAAGCTCGCATTTTCATTAGCCATGGTCTTCCTAGGATAAATGGATAACCACTTCCCTTGGTCGACATAACATAAAAATCCACCGCTTTCTTAATGCCAAAGGCCTCTACAAAGACATTTTTACAAATGCCTACACACCTAGCCTTGCTATTGTTTGCCATCTTGACTTTGATTTCAGGTGTCTCATGGATGTGCATGCCTAGTCTTTGCATGAGTCCCTCTGTCATGATGCAAATTTGTGCACCCCCATCCACTAGACCTTTCCTAACCAATCTTCCTTTGATGTAACAGTCTAGCACCGGTGTAATGTCCTCATTCATTTCAGCTTGTGCAATTTTTACAACAGGCACACCCTATTTTACCTTTCTCCTAGTGCTAACTGCCCTTGTTAAATCCCTCCTTACTTGTGGACATAATGCAAGAAATTGAGGCCATGAAATATCAGGACCCTTACCTCTCATGTCTTCCAACAAGTTGTACGGAGCCATACCATGTCCAAGAGGGAAGTCTTGGAGGTTGATATGACGTCGAGTCCTCTTGGTTTCCTTGGTTTATTTTTCCTTCTTGCCTTGTCCATGGTCACTCTGTGATGTGACTCCTTCTTTCTCTTTACCTTTTCCTCGGCCACGCTTAATGCCATTGGCTTCCATGTCAACCTCATTTGAGTTTGTCACCTCTACCACATGCACATTTGGATCTGGCAAAGGTGGAACTCCTTCTACCCCTTGTGGAGGTGGTCTTGGTCCATTTGGTCTTTGTAGAAGCCTTGGTTGTTGACCAGTTCCTTCACCTGCATTCATCACTGGGTAATTCAAGTTAGGTCTCCCTGGCTCCCCACGGGGCCAAGGACAATTATACATCCCATGTCTAGACTCTCCGCAATTCCAACATTGCAAGACTCTCCTAGGTCGTGGATCTCGCTCTTCAGACTTCTTTGCTTGCCCCTTTGGACCTACAGCCTGTGCAAGGTGAATTGACAGGCTGCTTAAAGATTCGTTTAACTTCTCAATTACTTCCGTCGTTGCCTCAGGAAGCTCCCTCGATGTTGATGCTTGTGACTTACCTTTGGGTCTAAGACCTTCTATTGGAACCTCTCCCCTTAAGCACTTGAGTTTCCTATATTTCTCAGCAGCCCTAGTTTCAGCTGCATCAAAAGTAGTAGGTGCACCCGCCTCAACTTTTACCTTAAGGTCAGGAAAGAGTCCGGCTATGAACCTCTCCTTCTTTAAAAATTCTGCACCATCACCAGGGTTAGCAACATTTCGTATCCATAGAGCCCAAAGACGTAGAAACTCTTGCTTGTACAAGTAGTAGTCATCTAAGTCTTTTTGCTTATGAGAAACAATGTCTTGCCATAGTTTTTGAGTGTTTTGGGGATCAAAGAAGTATCTCTTAAAACGATTCAAAACTTCTGTGTAATTCCCCTTAACTTCCTCAGGCAAAGAGTCAAACCAAGTACTAGCATCTTTCCTAAGGACCACCTCAAACATTTCTACACGTTCTTGATCGGTTACTATCCTCTTGATACGGCAAGACATCTTGAAATTTGCTAAAAATAATTCTGCATCCTCTCCAGGCTCTCCAAAGAAAAGAGGATATCCAGACATTTGGCGTTGGCTCTCCATTATGAAGAAAGATTACAACACGAGTTACAATAAGGGATACAATAGAGATTTAGAACCACTCGCTTGCAAATGAAGAAGTGAGAAAATACCACTCTAGGTTTTCTTCTTCAGCTATCCAAGCTTCAATAAGGTCCCGATTTGTTTGATCAAAACAAAAAGGTAGACTATTGATGAGCTCTAAGAAGGGTTGAAATTCTTCAAAGCTAAGGCGATAAACAGAAATCTCTAGAACTTCATTTTCTGGATCCAAAAGAGCAACCACGTCCCAAGTGATAAATTGCACTTGCTCTACAATTCCCAACGCACAAGCGGTTTGTGTAAAAACTAGATCTTCATGCTCGTCGAAGGCCGTGAGAAAGTAGCAATTGACTAGGAGATCCTCTCCTTCGAGTTCCACACAGTCGAAGTGAGGCAACCTTCTCACAATTTCATAAAGAACATCCTCATCAAGTCCAATCAAGTTTGCAAGATTTAAAGACTCCACTTATGCTACAAAATTCCTGGACAAAAACTCCTTAGGATTATGGTTAAATCATTCAAAAGCATAAAGAGATTTACAATGTCTCTATGAACAAAGTGTCATAGAAAGTAGAGAAGGATGAGAATTTATACAAATTTGCAATCTTCTCTATGCTCTCTTTATTAAGACAAGCTCTGAATAGCTCCCTATCTCCTTTGTTGAAAGTGAAAGGAAGACTATTAATAAGACGCAAATGAGGGAAAAATTCACCAAATGTGAGTCTATGAAGCATGAACTCTGGCCGCAAGTTTCCTGAAGAGTCTTCCTCAATGGTGAAATGCACTCGCCAAACGCCAAATTTCACTCTATTTACCAATCTTAGGGCACACACTAGTTGGATGAATGCGCGGTCTTCCTTAGTGCCCAACAACAAGAGGAAAATGGAATCCACGCGTAGGACCTTCCGTCTTAACTTCACCACCCTCTTGTTCTGAGGGAGACGCCTTACTACTTGCTCCTGCAACTCAATTGGTAATAGAGCTAGATCTCTAAGGATTGAACTTTCACTGCACACACATTCCCAGTTAGAACAAATGATCGTTTTTTTGTTTCTTGTAACAACTTGGACAAAGAAAAAACAAACATACACACTATTTTGCCGGGCTGCACTTCATTTTAAAATAAAATGAACACATGTACATCAAAAGAAGTGTGGTAGTTGATGAGAGGTAGAATGACAGGGTTTGGTGATGCAAGAATTTCTCCTGCTCTTTGGGCACCAAACATGAACACCATTCGTTGTTGAAAATGGATCTTTCTACTAATTGCAACGTTTATTCTAATGTGTGGAGTAAAATGAAAGGGAAAAACCTCTATTCCTGGGCCATTATCCATGGCCTATGCATGTCCTAATGCTTAAAACAAAACAAAAATATAGACGTCCAAACTAAGGTCGTACCTAATGAGAGGCAAAATAAAAGGATTTACTGAAGCGTTTATCTCGGCCAACCTAAGAGGACCTAAAATTCTACGAATGACACGTTGAAATTGCAACTTAGTACTAACAATTATGTGTACCTTTTGCCTTGCAATGGGAATGAAGGGATCATACAAATCTTCGTGATTCATGCAAACTACTTGACTATGCTAAAGGTTGATTCTACACAAAAATACACAAGCCGTTCCTCAGTGGGGGCACCAATTTGAGGCGGTCCGGGGCGGGCAACAAGAAGAGCAACCTCTAGACACCCTTCAAGGCTCCCGTGCTACTCAATGGGGCTGGGGCACAACACAACACAAACCAAAACAACAAACCCACAGCCAAATCCCAACTACACAAGGGGCACCACCTACTTTAAGAGCGAACTAGGACGCAAAAGAGGAGAATCGTTAGAGCAACCCACAAACAAGCAAGGAATTTACACTAACCCTAACACCAATGGAACACTCTCACACACTAAAACACGAGAGAGAGAGAGACAGGGAGAGAGATAGTGCTCGGGCTGCTTTGAAACGTATCGGCAATGATCAAGCAAACACAATTATATATTTAAGAAAGAGAGAGAAAGGGGGAGGGGGTGCTTGTTGCATTAATACCTTCTTACAAATCTGTCATGACAAATCAAAGTGAGATTAGTATTTGTTCAACATAGCTTGCGTAAATTTCACCACAACACATCACAAGAAAAGCCACCCCAATCACTGTCTTAAGGCCAGGGGAGTCCTCTCCACCCTGTCGCCCTCTTACAGTATGTGGGATTTATGGCTAGATTGATGACAACACCAGAGACAAGCTATCAAGAACTTAACAAAAAACGCCAAGACACTTACGCATCATTGTTGTCCATTACTTCACGTTGGAAGGGAGACAAAGTATCCAAGCTTAGTCCAAATCCACCCTCCTTGATTCAGCGAATGTTGGGCTTACACTAGTAGGAGAAATGATAGGTTTCCTACTCTCAATTGAATGATCACTCTCTCTCTTACAATGGCATAGAGTTCCCTTGCTAATCCCCTATTACAACACATGCACATGCATAAGACAATGAGCTTCCACTCAAGAGCTCCTTCTAAAGAGGTTAAGCTTGGCTTCTCAAGCTATAGCATAGTGCTCTTGCTTATGGCTCCCCCTTTGTGCTAGCTACACCCTCCTTTTATAGCAATTTTGAAGGCTAGGGTTACTCCTCTAACCATGGTTGGGTTAGATTTTCAGCAATTTATCTAATTTCTTTTGCTTGGAATTATCAAGAAGTTGGTGAGGAAAGAGAGAGGAGAGAAATGGAGGTGATAGGACTTTTCATAGTGGGTTAGTGTTAGTAGAGTTAGTATTAATTTACAAATGGAATTGGATATTTACAATGGGAGTATCCATGTAGGATACAAATAAGGAAGAAAAAAACTCTTAAGAGGTAAGAAAAGGTGGCTTTCTTACAAGGTTGATGCTCCAAGTGTCTTGAGTAGGGCCGATTTTGACGCCTGTTGACGGTCCACTAGCTTTGACGGTACATTTTTTCTCCACTCTTGACCTTCCTTGAGAGACAAGATAATTGAAGCTGAGTAATCAACCACCATGATGCTGTCTTTTAAGAGAAGAGGCTGAATTTTGTGGTTTTTTTGATAGATATGGGTAAATTGGAGGAGGAAAAATGAGACTAGGTGGTCAATTTTGAAATGGAATTGTGTGTGGGAGGTATGAGTTCACCATGGTTTCTCTTATTCTTCAAGGTTGAGGAGAAGGTGAGTAGTGTGCAGAGAGGAGTGGTGAGAGAGATGGGGATGATGAGTGGAGAAGTGTGTGTGAAAGAGGAAAATGATAAAAGTGGAAGAGAGAGTGTGGCTGCATAGCATGGGAAAACTGGGGTCCACTAAAAAAATCATAGCTCACAGCTCGTAGCTCAAAAAAATATGAAAAAATTTGAGGCAAAAGTTCAGCCCACGAGCTACAACTTTTGTTTGTATCACCTTTTCAAATTCAGAGAGCAAGTGAACTTTAAAAATTCAGCAAAACCGACCGTTTTTTTCCACTGCAAAGGTCCTTGTGGGGTCCTTCTTTGGATGATTCTTTTGAATACCTCCAAGTGTGAGCCCTCCATAGTGCATGTATGCATGCCACCTACCCTTGACCTTATTTGGTAGGTCTATAATTGAAGATATTGTTGAGATCATGATATAAGTGAATAGTACAACTAAGAAAATCAAATATTGAGGGGTCTAAAAAATATGTACATGTCAAATATAAATAATATAGGTGGAAAAATATAAAGGGGTCAAAATAAATCTCTCTCATTATAAGTCTACCATAAAAAGATGAATATTTTTGGTGGTCTAATTTATGAGAGTAATAGAGAATATATGTAGGAAGGAAAAAATCACAATAGTGAAAAAAATATACACATAAATAAAACTAGTTTTTTGGATTTTTGTTCGGGTGGAGTTACACCAAATATAAGAGAAGCTTACATGAAAATATTTCTATATGGAATAAAGAGTATGAAAAATGGTAAGAAAAAATTGTGGTAATGGTGAGGCAATGTATAGAGCATAAATAGCACACACTTAGGTATAAATGTTTAAATAAATACCAAAATAATTATGAAAAAATCTTTTATTTAGGCCCTATATACAAAGAAATATTTACATACGCATGAGACATAATATACTTATATTTTTAATATTTTTTATAAATTTTTTTTTGGCTCAACTAGCCCAATGACTAGCTAATTGAGGGTTTTTTAAGAAGATATGGGAAAAGTCCCGTGACTCACGCACGCCTATGTACAGTGAAATGGTAGGGATAGCCACAGTGTTTGGGTGATTTTGGTAGGGTGAGGTAACTCACTGTGGTAATTACAAAGAGCCGAAAAAACGGCTATCAGTATCAGTGCGTAGCTCTCGCCGTTGCTAACACAATGGCGGTGTCGCTTCTCCAATGGCGGCTCCGTAGCTCGCGTAGCAAGTAGATAAGACTCTGTCTCTCTCTCTCACTCTCTCTCAGACACAGTCACGGTGCTCAAAAACTCACTTTGATTAATAATCTGAATCCCCTTAGGTTACAAAAACTTTGGCTTATATACCTCAGCCTTGGAGGTGAGAACATCTCTAACTAATTACATCAGCAAGTGAAATTACTTCGGGATTACAAGCTGGAAACTCAATTGAGTCCCGTTACTTAATGAATGGCTCAATTCAAAATCAATGTCGGAAAGAAATTTATTACAATCAATGGTTACAAAAATGATGAGTGTGAGCAAAAATGTGGGTGTGATCCTCTGCTGGCTCAACACTCCCCCCCTCCGCGTTCATGTCGTCCTTGACATGAACTTTATGCTTGGTCAACAAAGTCCTGTCGTCTTGAGCATCTGCAAATGTGATTCGTATCGCAGGTTGCCGATGGTCAAGGTTGGGCCGAATATTTTGCTTTCGTGGGTGAAAAAGCCGGTGTAGAAAGCTTCTTCGAATGTTTGCATGTGGAAGCTAGGCAAAAACATAATCCTCTGGTATAGGAGGTGCAACACTTTTGGAGAAGGCTGCAATGAAAGATCATACATCATATCAGTCACTGTGTCGGCCGTCGATAGTAGACTCGAGGTCGTGGCTTTATCTGGCGCGAACACTTCAATGCAAGCTAAGAGAGTCCTGCAAATTTTCTTGAGCATCTGACACGAAAGGTCAGGAGAGCCAGTAAAGAGCTTGATGGTGCCCGTTAGGGTTTTCACCATGTAGGCTTTACCTATTCTCTCTCCTGCCTTTGGTCCTGGCATCCTGGGGTAATTAAGCCAATTTGGCTTCTTTTCTACAATCCTGCCATGCTCTTTCCAGCTTCTGACTCTTGGCACCGGGCAGAAGGTTGCATTCTCCCGAATCTCCTTTGGTGCCTCCACCAAGTAGATGAGATAGGCTGGGTATTTGTTCAGCCAACCTTTCCTCCATCTAGGCTGCGAATCTACAATCTTCTTTGATTGTTCCTCTTTTGTGATGTCGCCTTCATAAAGAGCGACATACTGCTCCTCCTCTATTCTCTTTTTCGTTTTTATCACTTTAAACTTCATCAAAGGGAAAGGCAGGCTGGGTTGCATCCACTCTTCATGGAGCACTTTTGTGTCTAGTCCCTGAAGTCTAATGGAGATTAGGAGTCTCCTCTCCTATTCCATTTCCGCCTTGGCACTCTCCTCTGCTGACTTTTCTATTTGGTCATGGAGCCTTTGTTCTTCTTCTTCAGAGATTCCTGAAGTTGAGGTCACCTCGTGAACTGGGGCTGGATCTTCAATTGTGGTTGCCTCTCCAGTTTCTGGTAGCTCTATGGCTGCTCCACCTGATCCTTCTTGTGGTGTCTCTGTCTCTCTTCTTTGTTGCTCTTGTAGATCTTGGAGCTGTTTGCGGAGGGTCTCATTCTCTGTTCTTAGTGTTTGATTTTCTAAAGTGAGCCTCTCCTCTGCTGCCAATGATCCCTCCGCAATGTGCAACCTTTGCACTTGCTCTAATCTTAGCTCTCTTTGTAAGCTTCGGACCTGGTCTTCCAGAGCTGGTACAAGAGCTCCCTCTTGTTCGGTTCCTGCTCTGCTAGCTCTAGGGGTAGTCCTGAGTCTAGTGATTGTTCTTTCTTGGAGCTCGACTCTTTCCCTTAGCTCAATGAGCTCATCTTTAGCCGCCTCCAAGTCGTCTTCCATCCGCTCCCTTGCTTCCTGTGCACTTGTTACTTCTCTTGAGGCCTCAGCTAGCTGGAGTATCAAGCCGTCTCTCTCGTTTTCCACATCGTAGAGTGATGCTATATGACTTTCAGATTCAGTCATAGCATCCTCTAATTTCCTCTGCAACTCGGCTTCCCTTTGTTTGGCTATCTCAATCTCCGCTTCCTTTGCCTTGGATCTTTCTTTGATCTTGTTGAGCAGTTCATGCACCATGTGCATGTCTTTTTCATCTTCATCTGTCAACTCTAAAGCTTTTTTGGCCACCACCTCCACTGGCTTCGGCTCTTCTAGTACGTTCTGCTCTTCCAGTTTTTCATCACTTTCTTTTGTACTCTTTGTATTTTCCTCTGTCCCTCTCCGATCATCTCGTTTTTGTAGGGTGATCCCATAAACCGCCTCAAGGGCCTCTTCTTCAGTGTACCCTATCGCTACCAGATCCTCATAATCATTTTTCTTTTGCTGAATTGGATCTATCTCCTTTTCCTTGGTCCCGGCCTCCGGCTTTTCCATACCAGCCGTGTCCATCTCTACTGTGGTCTCTTCCACAATGATTTCCGTCTTCTTCGGGCTTGGTACATCAGTAAAGGAGGGCTGATTGTCCTCAGTCATCTTGGCTTTCCCTTTGTTTGCTTGCCCGTCTTTCTCTTGAGGTTCAGTAGACTCATCTACTTTCTTCTTCCCCTTGTCGTCCTTTTTCAGCTCAGCTTTTAAAAGCTGTACTTCCTCTTCAGTGTATGGCTCGACAGGTTGCTGCTCCAGTATAGCCTCTGACTCCTCATAAGCTCTAATATATTGATCATATTGATCAACATGTGGCCTGGCTGAGCTAGTTCCGACTTTAGTGGGGTCTGGCACCCACTTTTCTTCAAAGTCCCCCTTTAGAGCTCTTTCCGCTCTAAACTGCTCCACCAGTCTTTCCATTCTTGCCGCTTTCTGACTTTTGGTTTGCTTGGGAGCAACCTTCTTCTTTGCTTTCTTCATAATCGGCTCATCCACATTCTCTTCAGGTTCTGAAACTATTTCTAGTTTCCTGCGTGCTCTTGTGGACGCCCTCTTGGATACTTCAGGCTGTTCTTCCTCCTCATCGGCTTCTCTAAGCCACTCATTCTGGGAGGGAACCTTTGGCCATTGATCTCTGGCTCCAATAGCTTCATAAGCTATTCTTGTCAGAACTTCAGCTCCTCCTATATACTTTGGCTTCTCGTTGTGCATGGCAATTACTTGCTCGTGGATGTGTTGAGCGTAATTCACCTCTTTTGGCATATTGCTCTTCAATGCCCATGTGATGGTAGTTGCAATGGCATGGGGCGGTGTTGTATACTTTTGCGGTCTTTTACTGCAAATATGGAGAAATTGGTTGTACAGTCGGCAAAGGGTTGCTGCTCTTTGGTCTGCCATATCTCCATAAGTTGCATTCTGTTTCTTGGACCCATAAACCTCTATAGCCTCCCTTCTTTCCCTGACAGAGCTCCCTTTGTTGTTCAGCTTCAATGCATCTGCAATGAGCTGTGGAGTGATCTGTACCTCTACTTTCTCTCCATCTATTGCTGTCAATGTGGCTTTCGCATCCTTCTGAATGGATGTTGCCAACTCGTACACTCTTCTTGTATCCACACCTGATGGTCTCGAGGTGAAGAAACTGTGCAAGTCTGCCCTTTCCAGGTACCTGCTGATGTTCTCTGACCTGCTATAATCCACCAATTCTTGTGGGATCATCGGTATATCCACCGCTTGCCCTTGAGGATCTCTGAAAGTCCCCTGGTAGATCTTTATTCCCTCTTGTTCCAGTACTGCTTCCTCCACCCAAGTTTTGGTTGGCTTGAGGGTTTCTGCTGGAATGTCAAAGGGTTCCGCTTCCGCAAGAGCATCTTTGATTGTCGGTCTTTTTCTCTTCGTTGCCGATAACTTGGCGGAATCCATGGATCCTGTAACTCCAATTTCAGAAGTTAGCGTCTTTTTAGTACTGAAAGACGAAATGAAGCTTTTAACTATTCAAATGACTTGAAAATTGAAACATGAGCTATTCAGGGCCTAAGGATGCAGGGTAGGTGAAAAAATATGCAAACTGGGCTCAAAATCATGCTGGAGACATCATACGCGTATGATGTCTTTTGTGTCAAAATGACTTCATATTGGTTGTGCTTGTAGCTGATAGTGTATACATGAGTATCATATGCTTGGATTTGAATTTGGATACCATTTGGTCAAGTTTTGGCCAGTTTAGTCCAGTTTAGGCTCTTGGCAAAATTTTGAAAGGGAATTGGATTTTATGATCCAAATTGGATAAAACTTGGTGGTTCACCTTCAAATGGCATGTAGATCACTTCTGTTTGGTAGTTGAAGCCCTGAGGTGCCAAAATCACATAGTGAGACATCATACGCGTATGATGTCTTTTAGTGTATTTTTGGACCAAATTTCTCTATAAGCTTGGATATGGCTTTAGATAGGCTTATTCAGTGGATTTATGAATTTTGGATAGA
The DNA here is from genome assembly GCF_014529385.1 of Adiantum capillus-veneris. Taxonomy (NCBI): domain Eukaryota; kingdom Viridiplantae; phylum Streptophyta; class Polypodiopsida; order Polypodiales; family Pteridaceae; genus Adiantum; species Adiantum capillus-veneris. The sequence continues at coordinate 24,679,013 of NC_140932.1, read as the reverse complement.
TTTTGGGCTAAAAATGGCTCTGGAGACATCATACGCGTATGATGTCTTTTTCATCAATTTTTCATGGGATTGATTCTGTGGACTCCCCATGTACTAGTGAAGGACTGTCTCTACTCAAATCTTGGTTTGGACTTGAGTATGTTGGATTTGGGCCAAAAATAGGCTTTGGATGAAGGATTTTCTCTCAATTGGGCTAATGGGGTGATCCACTTGACCAAATGGTTCCAAACTTCATATGTAGCATGTATTAGATATATATAATGGATGTATGATGACAAATGAGCAATTTTGGCTCTGTAAGTGCAAATAGACATCATACGCGTATGATGTCTTTTGTGTCAAAATGGTGCTTTTTGGTTCCAGATAGCTTGTAGATGTGTTAATCAACAATCCTACAAAGTTTCAATGAGTTTGGAGTTATTTTGACAAAATTAGGACCAAAAATCAATTTTATGGCCTACTTTCCGTCTTTTTGGTTTTCCTTGGGTTTTCTAACTCCAATTCTCATGATACTTGGTTCATAGGATGTGATTAACATGTGGAATGAGGCTATGCACTCAAATGTTGAAATGGATGTGAAAATCATGCTGTGAGACATCAAACGCGTATGATGTCTTTTCTTGAAATGTTGGTCTTTTTGTGCAAAGAATGCTTTGTGCTAGTGCCCTAAGCCCTGCTAACTAGTTTTCAACTTAAAAAGTCATTAGTTTAGCTAAAAAGCCCCTTATAGGCATTTCAGTCTCCGAAGTCGTCTTTTTGCCTTGGAGTTGAATTTCTTCAACTTTTCTTCTCGAGAGTTGCATTTCCAGCTCATTGGATATGTTGTGAAGCCACCTATTTGGTTGAACTTGACTTTGGCTCCCCGTTCTCCATCTTTCTCCATTTGGTTGCCCGAAAGCGTCTTTTTCACCATCGGTAAGTGAATCAGCTTTCTTTTGGGTTTTGCTTGCAAACATAAGTCATCCATGTATATTTGAAGCTGCTTGTGAAGTTTCATGTCATTTGGTCGTCAATTTTAGCCGTTATGCCAAAATGACGCTTTGTGTGTCCGCCGCCGAATCGGTTGTTCCGACCTACTTTTGGTGATCCAAACCCGGAGATACTCCATGGTTGCATTGCCCTCGATGTTGTTAAGCTTCCTGAGAAGTTTTGTGTCGTTTCGACAACTTTTTTTCTGTTTGCCTCTTGCAGGCTCTGTTGACCTAGGGTTTTTCCAGTCGTTCTTTCTCGAGCTTTGAGTGTTAGAAACCCATCTTCTATACTAGGGTAACCCACCTATAAGTTCTTGCAAGGTTTGGTTAGGCGTTTGTGCCCCTACCTAGCATTCTTCCCCATTCCCCGTCTACTCTTGTTTCTTGGTTTTGGTCAGTTTTCGCGACAAAAGTTAACGATAAGCATCAAAAGCTTATGGCAACGAGTCTACCTCTCATGTCTGGTGTCCTCTGAGCTCTCGTAGCAGTCGTAGAAGGCGGTAGAAGGTCGGATGCTCCTGTGTGCTCTTTGCTCTCTCCAAGAAGGTAATAGTGGAAATGAGCTTGAAAGTGATGTGAAAAATACTTAACTTCGGACTTCCTGGATCACTTGTTACCAAATTTGACATGTGCTCCTATCTCGTCGTGAAATGCACTTTAGGATTTGAAATTTCTCAATTTGGACTCCGTTTGACCTGTTTCTGAGAAATCTGTCCACTTTGCCAAAATTCTGTCATTTCGGGCTTTCCGCAACTTTTTCAGAATTGTACCCAATTTTTACCATGGGTTGCCCTTGTCATTAGGACCATCACCGTCTATTCTTTTCTTTTTTCCGATCTCATGTCACCTGCTTTTTTATTTTTCTTTTACTTTTATTAAGAAAATCATAAAAAATAAAGGAAAATAGCAAACTGAAGCCAAAAAATTCCAAACATACACGATAAATAGCTGGTAACCCTGTGTATACGAATATACACTTATTTGTGATTTTTGGACTTGGATTACCACTTTTTTCCACTTTTTTTTTAGCTCCAAAAACACTCTTATTTAGTGATATTTACACGTCTAGAGACCCAAATTCATCATTTGATCTCTTCTTGTTGCAAAACAAGGTATATAAGGGCATAAACATTATCAATATCCGCAATCAAACATAAAAATTGCAAAATCATGTAAGACACTGCCCTTGTAATATAATTTTTGTTTTTCTTTGTTTTTGGCGCTTGTAGCTGCTTTGTAACTCCTGTATACCTGTATACCTCCCCCCCTCCTAGTCTGAGTCCTCCCGGACGACTATGAAGTGTCTGTGGGTGAAGCATTGTAGTTGTTTTGGTCATAAGTTCCCAATGCAATTGTAGAGCGATGATACAACAGTCTTTCCAATAAAGCTGCTCTTTGTTTGATTGAAGGATTGGTGGTTGGGTTTTGGGTTGGTTTTGGCACTTCGGTAGTAGAATCAGTAGATGGATTCATCTTTACCCTGTTGTTCTTTTGCACTATCCAAATCTGCTTCCGGTTCGCTTGTGCTTGCCACAAACTCTTTGCGACCCAAACCTGCTTTGTCCTTTGTGTTGATTTCCTCGCCTTGAAATACCTAGGAGTGTCCGTTGATTGTACTGAAGGGAGTTCCTGTTTACAAATCTTTGGGATCCAAATTTGCTTGCTATAGCTTTGTGCCGTCATGAACTTCTTTGGAATCCAGATCTGTTTCACTGTCCTTGATTGTCTGGAATCACTCTGTTGTCTGGTATTGAAGACTCTGTTTTCCACCTTTGTGTTCTCTGGCACAACCTTTTTTGGTCTCCATACCAATTTTGACTCCGTTTTTTCCCAAGGTTGAGCTGTTATATTATTGCTTGTCTTCCTTATCCACTGTTGAGAATTCCTCGTCGAAGAGTAATCCGGTTGTATAGAAACTTTTGGTTGCCATTGCTTCTTCTTTTTCTCTGGTTGTTGTTTACCTTTGTTGTTGGATTCTTCCTTTGGAGTTGTCTCTGATCCTTTGGTGAACTTAACTGATTGACTTTCACCTTCGTATTTGATAAGCACTGATTTAGAACTCCAGTCAATCATTGCATTGTATTGCTTCTGCCATGGTTGTCCTAGCAATAATGGATGTTGTGTAGCTTGGTCTTCAACCACGTAAAACATATGAGGATACACATAATGGTTAATCTGTATATGTAAAACTGTGCATCCGACAGTTTTGATTGAATTCTCAGAGTAACTCTTTAACTCTTGCTTGGCAGTTTGTAGTTTAGTGTCATTTGTCAATTGTCTATACAAACTGAGTGAAAGTAGGTTAGCTTGAGCTCCTGAATCCAATAGTGCTCTGGCTTTGATTTGGTTGGTTCCTACTTTGCATTCAATGATGGGTTCTTCTTTGTCATTATCCATTTCTGTTATACTGACTGCGTTTATTCGTATTGCTCCTTCATTGCGCTGTTTCTGACGCAGTAGTCTTCTTTTCTCCATTCTTTCCTTCGCCTCGGCTTGCGCTTCCTCCTCAATCTTTTTCTTTTTCTGGACACGCAACTTTTCTTGATGTATTTTGAGAAGCATGTCTTGGGTTAGCGGCAAAAGATACATTTTCACTCTGCATCCACTAATCCAATTGGGCATTTCTTCTCCGTCTAATGTAGCAAGCTTGACGGCTCCACTTGGTGATAGATCTTTAATCACCAGAGGTCCCATCCCTCGCTTTTTAAGCTTCTTAGCATGTTGTTTCAGAGTGTATACTAGGACATAGTCCCCAACTTTAAACTCTTTAGTCCGCACATGCTTATCAAAAAATTCCTTTTGTCGCCTTTTTTGAGCGTAGATAGAAGCTACTGCTTTTAGGCGAAGCTCATCTAGCTTTTCCAGGTCATCTATTCTATCAGAAAGCTCGTGCCCTGTCCACTCTAGATCCTTAGCCACCCTTAAGGTTGAAATCAAGAATTCTATTGGTAAGATAGCATTTAGCCCAAAAACCATGTTATATGGGGTCGTTCCTATTGATGTTTTATATGCTACCCTATATGCCCATAATGTTGAATGCAACTTCTGGTCCCAGTCAGTTCTCGACTCAGATACAATCTTCGTAAGGACCGTGCATATGGTTTTGTTTGTTGCTTCAGCTTGTCCGTTTGCTTGTGGATGATACGGGGCTGATTTCCTATGGATTACCATGAATTCATCTAGAAGGATCTTTATCACTTCATTTATAAAATGTGTGCCTCGATCACTCACAATTTCTATTGGCAATCCATATCGTACAAAGACGTATTCATATAGAAATTGTGCCGTGGTCCTGGCATCTGCTTTTTGAGTTGCCTTTGCTTCGACCCACTTTGTTAGATAGTCTGTAGCCACAATGATGTATTGTGCATGAGTCTTATATGCAGGAGGTGAAATGGGTCCGACATAATCAATCCCCCATTTTGCAAAAGCTCTTGCCCCCATCATTGGTCTAAGCGGCATATCATCTCTTTTAAGTGGTACTTTGGTCCGCTGACAGTCATCACACCGTTTAACGTATTCCTCAGCGTCCATATGTAATGTTGGCCACCATATTCCTGCGGCTAAGACAAGTTTTGCTGTCTTATCACCTGAGAAATGGCCTCCACCTACTCCTCCATGAGCTTGCTCCAGGATTATCACATACTCAGACTCTGATGCGCAAATCCTAAGCTGGTTGTCTTTACCTCTCTTATAGAGTTGATCTCCTATTAAAGCGTAATCTCTAGCTTCTGTCTCTACAGATTTCTGACGAGCTTTTGACGTTCCTTCTGGGAAAGTTCTATTTGTGAGATATTCAACAATATACTGACTCCATTCTGGAGCGATCATTATCTGATATAATGTCGAATACTCTGCTGGCGGTTTTGATGAACATACAATACATACAGTGACATATTCATGTACGCTTTCTTTCATCCCTGGCCAATAGACTCCCAATTGTAACAAATTCCTATATGTGTTCCTTCTTGAACAATGAAATGCACATTCCTGAACATGTGTTTCGCGCAGATATATATTATATTCCTCAGGATTGATGCATAGTTGTAAAACATGATCATTTCCCAATTGATACAACCTTCCTGCAACCAATTGAAGATTCTTGGATTGCTGAATAGCAATATGTTTCTGGTTGTATTCTCCTCTATCGAACTCTCCTCCATAGGTTAATAGGTAAACGACATTTTGAGACCACTTCGGTATCATTTCTATGTTGAACAAGTACGCGTCTGGCATGTCGTCATCTACTCCTATAGGGTCTTCTCCATTCGTCAATCGCGAAAGATGATCAACTCTAAGATGTGTTTTTCCTTTCTTTACTACTACCGTGAAGTCGAATTCCAGTAAGATAATGAACCATCTCACTATTCTCCCCGTATTGCATGGTTTATTCACTAGGTAGAGCAAGGCTTGGTGATCCGTAAAAAACACAAACTTGTTGGCTAGAAGATAATGCCGAAATTTCTTCACAGCATATATCATTCCTAATCCTTCCCGCTCTGTTGTGGTGTAATTCTTCTCTACATTGTTGATCTGTCGACTGGCGTAACAGATAGGAAAATCCATGTTTCCTTCTTCTGGCTGAGCCAGAATGCATCCTATTGCATATGCCGAAGAATCTATATGCACATGGAATATCTTCTCCCAATCTGGTGATTTCAAGACTGGAGCAGTAATGAGTGCCTCTTTCAATTTCTTGAACGATTCCTCACACTCCTCTGTCCATTCAAAGTTCACTATTAGCCTGTAAAGTGGTTGGCCTATTATAGCGTACATGTAAATGAATCGTCTATAATATCCGCAATGTCCCATAAACCTCTGTACTTGTTTCGCATTGGTTGGTCTAGGCATATCCACTATAACCTTTATCTTCTCTAAATCCGTGGATATTCCGTTTTGTGAGACAATATGTCCCAGAATTCTGCCCTGTCGGACCATAAACACACATTTCTCAGGAATGAGACAAATGCGATATGTCCTACATTTCTCAAATACTTTTCTTAGGTGTTCTAGATGCTCATCTCTCAGAAGAGAATGTACACACAAGTCATCCATGTATATTTCTAGAAACAACCTTAAGTATTATTTGAAAGCATGCGTCATCAGCCTCTGGAAGGTTGCGGGAGCATTGGTTAGACCAAAAGGCATAACCCTATAAGCATAGATTCCCCACTCAGTTGCAAAAGATGTTTTATGTTGATCTTCCGGTGCTATGGCTAGCTGGTTATATCCTGAAAAACCATCAAGAAAAGAGTATGCTGTTTTCCCTGATACACGCTCTAGAACATGATCAGTTATCGGCAAGGGATAATTGTCCCTGATTGTTGCAGCATTCACTTTCTTTAAGTTGACACACACTCGGAGTTTTTCGTTCTTCTTGGGTACTACCACAATTGGAGATACCCAATCGGTGTGTTCAATCTCGTATATGAATTCAGCTTCCATTAGCTTATCTATTTCTTCTTTGATTCGCTTAGCAAACGTATCATTATATGTGTATGGTCTCTGTCTGCTAGGCTTTGCGTCTTGTTTCAGTGGGATTGTGTGTTGGCATATCGATGGGTCAACTCCCTTTAAGTCCTTATAAGACCATGCAAACACATCCCTATACTCTCTGAGAAGACTCAAAAGTCTCTCTTCCTCGCCTAGAGACAAATCTGTGGCTATGTACACCGGTCTAGGTGGCTCACCTGGAGCTGCTAAATCAACTTTTTTTGCATCCTCCGGTCCGTCATAAGATTCGTTCTCCTTCCTCTCTCGAATAGGTGGGGTTAATACCACCTTCCTATCCTCTATTGTGAATTTCCTATAGTGAGAGGGAACATCCATGTTTTCCTTGATTTTGGCGTTTTTGTCCTCTCCACTCTCAATTTCTGTCGTCCAAACTTCTTTCAGAGTTTTCTTGAGCTCTCTGTACTTGTTTCTACGTTCTAGCTTGGACTCCGTGTGTTCTCTGTTGCGCTTGTTCTTTTCTGATTTTTCTGTTTCTGTTTTCGTTCCATTCCTTTGAACTTGATTTCTTGAGCCTTTTTTGTCTTTTCGTAAGCTCTTTTGATCATTGCCTCTCATTCTTCCAGAAATCTTGTCCTTAACACAATCTTCCGCCCTTACTAGCATTAGGAATTGATTTTTTCCTCTTATTCTAGGCATCGGATTGGTTCTAACCCCCTTTGTTTTTCTCTTTGCTCTATAGCGTTTCTGGCGTTGTTTAGTTTGGTTCGGAAAATCATAAAATCGGACATCCGTTATAGTTTCTTCGTTTCCGCTTGAATTGTCCGTTGACTCGTTGTCTGCTTCATTTCCCCACTCAGGATGATCGGGAATGTCGTGAAATACCTCCTCTTCATCTTCCTTTTCCAGTGTATCGTTCTTTTTAGTTTCTTTTTCAAGTAGTTCTCAACATGAAATACGGAACCACGTCGTACCCGTCCTTGTCGCAAAATTTCGTTGTGGGACCATCCGGAATTGCACAAACATCTAGGGTTGCTAGAATGTGTGTCCATTTTAATGGTTCAAGCGTGTCCTCTGGAAAGGGTTCTCCTATATAAGTTTCGTCTTCGATAGCCCTTTCTAAAACATATTCTTCTCGTTTCAGACTTCCACATTTCGAGGCTCCACACATCCATAACTCCTTGGGTTTACCTAACCAAGCTGGAAATTTAGATCCCGCCAAAGTAGCTGAATCAAACTCCTCCACCGGTGTTCGGTTCACATCTTTGTAGCTATGGTCTTTCAGGTTTACACGTGTAGTGGTTTCCATATTTCTCAGGTATATGTGATCGTAGCCCCAGTCCTGGACCATTTTCAACTGTCTCATGAATGGTCTTCCCAGTATGATATCATAGTTATTCTCCTTGTCAAAATCGACAATAGCAAAAGTATGTTCGTATTCAATGCCGCAAAAAGTCACTACAACTTTCTCTAATAACCCCACAGGTTTCTCCATGTGTCCATCTGCTAATTGGAGTTTCAACCTAGTCTTCCTTATTGCTGGTTTCCCCCATTTTTTCCAGATTTCTTTTGTAGCAATGGCTACCCCAGCTCCGCTGTCTAGTATTGCCATCGTGTTTACTCCTTGGAATTCAACTGGTAAGGTTGTATTCCCCTCTTCACCTTCGCAATATTCTCCGACCTTGTTTAAGGGTACAGGCTTAGAGTTCTTTTGTGGTTTACTCAGCTCTTGTATACCCTCTTTCAGTCTCGATGTTGGGTCTTTTATCCCGAATTTCTCCAAGCATTTTCCTACAGTGGTCCACATATGTGGTCTTAGCCTCAAAAGCTCAGCTAGAGTGATAGTGCATGTCACTGGTGTTGACAAGATCTCTATCAATCCTTGCGAGTCCATGACTTTTTTTGATGAGATTCTTCGTGAGGGAAGTGCTCTAGTCTCGGATTTTGCTTCATACTCTCCTAAGTATGAAGGTAAGGTATTCAGTGAATGAGGTTTGCTCTCCATTGTTCTAACAGAGCCCCCATCTCCCCAGTAAGATTGCAGATCCAAGTCCACTTAAGATCCTGCCTCAAATTCCACTATGGGAGGGTTCCTGATGTCCTTTTCCCAATTTGTCTGATTAGCTTGGCAACTTAGCTCGTTTGCAAAGTTTGCCTCTCTCACTTGTTTCCAAAATTCATTGTAATCCTCATCTCTTTCGTAAGACCTCTGTATGACTGGATGAAAACTCTCTATCTCCTGATCGGTTGTGTTCAACACTATGCGGTCATCCTTGTGTGTATTTTCAGGCTTTTGTGCACTGGGAGTCTTTTCAGCTACCCGTGAAACGATAGTCTCTTGCTGAATTGGGTTTTCCGTTCCACAATTCATTGTTTCTTTTGGTGGTTCTAATAAGGCTTGTGCAGTCTCGATCATTCTCTGGCACATTTCAAGTCTCTGCTTTTCCAATTCCGCGTTTGGGTATGTCATCCACCTCTGTTCTTGTGTTTGGTTGTTCTTTAACCTAGCTTCGTAAGCTTTCATCAGTGCGTCCAATGGTTCGTGTACTTTGTCGACTAGCACTGATCCCCCTGAGCTTAAGCTCGTTGTTTCTTTGATACTCTTTTGTTTCGTTCTTTCCGGGCTCATCTCTCGTTTCCCGTTTTGACTCTCAAGTTTTTCTAATCTATCTTTAGTTTGCTTTAGTTCCTCAGCTAGAATAGCGTCTTCACGTTCTTTTCTCAACTTCATGCGTGCTTTTCTAGCTTTCCATGTGTTTTTCTGACTCCGCGGTCCTGGACTAACCATTTCAGTCGCTAACTTTCCATTCTCAGGTTCTCTAGTGGTTTTCTTAGCTTGAGCTCTAGTAACAACTTGCGTTGGTATCAGAGTTTCATTTTCAGACCCACTGCTGGTAGGAATAGTTTCTAGCATATTCAATGTCGTCTTTTGCACTTTGTTTGGATTCTTTGAACAATCCTCAATGAAGTGAGTAACCCCACACTCAGTGCAATAAGCGTTAATTCTAATGATTTCCGTATGTGGGCAAACATTCATCAGATGGTCACCTCCACACTTGTAACAGGGTCCTAGTGCTGGTCTTGGTCCCATTTGATTCGTCCTTTGTGGATAGGATGGTCTTTGTCCTGTTAACCCTCCATGAGCTATGAACATCAATGTTCTTGCGTCCAAATTGTATCTCTCTTCATCAGAAGCACTTGTAATTGTTGGTATTCCAACATTCCCAATCATGCCCCATGGTTCTGGTTGTTTGGGTTCTTCTGGTGGGTAATACACAGTTGGAGACATGTATGCACCAGATTCTTCATAATAGGCTTGAACAGGCATTAGGGCTTGTTCTTCCTGATTCTCTAAGGTTGGTGCATATCTAATGCCTACTGGTCTTGCTCCTGGTAAAGGTGGTTGTTGTCCCAATACCGGTTGCGGTCTTTCTATCCCCATAGGTCCTGGTACATTTCCCGTTGGGTATCGAGGTACTGGATGTACTTGAGGTGGTGCTAATTGAGCAGGAGGTGCATACTGACGCTCCCTTACATACCCTTTGTTGTAATATCACTCCTCTGTTGGATGGTTTGTCCATTTTTGTTCAATAGCACACCATTTCAGTGTTTTTGGAAATGGTTTTTGGTATGGTGCCATCCTTTTTAGAGCATCTTCTATCATTTGCTCTACATTTGGCATGGTTGTTGTTTGAACATTATTTTTAGTGGTAGTCTCGCTCGCTACGGAGGAGGAGCTACTGGATGCGAAATCTGTATCCGCTGACACCTCTCCATAAACCGTACAGTTATCCACTAAGTACAATGCCTCTCTCGTTACTTGCTCGAAACTTGTACAAGCTTTCAAGTGCAAGTCCTTCTTGAGAGTGTCGTTTCTCAGTCCCTCAATAAAGAGAACAGATAGTCTGTCATCTTGTGGTCGTTCACGTACTGGACATCTCTCAATGTATTGTTTGAAGCGAAGTGAAGCTTCCTTCACTTTTTCGTGTTCTCTCTGTTTAAAAGCATATATTTGTGAGACCGTATTGTGCTTAATCCCCCGTTTTGAGAATTCCTCAGCAAACTCTCTTAGCAAATGGTCAATGTCATGGAATCCCCCTATGTTCAGTGGTTGAAACCATGTCAATGCCGTACCTTCTAGAGTAAGACCAAATCCCTCGTATTGTGTATGGAAATTTGTTATCTGCTCAGCTCTTAAGACTTGCTTAAAGAGTGACACATGTGCATACGGATCTCCCGAACCACCATACTTCTTTGGCATACCAATCTCATTGCTCCTGTGTCCCGGCTAAAGCTTTCTCTAGCATCATGGACTTCATGGGTTACCCTTGTCGGTTCTCCCGCCCTGAATCTACTACTAGGAGGTAAATGTGATGGTTCCGCTTCGAACCTTGGACCTGGAGTGGTATACGTGGGGATTGGAACTGCACTACCTCAATTCGTATCCATTGACTCTCTGGAATGTAATGATCCCATTGGTCCGGGCTTAGAGTACTGAGGTTGACTGAAAGAGTCAGCAGCCTGAGTTCTTTGTCCTCCTGTCGTCATTGGGTTTTGCCCTCCATTTGTTGGTGCTGGTCTTTGTGAGCTAGAAGTAACATAATACTGATGTAGTGGTCCCCCAAAGTATGTATATCCTTCTAATTCTTTCTTGCCCATTGTTGAGTATTGCCTGCCATACTTGTCGTAAGCGGCAATTTTCACTTCCGATCCCTCTGTGTAGGTAAAGACATAAAGTCTTTTTTGGTCTGTCAACTCTCCAGTGTAGGGTTCTTCACATCTATAATAGAGATCCTGCTCCCCATTATTATATTTGTATAGCCCCACATAGATGTTATCAGTGTTGATCCTTGTAGTTTCATTCTCTCTTCTTAACCTCGCATCAGGGAAGTTCATTATTGGTGCTTTCTCCTCAAGTTCTTCATCTACTTTGGCTTTGGTGCCCATCAATCCCCACTTGTCCACAATGTTAGGGTTTAGGACTACCAAGTACATGGTACCCTCGTCATCTAGATATCTATCTCCGCTATAGCTCACAGGCACTAAGTCCTTGAACTCACTAGGTCTCTCCTCTATCTTTACACAATAGCGGTCCATTCCATCTTTGTAGATCTTGGCACCTTGCTCATTGTCGTACTGGTATTTTATGAACAATAGCTTCATTGTGGCGGAAGGGTTTGATGATCCTGCTGCCATATTTTCTCTGTTGTTCAGGTTCAAGTGTTCCAAGTGTTCGGTGAAAATCTCGTAAGATCTCTCCGAAGAAGTATCAGAGACACTTCCTTTAAAGATCGGCTCTAATGGTTGCACCCAACTTTGGTTTACACTTCCCTCGGTTGATATGACACTTGCTGGTTCCCCTTGTTTTGGTTGGTTATTCTGGAGGTTCCTGCCCGATCTCAAATTCATCAATTCCCCTAAAGGACTTTAACTTTTCTGTCTCGGCAATTTGTTTTCCCCAAGTTTTTGTGGTCAGAATTGATCCAAACTGACTGATACTTGGTCAATTGTTTAATCTTGTCAGTTGGACAACTTCTGTTTCATCAAGTGAGAATTTTGTTGCAGTTATGCTGAAAAAGACATTATACGCGTATGATGTCTTTTTTCACAGATTTGGACTATTTTGGTTATGCTCACTCTCAGTAGCCCCCTTATGCTCTTTCCACTCACAAAAAATCAGTTTAAACTCTGTTTGAGCAAGTTATGGCTAATTTAGGCTTTTGTTGGCAATTTTCCGCTTTTGACTTGTTTTTTGGGTCAATTGTGATCCAAATGGGACGAAACTTGAAATATAACCTCTAGACAGCTATTACAATGGATCTGTGTTGGCAAAGTATCAAAATATGTCCAAAATTAGGTCAAAGACATCATACGCGTATGATGTCTTTTTCATCAATTTGGATCAAGACTTGATATTTATGCTTTCTACAGTGTTTGTAACAATCTTGTCAGGTCAGATATCAAAAATAAGCAGTGGATGTGCCAAAAGACATTATACGCGTATGATGTCTTTTGTCCCAGATTTTGACTATTCTTGGTTTTAAGCCTTCTCCAATGTTTATAATTGAGTTTCAAGTGTTTTTGTCAGGTTTGAATGTAAAAACAAGATCTCAATCCAAAATTTCCTATTCTTTGCGTTTCTTGGACTCCGACTTGTCTTTTCGGGTTTCTTTGAGTGTTAATGCTCTTGTTTTAAGTTGAAATTAGGGTATAAACCCCCTTTTGAACACTCTGGTAAAGTCAAAATTTCTGTTTTGGTCTTTGTTTGGTCATTTAGACATCATACGCGTATGATGTCTAAAGTTGCAGATTTCCAGTTTTTTGGCATAGAATCCTTCCTAAAGCTTCCTCAAGTGCTCAGCAACTCCCAGATACACAGAAAATTTCTCTGACTTTTGTTTATTGCAAGTTTCACTACTAACTCGACGGTTTAGTGATCTAACATGCAATCAACCATATCAAGCAAATACTCCAATGATTATTAGCTCTAGATCAGGATCAAATGAAGTCCTACCTAAGCTATTCCTAATCATAAAATGGGTTTGGTAATTGTGATTTTAAAGATATCCACTGTCACTCACGGACTAGCAAATTCTTCTTCTATCAACAACTACTCAACACCAACAAAACAACAAACAAATCTAAGCTAAACTAAAAATACTGTCAACACGGAAGACCCAGGAATACCCCACTTCCTAGTATCTCTCGAGATCTTCGGAGTCCACCACTCCTAGATCTTTTCTAACTAAAGTATACAAAGTAGTTTATACGACTCACCTCGTAGGATTAGTCTAAGGTCACCTACTTAGGGCTCTTGTCCCCGGCAACGGCGCCAAATGTTAAGGCGGTTACGCCGCTAGCGGAAGCTAAATAGCAAGAACTCAACCAACAACAGAATTTGTCAGACGAGGACGAAGCTTGACCTGCAGGCGCATGGAAACAACTAGGTGGGTGTCAAATCACCTACTCGACCTTCTAATGACAATCACTACTAAGGAAATCAAATCTAAGTTCTAAAATACGCAAGTGACTGAAATCCGTACTACGAACGAATGCTATACGAAACAGGATCTAGAATCATTGAATCGATCTCAAACTCAAGGGGAAGTCTATGCACTAGGTAAGAACAACACCCCAAAGACTTGAACTGCAAAATCAACCTATAATCACTCCGTGCGGTAAACGCGTATGAAGACAGGCCGAAAAATACAGGTGACCGAAACTTGACCCCGATGGTACTAATGCGTAGCTCTACTCGTTGTGGTTCTATAGATATGCTGCACGCTCTATTCCGACACACGAGTTGGAAGAAAACTCACACCGAAGCTCGTAGGAACTTACCACACATAGAAGCCGATAGCGCGCACTCTTGGTATCAGTGCGTAGCTCTCGCCGTTGCTAACACAATGGCGGTGTCGCTTCTCCAATGGCGGCTCCGTAGCTCGCATAGCAAGTAGATAAGACTCTCTCTCTCTCTCTCACTCTCTCTCAGACACAGTCACGGCGCTCAAAACTCACTTTGATTAATAATCTGAATCCCCTTAGGTTACAAAAATTTTGGCTTATATACCTCAGCCTTGGAGGTGAGAACATCTCTAACTAATTACATCAGCAAGTGAAATTACTTCGGGATTACAAGCTGGAAACTCAATTGAGTCCCGTTACTTAATGAATGGCTCAATTCAAAATCAATGTCGGAAAGACATTTATTACAATCAATGGTTACAAAAATGATGAGTGTGAGCAAAAATGTGGGTGTGATCCTCTGCTGGCTCAACAGTCTCCGTGGTCTCTATCGAATCTGAGTCATCCTCAGGGTCATTCATATACACGGGATCCTCTCCTGTCCCTATGTTAGTCTTTGAACTAGGTTTTGAGCTAGAAGCATTAAGGGATTTCTTTCTTCGTGTTTTCTTCTTTCTCGCTCGGCCAATGGATGCAGCATCTCTCTCTTCGAGGATGTAATTTTGCTTTTGGAGCATCGACCGTGTGAGTGCATTCACTGGTGCTATGTTTATAGTTGGTGGTGTCCCATCAACAATCTCTATTAAGTTCAATGGTGTGATTTTCGGCGCGTTTGGATTGTTAGGACACTGTGCGATCAAATGATCTATGCCACAACGATTATAAATGAGTATTGGCATTGCCAATGCACTCCCTTGACTTGTTTGCATTAGTGCAGCATTCTTTTGCATTCTAATGGGGCACTCAGCTACTCGATGTGGTCCACCACATTCGTAGCACTGAAGAGGTGGTCTCCTGGCAAAACTATTAATGTTTTGGCCTCTTGCTGCTAGCGCAGTAGCTTGATATACCGGTTTGATTTGTCCCCAATGGTCTTACATATAGTACATGGGACACTCCTCAAGCATGTCGACTCCATAGGTGATACTAGAGTCTATGTCCTCTTCGCAATCTACGTAAGTACTACATGACTCGCAACCTATTTGGTTCATAGGTGTAACTCTTGGATGAGGGGGTTGCGGTCCTAGCACTGGAGGTGGCAACGGTGTGGTTTGGACCACATTTTGGGTTCTAAGGACCATGTGCTGTAATGGCAATTGTTGCTCCATAGCCATGGGGCTCCTGTTTGCTTAGGCTCATTAAAAACTTGTATACATGTGAGCAACATTCTGAAGTTCTTACATAACATGGCATAGCAGAGATCTGCAGACTCTTGAAGAAAGACATGGTGCATGTTAGGGTTTTTACCATGTATTCCTCCGTCGCTTGGCCTCTCTCTGGAGCTGGTAGCCTGGGGAAGTTGAGCCAAGTTGGCCTCTTCTTTTGCAGTGCTTCATGCGCTTGCCATGTCCTTACTTTGGGTAAAGGACAGAAGGTTGGATCTCTTTGTAGGGCTACAGGTGCTCTTGTGAACATAATCAAGTATCTCGGATTCTTGTTCAACCAGCTTAACCTCCACTTTGGGTGGTCTTTATCTGCGCCATCTTCTTACATATCCTTGTACAACCTTTCTTTCACTTGTAATAGTTCTACTTTGATGAGAGGGTACGGCAAGGATTGTTGGTGCCATTGAGTGTTGATTTGATTGGGAGTGAGTTGAGTGACGTTGACAGAGTGTAAAACTCTCAACTCCCAATCCATAGCGGCTTTCCACTGCTCATCCACCTCTAGGGTGATCTTCTCCTTCAATGCGTCTTCTTCAGCTTTTGACAGCTGGACCATTGGCACTATGTCTTCATCCGTGATGTTAATTTGAAAATCTTCATTACCACTCGACTCTGCTGTTGATTGTGTCTGAAACTCAGCAAACCAGATCAAGGGTATGTCTATCTGTGGAGGATCTGGAGTGCCTGCCTCTTCCTGCGTGTCTGGTTTTCCATCTATGAGGAGTTGATTAATTCGCTTGAGTTCTGCTATCTCCTTTAGAATCTCCTCCTCTTTTTGAACCCGCATCAGTGCCAGGTCCCTACGCTGTGATTGTTCTAACTTTAATTCCAATTCTAGGTCTTTGTTTTTCTTTTCAAGTGCCTTATAAACTTCGTCAGTTCCTTTGATCGAGGCCATGGCTGGATTTTCTCTGATTTGCCGTAAGAAAATGGCATGATCATTGATCCTCTGTTCAGAATATTGCAGAGAGGCATTGGCAACATCTAATTGCACCTGAATTTTTTGAGCTGACAGAGATATCGTAAGAAGGTCATTTGTAACTTCTGTCAAGTGCTCATCTTTTGCTTTGCAGGCATCGGACAGTTTAGTGAGTAGATCACCTAAATCCTCCATTTCTTTTTGTTGTTTATCTCTAGCTAATTGATGCTGTTCCGCTTCTGCCTTCAGTTTTTGCACCTGCCTTTGAAGATCAGTGATGACAATCATCCTGTCTTCTAGCTCTCCTTGGAGAGCGTCGATCACCATCTCAAGTTCTTTGGCCTTGATGCTACGGTTTAGTGCTGTTGAGCGGAGTCTCTCCGTCATTTCCTGCATCTGCTGTGCATATTCATTGACCTGTACTATTACTTCATCATTTGACTGCCACTCCACTTGTCTTGCCGGCTGGTATGTGCCTGCAGCCTTGTGTGTGGCTTCTTGCTGCGTCTTAACTGCTAGTGGTTCTTGTGTAGAGGTAGATGGTTGGTATTCTTCTTAAGTATCCTGAGGCTTTGATGCCTCGGCAGTTTCTGGTTGAGTAGAAGTAGAGGGTGTGGGCTTCGACCTTGTTGTCTCTTCAGGTGCCATCCTTTCTTCCTTCTCTTACTCAGGTTCTGTCTCATGTACAGTGGTAGCCTCTTTTCCCGCATCTACTTCTTTATCAATCTCTTGTTCAGATCCACTTGCCTTTTCCTCTTCTAGCTTTTGAGTATCTTTTGCTGCCTTCTTTGGTTCCGGCTCGGCTTCTTTTTCTTTTTGTCCGTCGAGGTGGTCAGCTTCTTGTGTAGATTCTATTTGTTGAGTGGACTCAGAATCTTTGTCTTTCTCAAGCTCTGCTTCTTCATTGGTGTCTTTTCCTGCAGGTGATGGTGGTGGACTAGGCATGGGATGGTCTTGTTGTTATGTAGGTGGTGAGGTGGGTCAGGGAGATCCATGACTTTGCTCTTGGCTAGCCATTTCCTCGGCTTGCCTTTGGTCTTCCACTTCCTTGGCTTTCTTTGCAGCTTCTTATGCTTCCTTCAGCTTTAGAGCTTCAGCCTCTTGGTACATTCTTTCTAAATGCTCTGTTGGATCATCCGCTTCTTTTCTTGTATGATGCTTTGTTCAAGGGCCTTTTAGTCCTTCAAGTACCCATTTTTTTGGGTCCTTTCCTTGTGCTTGCCTACTACGCTGGTACGCCTGTTTCTCTCTTTCAAAGCGTGCTTGTTTTTGAGCTGGCTCTTCTTAGTGTGTGGCCACAGCTTTCCTTTTCATCTCTTCTCTCCGAGCTCTCTTTTCTTCGTTGTCAGAGCTCTCGCTGTCGTGCCATTTCGGCGAGCTATCAGCCGACTTGTCATTAGATTTATATGATCTTTTACCTGACCTTGTAGCTCTTGGAGAGGGTTGTGATGCCAATATCCATGTATTCTGATCAGGGGCAGGTGGTAGGTTGTCGGCCATGCCGATGGCATGATATGCTATTTGAGTCAAGACCTCTGGCACACCTAAATTTTGCCTTCCTTCTTGGTGCCCTTCAAGGTTGTCAAGACATATTGCGCGTGGTCCACGGGCTGTCTTCTTGTCGACTTGAGAACATGAGTGAATGTGGTGGCCACAACGTGATTTGGTGTAGTGTATCTTGGTGGCCTTTTTGCCAGAAAATGAAAGTGCTGGTGGTACAAACGGGCTGGCTCTTCCACCTGTTTGTGGATAAGATCGACGAATGTAGCCACGGCTGTCTCTTTGGTAAATGTGCCTGTGGTTTTCCTGTCTCTTGCTTGCATGGTCACTCTTTCTGTGGGCAGTCTGAATGCCTCTGCCACACTATCTCTTTAGTGATCACTACTTCGACTTTGTTCCCTTGGGTGTCGGATATTTGTGCGGTTTCGTCTTCTTTGATGGTGGATAGAAGCTCATAAGCCTTCTGAAAATCCACTCCGCGAGGCTCTTGTTCGTAGAAATGCCTGAGCCCCAATCTGCGGTTAGCCTCTTTTGTCTCTGGCTTGACAACTACATCATAGACTTCTTTGGATAGGAGTTGCAACTTCACTTGATGCCCCTCTTCACTTTTGAACCTGCCAGTGAAGACCATAGTGTGGTGCTCTTCAAAATGTTCTTTGGAAAGGTAGGATGCCTTTGCTGCTTTGATTGACTCGGGGTCTAGTTGATACGCGGGTAGTTCTTGTAGTTTCTCTTTTTGGTTTAGCTTTTTCTTGGCCCTCTCCGCTTCTCTTGTTCAGTGAATAGAGTGCAAAGTTAGCAGATTTGTCGGAATTTTCTCTGAAATGTCCTTTTAGACTGAAAAGTTGACAATTTGGCCCAATTTCTTCAAATCAATTTTTGAATAAGCAAAGATGCATAAAAACATGCAAGGAACAAAACTATATGGTCAAAACAAAAATTTGCAACCAAAGTAAATAATCGCAATTATTTACAGCAGCTGAGAAAAATTTTCAACTTTTTGCAAACTTGGCCTTATAGGCTTGAAGTATATACCAAATACATGCTCTGAGTGAAATATGGGCCCATTTGGATGCATAGGGTGAAAGTGGTACCAGATTTTGGCTTTAGGTCTCTGAAACAGTAGTTATAAAGGAAATTTGAGATTTTGAACTCCAAATTGATTCAAAATTGGCTAGTGGGCTTAACACATCATGTACTTTGGATGTATGATGACAAAATATCTAAATTCCCCAATTTTGACAAGAAAGTAAAGAATAGCGATTATTAAATTTTCTTCCAAAATTGACAATTTTTGGTACAAATTGGTTCTAGGCATTGTATGGACCTTGGGTATAAGATATGAAGTGATTTGGATCAAGAAATGTGGTCCATAACCCAAATTTTGGCTTGCAAAGACTTCTTTGCGTTTTTTGGCAATTTTACAAGTAATGGGTGGTCATTTTGGCTCATACTTGATTTTTGGCATGTAATAGGTGTGTACACATGATAGGTGAGGTGATTTGACAGTTTCCAAGCAAAACTGATGCAAAAGTAAATAATCGCGATTATTTACAACAGTGACAAAAACTTTGCAAAACCTACAAATTATGACCTAGACATGTTTCATACACCTAATACAAGTCCTAAATTGAATTTGGTCAAGTTTGGTTATGCCGGCATCACTTTGTGCTCTATCTACTTTGAAATCCCCGTTTTTTGTGACTACTCTGTCTGTTGGGTTGGTCTGTCAACTTTGAGGCTTTGGACTTGTTCGTAAGCAGCCTGTCGAATTCTGGTTCATTTGGAGTCAGTTTGACCTCGTATGCCGAATTTGACGCTTTGTAACCTTCAAGCCATTTTCTCCTTTTTGAGGGCTTTGCTTGATGGATTTCACGAAACCAATCATATACATTGTATATGGACCTCATTAGCAAGCCATCTGTGGAGTTAGGTCGGAATTCTGGCATTTGCCAAAAACTTAACTTTTCTACTAGGGACCCCCTTGACCCCAGTCGAATGGTCATCTGATGGTATAGAAAGGTTCTATTATGTTAGGGCATGCTATGGTTCAAATCCCATCCGATTTGGTCAAGCTGGCACACCGCTATGATCAGTTTTAGGTCATAAGTCTTCGTGCACTGCTCACTTTCTAGGGTTTTTTCTAGGGCTTTAGACTAGCTACCGGCCGTACAAAATGGATCATTGTCAAGTAAAGAACTTACCCCTCATGTCTCATGTGAGATGGCACTGAAAATGATCAACTGTGGGCTCCGAAAAAGTCGCGCGAAAGATGCCGAAATCTCTCTCTGCAAAGGCTCCAAGTGGGAATGAGGTGGTTTTAGTCTACCTTGAATATCTATACCCGAACTTCCCGAACCAATTTTCCCCAGATTCCTCTGTTAGTCCTACTAGGCCGTGAAATCTATGTTAGAATAAAAAATTTCCCTGATCGGATTCTTGTAGCTTATTCTGCAAGAATTTTGTAAAAGTAGGCCTGGCCACCTAATTTAGGCTTCTCGCTTCCATCTTCTGATTTCATTTAAAATTTTTGTGCTTATTCGCCTCATCTTTCTGATCACCATCGTGTCTTCCATTTTTCCATATGAGCTTCCCTGCTATTTATTATTAATTTTTGACCTGCTTATTTCAAAAAATCAAAGAAAATAGCAAAATGCACTAAAAAAGTAAAGTAAAAATCCAATAATTAAGAAAATCCCTTGAGAAACACAGCTTTATTGTTTTTTGCTAGATTTTTTTATTTTTAAGTCTCATTATAAACAAAAATAATAAAAAATATCCAAAAAGGACTATTTTTGATGATTTTTTGATAGTATAAACACTAATTACACTCATCGAGAAGATATTGTCATCGAATTTTCCCTTGATGATGAATTATGAGGGCATTATTAGGTAGTTTTGCAAAAAATCACACGTTAACATCAAACTTTTTCCTCTCTCTTCAAACATTACCCTTAATTACTTAGTACTTAGTGCCCTTCCACCCCTCTAGATGGCGTACTCTGGGACGACTGTGTGCATGGGTTGAACAACCGTGTCTATGCATAGCTATGATTGGCCCTACCATGATATGAAGATCAATGCAATTCAAACCCATATGCTGTGCAAGAGCTAGGTCTTGAGTAATTAACTCAAGGGTTTTCGATGTCCAGGTTTGTTGCTGATGTCTTCCAAAGAGAAAATCTTGTAGCTTGTGTGCTCTCTGTTTGATTGTACCATCAGGATGCTTTAGCACACTGATTGCTTGAGATGTTGGTAGCACTTTCGACTGTTGTCGAGCTTTTTCTCGCCATTGGTAATTTGGTCGGTGTGGTGCTGCATGGTGTGGTGGAGTCTGTTGAGACTTAACTCGCCATTGCTTGATTGGTTTCGCCAATTGTGGAGAAGGTAAGTGCTCCTTTTTCTTCCAAACCATTTCCATGTTAGGTTCCTTGCTCGGAGATGCTCGTCTCTGTGTTCGAACCCTTGGAACCTTCTTTTGTTTCGTCAGTGAAGTTTTAGGCACCCAGATCTGACTCGGTTTATACTTAAGCTGTGCTTTTGGTACCCAAATTTGCATGACTCCTTGCATGCTATATGTAGCATTTTATTGTCAAGGGAATGGAGAAGATTAATTTTGTGGATTGGTCTGCTGATTGCTTCTTTTCCATTCCTCCTTGCTGGGTGCAATTGGAACAATGAGTTGCCCTCCTTTAGGTGATAGCTTTAGTTGATTCGTATCCCAATGTGGTACTGCTTTGTATGTACGCATCCAAGGAATTCCAAGAATCATCGTCTCATTCATGTGTTCATATGATAAACATATAAACTGATGAGGACATGAACATCCATGTACTATCACGTTCAAGTTGACTACTCCCAATGTTGGAGTTGGGTTCTTGTTGCATCCTTTGATTGTCGCTATTCCTGCCGTCAATGCTTGACTTGTTGCCTTCTTGTATGTGGAATAACTGACTGCCGACCAAAGCATTGGTGCTATGATTGTTGAGCTGTACTTTGATGCACAGGTCCATTCCGTCTAACCAGTCATCATCTGTTGAAACTACGTCTTTAGGTAATTCCCATTGTCAATCGTCTATTTTCAAAGTGTTGATAGGAATCGGTATCTGTTGATTCTTGAGAGCAGCTTTTCGCTTGAGTACCCAAAGCCGAGCTTCCTCTTAGGCTTCCTCAATCACCTGATGTCGTTTGATCTTCCTTTGTTTGGCTGCATACATTCTCTCTAACAATTCATTGGTTAATGGAATATTGTATTTCTTAAAAGGACATCCACTAATCCAATTAGCCATTGGTTCACCATCTAGGGTGGACAATTTTACTGCTCCACTTGGAGATACATCTTCAATGATAAATGGTATGTTTCCATTTTTCTTAAACTTGGGAATGTGTTGCTTAAGGGAATAGACTAGAACTAAGTCCCCTTTCTTGAAGATCTTTGTGATTAAGTGGGAATCAAAAAACTGTTTTTGTTTCCGCTTTTGTGCATAGATATGAGCTACAGCAGTTAGCCTTTGCTTGTCTAGCTTTTCCAAATCTTCAAGTCTTTCTGATAATTCATGTCCGATCCACTTAAGATTTTGTGCTACCCTTAATGTCGGCAATAGAAATTTTATTGGCAGTATGGCATCAAGACCATAAACAAAGTTAAAGGGTGTAGCATTTAGAGCTGTTTTGAATGAAACTCGATAAGCCCATAAAGCAGCATGGAGATTCATTTCCCAGTCCGTCCTTCCTAAACTAACCACTCTAGTCAGTACCGAGCTAAGAATTCTATTCGTATGCTCATCTTGTCCGTTTGCTTGTGGGTGATAGGGAGTTGATTTGTGATGGATGACCATAAACTCATTAGGCAAATACTCTATTACCTCATTGAGGAAATGAGTTCCCCCATCACTGACAATCTCTATTGGCAGTCCATATCTCGTGAATACATACTCATATAAGAATGCAATAGTGGTTCTGGCATCATTCTTTTGAGTTGCTTTAGCCTCGGCCTACTTGGTCAAATAATCCATAGCTACAATGATATATTGAGCTTGGGTTCTATAAGCAGGTGGCTATATTGGTCCAACAGAATCTATATCCCATTTTGCGAAAGCTCTAGCCCCCATCATTGGTCTTAAGGGCATGCTATCTACTTGTGTTGGCATTTTTGCTTCTTTACAAGCATCACATCTTTGAACATATTCTTTGGCCTTTGCAAGAAGTGTTGGCGACCATATGCCTACCATCAAGATTGCTCTTGCGGTGGTCTCACTAGAAAAGTGACCTCCAGCTAATCGAGCATGTGCTTGTTCTATAGTCAGAATATACTCGTTTTCATTTGCATAAAGACGCAAATGTGGATCTTTACCTCTTCGATACAATTGGTTCCCAATAAGAGCATAGTCTCTTGCTTCAGTTTCAATTACTCTTTGACGGCGTTTACTCATATCCTCACGAAATGTTTGGCTCGATAAGTAAGTAACCAGATAATTACTCCACTTAGGAACATATGACATTTGAAACAATGTTACATGAGGTATGGGTGTCTGTTTTTGACATTGAGGAAAATCCTTTATAAAAGATCGAACATCTCTCCTCATAGTGGAGAAAATACTCCAGGTTTGAAGATTCGTTACATAGTTTGGTCTTCCGCAAAGTGAAGTCCTACTATGGTAACATGTGCTTGACTTAGGTACTGTTCTTTTTCTTTAAGGTTAATGCATAAGAGCAATAATCCATCCCGATTGCTTTTGTTATAGCCTTCTAGTTAGTAATTGATATATAGCCGATTGCTCATTAATCCGATTGTGATAGGAAGTGGTATTTGTGAATCCACTTGAGCTATTGTCATTAATGACACTGTTTTTTGACCATCTAGGTATCATTTCTGCCAAGAACAAATAGGCATCTGGTAGATCATCATCTATCCCTTTAGGCGATTCTCCTGAAACAATCCTTGACAAATGATCTGCTCGTTGATGTGTAGTGCCTTTTTTTACAACCACAATGAAATCAAATTTAAGAAGAATGATGAACCATCTCACTATTCTCCCTGTGCTGCATGGCTTGTTGACCAAATACAACAAAGCTTGGTGGTCCACAAAGGACACAAACTTGTTAGCTAATAGGTAATGTCTATACTTTTTAACGACATAGATCATTCCTAGTCCTTCTCTTTTGGTGGTGCTGTAATTCTTTTCTGCCATGTTCAATTGTTGGCTAGCATAAGAAATAGGAAAATCAATTTCCCCATCTCCTGGTTGAGCTAGTATACAACCGATAGCAAAATTAGAAGCATCTACATGTACGTGGAATACCTTATCCCAATCTAGTGCTTTCAATATTGGAGCTAAGGTGAGAGCTTGCTTAAGCTTCATGAAGGATTCTTCACATGCCTCGGTCCATTCAAAGTGCGTAATCAAGCTATACATGGGTTTTTCAATTATAGCGTACATGTAGATGAACCGTCGGTAATATCCACAATGTCCCATGAAGGCTTGTACCCCCTTGACTGTTGTTGGTCTAGGCAAATCAGCAATGACATAAATCTTCTCAAGGTCAGTAGCTATGTCATTTTTAGACACGATATGTCCAAGAATTTTTTCTTGTCTTCCCATGAATGTGATCTTTTCAGGATTTAAGCAAATTTTATAAAGTCTACATTTTTTGAATACCTTTTTGAGGTGTTCAAAATGATCAGCCCGGAGTGATGAATGTACGCATAGATCATCCATATATACCTCTAAGAATTTCCTAAGATATTCTTTGAAAGCATGGCCCATCAACCTTCGAAACGTGGCTGGAGCATTAGTTAATCCAAAGTGCATAACCCGATAGGCAAGTATACCCCATTCTGTTGCAAAAGCAGTTTTGTGTTGATCTTTTGAGTTAACCAAAAGTTGATTGTATCCCGAAAAGTTGTCTAAGAAGCTGTAAGCTTCTTTTCCTGCAACTCATTTTCAAACATGCTCAGTTATCGAAAGAGGAAAGTTGTCTGTGATGATAGCTGCATTCACCTTTTTGCGATTAACACACACTCATAATTTCCCATTCTTCTTGGGTACTACCACAATTGGAGACACCCAATCTGTGTGTTCAATTTCGTAAATGAATTTGGCTTCCTTTAGTTTTTCAATCTCTTCTTTGATCTTCCTGGAAAATGTTTCGTTATACATGTATGGTCTTTGTCTACTTGGTTTCACGTCATCTCTCATGGATATGGTATGTTGACAGATTTTTGGATCAACACCCTTGAGATCCTTGTAAGACCAAGCGAAGATATCTCGGTATTCTTTTAACAAGCTCAACAAAAGCTTTTCTTCTTTTTCTGTTAGGTCATTCGCAATGTAAGCATGTTTAGGCTCTTCTCCTGGTTCAGCCAAGTCTATCCTTTTAGCATTCTCAGGCCCTTCGTAAGACTCACCCTGTTTCCGTAGTTCCCTAACAGGTTGTTCAATTATGATTTTCCGATCTTGGGTAGTATACTTTTTGTAATGGGATGGAACATGCATTACATCATTACCATTCTCTTCCATGGTTTCCATTTTGGTTATGTATATCTCCTTTAGAGATTTTTTCAACTCTTGATATTTCTTTTTCCACTCGACTCTGGTCATGAGTGGTTTCTTATCCTGTGATTTTTCTTGAGTACCCTTCCTTGTTTTTCTCGATGTCTGAGACAGTTTTGAGTTTTTGTTTGAAGGATATCTGCCAGTTATTTTGTCCTTGACACAATCATTAGCATTTATCTGCATCAAGAATTGTGTTTTATTGGAGACTGATGGCATAGGTCGTGTTTTCACAATTTTGGTATCTCTCTTTCGTTTATACCATTTTTGTCTTCTTGATTTTTGGTTTGGAAAGTCAAAAAACTTTTCCTCCCCTTCTTTTAAGAGTAACTTAGCTCTCGTATGCTCTTTTTCTGACCCTGAATCTTCTGAGGTAGCTGAGTGTTCATCTAACTCATCAATTGCATCGTAATAGAGGTCTGAGAAGACTTGTTGAGCTTTCATTAAGTCCTTGGGTTCCTCATCTTCGTTTTCAATGTTGAGGATCGAAATCATTTGGATGGGAATTATGTCGTAGCCATCCTCATTGCAAAATTGACTAGGCATAGACGTATTCACGCATAATCCATTGTTGCTAAAATTTGAGTCCACTCGAATGACTCAAATAAATGTTATGGAAAGGGTTTAGGTATGTAGGCTTCGTCTGTGCAGTCCCTTTCTAGGATACATACTTCTCGTCTTAAGTTTCCGTTTTCTGAAGCTCCACACATCCAAATATGAGTGTCTTTGTTTAACTAGGATGGGAGTTTAGTTTCAGCCAAAGAGACTGAATCAAACTCTTGGATGGGTGTTTTCAAGACATCTCTATTAAGTGTGATGTTTTAGATTTACTCTTGTTATAGATCCCACTTGCTTCAAGTACAGATAGTTGTTTTCCCAATCTTGGAGAAGCTGTACCTGTTGCATGAAAGGTCTTCCCAATATGATTTCATAGTTGAGTTTTTTTCCAAAGTATACTATGGCAAAAGTGTGTTGATATTCAATTCCACAAGAATTGACTATCACTTTTTCAAGCAGCCCTAAAGGTCTCTCAACGTGTCCGTCAACCAACTGCAATTTCATTCGAGTTTGTCTAATGGCTGGCTGTCCCCAGGATTCCCATACTACTTTAGTGGCTATGGCTATGCCCACTCCACTATCCAGCATTGCTATGGTTTCAATGTCATTATATTTCACTGGGAGGGTGGTGTTTTCTTAATAATATTCTCCGACTTTGTTCATAGGAACTGATTGAATTTCTTTGTTTTCCATTTCATTTTTCACTTTTTCCAAATTCTTCTAGATTAACCCCGTTATCCCTACCTTCTCTAGGGTTTTTTGTAAATCATTCCACAAGTATGGTGTGAGTTTTAACAATTCTCCCAAAGTAAGAGTGCATTGGATGGGTGTAGACATGACTGAATGGATGTTGTCTACTTATAGGGTTTGTTCAGCCCTTTTTACTTGAGCTTAGCTGCTTCTATGTCGGGAGATGGATCCATTTATTTTCCATGTTTTGGCCTACTTTAAGTCCTGCTTGGTAGGCTTCCAAAGCGTCATTAATAGGCTCAAAAATTTTATCAACCAGTATGGATCCTCCAGATTTCACAGTTGCTTCCTTGAATTCATTGCCAGTTTCTTTCAACTTGTCCTGGGCTAGCTTCTTTGCTTTGTCTTTGATTTCAACCCATTGTTTTTGTTCTCTCATCTCATATCTTTTGCTTCTGCTCCTTTTGATTCTTTGAGAAGAAACTTTTGTATTTTCCAAATCATCAGAGGAGTTGTGTTTCTTTTTCTTTGCCTGGGCTCTAGTGATTACCTTGATTGGAACAATCGGTTCACTCTTTGATGAGCTACTAGGCATCACTTGGACTATGTTTACTACGGTTTTTCCTTGTTCAAAGGATGTTTAGGACAATCTTCTGGAAAGTGTCCTCCCTTTTTGCAACATTGTATGCAATAGGCTTCAATTGGTTGAGTTTTTTGTCAGGCTCTGGACATTCGTTTTTCCAATGGTCATCAGCACCACAGTTATGACATTTTCCTGTTCTTGGCTTCATCATGGGTCTTCCCATGGGAGGTATGACACCTTGGTTAGCTACATAATACATCGGTGCTAGCTCTGGTGGAGCATAAGTCACGGTCTCTTCCATTGGTGGTGGATGTGGATTATACCAATCTCCTTCTACCATTACTGTAGATGGACTAGGCTTTGGATAGGGTGTAACAGGCACTAATGCTTGTTCATCTATGACTCCTTCAGAGTGCATGTACTTTACAGGCACTGCATTATGTCCTGGATACGGAGGTTGTTGTCCCAACACAGGTTGAGGTCTTTCCATACCCATTGGTGGTCTTTGGGCTTGGGTCGCATTAGGCTGATATCTGTGCATGGGTTGTCCTTGTGGCCTCATGGACACATACTGAATATTCCCATCATACTTTGGTCTAAAGTAGCACTCTTGGGTCTCATGGTTGGTCAATTTACCCTCGATTGCACACCCTTTTTGTGGCCTAATTGGTTGTCCCTGTGGAGGTATCCCTTGTCCTGGTCCTCTCATAGGTGCTTTTTGTATATTGTTCATCATGTCGTTCATCCTTTTTAGCATATCTTCTATGGCTGAGAGTGGTGCAGCAGCAATCGTTCCCACTTGTGCTGGTTTTCTGGATGCAGTCTTCTCGCTTTGGTTATCCTTAGGGACATCCTCTTCATTAAAGATCTCACAATTGTCTCCTAGGTTGATAGCATCAGACACACATGCCTCTAGGGTTGTATGCTTTTTACTATAGAGTATAGCATGAATTTCTTTGTTTAGCAGTCCTTCCAAAACAATGAAACAAGTCGCTCCTCTGCAGGTATCTCCATCTCTGGGCATCTGGCAATGTATTGTTTCATTCGAGTTGCACAATCCCTAACAGACTCACCATGTTTCTATTTGAAGCTGTAAATTTGAGCTACAGTATTAGGTTTAATCTCCGTTTTAGAACAAGCAGCTACAAATCCTTGAGCTAATGTGTTCAAGTCCATGATTGACCTTGGTGGAATGTTTTGGAACCATGTCAAAGATTTTCCTTCTGATGTCATTCCAAACCCCTAATTGAGTATGAAAATCGAATATACGCTCTGCTCTTAGCACTTGCTTAAAGCTTGCTAAGTGGTCGTATGGATCCCCCGATCCACTGTATTTTCTAACCCATTTATGAAAATCAGCTGGTCTGACGCGTCTGTTTGGTTCAACTCCAGGTCTTCTGGAAGTTGGTCCTATTCCGAGTCCTTCAAACCAGCCTGTTGGAAATAGTGACTCATGTAGCCCTGGACTGGCCTTAGTGTTACCGGGTTTTCTATGTGATGAAGTGGTTTCTGGTTTCTTCACATTACTCTCAGATGATCTCTCATGGTGTTCATCCCTTGGAATTGTTTCTGGTCCTTGCCCCAATATCCAATCCCGAATGGAATACCCTTTGTATTTAGTTTTTTCTACCTCCTCAAGAGTCATCATAACAAATTTGTTGTTATAACAATCCCTAAACAGGTAGGTTGGTAGGTCTGCTGATCCCTTATCTTTAATCTTGTAGATATAGATGATCTTCATGGCCGTTAATTGTCCTGGTTTGGCATGAGAAGTCCACAAAAGATCTTTTATGTTTCTATCTTCCCAACAATAGACTCCGATCCTAGGATTATCCGTACTAAGCCGTTTCAAAGGCTTCAAGTCTACTTGATTGTATCCCTCGAATTCTAAAGTTGGTGGTCCTTCTTTTGCTGACATATCTGGGATAATGGTGTTTATTTCTATCCCCCATTTGTCTATCGTGTCAGGGTTTTCGACCTATAAATACTGAGTTCCATTTCGATCCATGTACATTTCTCCTTGTTTGTTTGCCCTAACCTCTTCTTCAAATTCAATACCATGGTCATCAATACGAATAGCATACTCCTTGTTAGGGTCAAAGTAAACCTGGGCTCCATGACGGTTAGTCTTGTAAAAAGATAGTATATGCTTATAGCACACTGTCGTTCCGGTTTTCGAGCGAGCCGAGTAAGAAGACATTTCGGATGTTGAATCTGAAAAAGTGTCTGAGACTTCTTCAAGAATTGTGTGCAAGGAAATGCCTTGATTCACGCTCTCTTTGGTAGATACTCTACTAGAGGTTTCTCCGAGTATGCCCTGATTTCCTAATACTCGACCAGACCTAAGCTTCATATAGACTTATGAAGCCCTCGATAGAGTACTCACCTTTGGATTGACTTGTCTTCAATTTCCACTTGATTCAATTGCAACTTTCTGTCAAGTCACTGATTCCTCGCCTGCAACCTGATTCCTATACAAATTGGATCAAGTTAGCTATTCTTCTATAAAGACAGTAGAGTTTTTGCTATTCTCGTGATTGGTCTCTGTGTATCACTTCAATTCGAGCTATGAGAGTCAAAATTTGACTTTTAAATTCGACTTTAGAAAAAATCAAAGGTTTGATCTGCAACCTGAAAACTAAGTGTACATGTATCAATTTTGGATCCGATTGAACCGAAAATTGCCCTGTAGCTTTATATTATGTTGGTCTATCACTGTATAAGTTCAAAAGTCAAATTTGATGTCTGTGGATAGTAGAAGTAAATAATCACGATTATTTACTTTTGTCAGTTTTTTTCACTTTTTTGATTGGTTTGGCAAGTATACAACTTGTTAGAGTCCCTGGACAAGTTTCAACAAGTTTGTACAAAATCTGATCAAGTTTATCAACTGTTTGGTGTCCGCAGACTCTGATTTCAAGAATCTAGCTTAAGTCTCACTTTTGAGATCCAAATTTCACCAAAATTAATTTGGAGGTCTACTTGATATGCTTGACCTTGTGATGCACTCAAATTTGCAAAATCATCAAGTTTTGAAGTAGATGTAAATAATCGCGATTATTTACTCCAGGTAGATTTTTGCAAGTTTTTGTCCCAACTTTGACACAGATCTGTTAAGCACCTTAAGTTAAGCTCACTAGTCAATTTTTATCAAGTTCGGATAATTTTTGGTCAAATGGTCATCAATTATCTGTCTGCAGACTAACCTTGCAATTTTAGTCACAAATTTCACTCCAATGGTCCAAATCTTACCAAATTTGGTTTGTGGGCTTATTACAACATGGTGAAGTTAGTGGTATGCTGACTTGGTCAAAAAAGGTGAAAAATTGGGCAGATATAAATAATTGCGATTATTTACTTCTGATAAATTTTTGCAAATTTTTGGTCAACTGAGCATATACACATGTTTATCACATCAACATAAGCCTGTGAATCAAATTTCAACAAGTTTGGATAAAATTTTCCCAATTTATACTCAAGATTCAAAAAGTCAGTACAAACTTTAGTTTTTTCCCAGTTTTTTCTTAGTTTAGTGATCCAAATCTCTTGTGCCTTTACAAAAGTTATTTGTACACATGCAATGACTCAATGGTATGAACCTTGGTTAGTTTAGAGCAAAAAGTTAATAACCACGATTATTAACTTTAGGCTTGAAATGAGCACTTTTTTGCAATTTTCTCAAGGACAGTCTTTATATGATGTATTTAAAGCCTATGAATCAAGTCAAAACTTAATTTGGCCTAAAATGTCAAGGAAAAGTAAATAATCTGAGTTTCGGCCAACTCCTGAATTTTTTTACCTCGAAGTGTCTTTGAGCTTACCCACTGGTTCAGACAACTCTTAGGCTTCCTCTCTAGTCCGATTGAGTGGATTCGAGTCTTTTCGAGCTATTTCTAGCCGTAGACCTGAAATTCTGCAACTTCCAATAACAACTCACGCTTGATTCTTTCAGAGAGAGCAATGTTCTGAAATCCACCTCGGATCCTACTTACCCTACTCCTAGATTCTCATGCAATGGGCTTGTGGAAAGTGTCCACAAACACTCGTTTTCTTGTATTTATCAGAGCCTTGATCTTAAGACTTGTCTCGTCTACCAATCATTCTCCAAATCCTAATCTAAATCTACAGTCCTATAATCATAAAGGTACTTAGCAAGTACGATTACTTCCAAGCTACCTCTACACAGCAAAAGACGACAATCTTAAGCTATGTGGTTTCTAAAAGAAAGTTTTGAACTATAGGTGAACCTAGAGAAAGTTAAAGGACAACTACACAAGACACTCGTGTTTTCCCCTAGTTTAGGTCTCTTTGATCCCCGGCAGCGGTGCCAAATGTGGGACGCATGTTTCACCTCACCATCCTATCTTATTGCAGTATTAGCGAGAACCACGATTAATTTGTCAAACCATGGGACGAAGCTGACTCCACTAGTGCATAGAGGCTACAAGAGGTTGTCAATCTCTCGAAAAACACGCATCTAACTCAAGCTACACTCAAGTGACTGAAATCACCAAAAGCCAATTGCTCATCGACAAGAAAATCATATCCTTTATAGCATCAAATGACATCCAAATGTAACGAAACTTCTAGGACAAGTTTATAAGACCTAAGCACACATGCCTATGGTCTCAAACCCCACTTTAGATCAAGTTCCAAAATCGTGATTATTAATAGCAGCAGTGGATTTTTGACCTAGTCCTTTTCGACCCATAATGCATCTAAATGCTTAGCAATGATGCCCCAATACCCCACTTATGCTTAGTTTCCGATTTAAAAGTGTAAATTCTTAGTTATGATGAAATTAGGCCGCGGGTCGACGACGCCAAAAGCTACAAAATACTGTGAATGGCTTACGTCAATGCGTAGAGCTCTTACCTGCGGTTGCAATGCAACAAACGCAATTGCAATGTGACAATCGGAGAGGGAGTAGGAAGCGCGAGAAGGAGAGAAGTGAGCGCCGTTAGCTCACGTTGTGTATTTCTTATCCAAAAAACTTACAAAAATTGGCTTTTATACCTTAGCCAAGATTTTTGGGTGGTCAAAAGTAATAATCTGGAGTTCTACCAAAGGTGGGTGATGATTGGCTGATACAATCTGGAAGCTTGTAGCCCAGGCTCATTAATTGCAAAGTTTATCCGAGAAAATAGGAGTTACAATATTCTCGATTTATCAAAATAATAAATTTTTTACAAAAAGAACTCCGAAAAAGGGTGTTCGTGTTAGCTTGCTGCTAACATTTTCTCTTTAGTCCATATCCTAGTAGAGTGAAAAATTCTACTTGGTGTTTGGGAGACGTCGTCATCACAAACATGATTCTAAGCATGACTACTACATAAATTTGTGCACAATAAAAAGAGAACTAGTATTATAAGACAAATACATTGTTCATTTAAAAAAAAAAACACTTACATTTGCTTACTCTAGTGTAGCATTGTAAGCATTGACAAGGTTCATACTATCCTTATGTTGTGTTCCTTGCATCCATCTAGCATCTTCAAAAGGATAATTTTTGAACTTAATAAAACACCGTCAGTCTTACCCTGTCTTAGTACCTTGTCTTTATGTAGAAGGATGGATTTAGGTTGAAGCACCTCTTCTTAATCTTCGATCTCAGGCGGGTCCTCAATTATTGGTTCTCTTGGTGGCTCTCCTTTGTAAGGCTTAAGTAAACTCACATGAAAAGCATTGTGTATGAGCCAATGATTGGGCAACTTTAGTTGATAGACCATCTTATTGATTGATTTTAAGATTTGAAAAGGACCACAATATCTTTTTGCTAGCTTAGCATAATACTTTTGGTGGCCCGTAGGATTTTTGCCCGTAGTTTGTCTCAATCAAGCCTTGGGAAACTTGAGTAGGACCCAATCATTTTCCTTGAAAGTTAAGGCTCTTCTATGCTTGTTAGCAACATCTTTTTGCCTTTGTTGTGAGATGGATATAGCCTCCTTAATCTGTTGAAAAGATTCTTGTATGTCTTGGCTATACTCATCAACAACGAATATCTTCCCATGTACCTTAAGTAGCAAGGGACTTTTAGGTCTTCCCTCAATGGTCTCAAAAAGGTGCCTTCCCTACAGTAGTACAAATAGTGTCATTGTACGCATACTCTACAAGGGGTAGGTACTTCTCTGTTGGAGCCCAACTTGTCCAACTGTTGTAATGAACCCACCTTGTAAAGCCTATCAAATTCCCATTTTTATGTCAAAGACGTCTTATCATTTTGATCCACTTGTCTGGGTTATGTAAAGATTAATCAGTCAGTCAGGACCCATAATTGTTCCCACTTTGTAATTATGAGGAAGAGAACCCCACGTACATTTTTTGAGCTAAGGTGACTAAAGTATAAAAGTCACCTTAGAACCATTTTTTGATATAACATTTTTGAATATTAATCCTGTGTCGTACGAGTCTGTGTGAGAGAGAGAGAGAGAGAGAGAGAGAGAGAGAGAGAGAGAGAGAGAGAGAGAGAGAGAGAGAGAGAGAGAGAGAGAGAGAGTGTGTCTTATCCTCTTGGCTACGCGCTTCTCCCTCACCGGATTCACGACGTGACCACATCATCGCGGTAGTCTCTCCGAGAGCTACGCGCCCACACCACGCATTCATATTTTTGAGCTAGTCGTGATCGATCCTTCCTCGAGCTTGTTTTGCTTGTAAGTAACACAAACAGTGTCTTTTTTCAACTATCAAGTGCTCTATGGAATGAGAAAGAGATTAGCTACACATAGATATTCATAGACTTAGGTTTCGCCCACTTTTGGATTATGACCTATGAATCTATCGCGACTGTTATTGAGATAACTAAGGTTCGAATCTGGTGAGATTAGACTTATAGGTAAGTATATCCTATTGAGAGGATGGTGCCTAGTAAGTTTGATGCGATTCCGAGTTCATTGGAGGTGTAAACGGTGTTGTGAGCGTTTAGGGATAGAGTGGGTTGCATTCTACCAGGGTTAGTGATTGATGCAACATAAAAGTGCGTATGTGTAGATTGGTCTCATCTTGACAAGCTAACGAGATTGCCTACGTGCACCTACGGGTTAGTCGTGTCATCGGATGATAAATATGTTGTCTGTCGTGCTTGCGAGCATGAACAGGGGAGTAGTTTTGCCATAAAACATTGGCGCCGCTGCCGGGGACACAAGACCTTAAGTAGGGAGATCTACGTCACTCGTGTGATGGTTAGCTTACTTTAGTTTCGACTAGAGAGAGCTTAAACTTTTAGAACAAGATCCATGATAGAGTATCCTGAGGTCTAGTGGATAGCAAGGAAGCCTGTGTCTTGCCGAGGGTCTATGACTAGTTAGATGTAGTTAAGTAGGATAATGTGGAGTTATGGTTTTTGGTTTTGAGTGCTTGTTATACTTGTGTAGAAATAGAGTAGAAAAACGTTGTAAAAACGCAAAAACAAACAAAAAGAAGAAACAATAAGGCCGTTTGCTTGTCTTGAAAGCAAAACCTACACCATATACCCTTGAAGGGGGTGAAAAGAGTAGACATTGAAATTTATGATCCAACACTTGAGAAAACATAAAAATTGCGACCAAAACCAACAAAAAGAAACAGGTGATTGTCATAAGAAAACACTAAATGAACCTAAAGAGGCCAAGAAGAGATATAACCATTAGCCTAGGTTAAACTGACTGTGTCATGAGGTACGACTGATATTCAGAAGTTTAAGATGAAGTGTCATCAAATTTGCATCACTTCAAGTGCATTTGAGTTGTGAATTGCCATAGAAAAGTGAAATTTGTGAAGTGCTTGAGTCCAAGGTCAAAATAAGTCCAAACTTCATAAAACTTGGGGGATAGACTTATATGGGCACAGAGAACACAACTGTCCAAAAACAGACAAAAAATGAAATCCCCATTGCTCTCTGCCTAGTCTATCGCGATAGACTGATGAAGTTGGTGATTGACTAACAACAGGAAAAAAACCTTTATACCACAGGTTTAACACACCAATACAAGGGTACTCACAAAAATTGAGTGAAACTGAACACCATCTTGACCACAAAACTTCAAAACTGGTGTTTTAGAGTCTGAATTCAGAGACAATGGCAAGAAGGATTTGACCAAATGTCCAAATAGTGCCAAAATTTGTCAATGCACTACAAAAGGAGAGGGTGAACCAGCTGTGGAGAAAAATTTAGAAAAATGCCAACAATGGAGAACATGCCGAGTCTATCGCGATAGACTAGAGAAACTGCTGTTGGGGACCTTATCTTTCAAATTTCCCAGAGGGAGAGCTTTATCAGAGCCTATACAGCATACACACCAAATTTCAAGGTATTTAGATCACTGAAAGTCAATCTAAGGCCCAGATAGAGAATCAGGCTCTGACCAAAATACTAAAATGGGACCAAAACCCAACCCAAGTGTCCAAACTTCATAAAACTTGAGGGATAGGCTATAGAGGGTAATTGGAACTCAAGGGTGAAGTCACAATTCTGAATTGACTTATGCTGAGCAAATTGTCAGTCTATCGCGATAGACTAAGAAAGTAGTGATTCAGACATATTTTGCAATTTGTGACTATACTGCTAGGACATAATCTCCATATAGATCCCAGCCATGATTTCATATTTGAAATTGGACCACCAAAAGACTGACTAAGTAGTTGCTGTACATACTTGAAATATTTTTCGTGATTCAAGGAAAACCCTTGTGAACAGACTAACCATACTTGTGTAGATCCCAGAAGGAGATCATCACAAAGCCGCACAAGAAGGAGTCCAAGTAAGATTTAAGTTTGCAACCCAGCTTTCATTCTTATGCATTTAAGATCGGGAGCCTTTGTTAAGTCAGGAGCTAAAAGTGTCAAAAGTCAAGTAAGCACCACGTCCACCGAAGAGAGTGTAACTCAGACAAGACTAGACCCATTAGCACCGATCATTGAAGAGGGTAGTGATACTGACACTTCGTTGGAAAAGTCCTTCTTCATGATGGGGAGTCAACAACTAGGAGGGTTCAACGGTGAAGGACCAATGCCAGGGGGAAGCACCTCCCTACATCCTTTAAACGAAACCAAGTTCACTATAATCTTCTTGGAAGGAACAAACTCGAGGGGAGCCTTAGTTTATTCTGACTATCGAGGACGCAAGTGTATTTGTATTGAAGAAAGACCGGCTCAGAGACTAGAGATAATTCGAGTCTATGCTGATGGAGACAGATTCCGAGACGAAAAGGGAACCACTATCTGATAGTTAGTAACCCTAAGGATTACAACAGATATAGAGATAACGTGGCAAAAGGGAAAATGGTTTCAGAAACCCAAGAATCGCCTCCTAACATTGATCGACCTGGAGCGCTTTTTATGTATGATAAGAAAACAACCAGGGTCCCAACCTATAATGAGAATGCAGGGATTTACAAGCATGAAAGCGAGGGAATAGTCTCTTACTTTTGATGCAAGGAACCCTACCCAAACGAATTAAGCAAAGACAAGGTTCTTTACTTATTCTCTTATGAAACTGCTATGGGGAAGGATATTGTTTTTGTTGACAGGTACGGGCGAGAATACAAACGTATTCTCCAGAAGAGGTTGAAAAGGCAACAGTTCCGGGAGCATCAACCTATGGCCCCGACGAAGTACCAAGAGCCAACTACACCCCTAGCAAGTCGACAAATCCCTTTTCAAAAGAGTATGACGCTACCTCACATTCTACCCGACAACCGACGTTCAACTACCAGGACCAACCAGCTACTCAGCCATCATTGCAGGCATGGCTTTGACAGAGTGCTACATTAGAACAAGACCAAACCAGAGAGGGTTATCAAACCGCATGAGGGCTAAGGGATTTACAAGAACCACCACTTTATGCACAGTATCAAGGAGAGAGTAAGCCAAAGACTCAGGGGTCAACTGAGCCTAGAAGACCACCCCTAGAATGAGTTCGGAGAGATGAACCATCTCTTGCGAGAACTGATAGAAATTATGGCTTAGGAGCACCATTGGGAGAGGAACCTGGCCACTACAGAAGACCAGAGGAGGTATATCAACTAGGACGGGGAGATCCCCTGATGAGATTTGTAGACCATCGTAGAATTAGACCTTCTAAAGTGCAAAAATGGATAAACAAGAAATATACGGGAAGCAGGGATCCGAGAGATCATGTAGCAGCCTTTGTGCGTGTAATTAGAGCTAAAGAGGTGTTAGACTTTCCTACCCAATTTGCAGGATTTGGTTTAACCTTAGAGGATGATGCTGCTACATGGTTTGACTCAGTGGAGCGAAGAGACTTTGAGTCTATGGAGGAAGTGTTTGACGAGTTTATCGAGGAATTCTCACAAAGGGGAATAGCTCATAATACAGTCTCACAAATCCATAAATTCAAACAAAAAGATGGAGAGTCTGTGCGGAAGGCAGCCCTCCGATTAAAAAGATATGTTAAGTTCTGTCCCGTGGAAGAACTGCCAAATCAGTCCAGACTTATGCTTATATTTATCCAAGGACTAAGGAATGCAGATCTCCAGAAGGACTTACATATGAAAAGGAGCACGACATTGAATGAGTTAAGCAAGGAGGCTCTATACCTTGTGGACAATTGTGCGGTCTACAAAGAGGGCGAGTTCAAGGATCTTGACGACGATTCCTCCTCGCAACAAAGCGAAAGCAAGTCTGCTAAGACAACATCGAAAGGAGAAGTAGCGGTGAGCCAAGAGCAGCTTGTAGAGGAAGTGCTTAAAAAGATTAACTTGTATTCCAAACCACAAGCTAAACAATCAAAATGGTGTGCGATTGAACAAAAATGGACAAACCGTGGGACGGAGGAGTGTTATTATAACAAGGGATATGTGAGAGAACGACCATATGCTCCGCAAGCTCAGGCGACATCCCCTCAAGTCCCACCGATGCCTAGATATCAGACAGGCAACCTACCAGGACCTGTAGGTGTAGAAAGACCAGAACCAGTGTTGGGACAACAACCACCCCTACCAGGATTACGTCCAGTCGGCATAAGATACACACCCACAGTAATTGAGTCGGATGAGAAGGCTTTGGTACCTATGCATGCATACTACGATGAGCCCAATGGATATGCGGAAAACTCTGTCTATTATCCACTGAAAGAACCCTCTACACCAGAACCATGGAGCATGATAGGAAATACAGGACCACCAACTACTGCACAGGCAGTGGGGGAAGGAAGATATAGCTTGGATGAAAGAACACTGTTGTTCATAGCCAAAGGAGGCATGAGCGGGCAGAGGTTTGCACACCAACAAAGAGGAGCTCAAGGAGCACCTCAACAGCCTAAGGGACCATGCTACAAGTGTGGTGGAGACCATTGGCTGAGGGGCTGTCCTCATGATGAAATCATTAGGATCAACGCATATTGCACCGAGTGTGGAATTACTCACTTGATCCCTGATTGCCCTAAAAATCCGAGCAAAGGAGCAAAAACTACTTTGAACATGCTGGGAGCACTGCCTTCCAGTGGAGGGTTAGAAAACGAAACTCCGATTCCTGTTAAGGTGTTGACGAGAGCCCAAACAAGGAAAAATGACAATCAGTCCAAGAGTAACGATGAAAATCAAGAAGAAATCAAGACTGACAAGTCTAGCGTCAGTCGTGATAATCCTTGGAAAGAACGAAGAGTGAAAATGAAAGCTAGAAGTGAGCAAAAACAGAAAGATGTAGAAGCTGAGCTAACAATAGCTCGAGAGAAACTTAAACAGCAAAGAGAGTCCGAATCTCTAAAATCAACGAAGGGACCAAGAAGCACAAGCTCGGGAGGGTCGGTATTGGTAGATAAGGTCAATGAACCCTTAGATGCAATCTTGCAAGCATATGAAGCAAGATTGAAGAATAGACAGACTCTAGAGAAAAGGTGGATGACATACCCATATCCAGAGATAGAAAAACAGAGACTAGAGATGTGCAAACAGCTGATTGAAACTGCACAAGCTTTACTGGATCCTCCACCTATGGAAGTGGGAGATAGAGTAATCAAACCACCAAACAATGAAACACCTCACAAAACCGAAGAAAGGGTACCTGACAAGATAGAAAACGTTAAATCCTTGCCGGATGTAGAGGATGCAACAATCGTGCCTAATAGCACTGATGAATCACTGAAAGATTTTCCACCATATACCCCTATTGTGGAAGAAAATTGGCCTGAAGAGCTATGGGAAACGGTGAGAAAAGCTCAAGAAAAATACGAGACAAAAACAATCGAGTCAGTGCCTTTCTCGGAGTTGAACTTGAATAAGCCTCCATGGGATTTAGACGCTAAATCATTTCAAGGGGATAATGGTTCAGTTGCATCCAAAGATAGCAGACCGGCATCACTCAGAACTTTGCCACCATACATGGGAGACTACGAGGCAAGGTCAGAAATTCGAAGAGTGCCTTCTCAAAGAATAGGCGGGTCAAATCAATTGGACACTAAAATCTTGACAGACTTGTTGACCACTCCGGTCAAGTGTACAATCACATTGGCAGAATTGTTAAAAATTAGGCCAAGCATGTGGACGAAAGTGGGCAAATGTCTTGAAAAATTTGGTATAAGGACGTCTCTTAAGTTCTTCGAAACCGAGCTTAATGACACAGAACCGAAGAAAGTCAACACTAGACCAATGCCACTCAACAAGGTCGGAGAGTATTGTGAGGGTGAAGACGGCAACACAACCCTACCAGTTGAGTATAACGGCATAGAGACTAAGGCCATACTTGATAGCGGAGTTGGCATTGCATTGCGACCAAAATTCTAATGGGAAAAATGGGGAAAACCAGCAATACGAACAACTAGAATGAAATTGCAACTGGCGGATGGGCACATAGAAAGGCCTATAGGATTGCTTGAGGCAATTGTGGTATCTTCATGTGGCATAGAGTACGAACATACCTTTGCCATAGTAGATTTCGGCAAGAAGAACAACTATGAAATTATCCTTGGTAGGCCGTTCATGAGGCAACTCAAGATGGTGCAGGACTGGGGGTATGATTATTTGTATCTAAGACATGCTGAAACTACTACACATGTAAACATGAAAAATCATAGCTACCATGATGTCACGAGAACACCTGTGGAAGAATTTGACTCAGCCACCATTAGTGACTGGGGGTATGATTATTTGTATCTAAGACATGCTGAAACTACTACACGTGTAAACATGAAAAATCATAGCTACCATGATGTCACGAGAACACCTGTGGAAAGATTTGACTCAGCCACCATTAGTGGATCAGAAGTCCCAGCGTGGCTCTGTAAGAAAAAGGAGATATGGATGTGCGGAGCATCTCAATGTAGTGAATTTGACCACAATGAAAGGACACTAGAGAGGGTCTTGGAAGACGATGCCTATATACGAGAACCCTTTCCTGAAGAGAAGCTCGAACCCCTAGAATGGTCTCAAATTTTGGCTACATTGGATGTATGCGTCAATGAAGTCACTCCCACCAAATTTTGTGACGAGAATGGCTACGATATCATACCATACTACATGTTGAGCAACATTGTGGAGGAAGACGAGAACGACGGAGATACTGAGAATATGAGGATCAATAAAACAGAAACGAAACTTGAGATTAAGATAGTGGGCTATGTGGACATCCCCACTAAAGAAATCAAGCAGGAGGGAGAAGAATTTTATGATTCTTCTGATCAATGTGAAAACAAGGATAATGCGGATGACGAGAAGTCGGAAAATACGGAGGGAAACGACCATCAAGAACAAGACAATGAAGTCTTCTACAATTTCCCAAACCAAAGTGAGAGATGCCAAAAAAGATACAAGAGTAAACGACACCATAACAGTCTACCAACTAGGCGGAGACCTATGCCGGAGTTCAGTGGTAAGACACAGTTCCTTATGAACATTCATGCTATTGATTGTGCTAAGGATAAAGTGTCAGGAAGATTTCTTAAGGCTGCTGAAGACTCAGGATTTAAGTCCCGACTGTTGAAACCTAAGAAAACCAGCAAAGCAAAAAAAAGAGTTGCAACAGAAAAACTGGATGTCTCTGATGATCCAATTATGACGAAAATTGAACGAAAAACGAGATACAATGATTTGAAACAAAAAATTAAAAATGTATGGACAATAAAAATGGAAAGTAGCGATGGAACGAACGCTAGTGATGGGCGTAAAAAGATAGATGTACCTCCTCACTATTGTAAGTACACCATTTAGGAAAGAAGATTGGTGGTTCAGCAACCAATGAGAGAGCCTAAATCAAACGAGTCCTACTATGGGCCAGAGAACGCCAAGAAAATAGACTTAGCAGAGCCAGGAGAAAGTCCTCGACCTACTTACATTGCCACAGATCTAAGCCGGGAAGAAGAGGACTTACTGATCAAAACACTTAAGGAATTTCGTGATGTATTTGCATGGTCGTACAAAGATTTGAAAGGGGTGGATCCTAACATTTGTGAACATTCAATCCCTTTGAAGTCTGATGCAAAGCCAAGCAAACAACGTCCATACACGTATAATGAGACATTCGCCAAAAGGATAAAGGAAGAGATAGAAAAACTTATGGAGGCTGAATTTATTTATGAGATAGAGCACATGGATTGGGTGTCACCGATAGTGGTGGTACCCAAGAAAAACGGGAAATTACGAGTGTGTGTGAATCTCAAGAAGGTAAACGCAGCAACAATAAGGGACAACTATCCTCTTCCTATCACTGAACACGTCCTGGAACGAGTAGCAGGCAAGCAAATCTATAGCTTTATGGACGGATTCTCTGGTTATAACCAAATGGGGGTCAAACTAGAAGATCAATACAAAACATCGTTTGCAACAGAATGGGGCATATATGCGTTTAGGGTAATGCCATTTGGCTTGACCAATGCTCCAGTCACATTTCAGAGATTAATGACACAGGCTTTTAAAGAATACTTGCGAATATTCTTGGATATTTACATGGATGACTTGTGTGTCTATTCTCTATTGAGAGAAGACCATATAGATCATCTTAGAAAGGTATTCAAAAAATACAGAACATATCGGATTTTCCTCAACCCAAAAAAATGTGTATTCATGGTCCGACAAGGTAAAATCTTAGGCCACATAGTATCGGCTAATGGAATTACCACTGATGAAGACAAGGTAAGGGTGATCATAGAATTGCCAAGACCAAACACTGTACGAGAGGTACAATCATTTATGGGACATTGTGGATACTACCAACGTTTTATCTACATGTATGCTGTAATAGCAAAATCCTTGTATAGTCTAATCACGCTCTTCATTTGGACCAATGAATGTGAGGAGTCATTCCAGAAACTAAAAGATGCACTGGTATCTGCACCAATTCTAAAAGCACTAGATTGGTCAAAGATCTTCCATGTACATGTAGATGCTTCGGCATTTGTAATAGGCTATATATTAGCACAACCAGAGGAGGGTAATACAGATTTTTCGATCAGTTATGCTAGTAAACAA
This sequence comes from Adiantum capillus-veneris, assembly GCF_014529385.1. Classification (NCBI taxonomy): domain Eukaryota; kingdom Viridiplantae; phylum Streptophyta; class Polypodiopsida; order Polypodiales; family Pteridaceae; genus Adiantum; species Adiantum capillus-veneris. The sequence continues at coordinate 24,636,763 of NC_140932.1, read as the reverse complement.
CTCAACAGTGCAGAAAAGAATTATACCACCACCGAAAGAGAAGGATTGGGTATGATATATGCTGTAAAGAAATTTCGGCATTACTTACTTGCGAGCAAATTCACATTTTTTGTGGATCACCAGGCGCTCTTGTACTTAGTAAACAAACCTTGTAACATGGGACGAATTGTAAGATGGTTCATTGTGTTGCTGGAGTTTGATTTTACGGTAGTAGTTAAGAAAGGAAAAACTCATCAAAGAGCAGACCACCTTTCTCGATTACTACATGGCGAAAAAGCTACTGGGGTAGATGATGATATCCCAGACGCATACCTGTTTAATATAGAGATGGTACCGAAATGGTCGGAGAAAATTATTCCGTTGCTGACATATGGAGTGAATTTTGACGACAAACACACGGTGGAAGACGTTAGACAAGCACGAAATTACACAATGCTTGCAGGAAGAATGTACCATCATGGACACGATGGGATTCTAAGGTTGTGTATAGGCCCAGAGGAGTACGAAACGTATCTAGAGGAAGCCCATACACAAACAGGGGGATTCCATCGAGGAAATCAAATGACCTATGAACAATTAAGAAGACTTGGAGTGTATTGGCCAGGAATGGCAGGCGATGTAGGTAATTACATCAAGAAATGCAACTTTTGCACATCCAATACCACTATGGATTATGCCACATTATACCAAGTGACAGTAGCACCCGCATGGAGACATACTATTGTGGAATATTTGACTAATAAGGAGTTTCCAGGAGATTGGTCTAAAGCCAGGCAAAAGGCTTTACAAATCAAAGCGAATAGGTATACCCTCATTAGTGACCATTTCTATAAAAGAGGAAGTGATGACCAGCTGAGGTTAGTTCCTCATGAAAATGACTACTTTCCATTATTGGAACAAGCTCATGCAGGCATAGCAGGAGGTCATTTTTCAGTAGAGAGAACCGTAAAAATCATCATGGTTGCAGGTATATGGTGGCCGACTGTGATTCAAGATGCAGCAGAATTCGTGAAAAGATGTGATGAATGTCAACGCAGTAAGGTACCAGTTAAAAGAGACGAAATGCCTTTAAGACCAATGATGAGTGCTCGAGCATTCGCTAAATGGGGATTGGACTTTGTTGGTCCTATTACTCCACCAGCGTATCGTTCACAAGCACAATATATCATAGTGGCCACGGATTACATGACCAAATGGGTGGAAGCAAAAGCCACAACAAAAGCAGACGCTAGAACCATGGCACAATTTTGATATGAATATGTGTTTACACGTTATGGCCTTCCCATTGAGCTGGTGAGTGATAGAGGGACACACTTTATAAATGAAGTTATCCAACATCTCTTAAATGAGTTTATGGTAATTCATCGCAAATCTGCACCCTACCATCCACAAGCCAATGGTGAAGCAGAAGCGACAAACAAAATATTGTGCACAGTTCTTACAAAACTGGTTAGTGAAACAAGAACGGACTGGGATCAAATGCTATATTCGGCATTGTGGGCATATCGAGTTGCATATAAAACAACACTCAATACTATGCCATTTAATATGGTATATGGGTTAAATGCAATATTGCCTATTGAATTTCTGATTCCCACACTAAGGGTAGCCACACAATTGGACTGGACGGGGCATGAGCTTTCAGAACGGTTAGAGGACCTTGAAAAATTAGATGAGTTACGACTCAATGCTGTAGCAGCCATATATGCAAAAAAAAGACAACAGAAAGAGTTTTTTGACAAACATGTCAAGAACAAGGACTTTAAAATGGGCGACTATGTCTTAGTATACACCCTTAAACAGCATGCGAAAAAGCTAAAGAAAAGGGGAATGGGGCCTTATTTGGTCCAAGAAATATAATCCAGCGGAGCAGTAAAACTGTCGACTCTAGATGGAAAAGAAATGCCGAACTGGATTAGTGGATGTCGTTTAAAAAATATAATCTACCTTTAACACCGGAAATGTTGTTTCAATTTCATTATGGAAAAGCCTATAGACAGGAACAACAAAGAATTCACGACCAGGCACAACAAGAAGCCAAGGAACGCATTGCTAAACGAAAGCAGTTTCTCAGGACAATAAACATGGTCACCCCAATGATGATTGACGAATATCCTCTTTCGACAGTCTGAACAATCGAAGCGGATATACAAAGCGAAGAATTAGAAAAACCATAACAGACTTTAGGGCTCAGGACAATAGCACCATTGACAACTTGGAAGATACGTGGTGTAGTCCTTACATAAAAGCTTATGCAGGCATAGAACAAGTTGAAATCTATGCATTGCTTGACACTGAAGCAAAAATGAGTGTCATCAGCTTTGAGCTCTTTCAGAAACTTGGACTAATGAGGACGATCCCAGAGACACACCGGTTGAAGGTAGCATCGGGTGATGAGGTGACCACGTTGCGGTCTATTATATTACCAATCACAGTGCAGGCACACCCGTACACTACAAAGTTGCATGTACTACCACCAAGTAGATCAGCAACGCCGTGTATCTTAGCAGTGTCATGGATGAAAGCTAACAGGGTATTCATTGATTTGGAAACTGTTGGGGTATAAAGCCCAATGTGGTCGCCCAGGTAAGTGGGCGGGCCGCCAGGTATGTACACATATTCTTTTGTAAAAACCTAATAAGAACTCACTATGCTCTACACATTACAGTAGAGCGAGTTCACCATATCGTCCTGCTCTTTTTCTCGCACTTCTCTCTCGTGTCGCACTTCTGCTCGTACTCCTTCAACTGGTATCAAAGCTCATATCGAGGCTCGGGGCAGCACTGCAGGAGGCAGGAGTCACCAACTCAGATTGAAGTGAAATTCGACAGGCGAAGACATGGCCCCAAATCTCGTGGGAGAATCGAAGGGCTTGGTGTTGTCAGAATTTCATTCTGAGGTCATCTCGGCCACTGTTCGGTTTCGACAAAGGTCTCTGCAGGCCATTTTCGACTACGTGGTCTTGGTGGGTGCAGATCCGACTCTGTAAATTTGGATTTTTTGGCCTACGACTGCAGGTGCTGAGGATATAGACACTCCCAGAGTGTTGATTTGTGGCTTTCTACACATCGAAGGACGGCTCACAGTTCTTGGAGGCGTGTCACATACGACACGGGCGTATCTACACACAGACTGTAGGCGACATCCACTAGTTCATCAGGTAGCTTGTGTTTGCTGCTTGATATTCCAGATTTCATCCTGGCATTGCAGGTACTTCCACATGGGATGTATTGTCAGAGATGATGTATGTTTGTTGAGGGTTTGCTGGCTGTCAGTCACGCAGCAAACAACCTCCGCAGCGGTTACAACATACAGTGGGAAATTTGTGGATGTATGACTTTGTGGGAAGTCTATGTACTGTTAGATTTACTGCAGCCTTTGTTGAGGGTCGAGTGAGGTTTTATTGAGCTGGGGGATTCTCGAATGTTGAGATCCTTTCGGTGATACAGGTCTTGGAGCGATCCCTCGAGCACCCTTAGATAAGCAGCTAGGATGTATTGACTATGAGTTAGACAGTTGGGATTGCATCTTTGCTTTACTGCCGTTGAGGCATTGTCGCAGTCTATGCTTACAGGGCAGTGACAAGACAGTGAGAGACAGTACAGGTGCAGGATAGGTTTACCCGCAGCTTACAGTGTCAGAGAGACAGTGGTTTTTTGAGCTGTTTTTTGGTCTGTTTTTAGTACACCAGAGCCATTTTACAAAGGAGACTCTGCCAAAATTTCTGCAGAATCTGAAGCTTTCTTGGTTCATTTGACATGTTGATATTGGTTCAGAGGTCAGTTTACAGGGGAAACTCTACCGAATTTTTCCCAGGAAAGTAAACTACTGTGAAGTGTAGCTATGGCTGGATCACAGGACACTGCTCTTTACAATATCAAGAAGCTGGATGGAATCAATTTCCCATTGTGGAAGAAGCAGATTTGGCACGTGTTGGTACAAAAGAAGCAGATAAAACCTTTAAAGCTCAAGGGGATAAAACCAGAAGATATGGACGAAGATGAATGGAGCGAAATGGATGAATTGGCACTTTCTACCATTATGCTGACTTTGGCAGAAAGCGTTTACTTCAATGTAGAAGATGAGATTTCGGCTTATCAAGCATGATTAAAGTTGAGTGATCTTTATGAGAAGCAGAGTGCAGCTTCACAGGTATACTGGCTTAAGAAGCTTGTTGACTTGAAGATGAAAGAAGGGACACCTATGTCCAATCATTTGAATAAATTCAACACAATCTATAGTCAGTTGTCAGCTCAAGGTGTCAAGTTTGATGAACCTATTAGAGCTATGTTCCTGTTGATCACGTTGCCGGAAAGTTGGGACACTTTTCGCACAGCTTTGAGTAATTTTGCACCTCCAGATGGTTTGAACATAGAAGGTGTAGAAGGAAGTCTGCTTACTGAAGAAACCAATAGAAAGACAATGGACAAAGGCAAAGGAACAGCCTTAGTTGTCAGGGGAAGGACCAAACAAAAGTACAAAGGTGGAAAGAGGAATCAGTCTCGTAGCAAGTCCCGCAGTGCTAAAGGCAAGAGTGACATAGAATGCTACCACTGTGGCAAGAAGGGTCACATGAAAAGAGACTGCAGAGAATGGAAAGCAGAAAAAGGCAAAGAGAAAGCTGAAGACCATGGTGAGAAGAACAAGTCCTCAGTGAAGATTCAAGAAATAAATATGACAAACACTGTTGCAGAGGATGACAGTCTAGTGTCAGGAGACATCTACTTCTTGAAGAATACAATGGACTCAGCTCTTCTTACAACATCTGATGGAAATGCATTGAGTGACTGGATTATAGACTCAGGGGCATCACTTCATGTGTCTCCAAACAAGGAGTGGTTTACCTCTTATGTGACCACTAAAGATCATGTTCGGCTAGGCAATGGGCAGACATGTGAGATCTTAGGTGTTGGAGATGTTCAATTGAAGTTTCAGAATGGCTCTTCTTTCACGCTGAAGAATGTGAGACATGTTCCCGAAATTACAAAGAGCTTGATCAACACAGGTTTACTTGATGATGCTGGCTACGTCACCACTTTTGGACAGAACATGTGGAAGATATCCAAGGGTTCTATGACAGTAGCACATGGAGTAAAGTCTGGAGGACTTTACATGATTTATGTATCAAATGTCTCTAAAAATGTAATCAATGTAATCGAGTAGCCGAACGTTTCTTTGTGGCATAGCCGGTTAGGACATATGTCCAAGAAGGGAATGGAAATCTTGTCTCGTTCTGGTTATTTTCCTGGCTTTTCATTTAATGATTTTGAATTTTGTGAACATTGTCTGTATGGTAAGCAAACACAGCAGCCACATAAGCATAAAAGCAGTAGAAGAGATACACAGTTGGCACTTGTTCGTAGTGATTTGTGTGGACCTATGCCTAACCTATCTCTAGGGGGAGCTTCTTACTGTATGACATTTATAGATGATTACTCGAGGAAAGTATGGGTTTACTTTCTCAAGCACAAGGATGAAGCGCTTAGTGTTTTCAAAACGTTTGTGACACTTGTGGAGAATCAGAGTGGCAAGAAGCTTAAATGCTTACGCACTGACAATGGTGGAGAGTATGTTTCAAAGGCCTTTCAGGACTTTTGTGAGTCAAAAGGTATAAAATGTGAACTTACTGCTCCTTACAATCCTCCTCAAAATGGTGTTGCTGAGAGGATGAATAGGACCGTACAAGAGAAGGTCAGAAGTATGTTGTCTAATGCACAGTTGCCAAATGGGTTTTGGGCTGAAGCTGTATCAACAACTATTCATCTTGTAAATAGATCTCCTAGCAAGGTTTTGCAGAAGGATTCAGTGCCAGAGATGGTATGGTCACGGAAAATACCCTCATACAAGCATCTCAGAGTCTTTGGCTGTGAGGCATATACTCACGTTCCAAAGGAATTTAGGAACAAACTTGAGCCAAAGAGTAGAAAGTGCATCTTTCTAGGCTATGGTAATTCTGGTGAGATGGGGTACAGACTTTGGGATCCCAAATCCAGAAAGGTTGTCCGCAGCAATGATGTTCACTTTAATGAATCCATATATCATTCTAAACCAGAGAGGGTTGAGGAGATTAGAAGAGTTGTCTTCCAAGAAGATGGACCAGCATGTGCAAGACAAAATGTCAGGGCTCAAGAGGAGCAAGGACAGGATAGATTGGAACCACAGGTTGTGGCTGAGCCTGAGCCACCTATTGTGCGTAGATCTGGACGTGTCACGCGACCTCCTGATAGGTTTGTTCCATCTATGAACTATGTCATGTTGACTGATTGCAATGAGCCTTCATGTTACAAGGAAGCAGTGCAAATGAAGGACTCCGGGAATTGGCAATTGGCCATGCAGTCAGAGATGACAGCTCTGCATAAAAACAAGACATGGAAGCTAGTTAAATTACCACAGGGCAAAAAGGCTCTACCTTGTAAATGGGTTTACAGGTATAAGATCACCGCTCATGATAGTCAGCCAAAGTACAAAGCAAGGCTTGTTGCCAAGGGCTTTAAGCAAGAACAAGGCATTGACTTTGATGAAGTCTTCTCTCCGGTGGTCAAGATGACTACATTGAGATGCTTTCTTGCATTGGTTTCCATATTAGATTTGGTGTTGCACCAAATGGATGTCAAGACAGCGTTCTTGCATGGTGATTTAGATGTGGAAATTTACGTGCAGCAGCCAGAAGGGTTTGTTGAGAAAGGCAAGGAAGATTGGGTATGCCAGTTGTTAAAGAGTCTTTATGGCTTAAAACAATCACCGAGGGCATGGTACCATAAATTCCACAAGTTTATGCTTTCTCAAGGCTACAAACATAGTGAGTTCGATCACTGTCTATATACAAAGAAGGCTAAGGATGGTAGTTGGCTGATCCTTATTTTGTATGTGGATGACATGTCGATTGTTGGCAAGCACTTGGAAGAAATTTCAGCTTTGAAGTCAAAGATGGCAAAATCGTTTGACATGAAAGACATGGGTGAGGCAAGTCATATACTTGGTATGCGCATTGAGAGAGAAAGATCAAAGAAGTTGATTTGGTTATCTCAAACAGAGTATATTGACAAGGTTTTGCAACGTTTCAATATGGAGAAGGGAAAGGCATTGAGTGTTCCATTGCCACCATATGTGAAACTTAGCAAACAAGATTGTCCTGTGTCTGAGGAAGAACATGCTGAAATGGATAAGATCCCATATGCGTCTGCAGTGGGTAGTTTGATGTATGCAATGATTGCTACTCGCCCAGACATTGCATTTGCAGTGGGAGTAGTAAGTCGATACATGTCAAACCCAAGCAAGAAACATTGGGAGGCAGTGAAAGGAATATTGAGATACCTGAAAGCTACAAAGAGTATGCGTATATGCGATGGGGGTCAGGAGCTAAGTGTAAAGGGTTTTACAGACTCAGATTATGCAGGTGACTTAGACAACCGAAGGTCTACGTCAGGGTATGTCTTTACATTGGCTGGTGGAGCAGTATCATGGCGTTCTAGATTACAAGATTGTGTTACTCAGTCTACTACAGAGGCTGAATATGTTGCATCATCAGAGGCATGCAAAGAATCAATTTGGCTTAATCGACTAGTAACAGATTTGGGAATCAAAGAAGAGATGCCTGTGTTATATTGTGATAGTCAAAGTGCTATACAATTGGCTCGCAATCCAGTTTATCACTCAAAGACAAAGCATGTGGATGTGAAGTATCATTTCATCAGGGAAATGATCGAGGATAAGCAACTTCAGCTTGTCAAAGTTTACACCACAGAAAATCCTGCTGATCTACTTACAAAAGGACTTCCCTCAGAGAGCTTTGCGCATTTTTGCAAGCAGATAGGTGTAGGGTAGTACATCACTTCTCTACATCTCTTGTATATTAGCTTGTATAGTAGCTTCTCTCACATTTAAAGTACCACATTGGACTTTAAGTGGGAGGTTGTTGGGGTATAAAGCCCAATGTGGTCGCCCAGGTAAGTGGGCGGGCCGCCAGGTATGTACACATATTCTTTTGTAAAAACCTAATAAGAACTCACTATGCTCTACACATTACAGTAGAGCGAGTTCACCATATCGTCCTGCTCTTCTTCTCGCACTCTCTCTCGTGTCGCACTTCTGCTCGTACTCCTTCAGATACTAATGAAGCACTGTTCCAAAATGAAAACTTTTCAGAACCCTTCTTATCATATGACCAATACATGTCAAGGAGGAGACATGAGTCAATACATACGCAAGGCATTGACCAACAACAAACAAAATTTACATGTCCAGAAACGTATTATCAAAAATCAACAACCATGCAGGGAACCAGGCAAGTTTGGGTACGATGTACAGATCTAGCCGAGGCACAATTCCAGTAAAAGCGAAAAAATATAAAGTTTGGATAAGGCAAGATAGCCTAATTCCTATAAAAAAGGGGACAGAAGAACAGACAAGACACCAACAGCCAGTAAAGCTTCAAAGAACCATAGTCAATCAATCAAATACGCAACGGACTATATTGGTATCGCGGCCAAAATTACCAATTCAGAACGTGCCAACAACACAAGTATGGAGGCCAAAGATGACCATCGAACAGTTATCTACAACTGTCAATGCCAAGCCAAATCATGCAATCAGCACGAGGAAACAAGCAGAATCCACAACAATAACTACAAGGATCTATAAGACCCAAGTCATCCAAGGGAAAAGAAAGAATGTTCCACCAGAACATGCAACAAAATATACAACAATATCGACTTCAAAGGATCCACATACGCCAATTCAAAAACAGAGGTGGAAAACAATCAAACAAAGAGTGGCAAATTTACAACTTCTTCTTGCAAAGAAAATCTGCCAGCCAACTCAGGCTACCACAGGAAACCTCAACGACAAATGCCAATAAGCGAATCGCTTATACCTTCCTCTTACACCGCATAAATTCTTTCTACATGCATTGACTGTACATACATATAGGGCTACATTACAAAGCTTGCATTAGCACGAGTTCACACCCATGCACATCACATACCCTTGACGATACCCTGTCGTCCGGAAGGACTCCAACTAGGAGGGGGGGAGGCATTCTAAATGCGGACTCACGTCATATATTAGAGGGCAATGTTTGTGATTAATTTTTCAACCATTTTTACGTTTTATTGTGTGATTTTGGGAAAAAGAATATACCCTCGTAATTAATCAAAATTGGGGACCAAATGAGCCCCTAGGGATGTGTATATACTATAAAGAGAGTCAAATCTGGCCAAAAAACGTCGAAAAATAGCAAAAAATAGGCCAAGGTTGACGATTATGAGTGAGAATGTACATAGACGAGAGAAAAGTGAGCTATAAAGTGTTTTGATTTTCATTGGTATTTTTATAGTTTAGAATTGCTATTTTCGGGTTATTTTGGGATTTATTTGCTTTATTTTAGCCATTTTCTAGCAAAAAATATAGAAAAAAATTCCGTAATCCAGATGGAAACACAACAGAAGAGATGCCTGATCAGAGCAAGGTAAAGAAGACACAGGAAAAAAAGGGACTGCAAAGGTGACAGGGCAAAAATGGCCACCGTCATGACGGGACCTCCAACAGGAGAAATCTGCAAAAATTGTAGAATTGGAGCAACCGAGGTCCAAATCAAGAAATTTGCGAGCCTAAACCGCATCTCGCAAAAAGTTATGGCCAAAGGTAAAAGATGGGAAAATTTCATGTCGGAGTCTCGATTACATATAGAGAGGCTAAGCTAGAAATCTCTCATTTGAGTCATTTTCCATTGTGAGAGAGAGAGAGAGATCTCCCTACAGCAGTTGAGACTTCCGGGAGCTCATCCATCGCGCACGGTCACCAGATCGACATCAGATATGAGAGGTATGCTCGTCAACACTGACTCTAAGTGTTGTTTACTTTAGTTGGTCGCAAAACCTCGCCAGCACCACAATCACAACCTGTGCACACATACTGTAGACCGGTTGTTAGGAAGACCTAGAGGCCACCAAATGGAACCAAAATTGAAAGGCACAATGCCTATAGCTTAGGGATCCAGCCTATGACCTCGGAAAGCGTGAAGGAAGCCGCCCAGAAAACCCTAATTTCACAGGACCTGCAAAAGGGCACCTGAACCAAAGTGATCGGAAATGAGCCAAAACTCATAGGCAGCAAGCCGATAACCTTGACAAACCAACTGAATGGTTAGACCATGAAAAAGTTCGTCAAAACGGAGCCTAAAGTCCCTATCTGATAGAAACTGTGCAAAGCGTCACGATACTCTAACGGGCCAACCAAGTGACCAAATGACACCAAATTTAACAAGGTACATCCAAAAGAGGTCAACTACGAGTTGGAATGTGTCCACTCAAGAAAAAGCTCTTCTACTAGGGCAAATGCCAGCAACAGGCCAGAAAGATGTCCAAATGGTTGTTCTTGGTGATGTAAACACCAAAACAACAAATGACTGGTTTGACGGAAGGTCAAAAGGAAATAAAAGACAGCCGGAGTCATACAATGACCAAAAGGAACGACGACCATCACCTAAGTGGTCTAGTTCGACTCCAGAACCAGCTAAGTGCTGCAACAGGGAGTACACTCTTCTAAATTGATTAAAACTTGATGTGTGTGTGTGTCTAGGAGAGCCTACTAACACCATTGTGATCAACTAACATAAAAAAACTTGTAAAAATGACTAGGTACTCCATCTATCGCGATAGACTTGCTATTACAATTAGACAAGTAAAATTTTGATTTTGACTTCATGAGGGGTGCTAATTGTTAAGTATGGATCCTGATTTACCCTTGTAATTTTTTGTGGTAAAAGCGCACATTTGTAAGGCCCCCATTATGAGGAGAAGCCATCGTGCGTGAAGGAAAATCACTCACCGGAAACCAAAATTTTCGCGGACAAGAATCAGGGACAACTTTAGAGGCCTTGGGGGCGGAGGCCCCCGACTCCGCCTGCGAGACTTTTTTTTTGCCGAAATATTCCTTTTCGTCGGAATATTATGGCCGGACGGAGGCCGGAAAGAGGTCGGAAAACAACCGTTCAATTGGTCGGTGGTTAGAAGTCAATGGCCGGTGGCCGGTGGCCGAATTCAATGGCCGGTGGCCAAATTCAAAAGCGGACTCGTCTTCTCAAGGGCGGCCACACATGGGCGGATTGGAGGGTCCGATTTGGACTTATTCGCACAAGGGTGGCTACACATGGCTGTCTCTCATAAGAGAGGGCAACCCTTTTGGCCTATAAAAGGAGGCCATTTCTACACACATTTCATAGTGTGAAGTTGATGCAACAAGGTGAGTGTGAGGTGGTGAGAGTGAAGCAAGGCGGGAGCTCTATCAAGGGTTTAATCCCTTTGTAAACTACTTCTTCTTTTGAAGTGCTAAAGCCATTGAGTGGCTGCTTTCCCGTGGACGTAGCCCACATTGGGTGAACCACGTATATCGTGTGTACTCTCTCTCTCTCTCTCTCTACTCTATAATCTCTTATGTGTGAAATCTATCTCTCTCCATTAAGTAATCTACTCAAATATCTATTTAGCTACGTCTTCTTTCCTAACAACTGGTATCAGAGCAAGGTTTGCTCGTAGCTAAATTATCTCAAGGAAAGGATTCCTTGAATTGAGTGGGAGTTATGGCGGAGGAAGGGAAGCTCAAGATTGAGAAGTTCAACGGCAAAAACTACCAACATTGGAAGATGCAGATTGAAGACTATCTCTACCAGAAGGACCTCTATTTGCCACTAGGCGGTCTTGCGAAGAAGCCCGCAACAATGGCAGATGAAGCATGGATTGTCCTTGATCGAAAGGCACTGGGAACAATCCGGTTAAGCTTGGCGTCAACGGTGGCCTTCAATGTTTCGGAGATGAAGACCACGGAGGACTTGATGAAGTCACTTGACGACTTCTACGAGAAACCATCAGCATCCAATAAGGTATTTCTTATGAAGCGCTTGTTCAATCTAAAGATGGCAGAGAATGGTTCAGTTGCAAAACACCTAAATGACTTTAACACAAACATAAGTCAACTTTGATCGATAAAAATCAATTTCGATGACGAAGTGCGAGCTCTCCTTATACTATCATCTCTAACGGATAGCTGGGACAACCTTGTGATGGCTGTAAGTAATTCTATCTCTGGCACAAATACTCTTAAGTTTGATGATGTTGTGGGTGTTCTCTTAAGCGAGGAAATGTGAAGGAGAAGCACAGAAGAATCATCAAGTGCTGCACTATAAGTGGAAACAAGAGGAAGGCCTAAGGAGAGGTTCAAAAACCAAAAGGGTCGTGATCGCTCAAGGCGGAGCAAGTCACGCACAAAGTAAGTTCTTGAAGGTTGGAACTGCGGCAAGAAGGGCCACGTCAAGAAGGATTGCTGGTCCAAGAAGAAGAAGGAGACAGAGTCTCAAGAAAACAAGCCAACATCGGAGGCCAATGTGGCAGGTAAAGTAGAGCAAGATGCTCTAATTCTCTCATTAGACAATGTGTCTAATTCCTGGATAGTAGATTCCGGGGCTTCATTCCATGCGACACCACACAAGCAACATTTCCAAGACTACACCAAAGGTAATTTTGGGTATGTATACTTGGGAGATGATGAAGCTTGTGAGATTGTCGGCAAAGGTACAGTTTTTGTCAAAACTGCTAACGGAAATGAATGGAAGCTTAAAGATGTTAGGCATGTTCCTTCTCTTCGCAAAAATTTGATCTCTACAGGACAATTGGACGATGAAGGTCACAACATTGCATTCGGAAACAAACGGTGGAAGATCTCAAAGGGATCTTTGGTGGTTGCCAAGGGAGAAAAAGTCGGTACACTTTACTTGTGTACTGTTAGCACGCAACCTTCAGCTTGTGCAGCAACTACAGAAGTTGACAGTGCGGTGTGGCACTACCGACTTGGGCATATGAGTGCCAAAGGAATGCAAATCCTTCAAACAAAGAAGCTTCTACCAGGTTTGAAAGAAGTGGACTTAGAGTTCTGTGAAGATTGTGTTTATGGTAAACAAAAGAGGGTAAAATTTCAAAAATCAGGAAATGAAAGAAAAAATAAAAAACTTGAGTTGGTTCATTCTGATGTTTGGGGTCCTGCAAGTACACCATCACTTGGTGGCTCATTGTACTATGTAACATTCATAGACGATGCGACTAGAAAAACATGGGTTTATGTCATGAAGAATAAATCCGATGTATTTTCCATATTTCAAAGGTGGAAAGCCTTTGTGGAGAATGAAACAGGTACCAAGGTTAAATGCCTCAGATCCGACAATGGAGGTGAATATTGCAGCCAAGCTTTTGAAAGCTTTTGTGCTAGCAATGGCATTCGGAGGCAAAGGACAACCCCAAGGACACCTCAACAAAATGGGATTTCGGAAAGGATGAACAGGACAATCATGGAGCGAGCACGAAGCATGTGGCTACATGCAGGCCTACCGCTTGAGCTTTGGGCGGAAGCTGTAAGTACGTCTTTGTACTTAATCAATCGGTCACCCTCAACGGCATTGGATGCGGGAGTTCCAGAAGAGGCATGGACAGGCAAACCGGTGAATTATGCATTTCTCAAAGTGTTTGGGTGTGAGGCTTTCATGCACATAGATAGAAGCCTAAGATCAAAGCTAGATGCAAAGTCCAAAAAGTGTTTCTTCATTGGCTATGGAGAAGGAGACTTTGGGTATCACCTATGGAATCCTGAAGATGGTAAAATCTTAAGGAGTAGGGATGTAATTTTTAACGAACAAAATATGTACAAAGATTACTTGGAAAGAAAACAAACAAAAGAAACAGGTGATGAGTACATGGAGCTTGAGGACGATGAAGACTCAAGGACTGCAAACAGTGACAATGTGCAACAACGTCAACCAAATGAGGAGCCTCAACCTATTCCCCAAAGATCGAGCAAGTAGACGTCCAGAAAGGTTTGTTCCTTCCTTCAACCATCTCTTGATCTCAGATTCTGGAGAGCCGGAATCATATGAAGAAGCTATGCAACATGAATCCAAAGAAGAATGGACGAAGAGCATGCAAGTGGAGATGTACTCACTACATCGCAACCAAACATGGGAGTTGGTTGAGTTGCCTAAAGGTAAGCGGGCACTTCAAAACAAATGGGTGTACAAGCTGAAGGAAGAAGAAGGTGGGAAGAAAAGGTACAAGTCTAGGCTTGTGGTAAAAGGTTTTTCTCAAAAGAAAGGTATTGACTTCAATGAAATATTTTCTCCTGTTGTAAAAATGAACTCAATTAGTCTTGTCTTAAGCCTTGTGGCTGCTCATGATTTAAATCTCGAGCAAATGGATGTAAATACGGCATTCCCTCACGGTGACTTAGAGGAGGAAATCTACATGCTTCAACCAAAGGGGTATGAAGTAAAAGGTAAGGAGAAAATGGTTTGCAGATTAAAGAAGAGCTTGTATGGTTAAAAGCAAGCATCAAGACAATGGTACTTGAAGTTTGATCGATGGATGTTGGATCATGGATTCACAAGATGCAACTCGGATCACTACGTTTACACGAAGAATTTGGGAGATGGGAAGTTCATCATCCTAATGTTGTATGTTGATGACATGCTGATTGCAAGTGCTAACATGCGGGACATCAAAGACCTAAAAGAGGCGTTGTCCAAATCTTTTTCAATGAAAGATTTAGGTGCTGCAAAGAGGATACTTGGTATGAAAATATCAAGGGACAGGACGAAGAAGACAATAAAGCTATCTCAAGAAGATTACATCAAGAAGGTATAGAAAGGTTTGCAATGCAAAATGCAAAACCAATTTCTACACCTTTGGCTGGTCATTTTAAACTAACGAAGGATATGTGTCCAAAGACACAAGAGGAGATAGCCTATATGTCTAAAGTTCCATATGCTGCAGCGGTAGGTTCTGTAATGTATGCTATGGTTTGGACAAGGCCAGACATTGCACATGTAGTGGGAGTTGTGAGTAGGTTCATGGACAACCCAGGTAAAAAGCATTGGCAAGCTGTGAAGTGGATTCGTAGGTATCTAAAAGGGACAACAACAAATGCTTTGTATTTTGGAGGAACTGATATTTTTCTAGAAGGGTATGTTGATGCAGATATGGCAGGTGACAAAGATACTCGAAGGAGCACTACTGGCTATGTGTTCACGGTTGGAGGCACAGCAGTAAGTTGGGATTCAAAGCTGCAGAAAGTGGTTTCACTTTCTACCATGGAAGCAGAGTATGTAGCAATGACAGAGGCAAGCAAAGAAATTCTATGGCTTCACAGATTCTTAGAAGAGATTGGATTCAAACAAGACAATTGTGTCTTGTACAGTGATAGCCAAAGAGCTATCCATCTTGCGAAGAACTCAGCCTTTCATTCAAGGACAAAGCACATTGAGGTGAGATATCACTTCATACGCACTCTTTTGGAAGAGGGACAACTAAAGCTAGGAAAGGTGCATACAAGTGAAAATCCTGTAGACATGTTTACAAAGGTGGTCAACAAGGAGAAGTTGAGCTTTTGCTCATCTTCAATCGGCATTGAAGGATAAGAAGCCAGAATGGAAAGTAGTCACAGGTTTGGTTTGGAGATCAGTCTCCAAGTGGGAGATTGTTAAGTATGGAGCCTGATTTACCCTTGTAATTTTCTGTGGTAAAAGCGCACATTTGTAAGGCCCCTATTATGAGGAGAAGCCATCGTGCGTGAAGGAAAATCACTCACCGGAAACCAAAATTTTCACGGACAAGAGTCAGGGGCAACTTTAGAGGCCTTGGGGGCGGAGGCCCCCGACTCCGCCCGCGAGACTTTTTTTTGGCCGGAATATTCCTTTTCACCGGAATATTATGGCCGGACGGAGGTCGGAAAGTGGTCGGAAAACAACCGGTCGGTTGGCTGGTGGTTGGAAGTCAATGGCTGGTGGCCGGTGGCCGAATTCAATGGCCGGTGGCCAAATTCAAAAGCGGACTTGTCTTCTCAAGGGCGGCCACACATGGGCGGATTGGAGGGTCCGATTTGGACTTATTCGCACAAGGGCGGCTACACATGGTTGTCTCTCATAAGAGAGGGCAATCCTTTTGGCCTATTAAAGGAGGCCATTTCTACACACATTTCATAGTGTGAAGTTGATGCAACAAGGTGAGTGTGAGGTGGTGAGAGTGAAGCAAGGCGGGAGCTCTATCAAGGGTTTAATCCCTTTGTAAACTACTTCTTCTTTTGAAGTGCTAAAGCCATTGAGTGGCTCCTTTCCCGTGGACGTAGCCCACATTGGGTGAACCACGTATATCGTGTGTACTCTCTCTCTCTCTCTCTCTCTACTCTATAATCTCTTGTGTGTGAAATCTATCTCTCTCCATTAAGTAATCTACTCAAAAATCTATTTAGCTACGTATTATTTTCTAACACTAGCAAAGAATAAAGACCACAATTATCAAATCAAAGTGCAAAATTGATCTCTCTTAGCCAAGTAACCTAGTCTATCGCGATAGACTTGATATTACAATCTTTGGGGGAAAGGCTTTTCAAAATTTTCACAAGATAGATTTGGGGAAGCATATGGAGGCAGTAATCCAAATTTGGTGACAAGATGGACTCATATGGCAAGCCGAGATAGAAATGACAACAACTCAGAGTCAGAACAGGACATCTCAAGGGCAAATAGTTAAAATTCACATATGAGAGGTCAGGAAACCTTACATCAACTAGAAGAAGGCAGACAGATGATCACAGAGCCAAAATATGACAAAATGTCACTAAGTTCCAGTCTACGCGATAGACTAAGTAGAGTGATACTAGGCCATCTTGTCAAAAATTGGAATTAACAGTTGGCTTCAGCATGATGCAAGAGGACTACCCACTAAGTTTGAGCCCAAAACAACACAAAATGAAGGAGATAGACCAACATCTCCTTCAAAGGAATCTAGAAAAATGGGAGTTGATCCAAAAAGGGGTCACTTGACATTCATTTGAGGTGACATTGGGATCAGATAATGTGCAAGGTAGGAGAAACCAACTGGTGGAGTCACAACTGCAAAATAGGACCCTTGTCAAAAGATGGCCAGTCTATCGCGATAGACTGGGCAGAAATTGCAAATGAACTGATTTTCAGTCTGGGACTATAGGGTGACCTTACATGCCCTGTGAATATACACCACACAAAATTTCAAGGCATTTGGACTTGTTCCCCTTCACCAACAACATTAATTTGAAGCCGCCAGAGTCGGACAATGAAAGAGCTTGTCTATCTGCTAACATTTTACCTTAACTCATCTTGGGATTAAAAAGGCTCATCTAGATGTATGATTAAGTGGTAATCAATTTAGAAGAGAAGTACTATGTTTGTACATTAACTGTTATTTGTGAATACAGGATCCATGGATGCTTCTCCGGGAAAAAGAAAAGGCAAGAACCTGGCAACGGAAGGTGCGATACCCTATGCACTTCTACCCAATTCACTAAAGCCAGCGGCCACGTGGATACTTGCAGACGTGCAACAGGCAGCAGCGTTTCAAATCTATCAAGGTTCATATGTGGATGACAAAGGAAATTTAGTGGATACAGTGATGATCCCCAAGGAGGCAGAAAATTACCTGAAAAGATCACCGCAAAGGTCATGGCTCAAAAAAGTTGGCTTGTGGAACTTTGTCTCACTACCACCTAATTGAAGAGGGTACAACACCTAATTGAGACTATCCAAGAAGATGGAACTTGCAGAGTGGCAGGCATGGATAATGGAGTGATGGAGATCCAGATCACCAAGGAGATCATCAAAGAGGCATTGAAATTGTCTGATCAAGGAGTCAACATGAGACAAAGAAGGAAAAACCTCACAGTCTACTTGCAAAAGTCCAAACTCACTTCTTTCTAACTCATAGCAAACCCGGAAGTAAGAGAACTGACATAGATATACAGTCAGTGTTTGTTGAGCTACAGCAAAAGACCGCCAAGATACACTACACAACACGGGAGCATCTCAACAACACTGACATGGGCTATGGGAATGACACATGAGTTCTATATAGATCACGCATCATATCTGTTTGAAGAAGTGACAAAGCTATGGGGGCAGGACATACCAAATTAGATTGCAGGAGGAGAAGTCCTCACTTGGCCATAGGCGCGGCAGATCAGTTGCCACCTGCTCCTCATCAGAACGACTGGCTGGTATTAAGAGAGAATATCGAAGACAGATCACAAAGGCGAGTACAGGCCTCTATTAACACCATTGGAGGACGCACACTGGAAAGAGTAACCAGAAGTACACAAGAAAAGATGGAAGAAGAAAGAAGAACTGAAGAGGAAGATGTCCGACTAAAGAAGCGGAAAGCGGAAATGGAAAACAACACCAGATTGCAGAAGGTAGCAAAAATGGAAAGAATGCTAGAAGGATTTGTTCTCAAGAGATCTCTACAAGGCGATGTAGGCGCCACTTGGAAAACTTCTAGTAGCACTTACACATTGAGAACGAAGAATAAAAACAACCCAGCTTTTGAGTTGGACTGGTTCGAGAGGTACATCCAAGAAAGAAATGCTAGGGACAAACCAGAATTGCTACTAGAAGAGGAGGATCTCCAAACTTTGAGAGATCAGTTAAGGCCAACTTCACGAGATCAGGAAACACCACCTCCATCTCCAAGGCAAGAGACAAGTGAGAGGCAATCAACCCCACCTGCTGACTCTCCTTCGCATTTAGAGAGCTCACATCGTGATGAGATAGTTCATACACCACCCAGTGAAGAAGAAGAAGAAAGAATAGATGGTCACCCAAACAATGGAACCATATCACAAATTGATAAAGGCAAGCAAAAAGAGGTGGATCAGACAAAAGAAAAAGCTTCCTCCTCTCAAGAAATTGAGCTGGAAGCTACTATAGATGAAGATTTACAGTCAATGGAGACCCTACTGAACCGAACAAGACTGCACATTCAATGGTTAGCTGATCAAAACATGTCCAACAAAACGAAGTTAGAAAAAACCCATCAAGAAGTTCTGAGACTGCGGGAGCAAAGAGATGACACTCTAAAACTGATCAACATCAGAGATGCTAAGATCTTGGGGCTCAAAAGCACAGTAAATCTCCTCAAGGAAAATTTACAGGAGTCTGAAGATTTCAATGCCATTTGTGAAGATACAATCAATGTATTTCTTGAAGATGTCAGTGACAGAGATGAACACATCCAAAGGTTGGAAAAAGAAAAGCAAGATGCGCTGGAGACAGTCAAAAGTTTGCAAGTCGTCATCGATGACTTACAAATTGAAGTCAAAGATTTGAGAGCAGTAATAACAGATATACAAGCAAGGGAAATAGAACGAGCAAAGAAACAAAAAACGTCGATACCAACAACACCAGTAGTCCACCCGCAAGAAGAAGTGGCTGCACTGAAGAGAGAGCTGGAGTTGGAAAGAAAACAATGCTTAATGATAGCCGAAAGTGCGCTTAGAGCAGAGGATCAATTACAAAGGCAAATTTCAGACTTACAAAGTGAACAACAACAAGGACCAGCTCATGATAGTGAAATAGAAAGCATTGTTTCCAAATCCCTTAGGGAGGAAAATGAAAATTCTCACATCAGGGTAAAAGAGTTAGAGGAGTCTGCAGCTCAAAAAGAGATGGAATTTCAAGCTCTCCAAATCAATAGTAGAACAATGGCGGCGCAAATCGCAAGTCTTCAAACTGCAAGGCAACACCAAGGACAGGTACGAGTGCACCTGGAGCAAGCAGCCACGGATTTGGCTGGACTCGTAGAAATATATGGGGGTGAAGATGACTATGAGGAAGAATCAGATGATCAAGAGGCCCCAGATACACAGACTGATCAACCTGGCTCTAAAGACCAAGGAATAGACAAAGATTCAGTCACGAGATTTGAAGAGCAGAAGCTGGCGGAGCAAATGGAAAAGCAATCAGAGATGATGTGGTACAAGGCCATGCAACTAGAAAAGGAGATGCTACAAGGGCTCTCCAGATTAGGTAAGACGGCAGCAGAGCTACGGGAGGAATGGAATGCCCCTATGTTACCCTATTCTCTGCTGAAATACAAAACTCTGACACATCAACGACAGTTCGCAACAGAAGAACAAGTGCCAGTGTTTGAAGGAGAATTACAGGATCGGGAACAGCAAAATAGGATAGTAGATAGCCAGCCAAAGTGGAGGCGTCAATGGATTTTGGATCACCCTAATAACCTAATCCACTTAGTCAATGCACCGCCTGAGCTGAGGAATGATAGAACCTTTTGCCCAACGCCCCGAACATACACTCACAGCCAACATAAAGCACTACAAAGCAGAAATCCTACATGGCTGAATTATCCAGTATTGCCAGGGCCTGCAGAAGGAGAGAGAATATCCAGTTCTTACATGGTGAAAACCCTTCAGGGCGCCATCGCAGAATTCGGAGGCTCTCCCGACCTATCTTGCAAGATGCTATGTAAAATAGCTCGAACCTTTTTGGCCTGTCTCACAGTGTTCTCAGAAAGCTGGACTTCAGAGTATATGAATACAGAAAGAAGCATCTCAGAGCTGTCATATGATCTAAGTGGGCCGCCTACAGAGCCAGTGTTGTATGCCTACTTCAGACGGCTGATGTTTCTGCCAAGCTACCATCTCCAAACATTCAAAGAAGCATTTTACACAGGCTCTTCATGTACAAATCCAAAATTTTTGGCCCATTAATGGCAAGCAAGTCTATGCGATATGATGCGTTTCTACATCAAATCAACCAAGAAGGATGACAACGACACTGAAGACAAAGACGATCATGTCGTGGTAGACATGAATTAGGAGGGGGGGAGTGTTGGAGCCCAACTTTTCCAACTGTTGTAATGAGCCCACATTGTAAAGCCTATCAAATTCCCATTTTTATGTCAAAGACGTCTTATCATTTTGATCCACTTGTCTGGGTTATGTAAAGATTAATCACTCAGTCAGGACCCATACTTGTTCCCACTTTGTAATTATGAGGAAGAGAACCCCATGTACATTTTTTGAGCTAAGGTGACTAAAGTATAAAAGTCACCTTAGAACCATTTTTTGATATAACATTTTTGAATATTAATCCTGTGTCGTACGAGTCTGAGAGAGAGAGAGAGAGAGAGAGAGAGAGAGAGAGAGAGAGAGAGAGAGAGAGAGAGAGAGAGAGAGAGAGAGAGAGAGAGAGAGAGAGAGAGAGAGAGAGAGAGAGAGAGAGAGAGAGAGAGAGAGAGAGAGAGAGAGAGAGAGAGAGAGTGTCTTATCCTCTTCGCTACGCGCTTCTCTCTCACCGGATTCACGACGTGACCACATCATCGCGGTAGTCTCTCCGAGAGCTACGCGCCCACACCACGCATTCATATTTTTGAGCTGTTCGCGATCGATCCTTCCTCGAGCTTGTTTTGCTTGTAAGTAACACAAACAATGTCTATTTTCAACAATCAAGTGCTCTATGGAATGAGAAAGAGATTAGCTACACATAGATATTCATAGACTTAGGTTTCGCCCACTTTTGGATTATGACCTATGAGTCTATCGTGACTGTAATCGAGATAACTAAGGTTCAAATCTGGTGAGATTAGACTTATAGGTAAGTATATCCTATTGAGAGGATGGTGCCTAGTAAGTTTGATGCGATTCCGAGTTCATTGGAGGTGTAAACGGTGTTGTGAGCGTTTAGGGATAGAGTGGGTTGCATTCTACCAGGGTTAGTGATTGATGCATCATAAAAGTGCGTATGTGTAGATTGGTCTCAGCCTGACAAACTAACAAGATTGCCTACGTGCACCTACGGGTTAGTCGTGTCATCGGATGATAAGTATGTTGTCTGTGTCGTGCTTGCGAGCATGAACAGGGGAGTAGTTTTTCCATAAAACATTCTCCCATTGTGAGCATTGATATACTTTCATAACATAGGTCTTGAGTAGATCTAGAATCATAAGGTTAGCTTCACTTTGGCCATGTGTTTATGAGTGATAGGCCGGCTGAGGAGAAATTTAGCCTTGTACCTAGATTCTCAAAGAGACCCTTCCAAAAATTACTCGTCATTCGAGGATCTCTATCCGACACTATTAATGTTAGCAAGCCATGGTACTTGAAAATATGAGATATGAAGAGAGTTGCCATTTGATGTGCCTTAATAGTCTTTTTGGCAGGTATAAAATGTCGTTGTTTGCTAAACTTGTCGACTATTGTCCATATTCCCGTATTCCCATGGATAGACTTGGGTAATCCAAAGATAAAATTCATGGATATACTCTCCTATGGTGAATTAGGAATTGGCAATGGATGGAGTAATCTAGGTTTCTTCCCTCTATCATACTTTTTCTTTTGGCATGCCACACATTTTGAAACATATTATATGTCTACTTTCATGATATGCCAATAGAAATCCATTTCTACTCCTCAAAGAGTAGGTTGAATTCCTCAATGGCCCGCACAGGGAGGAGCATGGGATTCATACATTACTTTCTCATGAAGGGAGTTACTAACATATAGCCTATGCCCATGGAGAAGATAACCATCCTGTAAGGTGAATGGTTCTTCTTTCTTCCCTAAGGAAAGGGCTGAAATTATATCCTTGAAATCAGGATAAGTGGCATACTCATCTATCATAGAAGATAGATAATTGTGAGTTGCTATAGATACTGCATTCACTCTTGGTCAACGTGATAGTGTATCGGCCACTTGAGTGTGCTTGCCAATAATATGAGCAATATGAAAATTAAAATGTGAAAGAATTTTTTTCCACCTCACTTGTTTGTCAAAAAGGTTGGTTTGCGTCATGAAGTACTTAGAGAGTACTTAAGACTTTGGTGATCCATTTGTAGGATGAATGGACTTCCCAAAAGGTAATGCTTCCACGTATCTAGGGCATGTAGAATATGTTGGAATTAGGATTGCAGAGAAACGCACACAGCTTGGAGAAGACAAAGGAAGCTCAAGGCACACAATAGAGAGTGTGTTACTTAGTGTGCAATGGAAAGATAGATAGCCCTAGAGTGATGGGCGTATATATAATGCTCGGGGAAAAAAACCTCCTAAAGAGAAAAAAAATGCCCCGGCGGTCCTAGTGTGTTCACACACATCACTACCACATGTATATGGTAACAAATCCCCGCTAGAGTGATGCGGTGAACGAGAGCTGGCACATGAGTAAAGGGAAGTGCCATGCCCTAAGGACACGATCAGTCCAGAAAGGGGAGTAAGCCCAAAGCTTTGCGGAAAGCTTCAAGCTTCTCATGAGACAATGCCTTTGTGAAAAGATCTGCAAGGTTGTCCTGTGTTGGCACATAAGCCAAGTTGATCTCTCCTGCTGAGAGCCTCTCCCTGACATAGTGGTAATGCACCTCAATGTGCTTTGTGTGAGCATGAAAAACTGGGTTCCTCGCAACTGCCAATGTGCTCTGACCGTCAGTGTAGATAGTGTTGGCAGTGTCCTGTCCAACACTTAAATAAGCCATAAGGCGTATGAGCCATACACACTCAACCGTAGCTGTGAAGACTGCCCTGTACTCAGCCTCACAACTTGAAGTGGTCGCTGCAGTAGGTTGATTCTTGCTCAACCATGATATACATGAATTGCCAACCATGAAACAAAAACCACTTGTGGACACTCGCATGTCAAAACAACCAGCCCAATCTCAGTCCGAAAAAGCATGTAAGTCTGGCGGTAATGATCCCCCCTTGGGATAAAACAAGCCAAGATGTGAAGTGCCATTAAGGTAGTAGAAAATCCTCTTGACATCCTGTCAATGCTTAGACCCTGGGATATGCATAAATCTGTTGACGTGTGAGACTGTAAACTGAATATCTCGCCTCATGTCGCATACATAATTGAGGCAGCTAACAGCAGTTTGGTAAAGAGTAACATCAGCACGATCACCAGCATCATGTAGACTCAACTTCAAACCTGTTTCCATGGGAGTGGCAATAGGTTTGCAATCCTCAAGTCCAAACTTACATAGCAATGTCTCTATGTAAATTTTCTGACACAAGGCAATACCACCATCACACTGCTTAAACTGTATACCCAAGTAAGGATGCAACAACCCCAAATCTTTCATCTTGAAAGTAGCATTCAAATTAGCCTTAAAATTCAGCAATATGTCTCTCATTTGGTCCAGTGATCAACAAATCATCGACATAAAGAACCACAATGAGAAGTACATCACCCTCACACTTTACATACAATGTGCTTTCTATTGGACTGTTACGAAAGCCTCGTTCAACCAAATGAGTGTCAGCTTTCTCATACCAAGCACGAGGAGATTGCTTCAACCCATACAAAGCCTTCTTACATCTGCACACTTTGTCCTCTTGTCCTTTTATGAGAAAACCGCGAGGCTGCATTACATAAACTTCCTCAAATATGTCACCATTCAAGAAAGCAGTAACGATGTCTGATTGCTGTATATCCCAACCAAAATGAGCTTCCAATGAACATAGAAAATGCATAGTAGTCATACGACAAGTGGGAGAAAAGTTCTCTTCATAATCTATGCCTTTTTGTTGTGCATAACCCTTTGCAACAAGTCGAGCATTATGGCGATCAATCTCACCATCTGGCTTGCGCTTCAACTTGTAAATCCACTTTGTACCAATGGCCTTTTTGCTAGGAGGCAAACCACATAAAGTCCATGTGTCATTTTCTATAAGTGCATCATATTCTGATTGCATGGTAGCCATCCAATTTTTTGAATTTTGTGCTTCATCAAAAGACAGAGGCTCCTCAACATCATGTAAGCTAGACACAGCCAAAGCGTAACAATTTGATGCATAAGATGCATGGCGAGAGCCTGAACGAGTACGACTAGACAAAGGTGCATCTAATTTACTATCACACAAAGTGTGCACCAGCCATTTTGGCATACCTCTAGCCTGCTCATTTTCAGCCCTTTCCTCATCAAGTACATCATGTACATCTGTATCAGTAATAGGCTGATCTGTAACATTTTCAGAAACCCCCATAGGCTGTACATTTGCCTCATTGGAACTTACATTCGTATTTCCACCACTGAAAAGAGGAAACAAAGTGTCATAAATGTCCTGTGAGCTTACATTACTGTCTCTAGTACATGATAGAAAGGGCTGAACAGAATCTTCCACAAACACTACATCCCGTGAAACCTAAATACGATTTGTTTGCGGATGATATAATCTGTAACCTTTTCTTTCAACACTATAACCAACAAAAACTGAGCTGTGTTTGTGGCACCAAAGCATATGCCAAACAGCCAAAAACACGCATGTGCTCAATAGAAGGCTTTCTATTATGCCATGCTTCATATGGAGTAATAGATTGCAAAGCTTTCGTAGGACACCTGTTAAGTACATAAGTGGAACACATGATGGCCTCAAGCCAAAAAGAATGCGGCAAAGCTTGACTTTTGACCATACATCGTGCCATTTCCGTCAGTGACCTGTTTTTCCTCTCAGCAACACCATTTTGCTGAGGTGTATAAGGCACTATACATTGGTGTGTTATCCCACGACTAGCCAAAAATGCATTAAATTCATGATACATATACTCCCCCCCTCGATCGGAACGGAGGGTGCCCATAGTACATTTCGAGACATTTTCAGCCATAGCCAGAAATTGTTTGAAGCACATAAAAACTTCGGACTTCGCTTTAAGCGGAAATACCCATGCATGCTTGGAGTAATCATCAATGAAAGTCAGGAAGTACAGGTAATTGCCCAAGGACGGAGTTTGCATGGGCCCACAAACATCACTATGCACAAGCCGCAACCTACATGTGGCCTGAACTGAACCATCCTTTGGAAACTTAGAACGCTGCATCGTACCTAAAATACAGCCTTCACAAACATGTTTGACAGGTGCTTCAAGAGGTGGCAAAGAAGCAACGCATCTTCTTCCTTGCCCTTATCACCATAATTTCCAGACAAATTTCTGCCAGCAGAAGCATTAGGAACAGAAGTTTTGCCACTCGCAGCAGAACCATAAGAAGTGGCCGCATTGCTGTTACCACCCTTTCTTTGAGAAACAATAAAAGCCTGTTCAACTGCACGCTTGCTAGTTCTGTTTTTTTTGGAAAGTGACTCTTGCAACAGCAATGTGCATAATGCATCAAACTTGACAACTTCAGGCTTCCCTTGGGTCATCAGTCTCCAAGTACTAGCAAAAGTCTGGTAGAAATCTGGTAAGGCTCATTGATATCCTTGACACCAGCAAGGAAAGTGTCCATATCATCTTACTCATCCATATTCTTTGACTCCAGCTCTTTACGCAACAAAGCAATTTTAGCCTCATTGCGGCTTGCATAAAGACCTGCTAGAATATCCCAAGCCTGTTTTGCAGATTTTGCTGAACGAATGTGACGAACAATGGTGTGCTTCACAGACAACACAATCAATGCATGAGCCTGTGCATCATTTACATCCCAACGAGCTTGTTCTGCCGTAGGCAAAACAACTCTAATAGCAGCAATCCTTGTAGCAAGACCTACAACATCCTCAACATCGCCTACATCCTGAGAACCAGGACATACATCAATGCCCTGCACAATGTTCCAGACGCCATTTGACACAAGAACATGTTGCATCATATAAGCCCACATAGGGTAGTTGTCCCCATCCAACCTGTCCTCAGCAGCAAACATCTTGAACACATCTGTGTTGTTGTCAGCCATGGTAAATGCTGCACTTGATGTGAAAACTGCCCGAAAATAGGAGAAATGGAGCGAGAACAACACGTGATATATAGCATAAACCATAGAAGACTATGAGACACCTGTTATGCAGAAAAAGGCACTGACAGAAATTCAGCACAAAATGACAAAATAGCATGTGCAATATTGCTTGTAGTGGAAACGGAGGATGAAATGCGCCCGAATAAAAAATATGAGCAGGCTTAGCCGCGACACTGAAATCGGAGAAAGTGAGCAGGCGTGTGCTGGACCAGCTGGCGACTAAGCCCGGGAGGATGCAACCTGCTCTGATGCCAATTGTTGGAATTAGGGTTGCAGAGAAATGCACACAGCTTGGAGAAGACGAAGGAAGCTCAAGGCACACAATAGAGAGTGTGTTACTTACTGTGCAATGGAAAGATAGATATCCCTAAAGTGATGGGCGTATATATAATGCTGGGGGGATAAAACCTCCTAAAGAGGGAAAAAATGCCTCGGCGGTCCTAGTGTGTTCACACACATCACTACCACATGTATATGGTAACAGAATAGCTTGTAGATCCTTTTTGTATATGCCTAATACTCGTTTATAAAAATTGAGTCTTCGACTCTCGTATGCTATGGCATGCCCCTTGAAGCAAAACTGCTCCAAGGCAATCTCCACAAGCATCACATTGGACCTCAACTGGTTGTGACAGATCCGGTAGTGTAAGCACAGGTTGATAGGTAAGCTTTTCTTTGAGCTTCTCAAAAGAATTTTTCTCTTTTGTAGTCCATGTATACTTAACGTTCTTCTTTGTTAAGTCATGTAATGGTCGTGTTATTTGTGAGAATTTTTCTATGAAGCATCTATAGTGTGCACACATACCAATAAATCTTCATAGTTCACGCCATCCTTTTATTACCTCTAACTTTATTGGATCCATATGGATACCATCTTGAGAGATAATGGGACCTAAGTATTGAATCTCTTGAAGGAAAAATTCACTTTTTTTATTAATAAAAAGTTTATTCTCTCTCAAAGCTTGAAAAATTACCTGAAGATGTTGCTTGTGCTCCTCAAGGGATTTGGAGTAGATGATGATATCGTCGAAAAACACTGTAGTAAACTTGCAGTGGGATTTAGAATTTTTCTCCATCAAACAATTGAATGCGGCCGGAGCATTTTGTCAAGCCAAAAGACATGACAAGATATTCATAAAGACCAACTGTTGTACGAAATGCAATCTTTAAAAATATCTTCATTGACTATCCTTATTTGATGATAGCCACTTTTAAGGTCAATCCTATTGACGTAGGTAGAGCCTTGTAGCTTATCAAATAGATCTTCTACCTGCGATACGAGAAATAGATCTTGTAGCTTATCAAATAGATCTTCTACCTACGGTACAGGAAATTTGTTCTTGATAGTGATCCTGTTTAGTGCCCTGTTTATCAAATAGATCTTCTACCTGCAGTACGAGAAATTTGTTCTTGATAGTGATCCTGTTTAGTGCCCTATAATCAACACACATACGGTATGTGTCATCTTTCTTCTGCACTAAAAGGACTAGTGAACAAAAGGGAGAAGAGCTAGGCCTCACCATCCCCTTATCCACCAGTTCATGTACTTGCCTCATAATATCCTCTTATTGAGCTTGGGAAACTTGATAAGGAGGCTTATTAGGTGGTGATCTGCATGGTAGAAACTCTATTCTATGGTCATCATCCCCTCATTTTGGAGGTAACTCTCCAAAGATGTCATCGATAAAAACATCTTGGAATCTATTTTGGAAATTAGACAACTCTTATTCCTCTTAATCCTACCATTTTCATTGGATAAAACATTAGGATCATGGACTTTTTAACAAAAATCACGTACGCAAAAATTGAGTTTTTTATCGACTTATCAAAAGCAGGTGAATTTACTAGAGGTATAGTACAATCAGACTCATTAGCATCTATGTACATGTTCTTTTCCCCTACGGATAAATTCCCCTTTCAGGGAAGTTCATATTGGCAGCCATGCGGTTGAACCATGATTCCCCTAGGATAACATCCTCATGTTGGAGAGGGGAGATGAAAAATTCCTCTTTGTCGATGTAGCTTTGAACATGAAGCTTGAAATTCCCAACCAAGGGAGTAACGGAGGCATGTTGTCCCTTGAAATCCCCATCGATAGTCATAGTATCTACCATCTTAGTGGCCAACTCTGTTGATATGAAGTTGTGAGTAGAGCCACGGTCAAAAAGTATAAAAGCATCATGCTCCTACCGTTCCCCAAGCATAGGAAAGGGATGTGCGCGTCTGCTGCACGTGTCGGAGCTAGGGATTTGCCGAGCACCGTGTGCGAGCCACGAAGGCTGCAAGCACACAACTAGTAGGCCTAGCAAGCTCACTGAGAGTAGGGGTGTGTCACTCACCTCCATGCGCTTGTCGCTGTGAAGGATTCCTCGCCGCGAAGAAGAGGGAGCCGCCGCCGTACTGCGCTCAACTGCCTCGCCGCCGTAGGTGCCGTCGCAATGCTCGATCACACACACACTCTCTCCCTCTCTCCCTCAAGCGCACGCACACACACACACACACACACCCACACACACCTGTGAGCACACAATCGAGATGGGGATGGAGATAGGGCAAGAGAAGTTCTTCTATTGCACACTGAGAGAATAGGTCAATTTAGGTTTAGGTGACCTTTATATGAGCTCGCCCCATTCACATTTGGGCGCCCATGCTTAGCCAACTAACCCTTGCGTGTTCCAGTTAGAGTGCGCCTCTCATCGACGATCACTCTACCCTTTTCCTATTGGACCGACAAGCCCGGTGCCTGACTGTACTAAATAAATAATACGGCGTCCGTCGTAGGCGATAGGGTGTCCGTGAGCCACGAGGGTTAACATGCCCCCCTTCCTGATGTAGATTCCGTCCTCTGAAGCTATTGAGTCGAAGCTTGTTATGTCCATGTTGTAGAGCATCTGGATTTGAATCTGCAAGGCAAAGTCATGTTTCAGCAAGCGGAATTATATGGCCATAAATCATGAGGGGAATGTAAAGTACATGTGGAAATGAGTAAATGCAAGATTTATGAAATGTTAGACTGCCATTAAGGACAAATAAATCTCACTTTGAGTAAATTAATTAATCAAGAGTTTTGGGCTTATGAGTGAGTCTATCAATTAGTTAGCTATGACTAAGGTTAAAACAACTACTCTAGTACTAGCTAAGCTAAGAAGATTATCTAAATGCAAGATTCCCTAATTGTGCTTTTCAGCTTTGATTAGCCAACTAGCTCTCACAACTGCAAACAAAAGCTTGAAATGTTAATTGTAAGCTCGATGGAAGTCTTTTAAATGTCATTCAGTTTTTTTTTTTTAATACTTTGGTTCACAATCATTTGATGTGTGTGCTTATTTTGTATGTCTGGGGCTTTTTGCTTCTAAAAGAAAAGCGCCCACACTGGGAACCTCTAGGGCTCTAGTACCATAGACAATACATGTGAGTGAAGTACCAAATCAAAACAGGATTTCTCTTCCAGCATTAGATTTTTCATGTGTGGCACTTATGTTTTTTGCTTCCATTTCCTTTGTATTCTCACTAGTGTTTCTGTTGTTTAAGTGAGCAAGCTTCTCTATGCCTTAAACATTCCTAAGGTCTCAAATACTCAGATCATTTT
The DNA here is from genome assembly GCF_014529385.1 of Adiantum capillus-veneris. Taxonomy (NCBI): domain Eukaryota; kingdom Viridiplantae; phylum Streptophyta; class Polypodiopsida; order Polypodiales; family Pteridaceae; genus Adiantum; species Adiantum capillus-veneris. Next base: position 24,606,592 of record NC_140932.1, on the reverse strand, counting down.
ATCAGCTAGGCCTAGTGGTCAAGTAATTGAGTTAACCTAAATCACGATCTCCTAATCTGAAGGCTCATCCATAAGATTAAACTCTATTTCCATCAACTTAAGCAAAGACAAATCTATACATCTATAATGGTAGATAACAAACATAACTATTGCACTCAAACAAACCATGAAAAATCATTATTAGCAATTATACATATCCACCAACATGAATCATGGAAAGTAGTACACCTGGAGGTATGGAGTTGCTCATTTCGTCGAAGCAGATGTCCTCAGCCATGTGGATGTAAGTCCTACCTAGCACATCCAAAAAACAAGCACTATAACTCTAGGAGGCATGTTAGTGTGAAAAAATTAAAACTCCCAGAAAAAAAAATCAAAACACAATCCAGACCCCTAACCTACCTATCTGTCATCCCTTTTAGAATCAAGGAAAGAGGATATTATATAAATTGGGTGGCCACCCTAAGGCTAGGACTCTATCCTCATCATTTAGATAAACGAAATCATTTTCCGTGAGGCCATAGTCTTCCTCAGTCTCTATTATTTCTTTTCATCATCCTCTTGCGCAAGCGTGTTAATCAAGAACCTCGCGATGCGTGGATACTCATCTTGTGCAAAAGAATAAGCATGTGCCACCGGAGAAACATTCGCTACTGGGTAGGGATCACTAGTTATCCATAGACGTATCAGCCATTCTAACTCCTCAAAATTTCGCTCACGCGCAAGTCTCTCTACCAAATCCCATTCGCAAGAAAGTACAGGGTAGCAAATGTGAAACACTTGAGAAAAACAAAAAGGGTACCTTTCATAAAAAATAGAAGCGCATGCCTCTGGTGAACTAGCCATCTCTGAGAATACAAATAGATTTGGTTAGGTCTTTAAAACATGAGTTGTTTTTGTGTGCTTCTTGATGTGACATGGTGAATTTAGACTTATGTGTAGGATCTGATAGGGTGCTCTCTCGTTGCTAGTCGCTCTTGCTCTTTTACTTTTTTTTTTAATAATCTTTTTTTGTTTGTTTGCTAGAATTAGTATAAGGCTTTATATATACATTCCCTAGGATTGGAGATTGAGAGGTGAGGGAGGAAGGTTGAGAGGGAAGCAAGTGGCTGATGGATGTCAGCAAACACTCCCCCCTTCCTTGGGTAGATCATACTTTTTGGAATGATGTCGTCACCTTTTGAAACCAATTTTTCCAAGTTGTTATGGGTGAAGGGTTTAACCAATAGTTTTTGATCGCTCTATGTGTTTCATCTAGTTGCAAGGGTGGTAAGGTACTCTCCCATGATTTTATTTGCAACATTGTTGTAGGTGGTGAACCTACAACGGGAGGTGCAAACTCTTTCTTGCTTGTATGGATATGTACAATGGTAGGTGGAGGTTGTGTCGAAGCTTCTATTTGCGTATAGGAATTACATGAAGAGCAAGAAGCTTCATTTGATTTCCCTGTTCCTGAGCTAGGTGGAACAAATCGTTCTTTCTTTGGTACCCAAACTAGCTCTAGAGCGGGTGTGTAACATTCCGTGATTTTTTCCTTTCCACGATTTTCAATTTGTTTTGGAGCCACAGGATTGGGTTTACATGGGCCAGGTGACAGGTAAGAGTACAATTTACGTTTGGGCACCCAGATTTGATCATTTCCTTCATAGTATCCTTGGGCTTCCAATAGTCGTTTAGGAATCCAACGCAATGTTTCTTTAAATTTCTTGGAGTGAGTGGGACGTTTCTTACGAGGCTTCCGTTTTTTAGCATCAGCCATGGTCACTAAAGAAGCTTTAGGGACCCACTTGTATGTTTTCTTTGTTATATTAGGATGGTTCTTGTGTGTCTCAAGTTTTCTTTCAACTACATCAGTTGAAGCTCCAGAGAGTTGGGCTATGGGGACGTATGGTTCAACCTCCTGGACATGCAATGTCTTGGGTTTTATTTCCTTAGGCAATATCTCAGGGACTATGGCTTGAGTGGTAGGGATAAGAGTTGGTTTTTGCGTTGTGACACCCGCAGTCCCCAAATTAATAGTGCATTTGGTGGCTATCATCCACGTGCGTCCTAGGTTTATATTACCCTCCATAGTTCCAGTAGGCATGACCAAAAAGTATTGAGCTACAACCCCATTGTCATAACTGACAGAAGTGTGCCAGATTCCAAAAACCGTAGTTTTTTTCTTGTTGACACCCTTGACTTGGATAATACTCTTAGATAGAGGTGGCTTCCCTAACTGACACCACACCCCATATGATAGCAGATTATATTTAGCACCCGTGTCCAATAAGGAGTTATATAGCACTTTGCCATAGGCACTATTTAACTCAATAGGGTATCGTAGAGGCGTGTCAGAGTCCAACCAATCATCCTCTGTTTCAACGTGGAATGCATGTGTAACTCCAAGGTTAGCCTCTCGTTGGCGTCTTATGGGTTGTTGGCGCTCTTTCGCCTCAGCTTGAGCTTCTATCTTTTTCAATTCTGTTTGAGCCTTGGATGTCTTTTTCATATGGATGGCACGTAGCTCCTCTTGGCTTAAAGGATCATAGTATCTTTTAAATTTACTCCCATTGAGGAATCCAATGGTTTCAACTCCATCAAGAGTCTCCACACGAATGGTTCCTGGTGGGGTGATCTCACATACTCTATATGGTCCTTTTTCCGTATATTTCAACTTTTTCTTTTCGTTACGCACTCCATACATAAGGACTTCATCACCAACATTGATATCTTTGTTCTTTAGATGACGATCAAACCATTTCTTCCTCCTATCTTTCTCCACAAGTGCATTTTGCACAACTAATTGCCTCTCTTCATCTAGCCTTTCAAGGATATATAATCGCTCAACTAAGGGGTTACCATCCCAACCTTCTGAGAAGCTACTCAAAGACTAGGAACGACAAACTCCCATGGCATAACCGCTTCTTGGCCATACACCATCTTGAATGGTGTGCAGTTAATGGCAACTTTATACGCAGTGCGATAAGACCATAGAGCTGATGTAAGATTTAAATCCCAATCTGTGCGATGAGCTTCCACCGTTTTGGTTAAGATAGAGATTAAGGTCTTATTGGTACTCTCAGCTTGGCCATTTGCTTGTGGATAATAAGGTGTGTATTTATGGTGAGCTATCATAAAGTTGGTAGTGAGTTCTTTTATTTCTCCATTTATAAAATGAGTACCATTGTCACTCACAATCTCAAAGGGACAACCAAATCTTGTAATAATGTTCTCAAAGAGAAACTTGGAGTTGACCTCACATCGGCCTTACATGTCGCCCTGGCTTCCGCCCACTTTGTCACATAGTCAGTGGCAACGATAATAGATCGAGATTGAGTGCTACAAGCTGCTGGACTAATTGGGCCTACAAAGTCCAAACCCCATTTTTCAAAATGGTTGAGTCACTTTAACAGGATGTAAGGGCATCCTATCCTTTCGTTGTGTGATCTTGTAAGGTTGGCATTCATCACATCCTTTTGCAAAAAGTGATGCATCCTTAAATAAGGTTGGCCACCAATAGCCTGATTGCAACACCTTTCTAGCTGTTAGTTCCCCTAAGAAATGTCCTCCGGCTATACGCATGTGGGCTTCTTGCAGTATGTATAAAACTACACCACATAACGCTTTGAAGGTATACACCCCAGTTATCTACCAACTTTCGATGAGCATCACATGCCCCTATATAATTAAGCCATTCTGCGATAGATTTATTTTCATTTATTCTAGCATGCACATTTTCTCGATACCGTCGCCTCTTATATCTCTTACTCTTCTTGTTTAATTCTTGATTATGGTCGATTTCTAGTGATAGGTTATCATCTAGGTTACCCCACTGGGCCTTGAATGGTTTGTCCCCACATTTGCACTAAGATTTAACTCAGATTCTTCATCCTCAGAGTCAATTTCAACTGATGATTCTGACCCCAAATCGTGTGGGCTATAGTCTTGTGAGGCGCTACTGGTTTCGATGCCAGTCAAATTTTCATCTTGTAGATCATCAGAAGCTATATGCATTGATTCTAGCATGTTTAAGGGTACAAGTGGTGGTATTTCATGCCCCTCAGGTGTTACCCAGGTCGTCCCCCTATTTCCCCAAGTGTCTATGGTTGCTTCTTGGTGGACCCAATCCACATTGTCCGACTCAGTCATCCCAGGTAGTACATCCATATAAGGAGAATCTTCCCCAACATCAGTGTCCGCTTTACACGTGTAACAATACTGCAATGGGGCCGAGTGAACTGTGGTGTCAGATCTATGATCAATTATAAACCTGTTTCCTAGAGGATGTGCTCGACCCGTCACAAGATCCACTCGAATGACAGAATCTTGGAACTGCAAGTAGACATGGTTTTTAGACTAGTCATGCACCATTTTTGCTTCCCTCATGAAAGGACATCCTAAGATCATCTCCGATGCCATAGTGTGTTTGGAGAAATCCATAACAATAAAGGCAATCCTTATTTTATGTCCAAAGACCTTGACCTTGAACTGGGGTTTGACTTCGCTGCTTTTTGCGATCTCTTTCGTGTTTTCTTCTTTTTCTGAGATTGGGCAATTGATGAGGCGTCTCTTTCCCCAAGAATATAATTTTGTTTTTGGAGCATCGATCGTGTGAGTACGTTTACTGGTACCACGGGTGTACTTGGTGATGGCTACTTGGTAACTGCAATCAAGTTTAATGGCGTGATCTTCGGCGCATTTGGATTATTTGGACATTGGGAAATCAAATGCTCTATGCCACATCGATTATACATGAGTGTTGGCATTGTAGACGTGCTCGCTTGATTGGTTTGCATTAGTGTGGCGTTCTTTTGTAGCCTAATAGGACACTCGGCTACACGATGTGGACCTCCACACTCATAGCATCGAAGAGGTGGTCTCTTGGCAGTGTAATTGATATTTTGGCCTCTTGTAGCAAGAGCAGCTACTTGATATACAGGTTTGACCTGTCCCCAATAGTCCTCCATGTAGTATTGTGGACTTTCTTCAAGCACATCCATCCCATAGGCAATATTAGGATCTATATCTTCCTCACAGCCTTCCAAACAAGCAATAGATGCCTCACAACCCACTTGATTCACATAAGTGATTCTCGGATGTGGTGGTTGTGGTCCTAGCACAGGAGGTGGTAAGGGTGTTGTTTGGACAACATTTTGGGCCCTAGGGACCATGTGTTGTGCTGTTTGTTCAAGAGGTGGGGCCGGCATCAATGCAGGCACTCGAGGTGTGTCTGTCCATGCTAAGGTTGGTCTATTGGCCATCGCACGCTTAAATACTATGCAATCCTTAGCTTGATGACTATACCTTCCACAGGCATTGCAATTCCCATTGAATTTTACTCTAAAAGTAGGGCACTCACTGGTACTATGCGGTCCATAGCATACTGAGCACCATTGTTGCTCCCTTCTTGGACACATATGATTATTTTGCGGCGTACGATTGTCTCTAAGACTCTCTTGAATAGCCTTGGTGAGATTTGCTAAACTCATCTCAGATATCTTTGGCTCCTTAGCAATAGGCTTTAGGGTCATTGGTTGATGCCCCGATGCTTGCGAGCTAAAAGATTTAGGCTCAACAGACACTCTTTCTCCTTGAATCATTAAATTATCCTCCAATTGGATAGCATTGGTGGTGACTGCTTCCCAAGTGGTGATACCTCTAATGACTAGGCCATTGTAGATATCCTCATGTCATAATCCCCTAATGAATCTATCAAGCAATTGATTATTATTGAAGCGCTCATTTGGATTACAACGAGAATTCAAATGCTTTAAGAGACTAATAAAGTCTCTCACCGACTCTCCTTCCTCTCGTTCGGCTTTTTGGAGCTGAGAGGCTACACCCCAAAGCACTCCCTCTCGTATGTATTCTTTCAAGAACAGTCTCTTAAGAGTAGGGTAATTGTTTTTTTCTTCCATCCTTAGGGTTCTATACCAATCCTCTACCTTCCCACTTAAGGTTAGGCTTAAAGAATTACTCTTATGCAGGTCATTGTGTTCTCCTAGAGAATCACATATTTGTTCAAACACTTCGATATGCTTTCGCACATCCCCGTCTCCACTAAATTTTTGTGTGAGCTTGGCTATTTGTACTGCCTTACTTCTAGGTTCCCTATCAGGCGTGTTATGCATATTCTCAACGATAGATCGACCAATAGCTTGAGCAAATGTTGCCAAGTCACCTAAGTGAGCAGGTACCGTGGGTGGAGGTGCCCAAGAGACTACATGTGGAGTAGGTATTGGCATTGGGACTGGTGCATAGGAAGCCATTGGGTTCCACATTGGGTACGATGTTGTGCTATGTGGTTGTCCATAGTTCATATGTGTGGACCTAGGCATAGCAGACGTCGGATGTGACATGCTAATGCTAGCCGGTATAGTCCCATGGAAATAAGAACTTGGGTGTTGTGGTTGGGGAGCATAGGTAGTTGAAACAATGGGAGGGGTAGGGACTACATGAGTGCGATGACCCATAGGTGCATACGATTGGTACACACTTGTAGGTACTATTGCAGGTATTGAGCTACCATGTAACAGTGCTTTACTAACAAATGAGGTCCATGGCGTGTTTCTTGGCATGCCCATCATTGGGGTAGGCATGGTATCTGTGGTGTCATCAAGGGAAAGATGAGCTAGACTTGGAAAAGTAAATTTATTACTTGTGGGCTCAGATTGCACTGAGACCCCTGTCGAAACAACATATGGGGGATCGATGGGACTCACTGGGGGAGTCTCCATTTGTGATAGAGTGGGTTGTTTCCCTTTGCCCGTGTCTAAAAATCGCATAGGACCCGTCGAAGGTATGTTCATTCCTCGATTTTGCCTCTCGGACTGGATAATCCTATGGATGACATTGCAGATCATGTGTTGTTGTTCCTCTAGACTAGTGGCACTAGATATGGATTGTACAACTTCTAACCAACCCACATGGTATGTGTAGCCCATGTATAGGTCGGTCAAAGTCTCTGCGTGTAGTTCATATTCCCAATTTTCATTGAGAAATACCCCGTCCAAACTTGGTGTACTAGAGGGTTGCCGTGAGGTGGATGCAATGTTGCTTCCTGTGTTTTAACTTTTAGTCACCGCTACCTTAGAGGCGACTTTGGAAGGTGGTAGCTCGGTAGGGACCTCATTGAATGAGGTAGGTAGAATGTCCACGTGTACACTCTGAGGGAGTGTGGGGTATACAGGATATGTGAATGGTGATTCTACTTTCCCATCCCCTTCGTTTACTTCACTAGCTGCAGGTTCAAAGCGCGTAGCTCTACTAAAAGTTTCCATCAAACGGCTAAAAACACTAGTTCCAGGTTGTTGGGCCCAGCTAGGTACGGTTTCATTTGTTCCCCCGGGGCTTTGTGTAAGATGATGTTCCATAATATCGTAGTCAGAGGAAGAGTCGCTAGCCGCTATTTTTGGGTCTTGGGTTGCACTACCTTGGGTCCCTGCCGAGGGCCTAGACCCTAGCGTGGAAGGATGGTGAGTACCTCCGTAAATCTAAGCACTAGCTAGTTGTTCGGACTCTAGCACATGACCAGAGCGTAGATACATGTGCTTTGGGCGCCCTACAAGTGTCGACAAGTACTCTCAAAGGTTACTTGCTTTGTTTTGTGGGTGTTTTGCACCCCGTTTTCTACTTGATTTTTTCTTATTTTGATGTTTTTTGAGGTTCGAAAAACGGATTGGGACGTGTGATAGCTCAAAACGAGCGTATCGCTTAGTAGATCTAGGCGCACTTTATAGAACACTGTTTGACTATCGGAAGCTCCCAAAGTCCCTAAAACAATCAATTTCGCCTAGTTTCTACTTGGGCACATGGCTTAAAATAGAAAGTTGAAGGGTGACTTGTGGAGGGAAAGGTGAAGGGTTTGCCCCACATGCTTTCTCCTTTCACTTGAGCACTAGCCTATATATAGTGAATAGCATTTACCTTATATCATAAAACCAAGCCCAAGCCCAAGCCCAAGCCCAAGCCCAAAATCAAATGATTCCCCTCACAAGAGAGCCTTGCGCTTGAAACCTCACCCAAAAATCTTTTTTTTTTCAACAATTGCTTTTTTTTTTTCTGTTTTTTGAAGATAATGTTGACGAAAACGTGCTGATCATTGGGCCGTGAAACTGCTGTGCACTGAGCTGAACTAAGTGCGGATAACAGGATTGTGCAAACCAAATCTGAGCCGTTCCGACTGTGCAGAACACAAATTGAACTAGATGTACCGAAAACGGACTGAATTGACTGTGCTGAACCGAACTGCAAGCAGAAATCAAAATGTGCAAACTTGTTGTGAGCTCAAATAGAACTATGTGAGCTGCAGCAGAACTGTAATAGACTTTGAAAATAAACAGACCTTTCATACACTAACCCACAACAGAAAACTCTTGGAAATCTACACCAGATCTGCGTACACAGTCACCACGCTTCTCTTTCTTCCTTCCTACTTAAGCTTAGTGACTCCACAAGGCAGCATAGAGTGCTTCTCGGAGCTTGGTGCAGGGCATGGTGCAGGGCAACTCCCCGACAGCGGCGCCACAAATGTGCGCGTCTGCCACACGTGTCGGATCTAGGGACTTGCCAAGCACCGTGTGCGAGCCACGAAGGCTGCAAGCACACAACTAGAAGGCCTAGCAAGCTCACAGAGAGCAGGGGTGTGTCACTCACCTCCCTGCGCTTGTCGTTGTGAAGGATTCCTCACCGCGAAGAAGAGGGAGCCGCCGCCGTACTGCGCTCAACCGCCTCGCCGCCGCAGGTGCCGTTGCAATGCTCGATCACACACACACTCTCTCCCTCAAGCACGCGCACGCGCACGCACACACACACACACACACACACACACACACACACACACACACACACACACACACACACACACACACACACACACACACACACACACACACACACACACACACACACCTGTGAGCACACAATGGAGATGGAGATGGAGATAGGGCAAGAGCACTTCCTCTATTGCACATTGAGAGAATAGGTCAATTTTAGGTTTATGTGACTTTTATATGAGTTCGCCTCATTCACATTTGGGCGCTCATGCTTAGCCAACTAACCCTTGCGTGTTCCAGTTAGAGTGCACCTCTCATCGACGATCTTTCTACCCTTTTCCTATTGGACCGACAAGCCCGGTGCCTGACTCTACTAAATAAATAATACGGCATCCGTCGTAGGCGATAGGGTGTCCGTGAGCCATGAGGGTTAACAAGGGACGATCCTTTGGAATGAGTATCCTCTTTTGGAGCTTTGACAATGGAAGCTCTAGGAGTCTTATTGTGTGAATTTCTTTTGGGGCAAGAACAATAGCCATGTTCTTGCTCCCCACACTTGAAACATGTATGGTCTTTGTGAAAAGCATCTAGCTCTTTTGGAGAGAGTTTATTTTTACCATTGTAAACTCCTTTCTCCTTGATCTTGTTGTTGTTGTTGCTAGAATTGCCTTGGGAAGGATTTTGAGCATTGTTCTTCCCTATAGGTTCATTTTGATCTCTAGTTTCCATGGGCTTAAAATTCCTCTTAGCCCCTTGTTGGAAATTGATTCGTGAAGCGTCCATAGGATGGTGAATCACTTTAGTGATGTTCCTGTGCCTTGTAGTCTCGCACAAAATTGTTGCTTTTGTTCGACAAAGTCTATCGTTTGGTAGACTGTAGCTATGAGATGTAAATCCAAAACTTGTGCACATATTTGTGGATAGACTCATTGGGAGATAGTTTCAAACTTTGCCATTCGGTAAGCACTTTGTCTTTGGCATCACTTGCAAGACTGTGTGTGTGTGTGTGTTCTCTCTCATGCCCCTACCTTTAGGGCTTGCCCCCTCCTTCCTAGGGATTGTCTTTGACTTGAACATCACAAGCACCTTGGTCATCAAGCACGACAAGCACCTCAAGCACCTTAGTCATCAAGCATGACAAGCACCTCAAGCACTTTAGTCATTAAGCATGACAAGCACCTTAGTTAGCTCAAGCACCTCAAGCACATTAGTTAGCTCAAGCACGACAAGCATCTCAAGCACATGCCTAGCTTGCCTAAGGTCTAAAGTACCTAAAGGTCCTAGGTCTAAGGACTTTTAACACTAACCTTTGGAGGTCTTTAATGGAGCTAACCCTAAGGTCTTTTAAGCTCCATTACTCGCTCATTACTCTTTGTAGACCATCTCCCTTTTGGACCCTTCATGAGATGTAGCCTTCTCTCCCTTTGGTCCTGTGCTAAGATAGGTCTAAAAACACATATCTATATTCTACCTCTTGTTCCCATTCAGTTTTCCACATTAAGTGATTAGATCAATATGAGAAAATCATTTGGGATAGGTAGTTATTAGATTTTATGACATTAATCTCCAACTTAGTGTATATAGACTTTCCCACAAGCCTCAAGCATACACCAATTAGAAACTCATTTAACTACATTAACAATGTTCTTGACAAGTAGCAAATGCTTCTAAAATAACTATCATAGCTGACACACTGACACACTGAAACTTAAGATTATGCTAAATAAATATTAAAATTGCCTACTATAGAGTGATTTAGAGTAAACTTTGGACAACAAAATTAAGTATATGGTTTTCTCTATTTTAGGTTGCTTCATTCTAAAAAATGGTGCCAAATGTTAAGGGGGTCTCTCCAACCTGCCTATATCTTATTCAAGCAAAACAAAGAGCCACAAACATAAATGTCAATCTGTGGGACGTGGCTGACCAGACTAGTGCATGGAGGCTACGACATGTTGTGAATTGCTTAATACTCAAAGCAATGGAGACAAACACAATAAGATAGAATATCAACTTGATCGATATAGTATTTATAATACAAAAACCTAAAGGCGTTGAGAATAATCAATATCATAGAATACGATGTCTGCCACAAAGTAAAGGCTAGCTCAAGCTGTGGTATTGACAAACACACTTTGAATGAAGCTTAAGATCTGGTATTGACAACTCCTTGATATGAAGGGGTCCTCTAGTTTTATTATCTCTTTTGGCATGCACCTCCATACTTGGCTTTCATAAAGCTAGATTCTTGTTGTTACTTTGGTTGGCTACCTTAAATTGATTCTTGGTTGCTTCAGCTATATTCTTACTTATGTAACTCAAAGCTAATGAATGGCTTTCCTTAATAACTAGGTTTGGTAGAGAGAGGTTGCAAGCAATAACAACTCTCATGATCTATTTATCCTTCCTTTGGTCCACCATGATATGTCCTTTGATGATGTATAGATCTTTACCCTCGTATGCATATTAGATTTTCTTATCATCAATACTTATACTAAAAAGAAAAATAAACAAAACAAAAAGGTTTGGAAAAGAATATTTAGTTTGTGTAATAGGGTATTTTCTACTTTCTCTAGCCGCAAGGATAGTGAAGACTGTGGACTTTTTTAATAACTTGAAGATATCATGCATGATGTTGGGGAGAGAAGAGATGACCCTTGCTTACACTTATTTCCAATTCTTATGAACTTAGAAGCAAATTCCTCGTACAATAATTTGCCACGGGCCACCAAGAAGGGGCAGGACAATGTGAGAGCTTGCATGAGGGTATCTTTTGAGAGGCATTTGGGGGAAATCACCACATCAAAGAAGATTTGGTAGTTGTTGAGGAAGGTGAAGTAGAGAGCTTCTGGAGTACACATCCTATGAGTCAAAGTTGGAGGAATTATGTGAGATATTGGTTGCCTCATTGAGAGGGAGAAGGAGCACCAGATTTTTGGGGCATTTTTCCCTCACTAGGAGGTTTTCCCCCCCGTGCATTGTATATACGCCCATAAATTTTGGGCTAACTTATCTTTCTATTTGTGCATTAAGAAACACACTCTCTGTTGTGTGCCTTTATCTTCTTCATCTTCTCCAAGCTGTGTGTGCATCCCTACAATCCTAATTTCATTAATTGGTATCAAAGCAAGTTACAGCCTCCCGGGCATAGTTGCCAGTGTTGTTAGCACCTTCCTACTCACTTTCTCCAATTTGGGTGAGCTTTGGTGAGCATTAGAAGGTAAATTTTGAATAAAGCTCATTTTTGCCTCCGTTTCCACTACATGTAGTACTGTGCAGGCAATTTTGTCCTTTTGTGTAGAATTTTTGTTAGTGTATTTTTTTGCAAAATAGGCCCCTTACATTCCTCTTTGGGTTGTGCTATATGGCACATGTTAGTCCTACTTTGTTTTTCCTCTTTTGAGGTAGATCTCACATTGGGTGTAGTCACTCACCATGGTTGGCAACAACACATGTTTTCAAGATATTTGTTGATGACAAAAAATTGATGGGATAACTACCCAATGTGGGCCTACATGATGACGTATGTTCTTGTGTCATAGCTGTCTAGAATGTTGTACAGGGCATTGATGTACGTCCACCTTCTATATATACAAGCTTTATTGAGGATGTTGTAGGTTCTGGCAGATCTACTCCTGCTAAAGTTGTGTAGACTATTGCCAGACTCTTACCAAAATTTTGCTAGTACTTGGAAACTTATGACCGAAGGAAACCCTCAAGATGTCAAGTCTGTGCATTATGCACATTGCTATTATAGGGTTCACTTTCAAGAAAGAACAAGGTTAAACAATGTGCAATTGAACACGGTTTTATTGTTGCTCAAAGAGGAGGTGGTAACAACAATGCAACCACTTCTTGTGTTTTTTTTGTGAGTAGCAGATCACCTATGCCTAGTGCTTTTACTAGCAACAACTCATCTTGGAATTTTGGTGAAAAAGGAAAGGTGAAAAAGGCAAGAAGAAGATGTATTGCCATTATTGCAAGGCTAATGATCACTTGATTAAGCAATGTCCTAAGTTGAATGCAAAAGAAGTCAAGAAGGAAGAGGTTGGATATACTACCAATGCAGCTATCGTAGACTCTTTTGGAAATGAAGATTCTGATGTTGATGTAGATGCAGAGTGGGAATTTAGTGCAAAGTGTACTTATGATCCTTTTATCCATGATGCATGTATGTCAATTGTTGTTGAGTCACATGTTTGGTACTTTGATAGTGGTGCTACAAAGCACATTACCTCACATCCTGACTTGTTTGCCTTTCTTGAGGCTGTCCCTCATGGAAATACAATCATTTGTGCCAACAATGCCTCTTATCCGGTAAAGGGAGTTGGTGTTAAGTATGGAGCCTGATTTATCCTTGTAATTTTCTGTGGTAAAAGCGCACGTTTGTGAGGCCCCCATTATGAGGAGAAGCCATTGTGCGTGAAGGAAAATCACTCACCGGAAACCAAAATTTTCACGGACAAGAATCAGGGGCAACTTTAGAGGCCTCGGGGGCGGAGGCCCCCGACTCCGCCCGCGAGACTTTTTTTTCTTTGGAATATTCCTTTTCACCGGAATATTATGGCCGGATGGTGGCCGGAAAGTGGTCGGAAAACAACCAGTCGGTTGGCTGGTGGCCGGTAGTCAATGGCCGATGGCCGGTGGCCGAAACTTAATGGCCGGTGGCCGGTGGTCGGAAGTCAATGGCCGGTGGCCGAATTCAAAAGCGGACTTGTCTTCTCAAGGGCGGCCACACATGGGCGGATTGGAAAGTCCGATTTGGACTTATTTGCACAAGGGCGGCTACACATGGCTGTCTCTCATAAGAGAGGACAGCCCTTTTGGCCTATAAAATGAGGCCATTTCTACACACATTTCATAGTGTGAAGTTGATGCAACAAGGTGAGTGTGAGGTGGTGAGAGTGAAGCAAGGCGGGAGCTCTATTAAGGGTTTAATCCCTTTGTAAACTACTTCTTCTTTTGAAGTGCTAAAGCCATTGAGTGGCTGCTTTCCCGTGGACGTAGCCCACATTGGGTGAACCACGTATATCGTGTGTACTCTCTCTCTCTCTCTCTACTCTATAATCTCTTGTGTGTGAAATCTATCTCTCTCCATTAAGTAATCTACTCAAATATCTATTTAGCTACGTCTTCTTTCCTAACAACTGGTATCAGAGCAAGGTTTGGTCGTAGCTAAATCATCTCAAGGAAAGGATTCCTTGAATTGAGTGGGAGTTATGGCGGAGGAAGGGAAGCTCAAGATTGAGAAGTTCAACGGCAAAAACTACCAACATTGGAAGATGCAGATTGAAGACTATCTCTATCAGAAGGACCTCTATTTGCCACTAGGCGGTCTTGCGAAGAAGCCCGCAACAATGGCAGATGAAGCATGGATTGTCCTTGATCGAAAGGCACTGGGAACAATCCGGTTAAGCTTGGCGTCAACGGTGGCCTTCAATGTTTCGGAGATGAAGACCACGGAGGACTTGATGAAGTCACTTGACGACTTCTACGAGAAACCATCAGCATCCAATAAGGTATTTCTTATGAAGCGCTTGTTCAATCTAAAGATGGCAGAGAATGGTTCAGTTGCAAAACACCTAAATGACTTTAACACAAACATAAGTCAACTTTGATCGGTAAAAATCAATTTCGATGACGAAGTGCGAGCTCTCCTTATACTATCATCTCTACCGGATAGTTGGGACAACCTTGTGATGGCTGTAAGTAATTCTATCTCTGGCACAAATACTCTTAAGTTTGATGATGTTGTGGGTGTTCTCCTAAGCGAGGAAATGCGAAGGAGAAGCACAGAAGAATCATCAAGTGCTGCACTATAAGTGGAAACAAGAGGAAGGCCTAAGGAGAGGTTCAAAAACCAAAAGGGTCGTGATCGCTCAAGGCGGAGCAAGTCACGCACAAAGTCAGTTCTTGAATGTTGGAACTGCGGCAAGAAGGGCCACGTCAAGAAGGATTGCTGGTCCAAGAAGAAGAAGGAGACAGAGTCTCAAGAAAACAAGCCAACATCGAAGGCCAATGTGGCAGGTAAAGTAGAGCAAGATGCTCTAATTCTCTCATTAGACAATGTGTCTAATTCCTGGATAGTAGATTCCGGGGCTTCATTCCATGCGACACCACACAAGAAACATTTCCAAGACTACACCAAAGGTAATTTTGGGTATGTATACTTGGGAGATGATGAAGCTTGTGAGATTGTCGGCAAAGGTACAGTTTTTGTCAAAACTGCTAACGGAAATGAATGGAAGCTTAAAGATGTTAGGCATGTTCCTTCTCTTCGCAAAAATTTGATCTCTATAGGACAATTGGACGATGAAGGTCACAACATTGCATTCGGAAACAAACGGTGGAAGATCTCAAAGGGATCTTTGGTGGTTGCCAAGGGAGAAAAAGTCGGTACACTTTACTTGTGTACTGTTAGCACGCAACCTTCAGCTTGTGCAGCAACTACAGAAGTTGACAGTGCGGTGTGGCACTACCGACTTGGGCATATGAGTGCCAAAGGAATGCAAATCCTTCAAACAAAGAAGCTTCTACCAGGTTTGAAAGAAGTGGACTTAGAGTTCTGTGAAGATTGTGTTTATGGTAAACAAAAGAGGGTAAAATTTCAAAAATCAGGAAATGAAAGAAAAAATAAAAAACTTGAGTTGGTTCATTCTGATGTTTGGGGTCCTGCAAGTACACCATCACTTGGTGGCTCATTGTACTATGTAACATTCATACACGATGCGACTAGAAAAACATGGGTTTATGTCATGAAGAATAAATCCGATGTATTTTCCATATTTCAAAGGTGGAAAGACTTTGTGGAGAATGAAACATGTACCAAGGTTAAATGCCTCAGATCCGACAATGGAGGTGAATATTGCAGCCAAGCTTTTGAAAGCTTTTGTGCTAGCAATGGCATTCGGAGGCAAAGGACAACCCCAAGGACACCTCAACAAAATGGTATTTCGGAAAGGATGAACATGACAATCATGGAGCGAGCATGAAGCATGCGGCTACATGCAGGCCTACCGCTTGAGCTTTGGGCGGAAGCTATAAGTACGTCTGTGTACTTAATCAACCGGTCACCCTCAACGGCATTGGATGGGGGAGTTCCAGAAGAGGTGTGGACAGGCAAACCGGTGAATTATGCATTTCTCAAAGTGTTTGGGTGTGAGGCTTTCATGCACATAGATAGAAGCCTAAGATCAAAGCTAGATGCAAAGTCCAAAAAGTGTTTCTTCATTGGCTATGGAGAAGGAGACTTTGGGTATCGCCTATGGAATCCTGAAGATGGTAAAATCTTAAGGAGTAGGGATGTAATTTTTAACGAACAAAATATGTACAAAGATTACTTGGAAAGAAAACAAACAAAAGAAATAGGTGATGAGTACATGGAGCTTGAGGACGGTGAAGACTCAAGGACTACAAACGGTGACAATGTGCAACAACGTCAACCAAATGAGGATCCTCAACCTATTCTCCGAAGATCTACAAGAGCAAGTAGACCTCCAGAAAGGTTTGTTCCTTCCTTCAACCATCTCTTGATCTCAGATTCTGGAGAGCCGGAATCATACGAACAAGCTATGCAACATGAATCCAAAGAAGAATGGACGAAGAGCATGCAAGTGGAGATGGACTCACTACATTGCAAGCAAACATGGGAGTTGGTTGAGTTGCCTAAAGGTAAGCGGGCACTTCAAAACAAATGGGTGTACAAGCTGAAGGAAGAAGAAGGTGGGAAGAAAAGGTACAAGTCTAGGCTTGTGGTAAAAGGGTTTTCTCAAAAGAACGGTATTGACTTCAATGAAATATTTTCTCCTATTGTAAAAATGAACTCAATTAGTCTTGTCTTAAGCCTTGTGGCTGCTCATGATTTAAATCTCGAGCAAATGGATGTAAATACGGCATTCCCTCACGGTGACTTAGAGGAGGAAATCTACATGCTTCAACCAAAGGGGTATGAAGTAAAAGGTAAGGAGAAAATGGTTTGCAGATTAAAGAAGAGCTTGTATGGTTAAAAGCAAGCATCAAGACAATGGTACTTGAAGTTTGATCGATGGATGTTGGATCATGGATTCACAAGATGCAACTCGGATCACTACGTTTACACGAAGAATTTGGGAGATGGGAAGTTCATCATCCTAATGTTGTATGTTGATGACATGCTGATTGCAAGTGCTAACATGCGGGACATCAAAGACCTAAAAGAGGAGCTGTCTAAATTTTTGTCAATGAAAGATTTAGGTGCTGCAAAGAGGATACTTGGTATGAAAATATCAAGGGACAGGACGAAGAAGACAATAAAGCTATCTCAAGAAGATTACATCAAGAAGGTACTAGAAAGGTTTGCAATGCAAAATGCAAACCCAGTTTCTACACCTTTGGTTGGTCATTTTAAACTAACGAAAGATATGTGTCCAAAGACACAAGAGGAGATAGCCTATATGTCTAAAGTTCCATATGCTGCAGTGGTAGGTTCTCTAATGTATGCTATGGTCTGGACAAGGCCAGACATTGCACATGTAGTGGGAGTTGTGAGTAGGTTCATGGACAACCCAGGTAAAAAGCATTGGCAAGCTGTGAAGTGGATACTTAGGTATCTAAAAGGGACAACAACAAATTCTTTGTATTTTGGAGGAACCGATATTTTTCTAGAAGGGTATGCTAATGCAGATATGGCAGGTGACAAAGATACTCGAAGGAGCACTACTGGCTATGTGTTCATGGTTGGAGGCACAGCAGTAAGCTAGGCTTCAAAGCTGCAGAAAGTGGTTTCACTTTCTACCACGGAAGCAGAGTATGAACTATGACGGAGGCAAGCAAAGAAATTATGTGGCTTCACAGATTCTTAGAAGAGATTGGATTCAAACAAGACAATTGTGTCTTGTACAGTGATAGCCAAAGCGCTATCCATCTTGCGAAGAACTCAGCCTTTCATTCAAGGACAAAGCACATTGAGGTGAGATATCACTTCATACGCACTCTTTTGGAAGAGGGACAACTAAAGCTAGGAAAGGTGCATACAAGTGAAAATCCTACAGACATGTTTACAAAGGTGGTCAACAAGGAGAAGTTGAGCTTTTGCTCATCTTCAATCGGCATTGAAGGATAAGAAGCCAGAATGGAAAGCAGTCACAGGTTTGGTTTGGAGATCAGTCTCCAAGTGGGAGATTGTTAAGTATGGAGCTTGATTTACCCTTGTAATTTTCTGTGGTAAAAGCGCACATTTGTAAGGCCCCCATTATGAGGAGAAGCAATCGTGTGTGAAGGAAAATCACTCACCGGAAACCAAAATTTTCACGGACAAGAATCAAGGGCAAATTTAGAGGCCTTGGGGGCGGAGGCCCCCGACTCCGCCCGCGAGACTTTTTTTTCTCCAGAATATTCCTTTTCGGTGGAATATTATGGCCGGACGGAGGCCGAAAAGTGGTCGGAAAACAGCCGGTTGGAAGGCCGGTGGCCGGTAGTCAATGGCAGATGGCAAGTGGCCGAAAGTCAATGGTCGGTGGCCGGTGGTCGGAAGTCAATGGCCGGTGGCCGGTTGCCGAATTCAATGGCCGGTGTCCGAATTCAAAAGCGGACTTGTCTTCTCAAGGGCGGCCACACATGGGCGGATTGGAGGGTCCGATTTAGTCTTATTCGCACAAGGGCGGCTACACATGGCTGTCTCTCATAAGAGAGGGCAGCCCTTTTGGCCTATAAAAGGAGGCCATTTCTACACACATTTCATAGTGTGAAGTTGATGCAATAAGGTGAGTGTGAGGTGGTGAGAGTGAAGCAAGGCGGGAGCTCTATTAAGGGTTTAATCCCTTTGTAAACTACTTCTTCTTTTGAAGTGCTAAAGCAATTGAGTGCCTGCTTTCCCATGGACATAGCCCACATTGGGTGAACCATGTATATCGTGTGTACTCTCTCTCTCTCTCTCTCTACTCTATAATCTCTTGTGTGTGAAATCTATCTCTCTCCATTAAGTAATCTACTCAAATATCTATTTAGCTACGTCTTATTTCTTAATAGTTGGAAAGATTGTGCTAACTGCTACAAAGAATGGTAGTTCTTTCACACTTGTTGATGCGCTTTAGGTAGTACCAGCGATTATTATTATTTTTTTATCTATATCTGCACTTCCAAGACTTGGTCTTGTTGTCAAATTTGTGGATGATAGATAAGCAGTTCATGATCTCAATTTTGGTGATGAAATTGTTGCATGTGGCGTTTTGTTTCATGGGCTGTATAAGCTCACTTTGTATGACAAGTGTGGGCAAAATTTTGCAAATGAAGTGGTGGATTCAAAGACTGTTTCAAATGCAAATCTTTTGCATGCACATTTTGGGCATCTCACGTGTTTCAAGAATTTTTTGGTTAATAGGGTATGGCTAAAAATGTCTCTGAATATACTATGGGCCCCCTTCGTTCAGATCGAGGGGGGAGAGTATATGTCTCACGAATTCAATGCATTTCTAGCTAGTCATGGGATAAAACACCAATGTATAGTGCTGTATGCACCTTAAAAAAATGGTATTGATAAAAGAAAAATCAAGTCGATCATGTAGATGGCATGATGTATGGTCAAGAGTCAAGATTTACCACATTTGTTTTGGCTTGAGGCTGTCATGTGTGGTGCTAATTACATACTTAACAAGTGTCATGTCAAAGCTACGACTCCTTAGAAGCATGACATGATGATTTGTAATGGAAATGGCCTATGAACTTTGAGAATATCGGAATTAGGAAATTAGATGAAGCACTTTTGTGAGATTACTTTGTGAGCATAGCGGGTGAACTTAATTGATGGTAGCAACATAAACACGGTACTTAGTTAACTTGGCATGAACAATACTTTTGCAAGAGGGAGAGTTTAGAGAACATGACAATAGCTGAGGACCGGATTCATACGGAGCCTTGTCCCCCCTCCAATAGGCATTTGTATTATAGTTTCTCCCATCAAGAGAGACTTGGTACAATACAATCAAGTTGTGTTCCTTGTGACCTAGGTGATGCAATGAAGATGAGGTTCATGCATCAAAAACATAACATAAAATTTGTAGAAAGCATTAACTATCCCAAGCCTCAATCCCAAGGTCTCAAACACCTTCTAAGGTGGAGAGTGCTAGCGAGGAATGAGGGTAGGGAAGAGGAAGAAGAAACATTCCATAGGAGAAAGAATTAGTTCCTCACTTACCATCACTCTTCTTGCTAGCATACATAATAGCATAGTAATGAAGATGGAGAAGATGACAAGCTTATGCATTGAAGCATGGCTCTTGGTTGGATTTGCATTCTTTTGCCAAGAGTGTTGGGTTAGTCTCTCACTTCTCGCAAGCTTGGAGAAGGAGGTATCCACAAAATGAGTGTGTGTGTGTGTGTGGTGTATACGCTCCCAGCACACCCCTTGCTTGCTTGAGGCGAGTTTTACTTTTTGTACATGCCTCAAGCTCATTGGACCCCTCTCTCCCTAGCCAATCA
Organism: Adiantum capillus-veneris; assembly: GCF_014529385.1. NCBI lineage: Eukaryota > Viridiplantae > Streptophyta > Polypodiopsida > Polypodiales > Pteridaceae > Adiantum > Adiantum capillus-veneris. The sequence goes on along the minus strand of NC_140932.1, from coordinate 24,586,382 downwards.
CGTGCAGCATGCATTTCAAGTACATGGCTAGTCTTTGAACAAGTGTCCTCCTTACCCCTTAGAGAGTGAGAGCTTGAAAATATCTAGATAATTTTTGGATGGAACTAGAAGCTCATTGGAACCCTCTTTATCCCAACGGAGGAATTCCAATTGCGAGCGAAATTTTTCAAGCGAGCTTTAAACCGAGCAGGAAAAAACAAGGTACTTCATCAAAAAAGGCAAACCCGTCAAGGTTTACCTATTGCTTTGAAACACCACCACAAGTGTAAAAGAAGAATTTTTTTCATGTCTCCTTGATTATGGCCTTGAGGGAACATCCCCCTTGGGTGTAATAGTTGGAACTGTTTATGGGCTTGTCACGCAGATAATGGTACAACAAATGAAATATATTGTATTTTTATTGACCTTGGCTATTGCTATTGCATGCTATGGACCTTGGTTATTGAGACATTGACATTAACAATTCTTGGACATAGTGGCCCCATGATTTAATGGATACCATTCTTCAATTACTACCTTTGTTCGTTGTGACCAAATGAGGGTGGTTATTTCAAATACAAAGTGAAAAATACGGCACTCAAAGGAATGTTATGAACACGACTACAAATTCTCCATCCGCACCGAGGGGTACTGGGGTTCCCAAATAAATAGCGGAGTATTAACTCTATTCCCACTAACCCCCTGGTCGCACCCAACGCCAAGTACTTGAAGATATTAAAGATCTACTGGTTGGCTGGGTTTGAGCGTAGACAATCCGGGACGAGGAGGTGGCAAGTGGAGATGTACGTGAAGTTGAAGGCGAATGCAACAGATCTACTGGCTGCGCAAGTCAAATCCACGCAAAATTCGCTTAACCCCTACCTTTTCAATACACTGCAGTGGAAATACAAAAATCTCGGCACTTGCCTTGGCGATGGAGTGCGACCGAGTATTAGTAGAAATATGCCAACCCTAGTGTCCCCACACCTCCCAGGTGTGACGCGGCTCTCAAGACTTGTTAACCCTCACGGCACACGGACACCCTATGATCTATAAACGTTGTATTATGTATTTGGTAGAGTCAGGTACCGGGCTTGTCGGACCAATAGGGAAAGGTAGAGTGATCGTCGATGAGAGGCGCACTTTAACTTGGACATTCAAGGGATTAGTTGGTTAAGCATGGGCGCCCAAGTGTGAATGGGGTGAGCTCCTATAAAAGCCAACTAAACCTAATTTTTACTCATTCTCTCATTTGTGCAATTGAAGAGTGCTCTTGCTCCATCTCCATCTTCTTCTTCTTCACCTCCTTGTGTGTGTGTGTGAGAGAGAGAGAGAGAGAGAGGGAGAGTGTGTGTGCGATCGAGCATTACGAAGGCACGACGGCGGCGAAGCGGTTGAGCGCGGCACGACTGCAGCTTCTTCTTCATCGCGGCGAGGAATCCACCACGAAGGCGAGCGTAGAGCGGTGAGTGACACACCCTTTGTTCTCTTGAGCTTGCTAGTTTAGGCTTGTTGTGTGCTTGGAGCCGTTTGTGGCTCGCACACGGTGTATTGGCAAGTCCCTTGCTTCGACAGTGCGGCAAGGAGCGCACAAGACTCTTCCTCTCTTTAGCCATGCATGTTTGTGCAGATAGAAAGAGATTGACGCTACCTTGGTTTGGGACCCTACCCTTTCCAAGAGACCATTTTAATTGGCATGTTTTTTTATAACAAACTTGTCAAACAATCTAGACTTATGTAAAAGTCTAATGTATTTTCACCTTCCAATGAGGCTCGATTAAAATGAACCCGACGGCAAAGCTCAAGGGTTCTTGACTACCTCTACCGGGGTTGTCTGTTCACTCAAGCCAGAAGCACAAAACAACAATGTAATTGCGAGAATGATACTCACCCAGCAGCCACACTTCAGTGGCAACATGTTGAGCATGCACAGATCATGGTTCGACTTGTGCCGCCCGCGTTTTGCACTGAAAAGTGCCTTGTAACCGAGTTTTTCCAAGGAGGGAGGGAGATGGTCGGCCAAGCAACGGTGGGTCTGGAGAAAACCTGTGATTCTTTTGCTCAATCCGTGCGTGCCATGGAAGATGCACACACTTGTGCCTCTCTCTACCGTCGACTCGTATAAACCTAGCCTGAGATTACAATTTGAAAGTTTTTAATTAGATTCATCAAAGAAATTTGACATTGCAGTAAACTAGGATATGTGAGAATTGGCATACTCTCTCTCTCTCTCTCTCTCTCTCTAATTTGCACTAGCTTGGATGCATATTGAAACAATGATGACCAAGTTCAAATTCTAGATGTTGCAACCTTTTAATCTTATACGTTTAAATTTTGAACACTTAAAAAAAAAACTAGTCTTGCTTGGTGGGCCTTGCTATAAAACATCTGTAGAATATAATAGGACATATGCAAATTCACATTTAGCATCTAGCATTGAGCGGAACAAGAGAATGAATAATTTGGCAAGGGTGTCACTACGTGAAAGGGATATATACTCAAAAAATGCAATAGAAGGAGACAAAGTTAAGTGCATCAATTGTTAGAGATTATAGGGATAGCTACATTTGAGATTATATCCAAGCAAGGTTGTACTACTATGTCTACAGATGAATGTTTTTTCTAGTATACATGCTAGATGTAAATTCTTCCAAACGAAAAGTATTTCAAATATATTTTTTCATTGAATGGTACGGTAGCACAACACGTCGGCTCGCATTTTTGAAGGTGGATTGGAGTGTGTTTTGCCTTTCTTCTTTTCTAGTTCTTTGTGTTTTTCCTTTCTTATTTTGTAGTTGTTCCTAATACAATGAATGAGGACAATGATACATGTAACTTCACCTTCTGTGTTTTGCCTTTCTTCTTTTCTAGATCTTTGTGTTTTTCCTTTCTTATTTTGTAGTTGTTCCTTATACAATGAATGAGGACAATGATACATGTAACTTCACCTTCTGTGTTCTGTGTTATGGCATCGACAATGCATGTTGCCCCGTTTGCCACACCGGGATCGGGATCGGGCGGCTAAATTTTTTGAAAATAAAAAACGTGACTCTTAAAACGGACGGGTTGGTTTGTATAAAAGATAGATCGGGATCGGGATCGGGATCCCAAGCCCAAGCCCAAGCCCAGGCCTCAGTCCTCAGTCTTATGATATATACTAGACTCACTCTTATATATATACCCTACTCCCTCAAGAGAGAATGAGAGCATGTGGGACAAGTCCTCCACTCTCCTCCTTTCTCTTCCCACTTGCACCCTTAGACTTTCTAGTTTGGGCCTAGTTCCCTACTAGAAATTGACAGTTTTAGGGATTCCGAGGGCATAGAGTGACCAAACGGAGGGCTGTAAAGCACGGCACGACCCTCTGACCGATACGCTCGTTTCGAGCTATCACACGGCCCATTCCACAACACGCTCTAAAAAATCTAGCAAAAAAACAAACAAAAAACACGCTAAAAACTAGTCACAAGGCCTCCTAGAGCAGCTTTTTGACACCTTAGGGTATCAAAAGCACATGCACTTACGCTCTGGGCGGGTGCTAGAACACGAGCATATTGAGGGTGCCTCTGTTCATACGGACACCCATTACCCATCCACGATAAGCTCTAGACCCTCAACGGGGACACAAGGTAGCACCACCCAAGACCCTAAAATAGCCGCTAGTGATTCCTCCTCCGACTCAGAAATCATGGAAGCATACCCTACCCAAAACACTGAGAGAGAAGGCCATGCACCTCCCGAAGCTCCACAGCCTAGTACTAGTATGTTTAGCCGTTTCATGGAAACATTAGGTAGAGCTACTCGCTCGGAACCTGATGCAGATGAAGCACGCGAAGGGGGTGGGGAAGTGGACTCTCCTTTCACATCGCAAGTGGACCCCACACCCCCAAAGAGTGTCCATGTGGATATCCTACCAACTTCTTACCAAGAAGGCCCTGTTGAGCTGCCTCCTTCAGAAGTTCCCTCTAGAGTACCGTTGGTGACAAGTAAAACCACGGGGAGCAACATTGCTTCTACCTCACAAGAAACCGTTAACACGTCGACTCTAGAAGGATTGTTCATTAATGATCATTGGACATACGACCTCCACACTGAGGTGTTGACGGATCTACACTCTGGCCACGCCTACCATGTAGGATGGATAGAGATTGTACAATCCACCTCTAGTGCCACGAGCATCGAAGATCAACAGAAAATGATCTGTAATGTTATCCATGGCATTATTCAATCAGAAAGGCAAAACCGAGGGGTAAATATACTCTCAACTGGCCCCATGAGATTTCTGGATACGAGCAAGGCTCAACAGCCTACTCTATCACAAATGGAGACTCCTCTAATGAGCCCCATGGACCCATCTTACGTCATTTCACCTGGGGTCTCTATGCCATCTGAGCCTCCGAGCGAAAACTTTAGCTTCCCTAACTTGGCTCAACCCTCTATCAAGGAAAACACAGTGCTCACTCCAGGGATAAGCCTGACAGAGGATGTACCGATGACATCTACGGTTAGCGTAGTGCCACTACCTAGTGTCGTAGTACCTAATATGGGGCCTCGACCATATGTGCCTCTAGCCCCTTATGCACACATGGCCCCCACACCTCCAATTGTACCACTTGCTTATGCTCCTCGAGTGCCGCTCCCTAGCTGTTATCCGAGTGGACCTATGCCCGATTATGTTCCATATCCTGCATCATCTACACATATGCCAAGACCGGTACCCGTTCCTCTCCCACATATGATTCCAAGAGTACCTCCACCGGCCCTACCTCCTCACATAGGTGACTTGGCAGCGTTTGCTCAAACCATAGGTCGATCTATTGCGGAAAATATGCTTCATGCATCTGATAGAGAGCCTAGAAGTAAGGCAGTACAAATTGCCAGACTCACGCAAAAATTCAATGGGGACGAAGATGCTAGAAAACACATTGAAGTGTTTGAACAAGTATGTGATTCCTTAGGGGAACACAACGAACTACATAAGTGCAATGCCTTAAGCTTGACATTAAGTGGGAAGACTGGAGATTGGTATAGGACCCTAAGGGTGGACGAGAAAACAATCTACCCTACCCTTCGAAGGTTGTTTCTAAAGGAGTACATACGAGAAGGTGTGCTTTGGGGTGTAGCATCTCAGCTACAGAAGGCCGAACGTAAGGAAGGAGAGTCAGTAAGGGACTTCATTAGTCGTCTAAAGCACTTAAACTCTCGCTGCCCTGTAAATGAGCGCTTCAACAATAACCAACTGCTTGATCGATTCATTCGAGTGTTGAGGAATGAAGGAATCTATAATGGACTAGTGATTAGAGGTATCACAACCTGGGAAGATGTCACTGCCAATGCAATCCAATTAGAGGACAACTTGATGATAGCAGGCATGAGGGTGTCTACTGACACGAGATCCACTAGCTCACAAGCCATTGAGTATGAACCCATGACTGCAAAGCCCATTGCCAATGAGCCAAAGGTATTTGAGACATTCTTGACAGACCTCACCAAGGCAATCCAAGAGTCTCTTAAGGATAATCGACCCCCTCAAAATAGTCACATGTATCCAAGAAGGGAGCAACAATGGTGTTCCATTTGCTTAGGTCCACATAGCACTAGTGAGTGCCCTACGTTTAGAGTAAAATTTAATGGAACTTGCAACGCATGTGGTAGGTATGGTCACCAAGCTAAGGATTGTTTAATGATCAAACGTATGATGGCAAATAGACCACCTGTAGCCTGGACGGATACACCTCGACCTCCAGTATTGATGCCTACTCCACCTGTTGAGCAACTACCGCAACACATGGTCCCTAGATCTCAAAATGTTGTACAAGCTACACCGCTACCACCTCCTGTGCTAGGACCGCAGCCCCCGCATCCAAGAGTCGCCCCTATGAACCAAGTAGGTTGCGAGCCATCAAATGCTTTTGCAGATGGCTGTGAGGAGGAAATAGACACTAGTATTGCCTACGGACTTGATACATTGGAAGAGTGTCCTATATACTACATGGAAGATTGTTGGGGGCAAGTCAAGCCGGTTTATCAAGCTGCTGCTCTCGCATCCAGAGGTCAAAATATCAACACCCAGGCTAGGAGGCCACCTCTTCAATGCTACGAGTGTGGTGGACCACATCGAGCAGCGGAGTGCCCTATTAGGCTGCAAAAGAATGCTGCACAGATGCAAGTGAATCAAGGGAGCACGTCTGCAATGCCAATACTCACATGTAATCGTTGTGGCATAGATCACTTGATTGCCCAATGCCCCTATAACCCAAATGCGCCTAAAATCACACCCCTGAATTTGGTCGAAATTGCTAGTGTGACATCGCCAATACCACCCGTCGCACCCGCTTATGCGATTACACGGTCCATGCTTCAAGGGCCAGGACATATCCTCGAAGAGAGAGATACCGCGTCAATTATCCAAGCAAAGAAAAAGAAGACACGAAGGAAGAAGTCGCAGAATACGGAAAATTCAAAGCCAAGTTCCAAAACAAACATAGGAACAGGAGATGACCCCGTGTATATGAATGACCTCGAGGATGATTCAGATTCAGTCGAGACAATGGAGACTAGAACCAATACCACAAAGGGAAAGACCGACAAAGAAAACCGTAACATGGAACCAAATGAAAACCGAATAAGAGAAAACCATAAAGAGCCTCTGAACACCACAAGTGTTTCCAAATTCAATCCAAGACCCCCAAGATAAACCGCAGGGGCAAAAAGGGAAGAATCGTAAAAAGAAGATTGGGACGTACCCAAACCCAGTAGACGAGATTGAGCAGGTGAAACATCTAAAAGGTTTAGTGGAGGAGACTCAAAGGAAACTAGAACCAGAACCCATGCAGGTCAAAATTCATGACACAGTGTTTCCCACGCAAGTTCATCCACCCCACATGAACCATAGACCGTTAGCCATATCTAGTATCATCCCAGAAGGGAGTGAGGACAGGACATCAGAAAGTGAGCATACACCCTTCTTGTTGGAAAGGATGTTTAACGAAGGTATACCTGATCCCATTGAGGAATATGAGATTCCATCCTCACCAGTTCCTAGTCAAGGACCTACACCCTGTAAAACGCCAATGAATGTTGCCAAACTAGTGGACTTCATGTCTTCTGAGGTCCGAACCACGATCATAGCAAAGCTGTATGGAGATCCTGAGTTATTCCTTGCACTTCGAGCATTCCTTAACGGAGAGCTACGAACGGGATTACCGCAGTTTGCGCAACCAAATAGGCCTGACTCGATTATGATTGATGAGGAAAATCATGTGCAATCACTTGACTTAGATGGACACGAGTCTGTGATCGAGGTACCCATTAACGAATTAGGGCAGTATTTTGAAGGCGACGAGTCTAATGCGACCCTACCCATCACTACCAAGGGATTAACTATAAAGGGAATTCTTGATGGTGGTGCGGGAGTTAGCATCGTTACAAAAGATTGTTGGGAATCCATGGGAAAACCCCGCCTCAGTGTTACTAACATTGTGGTAAAGATGGCAAATGGTACCATAGCCAAACCTATGGGGATGCTCAAGGATCTTAAGATCAAAGTTCTAGGACACAAGGTACGACATACGTTCATTGTAATGGATTTCTCTAAACACCTTATGTCATATGAAATGATTTTAGGACGACCATTCATGAGGGAAGCACAAATGGTTCACGATTGGTCTAAAAATCATGTCTATTTGCAATTCCAAGACTCTGTCCTTAGAGTGGATTTGGTGACTGGTAAGGTACACCCCTTAGGGAGTAAAACCATTATTGATCATCGCTCTGACACCACAGTTCACTCGGCCCCACTACAATATTGTTACACTTGTAAGAAGGATACAGACATTGGCCAAGATTCTCCTTATATGGATATCCTACCTGGGATGACTGAGTCGGACAATGTGGATTGGGTCCACCTAGCATCAACCATAGACACTTGGGGAAATAGGGGGACGACCTGGGTAACACCTGAGGGGGATGAAATGCCTATACCCTTAAATATGCTACAAGCAATGCATATCGCTTCTGACAAGACTCATCCTAATGTAACGAAGAAAACATACAAGTGGGTCCCTAAAGCTTCTTTAGTGACCATAGCTAGTGCTAAAAAACAGAAGCCTTGTAAGAAACGTATCACTCGCTCCAAGAAATGTAAAGAAACGTTGCGTTGGATTCCTAAACGACTATTGGAAGCCCAAGGATACTATGAAGGAAATGATCAAATCTGGGTGCCCAAACGTAAAGTGTGCTCTTACCTATCACCTGGCCCAAGTGAGCCCAATGCCGTAGCTCCAAAACGAATCAATGATCGTGGAAAGGAAAAAATCACAGAATGCTACACACCCGCTCCAGAGCTAGTTTGGGTACCAAAGAAAGAACGATTTGTTCCACCTAGCTCAGGAAGGGGGGAGTCCCATGAAGCTTCTAGCTCCTCATGTAATACATCCATAGAAGTAAAAGCTTCTACACAGCCTCCATCTATAGTAGTGGACCTCCATGAAGCTACCAAAGAATCCACACCTCCCAGTGTTCAAGAATCACCTGATGAACCACTTCAAGTTCGATCCTGGGAGAGTACCTTACCACCGTTGCAGCTTGACAAGGCACCTAGGGTAATAGAAAACTACTGGCAAAAATCCTCACCTCTTACCAACTGGAACAATTGGTTTCAAAGGGTGACAAGCTCATTTCAAACGGTATGATCTACCCAAGGAAGGGGGGAGTGTTTGCTAACAGTCATCATTCACTTGTTTCCCTCTCAACCTTTTTCCCTGACCTCTCAATTCCAATCTTAGGGAATGTACATATAAAGCTTTATACTCACAAAAAAAAAAAAAAAGAGCAAGAGCAATTAGCAAACGAGTATGCACATTAAAGTCAAAACATTGACTCAGACCTATACATGTCACATTTGGTACAGTGAAACAGAAACCTATGCCATGAAACACCTTCGATCCTCATCACTTGAGTGATGGAGGGTAGGTAAGATTAGTACGATAGAGTGTTTCTGTTTTAGAGTTGAGTGATTAGCAAAGATCTCTTTTCCCACTGATGTGCCTCCTGGAGGTATTCCTTTTGTTTCCTAGTGTGTACAGGAGCGTGTTGCTATTGATAGGATTTGGATCTTCATGGAACCTTCAAATCAAGCGCGACCATCAACACAAACAGGTGTTTCTTGTCCATTAGCATTGCCGTTATCTTTTTGCATCTATGTTTGTCTGCTTTGATTGTGATTGGTAGCATAATATTCACCGCATTTGCTTAGTATCAAACATTTAATTCAATGCAATCTTTTGTCATAATCACTTGTTTAGGTGTAAAAATCAAGCAGTCCGACTAAGCTAGTTTGACCAAGTTAGGTATTAGAGATCTTCTCTTAATACCATGGGGAATGCCTTCCTAATAAACAATGGTTACTTAGGTTCTTAATCCGATTTAGGCAGCATTGTATGAAATGTACTAGGGCTTTCTAGTGGGCTTAACCCTATCGACCTTTAGCTTAAGTATTATAAAGGGAGTTTACTAATGTGATGAGCCTGGGGAGGGTAACAGTGTTATATGACCCCCCAAAGTTACAAAATTAAAATGATGAAAATGAACAAACAAAAAATCAAAGTGCCACAATGTAAAATTTTAAGCTGGAAGAGAAATCTCAGCTTGATTTGGTACTTCACTCACATGTATCGCCTATGGTACTAGAGCCCTAGAGGTTCCCAGCATGGGCGCTTTTCCTTGAAAAGCAAAAAACCCAAGGCATACAAAATAAGCACCCACATCATAATTGAATCACTGTGAAAAGACCTTGGGGGGTCAAAGAAAAAGTAATCAGTCAGGCGATGATTTCATGAGAAATTCCTTTTATGGTAGCTTAACTACAAGGTTTTCTAGATATAGCCTCTAGTCAGCCCTCGAACATGAATACTTGGCTCTCGCGATTAAACAACTTAATTGACCACTGAAAATTAAGAAGCTTACCCATGGTATTAATATTCGATCTCTAGTGCTTTTCGACCGTCATATTAGTGACCCCAGACTTGTTTAATTTTCTACCTTTACATCTGTTTATGCATTTGATTACATTGCAATTTCATGTTCATTGCTACCAAATTGTTTGAAATTCTTTTACCAATCAATTTGTCTACCTAAAACTGCATATGCTTTTTACGAGAATGCAATTACTGTGCCAATGTTGTTTGATTTTGCAGTGACTGAAGAAGGCTAAGGACATTCATCTCAAATGCTCTTCCACCTCGACGAACCAGCTTCAACTCAATAGCTTCCGAGGACGGAATCTACATCAGGAAGGGGGGCATGTTAACCCTCACGGCACACGGACACCCTATGATCTATAAACGTTGTATTATGTATTTGGTAGAGTCAGGTACCGGGCTTGTCGGACCAATAGGGAAAGGTAGAGTGATCGTCGATGAGAGGCGCACTTTAACTTGGACATTCAAGGGATTAGTTGGTTAAGCATGGGCGCCCAAGTGTGAATGGGGTGAGCTCCTATAAAAGCCAACTAAACCTAATTTTTACTCATTCTCTCATTTGTGCAATTGAAGAGTGCTCTTGCTCCATCTCCATCTTCTTCTTCTTCACCTCCTTGTGTGTGTGTGTGAGAGAGAGAGAGAGAGAGAGAGGGAGAGTGTGTGTGCGATCGAGCATTACGAAGGCACGACGGCGGCGAAGCGGTTGAGCGCGGCACGACTGCAGCTTCTTCTTCATCGCGGCGAGGAATCCACCACGAAGGCGAGCGTAGAGCGGTGAGTGACACACCCTTTGTTCTCTTGAGCTTGCTAGTTTAGGCTTGTTGTGTGCTTGGAGCCGTTTGTGGCTCGCACACGGTGTATTGGCAAGTCCCTTGCTTCGACAGTGCGGCAAGGAGCGCACAAGACTCTTCCTCTCTTTAGCCATGCATGTTTGTGCAGATAGAAAGAGATTGACGCTACCTTGGTTTGGGACCCTACCCTTTCCAAGAGACCATTTTAATTGGCATGTTTTTTTATAACAAACTTGTCAAACAATCTAGACTTATGTAAAAGTCTAATGTATTTTCACCTTCCAATGAGGCTCGATTAAAATGAACCCGACGGCAAAGCTCAAGGGTTCTTGACTACCTCTACCGGGGTTGTCTGTTCACTCAAGCCAGAAGCACAAAACAACAATGTAATTGCGAGAATGATACTCACCCAGCAGCCACACTTCAGTGGCAACATGTTGAGCATGCACAGATCATGGTTCGACTTGTGCCGCCCGCGTTTTGCACTGAAAAGTGCCTTGTAACCGAGTTTTTCCAAGGAGGGAGGGAGATGGTCGGCCAAGCAACGGTGGGTCTGGAGAAAACCTGTGATTCTTTTGCTCAATCCGTGCGTGCCATGGAAGATGCACACACTTGTGCCTCTCTCTACCGTCGACTCGTATAAACCTAGCCTGAGATTACAATTTGAAAGTTTTTAATTAGATTCATCAAAGAAATTTGACATTGCAGTAAACTAGGATATGTGAGAATTGGCATACTCTCTCTCTCTCTCTCTCTCTCTCTCTCTCTCTAATTTGCACTAGCTTGGATGCATATTGAAACAATGATGACCAAGTTCAAATTCTAGATGTTGCAACCTTTTAATCTTATACGTTTAAATTTTGAACACTTAAAAAAAAAACTAGTCTTGCTTGGTGGGCCTTGCTATAAAACATCTGTAGAATATAATAGGACATATGCAAATTCACATTTAGCATCTAGCATTGAGCGGAACAAGAGAATGAATAATTTGGCAAGGGTGTCACTGCGTGAAAGGGATATATACTCAAAAAATGCAATAGAAGGAGACAAAGTTAAGTGCATCAATTGTTAGAGATTATAGGGATAGCTACATTTGAGATTATATCCAAGCAAGGTTGTACTACTATGTCTACAGATGAATGTTTTTTCTAGTATACATGCTAGATGTAAATTCTTCCAAACGAAAAGTATTTCAAATATATTTTTTCATTGAATGGTACGGTAGCACAACACGTCGGCTCGCATTTTTGAAGGTGGATTGGAGTGTGTTTTGCCTTTCTTCTTTTCTAGTTCTTTGTGTTTTTCCTTTCTTATTTTGTAGTTGTTCCTAATACAATGAATGAGGACAATGATACATGTAACTTCACCTTCTGTGTTTTGCCTTTCTTCTTTTCTAGTTCTTTGTGTTTTTCCTTTCTTATTTTGTAGTTGTTCCTAATACAATGAATGAGGACAATGATACATGTAACTTCACCTTCTGTGTTCTGTGTTATGGCATCGACAATGCATGTTGCCCCGTTTGCCACACCGATTGTCAAGTCAATATTTTTAGTGATCATACATTGCACACAAATTGCGATCAAATCTAGCTCATTGAACTTAGGGTCTAGGAGCCACTACTGAGGACATTTATGTTACCCACGTTCGTCTTCATTCAAGTTTTGTAATTTCGGTTTGATTGTACAATTTATTCAAGGCAAGGTTGTTATGGTGTTGAACGTCTCACATGTGAGTACAAATTATCGTAGTAGATTGTTGATGTAGTCATGCACATGCGCTTCATCTATAATACATGCACCCAAGGTACAATTGATCTCATCTATGACTGGTTTTCTTTCATGAAAAATGTCATAAAATCTAATATCTAATATCTAACCAACCCAAATTATTTTCTCATATTAAATTGATCACTTAATGTGGGAGAATAAACGGGAACAAGTGTTAAGATATAGACATGTGCTTATAGATCCATCTCAACACAAGGCCAATGGTAAAGGGGCTCAAATGAGAGATGGTCTATCCAAGAGCAAGGCTAACTAATGGAGCATAAGACCTTAGGGTTAGCTTCATTGAAGACCTCCAATAATGTGTGTAAAAGGCCTTTGACCTTAGGTAAGCTAGGGCTGATGAGCTTGAGGCACCGGAACCCGACCCAGCTCGAGGTGCTTGTCCTGCTTGTCATGCTTGATGACTAAGGTGCTTGAGGTGCTTGATGATTGAGGTGCTTGAGGTGCTTTACATGCTTGAGATGCTAGGGTTGCACTTAAGGTGAGAACCTAGCCCAAGCTTAAAGTGCTTAACGACCAAGCTTGTGGTGGGAACTGGGCCTATGTATGAGGGGCTTGAGGTGTCAAAAAGTCAAATATTCAATCCCTACAAGGAGGGGGGAGCCCTACATGAGGGGGGATGGAGAGAACACCCACACACTCACACAGGGCATGCATGGTACAAAGAAAGCAAAAGGGACACTTGTCAAGTTCCTCCTCATGTTGCCCTCATGGTGTGCTTGAAGCCTATTGGTTGGCCACCCAAGGGGTCCACTAACAATTTAGGAGATTTAATTAAATGATTTAGCATTTATCTAGCTCTCTCTCTGAATGGGGAAAGGGGGACACTTGTCTCAAGGCTATGCTTGCTGCTTGTAATGCCTCCTGCTTTTGTGATTGGCTAGGCCTAGAGGGGTCCAATGAGCTTCAAGCATGAGCTACAAGGGGGGGTCGACCCAAGCAAGCTAGGGGGTTGCTTAGGGGGTATACTCACCCACACACACACTCACAAACACTCTCATTGTGTGCTATGCAAAGTGCAAGAGCTCCCTCTCCTTCTCCAAGCAAGTAGAGGTTGAGAGCCTACACCAACACTCTTGGATATGGAGTGCAAATCCAACCAAGAGCCATGCTTCAATGCTTAAGCTTGCCATCTCCTTCTTCTTCATTACTATGCTATTATGTATGCTAGCAAGAAGAGTTATGATAAGTGAGGAACTAATTCTTTCCCCTACGAAATGTTTCTTCTTCCTCTTCCCTACCCTCATTCCCTGCTAGCTCTCTCCACCTTTGAAGGTGTTTGAGGTCTTGGGATAGTTAAATCTTTCTTCAAGTTTATGTTATGTTTGTGATGCATGAAGCTTTCCATCTTTATTGCATCACCTAGGTCACAAGGAACACAAAGATTGTATTGTAACAAGTCTCTTAATGGGAGAAATCATAATACAAATGCCTATTGGAGGGGGGACCGGCTCCACATAAATCCGGTCCTCAACTGTTGTCATGTTCTCTAAATTCTCTCTCTTGCAAAAGTATTGTTCATTCCAAGTTAACTAATTGCTATGATTATGTTGCTATCTTCAATTAGGTTCACCCACTATGCTCACAAAGTCATTTCTCAAAAGTACTCTCATTAATTTCCGCTACTCTCAAATTAAATAGGCCAATTCCATTACATTGGTATCAGAGCATTTGGTTTCTCTTTTCTTGCTTAAGAAGAGAGGTCCTTCAGTAGCCTATAAATGGTTGATGTTGTTAATTATATTAGGGTAAGTGGAACAGGGATCTATTATCGTTTTTGTTTAGCCCACTATGTGGGGGATGGTGCACACCTCGGGAGCTTTGGACTTAATAATGGAGTCTTTTTAGACTTTCCTACGGCTTTACCATTATTGAGCCATAGGAAGTCCGAAAGGAGCTAGCCCTCGGCAACTCTGCTATGTTAGACCTACTCCTCTACTCTCTATAATTAACCACTTCGAGCCTGGGTGTAGATACTTAAGAGCCGATTTTCAAAGGCTAAGAGGAGTGGCAACTAAGGTTTTGAATTGCCAAAGCATACACTAAGTACATACATAAATTATGTTAACATGGTTGACAATAATCAAGATAGTAGAATGAACATGGCTGAAAATAATCAAGAGAGTAGAATGAACATTGATAGCTTTGATTTTGCACATGAAGGTGCTAATGATGATGCTCCCATGTTTGTGAATTATCTCGTCACTAGGTTGCAGCAAGCTATGGGCAACCCTGCTTTGCAAGCCGAAGTTACTCAACAACTTTGTGCTTATGGAATTTCCCTTCCTCTCCAAGAGGAGAGAGAGCTTAGGCGGCCTCTTGAAGAGACCCCCAAAAGAAGACTCTCTCCCATTCGAGAGGAGGAATCAAAAGAGAAAGAAAGCAATGAAAGGTTAAGTTCCTCTGAAGATGTGGCTCCATGAAGACGGCGGTCTAGACGATCGCCCACTCCTCCCAAGAGGAAAAGATCAACACATAGTCCTTCTCCTCATCACTATGACAGGCAAGAGAGGAAAGAAAGGAAGAAAAGGGCTTGGAAGAGGTCACCCTCTTTTCCTTTTTCTTCACCTTGCTCCTCTTCCGACGAAAGTTATGGCTATTCTCATAGAGAATATAAGAGGGGAGGACATCGCAAATCATTTCCTACATGGCGAAGGTCACAAAAGCTAAAGAAGTTTAAGGAGGGAGGAAAGAGTATCTCTTTTCTCACCTATGATGGCACCTTCGATGCTACTGACAAAGTGTTGGCCTTCATCCAGAAATTTGATGCGGCCTTTGGAGATGAGGGCTTCACAGAGTCCTCCAAGTTACGCCATGTAGCTATGCACTTCCAAAAATCAGCTCGTCAATGGTGGGCTAGCCTTCGTGGCAATGGTGAAGCCCCAAAGACATGGAAAACTCTACGAGTTTCCATCATGAAGCAATTCCTTGCAAGTGATGAAAAGGACAAAGTGATTACTGAATGGCGCAACTTGAAGCTCCTCTCCCATGAGTCTATCCACAAATATGTAGACAAGTTTTGGGATTTACATCTCAAGGCTACTGTCTTTCAAAAGATAGACTTTGCCGAGCAAATGCAGCAATTATGTGTGGGATTACCTGAAGAGATGGCCGAATACATCAACTCTCAATGGCCTGGTACTATTAGCAAAGTAATCCATCACACCATGGTTGCTTCAAGCATCAATTTCCATCAAGGGGCTAGACGTAATGTCAAGCCCATAGAAAACAAAGACAAAAATGATGCAAAGGGGAAAATGAATGTTCAAAATACTTCCCAAGTCAATTCCAACAACAATAACAATTGGGCGGACCAAGGAGAAGGGAGTTTACAAAGGTAAAAACAAACTCTCCCCTGAAGAGCTTGAGGCTTTTTGCAAGGACCATAAGTGTTTCAAGTGTGGGGATGTTAAGGCGGTTACGCCGCTAGCGGAAGCTAAATAGCGAGAACTCAACCAACAACAGAATTTGTCAGACGAGGACGGAGCTTGACCCGCAGGCGCATGGAAACAACTAGGTGGGTGTCAAATCACCTACTCGACCTTCTAATGACAATCACTACTAAGGAAATCAAATCTAAGTTCTAAAATACGCAAGTGACTGAGATCCGTACTACGAACGAATGCTATACGAAACAGGATCTAGAATCATTGAATCGATCTCAAACTCAAGGGGAAGTCTATACACTAGGTAAGAACAACACCCTAAAGACTTGAACTGCAAACTCAACCTATAACCACTCCGTGCGGTAAACGCGTATGAAGACATGCCAAAATATACAGGTGACCGAAACTTGACCCTGATGGTACTAATGTGTAGCTCTACTCGTTGTGGTTCTATAGATATGTTGCACGCTCAATTCGGACACACGAGTTGGAAGAAAACTCACACTGAAGCTCGTAGGAACTTACCACACATAGAAGCCGATAGCGCACACTCTTGGTATCCGTGCGTAGCTCTCGCCGTTGCTAACACAATGGCGGTGTCGCTTCTCCAATGGCGGCTCCGTAGCTCGCGTAGCAAGTAGATAAGACTCTCTCTCTCTCTCTCTCTCAGACACAATCACGGCGCTCAAAAACTCACTTTGATTAATAATCTGCCCCCCTTAGGTTACAAAAAATTTGGCTTATATACCTCAGCCTTGGAGGTGAGAACATCTCTAACTAATTGCATCAGCAAGTGAAATTACTTCGGGATTACAAGCTGGAAACTCAATTGAGTCCCGTTACTTAATGAATGGCTCAAATCAAAATTAATGTCGGAAAGACATTTATTACAATCAATGGTTACAAAATGATGAGTGTGAGCAAAAATGTGGGTGTGATCCTCTGCTGGCTCAACACTCCCCCCCTCCGCGTTCATGTCATCCCTGACATGAATTTTATGCTTGGTCAATAAAGTCCTGTCTTCTTGAGCATCTGCAAATGTGATTCGTATCGTAGGGTGCCGATGGTCAAGGTTGGGCCGAATATTTTGCTCTCGTGGGTGAAAAAGCCGGTGTAGAAAGCTTCTTCGAATGTTTGCATGTG
Source organism: Adiantum capillus-veneris (assembly GCF_014529385.1). Taxonomy (NCBI): domain Eukaryota; kingdom Viridiplantae; phylum Streptophyta; class Polypodiopsida; order Polypodiales; family Pteridaceae; genus Adiantum; species Adiantum capillus-veneris. The sequence continues at coordinate 24,569,316 of NC_140932.1, read as the reverse complement.
GAAGCTAGGCAAAAACATAATCCTTTGGTATAGGAGGTGTAATACTTTTGGAGAAGGCTGCAATGAAAGATCGTACATCATATCAGTCACCGTGTCGGCCGTCGATAGTAGACTCGAGGTTGTGGCTTTATCTGGCGTGAACACTTCAATGCAAGCTAAGAGAGTCCTGCAGATTTTCTTGAGCATCTGACATGAAAGGTCAGGAGAGCCAGTAAAGAGCTTGATGGTGCCCGTTAGGGTTTTCACCATGTAGGCATTACGTATTCTCTCTCCTGCCTTTGGTCCTGGCATCCTGGGATAATTAAGCCAATTTGGCTTCTTTTCTGCAATCTTGCCATGCTCTTTCTAGTTTCTGACTCTTGGCACCGGGCAGAAGGTTGCATCCTCCCGAATCTCCTTTGGTGCCTCCACCAAGTAGATGAGGTAGGCTGGGTATTTGTTCAGCCAACCTTTCCTCCATCTAGGTTGTGAATCTACTATCTTCTTTGATTGTTCCTCCTTTGTGATGTCTCCTTCGTAAAGAGCGACATACTGCTCCCCTTCTAGTCTCTTTTTCGTCTTTAGCACTTCAAATTTCATCAAAGGGAAAGGCAGGCTGGGTTGCATCCACTGTTCATGGAGCACTTTTGTGTCTAGTCCCTGAAGTCTAATGGAGATTAGGAGTCTCCTCTCCCATTCCATTTCCGCCTTGGCACTCTCCTCTGCTGACTTTTCTATTTGGTCATGGAGCCTTTGTTCTTCTTCTTCAGAGATTCTTGAAGTCGAGGCCACCTCTTGAGCTAGGGCTGGATCTTCAATTGTGGTTGCCTCTCCAGTTTCTGGTAGCTCTATGGCTGCTCCACCTGATTCTTCTTGTGGTGTCTCTGTCTCTCTTCTTTGTTGCTCTTGTAGATCTTGGAGCTGTTTGCGGAGGGCCTCATTCTCTGTCCGTAGTGTTTGATTTTCTAATGTGAGCCTCTCCTCTACGGCCAATGATCCCTCCGCAATGTGCTACCTTTGCACTTGCTCTAATCTTAGCTCTCTTTGTAAGCTTCGGACCTGGTCTTCCAAAACTGGTACGATAGCTCCCTCTTGTTTGGTTCCTGCTCTGCTAGCTCTAGGGGTAGACCCGAGTCTAGTGATTGTTCTTTCTTGGAGCTCGACTCTTTCCCTTAGCTCAATGAGCTCATCCTTAGCCGCCTCCAACTCATCCTCTATCCGCTCCCTTGCTTCCTATGCACTTGTTACTTCTCTTGAAGCCTCGTCTAGCTGGAGTACCAAGCCGTCTCTCTCGTTTTCCACGTCATAGAGTGATGCTTTATGACTTTCAGATTCAGTCATAGCATTCTCTAAATTTCTCTGCAACTCTGCTTCCCTTTGTTTGGCTGTCTCAATCTCTACTTCCTTTACCTTGGACCTTTCTTTTATCTTGCTGAGCAGTTCATGCACCATGTGCATGTCTTTTTCATCATCATCTGTCAACTCTAAGGCTCTTTCCGCCACCACATCCACTGGCTTTGGCTCTTCTAGTACTTTTGGTTCGTCCAGTTTCTCTTCACTTTCTTTTTTACTCTTTGTCTTTTTCTCCGTCCCTCTCCGTTCATCTTGTTTTTGTAGGGTAATCCCATAAACTGCCTCAAGGGCCTCTTCTTCGGTGTATCCTATCTCTACCAGATCCTCATAATCATTTCTTTTTTGCTGAACTGGATCTATCTTCTTTTCTTTGGTCTCGGCTTCTGGCTTTTCCAGAACATCTGTGTCCACCTCTACTGTGGTCTCTTCCACAATTTTTTCCGTCTTCTTCGGGCTTGGTACATCAGTCATAGAGGGATGTTTGTCCTCAGCTTCCTTGGCTTTCCCCTTGTCGGCTTGCCCATCTTTCTCTTGAGGCTTAGTAGACTCATCTACTTTCCTTTTCCCCTTGTCGTCTTTTTTCAGCTCAGCTTTTAATTGTTGTACCTCCTCTTCAGTGTATGGCTTGACAGGTTGCTGCTCCAAAATAGCCTCTGACTCCTCGTAAGCTTTAATATATTGATCGTATTGATCAATATGTGGCCTGGCCGAGCTAGTTCCGACTTTAGTGGGGTTTGGCACCCACTTTTCTTCAAAGTCACCCTTTAGAGCTCTTTCCGCTCTAAACTGCTCCACTAATCTCTCCATCCTCGCCGCTTTCTGACTTTTGGTTTGCTTGGGAGCAACCTTCTTCTTTACTTTCTTCTTAAGTGGCTCGTCCACATCCTCTTCAGGTTCTGAAACTACTTCTAGTTTCCGGCGTGCTCTTGTGGATGCCCTCTTGGATACTTTGGGCTGTTCTTCCTCCTCGTCAGCTTCTCTAAACCACTCATTCTGGGAGGGAGCCTTTGGCCACTGATCTCTAGCTCCAATAGCTTCATAAGCTATTCTTGTCAGAATTTCCGCTCCTCCTATGTATTTTGGCTTCTCGTTGTGCATGGCAATTACTTGCTCGTGGATGTGTTAACACCATATTAGAGAGTTTGAGACTTTAGAGACAATTTGGGAATCACCAATGTCTTAAAGATTTGGCCATATGGACAAATATCAAAATGTTTTTTAGTCCAACTTCTTTCACAAGGTAGTACTTGAAAAGATCTTCAAGCCATGCTCTCAAAACTTTGGCTAAGATTTGTCCATGTGGTGTTTGTTGAGCGTAATTCACCTCTTTTGGCATATTGCTCTTTAATGCCCATGTGATGGTGGTCGCAATGGCATGGGGTGGTGTCGTATACTTTTGCGGTCTTTTACTGCAAACATGAAGAAATTGGTTGTACAGTCGACAAAGGGTTGCCGCTCTTGGGTCCGCCATATCTCCATAGGTCGCATTCTGTTTCTTGGGCCCATAGACCTCTATGGCCTCTCTTCTTTCCCTGACCGAGCTCCCTTTGTTGTGAAGCTTCAATGCGTCTGCGATTAGTTGTGGAGTGATCTGTACTTCTACCTTCTCTCCATCCATGGATGTCAATGTGGCTTTTCCATCCTTCTGAATGGATGTTGCCAACTCGTACACTCTTCTTGTATCCACACCTGATGGTCTCGAGGTGAAGAAACTGTGCAGGTCTGCCCTTTCCAGGTACCTGCTGATGTCTCCTGACCTGCTATAATCTACCAATTCCTGTGGGATCATCGGTACATCCACCGCTTGCCCTTGAGGATCTCTGAAAGTCCCCTGGTAGATCTTTATTCCCTCTTTCTCCAATACTGCTTCCTCCACCCAAGTTTTGGTTGGCTTGAGGGTTTCTGTTGGAATGTCAAAGGGTTCCGCTTCTGTAATAACATCTTTGATTGTCAGTCTTTTTCTCTTCGTTGCCGATGACTTGGTGGAATCCATGGATCCTGTAACTCCAATTTCAGAAGTTAGCGTCTTTTTAGTACTGAAAGCCGAAGTGAAGCTTTTAACTATCCAAATGACTTGAAAATTGAAACATGAGCTATTCAGGGCCTAAGGATGCAAGGTATGTGAAAAAATATGCAAAATGGGCTCAAAATCATGCTGGAGACATCATACGCGTATGATGTCTTTTGTGTCAAAATGACTTCATATTGGTTGTGCTTGTAGCTGATAGTGTATACATGATTATCATATGCTTGGATTTGAGTTTGGATCCCATTTGGTCAAGTTTTGGCCAATTTAGTCCAGTTCCGGCTCTTGGCAAAATTTTGAAAGGGAATTGGATTTTATGATCCAAATTGGATAAAACTTGGTAGTTCACTTTCAAATGGCATGTAGATCACTTCTGTTTGGTGGTTGAAGCCCTGAGGTGCCAAAATCACATAGTGAGACATCATACGCGTATGATGTCTTTTAGTGTATTTTTGGACCAAATTTCTCTATAAGCTTGGATTTGGCTTTAGATAGGCTTATTCAGTGGATTTATTAAGTTTGGATAGATTTTGGCTAAAAATGGCTCTGGAGACATCATACGCGTATGATGTCTTTTTCATCAATTTTGCATGGGATTGGTTCTGTGGACTCCCCATGTACTAGTGAAGGACTGTCTCTACTCAAATCTTGGTTTGGACTTGAGTATGTTGGATTTGGGCCAAAAATAGGCTTTAGGTGAAGGATTTTCCCTCAATTGGGCTAATGGGGTGATCCTCTTGACCAAATGGTTCCAAATTTCATATGTAGCATGTATTAGATATATATAATGGATGTATGATGACAAATGAGCAGTTTTGGCTCTGTAAGTGTAAATAGACATCATACGCGTATGATGTCTTTTGTGTCAAAATGGTGCTTCTTGGTTCCAGATAGCTTGTAGATGTGTTTAACAACAATCCTACAAAGTTTCAATGAGTTTGGAGTTATTTTGACAAAATTAGGACCAAAAATCAATTTTATGGCCTACTTTGCGTCTTTTTGGTTTTCCTTGGGTTTTCTAACTCCAATTCTCATGATACTTGGTTCATAGGATGTGATTAACATGTGGAATGAGGCTATGCACTCAAATGTTGAAATGGATGTGAAAATCATGCTGTGAGACATCAAACGCGTATGATGTCTTTTCTTGAAATGTTGGTCTTTTTGTGCAAAGAATGCTTTGTGCTAGTGCCATAAGCCCTGCTAACTAGTTTTCAACTTAAAAAGTCATCAGTTTAGCTAAAAAGCCCCCTTATAGGCATTTCAGTCTCCGAAGTCGTCTTTTTGCCTTGGAGTTGAATTTCTTCAACTTTTCTTCTCGAGAGTTGCATTTCCAGCTCATTGGATATGTTGTGAAGCCATCTATTTGGTTGAACTTGACTTTGGTTCCCCGTTCTCCATCTTTCTCCATTTGGTTGCCCGAAAGCGTCTTTTTCACCATCGGTAAGTGAATCAGCTTTCTTTTGGGTTTTGCTTGCAAACATAAGTCATCAATAATTACTTGAAGCTGCTTGTGAAGTTTCATTTCATTCGGTCGTCAATTTCAGCCGTGATGCCAAAATGACGCTTTGTGTGTCTGTCGTCGAATCGGTTGTTTTGACCCAATTTTGGTGGTCCAAACCTGGAGATACTCCATGGTTGCATTGCCCTCGATGTTGTTAAGCTTCTTGAGAAGTTTTGTGTCATTTCGACAACTTTTTCCTGTTTGCCTCTTGCAGGCTCTGTTGACCTAGGGTTTTTCCAGTCGTTCTTTCTCGAGCTTTGAGTGTTAGAAACCCATCTTCTATACTAGGGTAACCCACCTATAAGTTCTTGCAAGGTTTGGTTAGGCGGTTGTGCCACTACCTAGCATTCTACCGCATTCCCCGTCTGCTCTTGTTTCTTGGTTTTGCTCAGTTTTCGCGACAAAAGTTAATGATAAGCATCAAAAGCTTATGGCAACGAGTCTACCTCTCATGTCTGGTGTCCTCTGAGCTCTCGTAGCAGTCGTAGAAGGTTGGATGCTCCTGTGTGCTCTTTGCTCTCTCCAAGAAGGTAATAGTGGAAATGAGCTTGAAAGTGATGTGAAAAATACTTAACTTCGGACTTCCCGGATCACTTGTTACCAAATTTTACATGTGCTCCTATCTCGTCGTGAAATGCACTTTAGGATTTAAAATTTCTCAATTTGGACTCCGTTTGACCCTTTTCTGATAAATCTGTCCACTTTGCCAAAATGCTGTCATTTCAGGCTTTCCGCAACTTTTCCCGAATTGTACTCAATTTTTACCATGGGTTGCCCTTGTCATTAGGATCATCACCATCTATTCTTTTCTTTTTTTTGATCTCGTTTCACTTGCTTTTTTATTTTTCTTTTACTTTTATCAAGAAAATCATAAAAAATAAAGGAAAGTAGCAAATTGAAGCCAAAAAATTCCAAACATACACAATAAATAGCTGGTAACCCTGTGTATATGAATATAAACTTATTTGTGATTTCTGGACTTGGATTACCACTTTTTTCCACTTTTTAGCTCCAAAAACACTCTTATTTAGTGATATTTACACGTCTAGAGACCCAAATTCATCATTTGATCTCTTCTTGTTGCAAAACAAGGTATATAAGGGCATAAATATTATCAATATCCGCAATCAAACATAAAAATTGCGAAATCATGTAAGACACTGCCCTTGTAATATAATTTTTGTTTTTCTTTGTTTTTGTCGCTTGTAGCTGCTTTGTAGCTCCTGTATACCTGTATACCTCCCCCCCTCCTAGTCTGAGTCCTCCTGGATGACTATGAAGTGTCTGTGGGCGAAGCATTGTAGTTGTTTTGGTCATAAGTTCCAATGCAATTGTAGAGCGATGATACAACAGTCTTTTCAATAAAGCTGCTCTTGGTTTGATTGAAGGATTGGTGGTCGGGTTTTGGGTTGGTTTTGGCACTTCGGTAGTAGAATCAGTAGATGGATTCTTCTTTACCTTGTTGTTCTTTTTCACAATCCAAATCTGCTTCCGCTTCGCTTGTGCTTGCCACAAACTCTTTGCGACCCAAACCTGCTTTGTTCTTTGTGTTGATTTCCTCGCCTTGAAATACCTAGGAGTTTCCGTGGATTGTACTGAAGGGAGTTCCTGTTTAAAAATCCTTGGGATCCAAATTTGCTTGCTATAGCTTTGTGCCGTCATGAACTTATTTGGAATCCAGATCTGTTTCACTGTCCTTGATTGTCTGGAATCACTCTGTTGTCTGGTATTGAAGACTCTGTTTTCCACCTTTGTGTTCTCTGGCACAACCTTTTTTGGTCTCCATATCAACTTTGACTCCGTTTTTTCCCAAGGTTGAGCTGTTATATTATTGCTTGTCTTCCTTATCCAATGTTGAGAGTTCCTCTTCGAAGAGCAATCCAGTTGTATAGAAACTTTTGGTTGCCATTGCTTCTTCTTTTTCTCTGGTTGTTGTTTACCTTTGTTCTTGGATTCTTCCTTTGGAGTTGGCTCTGCTCGTTTGGTGAACTTAACTGATTGACTTTCACCTTCGTATTTGATAAGCACTGATTTAGAACTCCAGTCAATCATTGCATTGTATTGCTTCTGCCATGGTTGTCCTAGCAATAATGGATGTTGTGTAGCTTGGTCTTCAACCACGTAAAACATATGAGGATACACATACTGGTTAATCTGTATATGTAAAACTGTGCATCCGACAGTTTTGATTGAATTCTCAGAGTAACTCTGTAACTCTTGCTTGGCAGTTTGTAATTTAGTGTCATTTGTCAATTGTCTATACAAACTGAGTGAAAGTAGGTTAATTTGAGCTCCTGAATCCAATAGTGCTCTGGCTTTGATTTGGTTGGTTCCTACTTTGCATTCAATGATGGGTTCTTCTTTGTCATTATCCATTTCTGTTATACTGACCGCGTTTATTCGTATTGCTCCTTCATTGCGCTGTTTTTGACGTAGTAGTCTTCTTTTCTCCATTCTTTCCTTCGCCTCGGCTTGCGCTTCCTCCACAATCTTTTTCTTTTTCTGGACACGCAGCTTTTCTTGATGTATTTTGAGAAGCATGTCTTGGGTTAGCGGCAAAAGATACTTTTTCACTCTGCATCCACTAATCCAATTGGGCATTTCTTCTCCGTCTAATGTAGCAAGCTTGACGGCTCCACTTGGTGATAGATCTTTAATCACCAGAGGTCCCATCCCTCGCTTTTTAAGCTTCTTAGCATGCTGTTTCAGAGTGTAAACTAGGACATAGTCCCCAACCTTAAACTCTTTAGTCCGCACATGCTTATCAAAAAATTCCTTTTGTCGCCTTTTTTGAGCGTAGATAGAAGCTACTGCTTTTAGGCGAAGCTCGTCTAGCTTTTCCAGGTTATCTATTCTATCAGAAAGCTCGTGCCCTGTCCACTCTAGATCCATAGCCACCCTTAAGGTTGAAATCAAGAATTCTATTGGTAAGATAACATTTAGCCCAAAAACCATGTTATATGGGGTCGTTCCTATTGATGTTTTATATGCTACCCTATATGCCCATAATGTTGAATGCAACTTCTGGTCCCAGTCAGTTCTCGACTCAGATACAATCTTCGTAAGGACCGTGCATATGGTTTTGTTTTTTGCTTCAGCTTGTCCGTTTGCTTGTGGATGATACGGGGCTGATTTCCTATGGATTACCATGAATTCATCTAGAAGGATCTCTATCACTTCATTTATAAAATGTGTGCCTCGATCACTCACAATTTCTATTGGCAATCCATATCGTACAAAGACGTATTCATATAGAAATTGTGCCGTGGTCCTGGCATCTGCTTTTTGAGTTGCCTTTGCTTTGACCCACTTTGTTAGATAGTCTGTAGCCACAACGATGTATTGTGCATGAGTCTTATATGCAGGAGGTGAAATGGGTCCGACATAATCAATCCCCCATTTTGCAAAAGCTCTTGCCCCCATCATTGGTCTAAGCGGCATATCATCTCTTTTAAGTGGTACTTTGGTCCGCTGACAGTCATCACACCGTTTAACGTATTCCTCAATGTCCATATGTAATGTTGGCCACCATATTCGTGCGGCTAAGACAAGTTTTGATGTCTTATCACCTGAGAAATGGCCTCCACCTACTCCTCCATGAGCTTGCTCCAGGATTATCACATACTCAGACTCTGATGCGCAAATCCTAAGCTGGTTGTCTTTACCTCTCTCATAGAGTTGATCTCCTATTAAAGCGTAATCTCTAGCTTCTGTCTCTACAGATTTTTGACGAGCTTTTGACGTTCCTTCTGGGAAAGTTCTATTTGTGAGATATTCAACAATATACTGACTCCATTCCGGAGCGATCATTATCTGATATAATGTTGAATACTCTGCTGGCGGTTTGGATGAACATACAATACATACAGTGACATATTCATGTATGCTTTCTTTCATTCCTGGCCAATAGACTCCTAATTGTAACAAATTCCTATATGTGTTCCTTCTTGAACAATGAAATGCACATTCCTGAACATGTGCTTCGCACATATATATATTATATTCCTCAGGATTGATGCATAGTCGTAAAACATGATCATTTCCCAATTGATACAACCTTCCTGCAACCAATTGAAGATTCTTGGATTGCTGAATAGAAATATGTTTCTGGTTGTATTCTCTTCTATCAAACTCTCCTCCATAGGTTAATAGGCTAACGACATTTTGTGACCACTTCGGTATCATTTCTATGTTGAACAAGTACGCATCTGGCATGTCGTCATCTACTCCTATAGGGTCTTCTCCATTCGTCAATCGCGAAAGATGATCAGCTCTAAGATGTGTTTTTCCTTTCTTTACTACTACCGTGAAGTCAAATTCCAGTAAGATAATGAACCATCTCACTATTCTCCAGGTATTGCATGGTTTATTCACTAGGTAGAGCAAGGCTTGGTGATCCGTAAAAAACACAAACTTGTTGGCTAGAAGATAATGCCAAAATTTCTTCACAGCATATATCATTCCTAATCCTTCTCGCTCTATTGTGGTGTAATTCTTCTCTGCATTGTTGAGCTGTCGACTGGCGTAACAGATAGGAAAATCCATGTTTCCTTCTTCTGGCTGAGCCAGAATGCATCCTATTGCATATGCCGAAGCATCTATATGCACATGGAATATCTTCTCCCAATCTGGTGATTTCAAGACTGGAGCAGTAATGAGTGCCTCTTTCAATTTCTTGAATGATTCCTCACACTCCTCTGTCCATTCAAAGTTCAATATTAGCCTGTAAAGTGGTTGGCCTATTATAGCGTACATGTAAATGAATCGTCTATAATATCCGCAATGTCCCATAAAGCTCTGTACTTGTTTCGCATTGGTTGGTCTAGGCATATCCACTATAACTTTTATCTTCTCTAAATCCGTGGATATTCAGTTTTGTGAGACAATATGTCCTAGAATTCTGCCCTGTCGGACCATAAACGCACATTTCTCAGGATTGAGACAAATGCGATATGTCCTACATTTCTCAAATACTTTTCTTAGGTGTTCTAGATGCTCATCTCTCAGAAGAGAATGTACACATAAGTCATCCATGTATATTTCTAGAAACAACCTTAAGTATTCTTTGAAAGCATGTGTCATCAGCCTCTGGAAGGTTGCGGGAGCATTGGTTAGACCAAAAGGCATAACCCGATAAGCATAAATTCCCCACTCCGTTGCAAAAGCTGTTTTATGTTGATCCGCCGGTGCTATGGCTAGCTGGTTATATCCTGAAAAACCATCAAGTGTTGTTGTCGCTCCTTAGCCTCAGCTTGAGCTTGTATCTTCTTCAATTCTGTTTGTGTCGTGGCTGCCTTTTTTGTATGGATAGCACGTAGCTCCTCTTGGCTTAAAGTATCATAGTATCTTTTAAATTTTCTCCCATTGAGGAATCCCATGGTTTCAACTCCATCAAGAGTCTCCACACGAATGGTTCCTTGTGGGGTGATCTCATGTACTCTATATGATCCTTTTACCGTATATTTCAAATTTTTCTTTTCATTACGCACTCCATACATAAAGATTTTATCACAAAAATTGATATCTTTGTTCTTTAGATGACGGTCCAACCATTTCTTCCTCCTATCTTTCTCCACAAATGCATTTTGCACAGCTATTTGCCTCTTTTCATCTAGCCTTTCAAGGATATATAATCACTCAACTAAGGGGTTACCATCCCAACCTTCTTGAGAAGCTACTCGAAGACTAGGAACGACAAACTCCCATTGCATAACCGCTTCTTGGCCATACACCATCTTAAATGGTGTGCAGTTAATGGCAACTTTGTACGCAGTACAATAAGCCCATAGAGTTGATGTAAGCTTTAAATCCCAATCTAAGCGATGAGCTTCCACCGTTTTGGTCAAGATAGAGATTAAGGTCTTGTTGGTGCTCTCAGCTTGGCCATTTGCTTGTGGATAATAAGGTGTGGACTTATGGTGAGCTATCATAAAGTTGGTAGTGAGTTCTTTTATTACTCCATTTATAAAATGAGTACCATTGTCACTCACAATCTCAAAGGAACAACCAAATCTTGTAATAATGTTCTCAAAGAGAAAATTGGCAATTGACCTCGCATCGGATTTATGTGTCGCCCTAGCTTCCTCCCACTTTGTCACATAGTCAGTGGAAACGATAATATATCGAGATTGAGTGCTATGACTCGCTGCCGGACTAATTGGGCCTACAAAGTCCAAGCCCCATTTTTCAAATGGTTGAGTCACTTTAACAGGATGTAAGGGCATCCTATCCTTTCATTGTGTGATCTTGTAACATTGGCATTCATCACATCCTTTTGAAAAAAGTGATGCATCCTTGAATAAGGTAGGCCACCAATAGCCTGATTGCAGCACCTTTCTAGTTGTTAGTTCCCCTGAGAAATTTTCTCCGTCTATACCCATGTGGGCTTCTTGCAGTATGTATAAATACTCACCCTCACAGGCACAACGTCTAAGAATATCATCCTTCCCTAGCCTGTAGAGAGTTCAATGAGAGAGTAAGGTTTCCATTCTTTTAATATTTTTTGGGCTATGTCTTTACGAAGCTCTTTGGGTGGAAAACCATTAAGTAGAAAGTTCACAATCTTCTCACTCCGTTCAGGTATGGTTTTGACTAGGAAAAGAGAAGTATCGGGCAACTCATCATCGACTCTAGTAGGGGCTTCACCATTGGGTATGTGAGACAAATGATCCGCCATGACATGTCTTTTACTAGGCCTCACCACAATGGTAAAATCAAACTCAAGGAGAATTAACAACCATCGTGTAATTCTTCCCGTGGAACAAGGTTTATTTAGTAGATACAACAAGGCTTGATGATCAACATAGAACACAAACTTGTTGGCCAAAAGGTAGTAGCGAAATTTCTTCACTGCATAAATCATACCTAAACCTTCTCGCTCTGTAGTGGTGTAGTTTCTCTCGGCATCATTCAACTGATGACTTGCAAAGCTAATGGGGTAGTCCAGTTTATGTTCTCCTGGTTGAGCTACAACACACCCAATAGCAAAGTTCGATGCATCAATCTGCACATGGAAAAATACATTCCAATCGGGCACTCGTAGAATAGGAGTGCTAGTCAAGATCTTTTTCAATGACTCATAAGCATGGTCCCACTCCGCAGTCCATTGGAACTCAATAAGAAGCTTGTACAAAGGACGAGCTATCTCGGCAAAGTTTAAAATAAACCGTCGGTAATAACCAACATGGCCCATGAACCTTTGAACTCGTTCATAGTTTGTAGGTGGTGGAAATTCAGCAATGGCTTTAATTTTGCTCTCATCTGTGGAAATCCCATTTTTGGAGACTTTTCGTAAGCATGATAGATGTTCTTTCCAAGAGCAATAAACACAAATGTCATCTAAGAAAGCTTCACAAAACTCCCTCAAATATTCTCTAAAAGCAGTGTTTATTAATCTTTGAAAGGTAGCAGGGGCATTGGTTAAGCCAAAAGCCATAACACGAAATGCGAACACTCCGAATTCGATTATAAAGGCTATTTTAGCCTGGTCCTCCAATGCAATTGTGATTTGATTGTAGCCAGAGTACCCATCTAAAAAGCTATAAGCTTCCTTCCCTGCAACTCTTTCAAGCACATGTTCTGAATATGGCAAGGGGTAATGGTCCCTCCTAGTGGCGGCATTGACCTTCTTGAGATCCACGCACACTCTGAGTTTCCCATTCTTTTTTGGCACAATCACTATTGGAGATACCCATTCTGAGTGCTCAATAGGGTATATGAATCCACATTCCACAAAGCTTTTCAATCTCTTCTTGAACGATTTTTGCATATTTAGGATTCATTGGGTAGGGTCATTGTTGAACTGGTTTAGCCATGCTATTCATGGGGATTGTGTGTTGCACCACGGAAGGTGGAACACATTTCATATCATGAAATTTCCATGCAAATATATCCCTAAATTCCTTGAGAAGTTCTTTAAGTACACATTGTCAGTCTCTGTCAGATCTTGGGCAATGAAAACAGGTTTAGACTCTTCTCCTGGGCCTGCTAACTCTATTTCCTTAACTATCATTGGACCATCATAGACTCCATTGCTCCCATCGATAGGTTTTCTTTGAGCCTTTGTATACACAAACTTACGTTTCTCTGTGGTGTAGGATTTGAAATGTTCAGTGGTGCAGGGTGTAAGTTTGTGGGGTCCTGTTTTTCTGTGGACTGTGATTTCACTTCCGATTCCTTTTGTTTTTGAGCTAACTCTCGATTTTGTTGTCTCCTTACGGTACGGCTCAACTTTGGCTTCTCTGTAGCCTCTAGTTGTGCGATGTCAATGGGTTGTGAACTACACCACATAACGCTTTGAAGATATTCACCCCAGTTATCTACCAACTTCCGATGAGCATCACATGCTCCTATATAATTAAGCCATTCTACGGTAGATTTCTTTTCATTTATTCTAGCACACACATTTGCTCAATATCGTCGCCTCTTATATCTCTTACTCTTCTTGTTTAATTTTTGATTACGGCCGATCTCTAGTGAAGAGTCACTAGATGAATCACTACTTGTGTCTTCTGGTCCCTTGGATAGATTTTCATCTAGGGTACCACTGGGCCTTGAATGGTTTGTCCCCTCATTTGCACTAAGATTTAACTCAGATTCTTCATCCTCGGAGTCAATTTCAATTGATGATTCTGACCCCAAATCGTGTGGTCTATAGTCTTGTGAGGCGCTACTGGTTCCAATGCCAGTCAAACTTTCATCTTGTAGGTCATCAAAAGCTATATGCATTGCTTCTAGAATATTTAAGGGTGCGAGTGGTGGCATTTCATCCCCCTTGGGTGTTACCCAGGTCGTCCCCCTATTTCCCCAAGTGTCTATGGTTGTGCTAGGTAGACCCAATCCACATTGTCTGACTCAGTCATCCCAGGTAGTACATCCATATAAGGAGAATCTTCCCCAACATTAGTGTCCGATTTACACATGTAACAATACTGCAATGGGGTTGAGTGAACTGTGGTGTCAGATCTATGATCAATTATAAAACTGTTTCCTAGAGGATGTGCTCGACCAGTCACAAGATCCACTCGAATGACAGAATCTTGGAACTGCAAGTAGACATGGTTTTTAGACTAGTCATGCACCATTTTTGCTTCCCTCATGAAAGGAGGTCCTAAGATCATCTCTGATGCCATAGTGTCTTTGGAGAAATCCATAACAATGAAGGTAATCCATTTTATGTCCAAAGCCCTTGATCTTGAGATCTTCTAGCATCCCAATAGGTTTAACAATAGACCCATTGGCCATTTTCACTATTATGGTTGTGGTCACAAGGTGAGGTCTTCCTATAGTTTCCCATCAATTTTTAGTCACAATGCTAACCCCAGCGCCACCATCAAGGATTCCCTTCACAGTTAATCCCTTAGTAGTTATTGGTATGGTCGCATTGGATTCATCACCCTCAAAGTATTGTCCCAGCTTGTTAACATGTATTTCGATAACAAGGTTCTCATCTAGGTTGGGTTGTGGATCTAAGTGTTCCTCCTCTATTGGCATCTCCCCAGCTCCATCCATCTGGGCAAATTGTGGTAGCCCAAACTTCAGTTCTCCATTGAGGAAGGCTCGAAGAGCTGAGACTAGCTCAGGGTCTTTATATAGTTTGGACATGATGGTGGTTCTAACTTCTGAAGACATGAAATCCATTGATTTGGCAATGTTTAACGGCACCTTTTGGACTTCAGTCCCTTCACGTGGGGAAGATGGGATCTCCATTTCTTCGATAGGATCAGGTAGTCCCTCTGTAAACATTCTTTCCATCAAGAAGTGAGTGCGCCCACTTTCTCGTGACTTTAAGTTACTTTCTTCTTGGATGACCCTCGGTATGGCTAAGGGTCTATGGACTTGGTGAGGTTGTTGTTGCATAGGGAACACTGTGTCTGTAATCTGGATCTGCCTAGGTGCTGGTTCGAGATCCCTTTGGGTATCTTCTACCAAACTCCTTAATTGCTTGACTCGCTCAATCTCCTCTGTAGGGTTTGGATAAGTTTCTATCTTCTTCTTGGATCCTGGCCATTGTGGCTCATGAAGATCTTCCTTGTTGGTTTCTATCTTAGTGGTCATTTTTGTCTCCATGGTTTCACCTGAATCAGAATCCTCTTCAGCGTCGTTCATATATACGGGGTCGTCACCAGTCCCTATGTTGGTCTTTGAACAGGGGTCTGACTTCGTTGCTTTTTGCGATCTCTTCCTTCGTGTTTTCTTCTTTTTGTAAGATTGGGCAATTGATGCCATGTCTCTTTCCTCAAGAATGTAATTTTGTTTTTGGAGCATCGATTGTGTGAGTACATTTATCAGTACCATAGGTGTACTTTGTGATGGCTCCTCAATAACCTCAATCAAGTTTAATGGAGTAATCTTTAGTGCATTTGGATTATTTGGACATTGGGCAATCAAATCATCTATGCAACATCCATTACACATGAGTATCGGCATTGTAGACGTGCTCGCTTGATTGGTTTGCATTAATGTGGCGTTCTTTTGTAGCCTAATAGGACACTTGGCTACACAATGTGGACCTCCACACTCATAGCATTGAAGAGGTGGTCTCTTAGCAGTGTAATTGATATTTTGGTCTCTTGCCGCAAGAGCAGCTACTTGATATACAGGTTTGACTTGTCCCCAATAGTCCTCCATGTAGTATTGTGGACTTTCTTCAAGCACATCCATTCCATAGGAAATATTAAGGTCTATATCTTTCTCATAGCCTTCCAAACAAGCAATAGATGACTCACAACCCACTTGATTCATAGAAGTGATTCTCAAATGTGGTGGTTGCGGTCCTAGTACTGGAGGTGGTAAGGGTGTTGTTTGAACAACATTTTGGGCCCTAGGGACCATGTGTTGTGATGTTTGTTAAAGAGGCGGGGCCGGCATCAATGCACGCACTAGAGGTGTGTTTGTCCATGCTAAGGTTGGTCTATTGGCCATCGCACGCTGAAATACTATGCAATCCTTAGCTTGATGACCATACCTTCCACAAGCATTGCAATTTCCATTGAAATTTTACTCTAAAAGTAGGGCATTCATTGGTACTATGCGGTCCATAGCATATTGAGCACCATTGTTGCTTCCTTCTTGGATACATATTATTGTTTTACAGAGCACAATTGTCTCTAAGACTCTCTTGAATAGCCTTGGTGAGATCTGCTAAAGTCATCTTAGATATCTTTGGCTCCTTAGCAATAGGCTTTAGGGTCATTGGCTGATGCCCTGATGCTTGCAAGCTAGATTTAGGCTCAACAAACACTCTTTCTCCTTGAATCATTAAACTATCCTCCAATTGGATCGCATTGGTGGTGACTACTTCCCAAGTGGTGATACCTCTAATGACTAGGCCATTGTAGATATCCTCATGTCGTAATCCCCTAATGAATCTATCAATCAAGTGATTATTATTGAAGCACTCATTTGGATTTCAACGAGAATTCAAATGCTTCAAGCGACTAATAAAGTCTCTCACCGACTCTCCTTCCTCTCGTTGGGCTTTCTAGAGCCGAGAGGCTATAGCCCAAAGCACTCCCTCTTGTATGCATTCTTTCAAGAACAATATCCTAAGAGTAGGGTAAATCATTTTTTCTTCCACCCTTAGGGTTCTATACCAATCCCCTGCCTTCCCACTTAAGGTTAGGCTTAAAGAATTACTCTTATGCAGGTCATTGTGTTCTCCTAGAGAATCGTATATTTGTTCAAACACTTCGATATGCTTTCTCACATCCCCGTCTCCACTAAATTTTTGTGTGAGACTGGCTATTTGTACTGCCTTGGCTATTTTTGTGTGAGCTTGGCTATTTGTACTGCCTTACTTCTAGGCTCTCTATCAGGCGTGATGCATATTCTCAGCAATACATCAACCAATAGCTTCAGCAAATGTTGCCAAGTCACCTAAGTGAGCAGGCATCGTGGGTGAAGGCACATGTGGAGTAGGTATTTTCATTGGGCTTGGCGCATAAGAAGCCCTTGGGTTCCACGTTGGGTATGATGTTGTGCCATGTGGTGGCCCAAAGTTTGTAAAGAATGAGGATGCAAGAGAGCTACACAAGACAAACACAAAGCACACAGAGATGGAAAGCTTCTTCTTCTTCGTACAGAAAAGAGAGTACAAAATGACTAAGTGCTAAAACTGAAAAATAGCACATATGTACATGCGGTCACTAAGTGTGAACTCGCTAGAAGCGTACTAGGCTGGCACTATAAGTGTAGTCCAGCTATAGAATCACTGGCAGAGATCCTCCATGTCGGTCACCTAACTTGCCAGTGAGTAAATGTCATAAGCGGCCAAGACTCGTAGTGGATGCCAGATCAAGATGTAGAGCTCGACATCTCAACACTCCCCCTCGAGCTCTGCATGTCGCAGAATCCAAGCATAGTCCGAAAACGTTGAAGCTTCTCAGCTCCGAGGGCCTTGGTAAAGATATCCGCTATCTGCTCCTCTGTGCTGACGTAGACCAAGTCGATGTCGCCCGCCAACACTCGCTCTCGAACGTAGTGGTAATGGACCTCTATGTGCTTGGTCCTGGCATGGAGCACTGGGTTCCTAGCCAACTGCATGCTGCTGAGGTTGTCACAATGGATGACAATCTGCTGGTCCACCTACACTCCCAAGTCCTCAAGTAATGTGCGTAGCCAAGCTACCTCACACGCTGCAACTGCTGCACCTCTGTACTCGGCCTCTGTGCCCGATAAAGCAACCGTAGGCTGATTTTTGCTGCTCCAAGTAACAGCAGCACTACCAAAAGAGAACATGAAGCCACTCGTAGATCTCCTATCAACAATGCTACCTGCCCAATCTGCATCTGTATACCCATACAATGCTAATGGCACATCTGCTGCATAGAACAATGCGTAGTCAAGAGTCCCTTGCACATACCGAAGTGTGCGTCGTACTCCATCCAAATGTGGCTTCCTCGGAAGTTTCATGAACTGACTCTCCAAGCCTACTGTGTAGCTCAAGTCGAGCCTCGTGATAGTCAAGTAGATTAGACTACCCACAATCTTCCTGTACATCTTGACATCCTCAACAACATCACCCTTCTCTGGACTCAGCTTTGCATTCACATCCAAGGGAATAGAAATTTAGCTTACAATCAGCCATACCATACTTTGACAACATGTCCAAAGCATATTGTCTCTGTGACAACCATACACCCTCTGGAGTCCTGATCACCTCAATTCCAAGAAAGTAGCGCAACTCGCCCAAATATTTCATTTCAAACTCCTGTTTGAGAAGACCCTTCACATGGTCAATCTCCATAGCATTGTCACCCACAATAATAAGGTCATCTACATATATGGTAATGACCACAATCCCCACATCACTCTCACGTACATAGAGTGAATGATCAGCATGAGCTCTCCTAAACCCAATACCGACAAGATACTTGGCAATCCTGTCATACCATGCTCTAGAGCCGTGCTTCAAACCATACAAAGCTTTGAGAAGTTTTCATACATAATCTGGGTAACCTGGATCGACATAACCAGGTGGCTGATCCATATACACTTCCTCTTGCAACTCACCATTCAAGAAGGCATTCTTTACATCCATCTGATGCATAATCCATCCTCTAGATGCAGCCACTGCTATGACAGGTCTCACAGTCGTCATCTTTGCCACTGGAGCAAAGGTCTCCTCATAGTCTATGCCATATGCCTGTGCATAACCCTTTGCGACCAGCCTTGCCTTGTGACGCTCAATGTTACCATTAGCCTTATGCTTGGTTTTATACACCCATTTATAGCCAATAGCTTTCTTGCCACTTGGCAATGGCACCAACTCCCATGTGTCGTTTGCTTCCAATGCAGCAATCTCTTCATTCATTGCATCATCCCAATTCACATTTCCAACCGCATCCTCAAAACATGTGGGCTCCACATCCTGTATCACCTTAGCCATGTAGGCTTGGTGATGCGCTAGATACCCATCATAAGTCAATTTCTGAACTGGATTTCTGACTCTATTAGATCTGTGCGGTCCTGGGTCACTCCTTTTCCCTCTAGCATCTTCTTGTACTTTCCTTACACCAGGTGTCCTGACGGCCAGAATTCCAAATTCCTCATCAAGACTTTGTTCAGAACCATCTGAATCCATGTCTACATGTGAAAACCCTGATGATGCATCAGCCATAAAGGGATGTTCATCAACCTTTTCCTTTCCTTTTTGTGATACATTCCCTGTACCTGCTGGTCGAGTAACCTGCGTACGTAGTCTACCATTCCATGGCTTCTCAACAGAGCCACGAGAAGAGGACTCTTGTGGTCCACTCAAAACCTGTGACTATGGCCTCACATTTTGTACAACCACATCATCTTTTAGATCAGCCCCAATAGTGCCATGTGCATTACTGTACCAGTGAAGGGAGCAAAGCGAACCCCGAACTCCGACAGCCTCTAAAACACCTGGAACCAAATGGCGCGCCTCGAGCCTGTCATGGTAAAGCAAACAAGGGGCACCACCTAGCTTCAGTGGCTAGGACGCAAACAACACACCACTATAACAAAGTTTTCATCCAAGAGAGATGGATGCTTGGGAGTAATGATGAAGAGGAAGGGAAATGAGATCAAGTGAGAGAGAGAGAGAGAGAGAGAGAGAGAGAGAGAGAGAGAGAGAGAGAGAGAGAGAGTGAGTGAGGGAGGGGATATTGCGGCTTAGTACTTAGGCACCACAGAAGGATGGAAAATCCGCACACCCTTCACACATACACAAGCTCACTCCAAACACAAGACTAGGTGGCGATTCCGCACACCTCACATGGGCAAAACATTGCAGGAAAATATACTCACAAAACCTCAAGCTTTATTTAGAGAATAAGGCGATGAAATGGGGAGCATAGGGTAGGGGAATGAGAAGGGAGAGAGTGGTAGAGCACATGGCGGATAGGTGAAAGTTGATGGCGAAGACTCGCACGAGGGTTATGGCCATCATCCTTCATTTAGCTGCCCTTCATCTTCCATAGCCCAAGGGTGTAGAGGTCATGCTCAAGACGGGCATGGTGATTGCGGTGATGGTGATGGTGTGGGTGTGCGTGTGTGCACTAGGCACACACAATGCATAGTGTATTCTTTGGTGATGCTGTGTGTATTTTTGTGTCATGGTGAGCTCTCATGGCCTCCTTATATAGGGAAGGAGGAGAGGATTTAGCAATATTTCTAATTGAAGTGAGTGTCCCACTCTGGTGACTAGGAAAATGGGGTGCATGTGACTGTGGCTCCCATCTTGTCTCCTCATTATTTAAAATACCAGAGTCAATAGAGAGAGAAGAAGAGAGAATGTGGCTAGGATGTAGAGGATAGGAAATATTTACAATAGTCTAGCTTTGGCTAGACATAAGCTTATTAGGGAGAGAAGAGAGAGGTAAGAAAATCATAAGAGAGGTTGTCGAAGGTGGATATTTGTTGATGAGGATGGATCCTCCAAAAATGGTGATAGAATCAGTCTAGACTTGCCAAGACCTCATTAAAAGAGCCTTGTCTCTTGTAATCATGCTTGAAGACTTGTAGAACCATAGCCATTCTAGAGGGAAGAAAACTAGGGATGGCCTGTGTCACCATTACATGAGAAAAATGGGGTCCACTACAAAAATCATAGCTCCGCGTTCATAACTCCAAAAATTTTGAAAAAATTTGAGCTAAAAGTTGAGATCACGAGCTACATCTTTCATGTTGAACGCTCCTTCAGATTCGAGGTTCTTCTTTACTTAAAAAATTCAGCCAAATAATGTATTATTTGCGGCTGCAAAAGTCTTTTGGTGGTCCCCTTTGAGTGGACTTTTCTCTTGCCTTCAAGTGTATGAAAACATGACCTAGAGTTTTGAAAAGATTGGCAATCATCTAGATGGAAGTATTATTGAAATTTGAAAGTGGGGTTGAGGTTTGAAAATGAAAACTAGTGAATAAAATATTTGGTAGGGTGGAATAATATATATACATGAAAAATATATTAGAAAATACTAAAATATATAATGTAATTTAGAATATATATATTTAATATTTAAGGTCAAAAGAGAGATCAACAAAGAAAGATTACTTATTTATGCTACATCGTGATTGATTAGCATAAGTCTATCAGGTTTTTTTCTATCCATGGCTCCTTTGCTCTTATCTCCATGCTGATCTTCTCTCTATATGTTATAGCGGCTAGCCATAGCCATAGGTTTGATGCATCCCATGCAAACACAATGCCGTGTTGTGGAGGAGTTTGGAACATCCTTAAAAGGTTGGCAACATATTGATTATCAAACTTACTAGGAACATCCTCACATATACTGGAGGCATTACCCATCTCCAAGTTTATAATACCCTTCATTAGAATAGAGGCATTACCCATCTCTAAGTCTATAATACTACACAATAAAGTCTTGCTCGGCTGCCAAGCCTCTGGAGCAATATCCAACTCCAAACCTTCAGTCATACTTACCTCTTCGTTATGGTCCTCAAGTGAAACTGCCTTGATGCAAGATTCCTTTAGCTTGCTACATTGTCCTGGGTCCATGCTGGTGCACAGGCTTCCGTTTTCAAAGCCCTCCCCTTTGCTTGATATGTTGTCCACCTTCTGCAAAGCCTTGCTAGCAGGCTGGTCTTCCTCTTCTCTTGTATCTTTCATGCCCTTTGCATTCCTCTTACTCTGACGAGGCCTAATCAACACTTTACACCTTCTTACCCTTACTGCCCAATGTTGTCGATTGATCGCTTTGGTTCCTATTTCATTCAAGGTTAAAGATGTACTCACATTTGTAACACAATTTCCTTGACTTACCTCCCCCACCTGGGTAGCATCTTTTGATTATTTAACCTCTTGTTCCACTGCTTCAGTTCTTTGAATAAACTTCTCGCTTGATCCTTCTTTGGTTACCTTCATCTTGACCTCTTCTGCAAGACCAATGATACTTGGTGTGCGGGTACCAATTGATGGTGGGCGCAGGATGATTGTAAGTGGTGATTGTGGCAGACGTAGAATTTGTGTTGGTGGGGTTGGTGCTCGGGGTGGGGGTGTTCTTTGTCTAGGGGGTGACAATTGGTTCCTCCTACCTCCTCTATTATAGTTTTGGCGTGGTTTGGGACAGTAGTACATACCGTGACCGTCTTCTCCGCAGTTGTGACCGTCTTGATCTCTTTCTTGACTCCTCCCTTGCTGTATTAAGTGGACAGACAAACTCTGCAGTTGGTCAGTAATATGGGCCAACATATCTTGTTGGTCATCTCTTACTTCAAGAGCCGGTGGTGGTGGTGGAATGGTGGTTGTCATAGTTGATGGTCGACGCGATGTTCCTGCTTCTATTGAATCGATTTCTTTGGCTTTCATTCGCAGCTTCTTGTCCTTAAGGCGAGAAATCTCAACGGCTAACTCGTACGTAGCCGGGAATCTACCTTTCACCTTCTCCTTGAGAAGCGGCCATAAGCCATGCATGAACCGATCTTTTTTTAGGAAATCGGGTGCAGCTCCCCCCCTTGCCAGTGACTAAACCCACCGTTGCCACAAATCCACAAATTTGGACTCATAGGTGGCATATTCTAAAAGACCCTCTGCTTCAAGTCTCTCAACTTGTCCCACAACTTTTCTGAAGTGGTACCTCCCCCAAAGCGCCTCTTAAAAGCGGTTTTTAAGGGTTCCCAGTCATCCTTGGTTGCTTGTGGAAGTGCATTGTACCATGATCTAGCTTCTAGATTCATGAGATGCTTAAAGATTCTAACCCGGGATTCATCCGTATCTTTGTTGCTCACTACACATGCTACTTCAAAGTCATCTAGGAAGTCTGTTACCAAATCCTCCCCCTTCTTTCCTTTAAATGTTGGAAATGCTACACTTGCCATGATTACTGAGAGAGAGCTAGAAAGACACACTGCTTAGCTTGAAAAAGTTTTTTTCTTCTTTACAAGGAGACGTGTATACCCTCTTATACTAGGACATAGATTAAAACTTCAAACGGTACATTGCCTTGTACCAAAGGTAAGACAAATGGTTGATCTGATGCCAGAACCTCCAAAAACTGCTCCCCACGCGGCATGGTGTCAATGACGTGCTGGTAGTGAGCCTTCAAATCCAATATTACCTTGATTGAGCGTACACGTGTTGGTATGTGTGATCTGTCTTGAGGTAGGTTGTACTGATTCATGTGAAGCTTAGAGGTGCTTAATCACCGTCCAAGCTTGTGGGAGAGGGTGGTGTTCTTTCCTGAAACAAACTCAGTAGATCCCTAGTTTCTCTAGTGAGAGTGTGAGCCAATGATTCCGTTATCTGTGCTGCAGCATCAGGTGCGACTTGAAAACTGACTGTGATAATTACCTCGGTGACTTGAGTTACCCGATTCTCAAAGTAGAATAGTGTTGATTCTCTATTGTGTAGAGCTCCTTCCATTTTGTTGTTGTGGGTTGGTTGTAGGTTGCGGACATGGTTTCGACCTTCTCCTTCTTCTTCTTGGCACTTGGCCTATGTATATCCACTAGGTTTGGCGTGTTGGTTGACTCTCCCACTGCAAATTGATTACCGTCACGCCTGGCACTCAAGCTTCGATGGAGATGCGGAGTTCGT
Source organism: Adiantum capillus-veneris (assembly GCF_014529385.1). NCBI lineage: Eukaryota > Viridiplantae > Streptophyta > Polypodiopsida > Polypodiales > Pteridaceae > Adiantum > Adiantum capillus-veneris. Next base: position 24,545,934 of record NC_140932.1, on the reverse strand, counting down.
CTAGTTGTGCTTGGAGCTATTCTTCTTCTGTCATCCAATTAGCAAATCCTGCTAGCCATTCATCCATTCACAATAGTTAAGGGGTTTCAGTCTTGTAAACTGAAGGGTTTCATGAAAAGTTCCTCAGTGGGGGCACCAAATGAAGGGAGCAAAGCGAACCCCAAACCCCGACAGCCTCTAAAACACCGGGGACTGAATGGCGCGCCTTGAGCCTATCATGGTAAAGCAAACAGGGGGCACCACCTAGCTTCAGCGGCTAGGATGCAAACAACACACCACCATAACAAAGTTTTCATCCAAGAGAGATGGATGCTTGGGAGTAATGATGAAGAGGAAGGGAAATGAGATCAAGTGAGTGAGAGAGAGAGAGAGAGAGAGAGAGAGAGAGAGAGAGAGAGAGAGAGAGAGAGAGAGAGAGTGAGGGAGGGGGTATTGCGTCTTAGTACTTAGGCACCACAGAAGGATGGCGAATCCGCACACCCTTCACACATACACAAGCTCACTCCAAACACAAGACTAGGTGGCGATTCCGCACACCTCACATGGGCAAAACATTGCAGGAAAACATACTCACAAAACCTCAAGCTTTATCTAGAGAATAAGGCAATGAAATGGGGAGCATAGGGTAGGGGAATGAGAAGGGAGAGAGTGGTAGAGCACATGGCGGATAGGTGGGAGTTGATGGCAAAGACTCGCACGAGGGTTATGTCCAGCATCCTTCATTTAGCTGCCCTTCATCTTCCATAGCCCAAGGGTGTAGAGGTCATGCTCAAGACGAGCATGGTGATTGCGGTGATGGTGATGGTGTGGGTGTGCGTGTGTGCACTAGGCACACACAATGCATAGTGTATTCTTTGGTGATGTTGTGTGTGTTTTTGTGTCATGGTGAGCTCTCATGGCCTCCTTATATAGGGAAGGAGGAGAGGATTTAGCAATATTTCTAATTGAAGTGAGTGTCCCACTCTGGTGACTAGGAAAATGGGGTGCATGTGACTGTGGCTCCCATCTTGTCTCCTCATTATTTAAAATACCAGTGTCAATAGAGAGAGAAGAAGAGAGAATATGGGTAGGATGTAGAGGATAGGAAATATTTACAATAGTCTAGCTTTGGCTAGACATAAGCTTATTAGGGAGAGAAGAGAGAGGTAAGAAAATCATAAGAGAGGTTGTCGAAGGTGGATATTTGTTGATGAGGATGGATCCTCCAAAAATGGTGATAGAATCAGTCTAGACTTGCCAAGACCTCATTAAAAGAGCCTTGTCTCTTGTAATCATGCTTGAAGACTTGTAGAACCATAGCCATTCTAGAGGGAAGAAAACTAGGGATGGCCTGTGTCACCATTACATGAGAAAAATGGGGTCCACTACAAAAATCATAGCTCCGCGTTCATAACTCCAAAAATTTTGAAAAAATTTGAGCTAAAAGTTGAGATCACGAGCTACATCTTTCATGTTGAACGCTCCTTCAGATTCGAGGTTCTTCTTTACTTAAAAAATTCAGCCAAATAATGTATTATTTGTGGCTGCAAAAGTCTTTTGGTGGTCCTCTTTGAGTGGACTTCTCTCTTGCCTTCAAGTGTAAGCTCCTTCATGTGTATGAAAACATGACCTAGAGTTTTGAAAAGATTGGCAATCATCTAGATGGAGGTATTATTGAAATTTGAAAGTGGGGTTGAGGTTTGAAAATGAAAATTAGTGAATAAAATATTTGGTAGGGTGGAATAATATATATACATAAAAAATATATTAGAAAATACTAAAATATATAATGTAATTTAGAATATATATATTTAATATTTAAGGTCAAAAGAGAGATCAACAAAGAAAGATTACTTATTTATGCTACATCGTGATTGATTAGCATAAGTCTTATTTATTTAATAAAGGCTAAAACTTTTGTGAAAAAGGGAAGAAAAATCAAAAGTAACTTATATAATAGGAAATATTTTGGTAAAAGGGCAAAGATATATGGGGGGGTTCCCATGCATGGAAAAGCTTGCCTCACCAGCTGCTCATCTCATCAAAGACTACATCTCTGCTCACTCGTAATTCTCGTGTAGTAGGATTGTAGCACCTGTACCCCTTTTGTTCAAGGGAATATCCCACAAGAATACATTTCTCTGCTTTAGGATCCAATTTCCTACGCAACTCATTTGGTACATGCACGTAAGCTATGCAGCCAAACACTTTCTAGTGTGCCAAATCAGGCTTTGTACCTGTAAACTTTTCCTCAGGCGTTACATCATGCACCGCAGCTGTAGGTGTCCTATTCATAATGTACACAACTGTATTTACAGCTTCAGCCCAGAAATGATGAGGCATGTTCTTCTCATTCATCAATGCACGTGCAACCTCTGCAATTGCCTGTTTTTCCTTTCTGCGACCCCATTCTGTTGTGGAGTATATCTGCATGTAAACTGCCTGCGTATACCATGCATTCGTAGAAAATCTGAAAAATCATTGGAGAAGTACTCTCCCCCTCCATCTGACCTCAATGTCTTGATTTGCATATCTGTCTCCTTCTCAATCATGACTTTGAAGTCTTGAAAGTGACCAAACACTTCACTTTTGTTACGCATGAAGTAGACCCATACTTTCCTTGTATGGTCATCAATGAAAGAGACATAATACTTGCAACCATGTATACTTGTAGTATCGGTTGGACCCCAAACATCTGTGTGCACCACCTCAAGTGGCTTTTTATATACATTGCGCTCATGTGGAAATGAGCCCTTTGACTGTTTTCCAAACTGGCATGCTGCACACACTTTATGCATACCATCCACCTTGAATTTGGGCAAACCTTTTACAATCTGTTTTGATTGCATGCTGCGCAATCTCTGGTCATTGACATGGCCAATGCGTTTGTGCCAAATGTCAACATCATCCACAACACCTGTGCCCTCTGCAAATAATGCAGCTTTTACCTCAGGAATGTCTACATTCAGCGTAAACATTCTTCCCACACATTTGCCCTCTGTGATCAGCTTACAGCCATTCTGGAAATCTTCTACATAACAGCCATTCGGATTGAAACGAACCTGCAAACCCTGCTCAACCATTTGTCCAACAGAAACAAGATTCTTTGTAATGTTTGGGACATGAAGTACATCTGCTAAGTACTTTGATTTCCCACTCTTCGTATTTAGAGGTATGTCCCCTACATGAGCAATGGGGTGAGTTGTGTCATCTCCTGTCTGCACATAGCCTGACACATCTGGTTTGCGCATATCTCTAAACCACTCTCCACGAGACGTCATGTGATTAGAGGCACCTGAATCCACATACCAAACATCATCTTGGGTGGAATTCTCTGCAGTCATTGTATTCATTACATGCTGCATAACAAATATGCGCTCGTTTTTGTTGTCATCTGCATCTCTGCTAGTAGATGCATAGTTGCCCTGTTCTCTCTTTCCACTTGCTTTTCCCTTTGGACAGTCACGTGACATGTGACCTCTTTCACCACAAGTCCAACATTCTCTGCTATCTGCAGTATGTTGCTGCCTGCTTGATCCTACACCACGACCTCTTTGACTCCCCTACCTTGAGACTGGTTTTCCCTGCCACCTGTATTGTTTTGATTTGATTGACCTTCTTGAAATTGGCCCCTGCAACCCCTTGGGCCTCGACCACGACCTCTACCTCTACCTCTGTTGGAGTTAGAATAGAAGGCCTGTTCAAAATTATTTCTGCCATGAGAAGAAGATGTGTTAAGGTTCTTCTCCTCAAGAATAAGCATAGAAATCAAATCTTGGAACACGGGGATGTCGTCTCTTGTATTCATGGAAGACCTGAAATGTACATACTCATCTCCTAGACCATCCAAGCATGCACGGACAATGTCATCGTCTTCCACTGAGAATTTAATAGATCCAAGAGCCTCAATGATACTCTTGATCTTCAAGGCATAATCATTGATTGAGAGGTTGTTCCTCTTAACCTGATTTAGCTCCGCATTCAGTTGAAGCTTCCTGGCCTTGGTGTTCACCTCGAACACTCTGCTTAAGTTTTTCCATGCAATGGCGGGGGTTTCAGCATCCTGTAGATAGCCCATCATGCCATCTGTGATGCTCATAGAAATCCAATACATCACTTTGCTCTGACCTTGTTGCCAGTCCCTCAAAGCTTTCCTTTGTTCTGCTGTAGCATTTGCCTCGGGAATCTCTGGTTCCTTTTCATTGTCTCCTTCTACATAGTCCCAATAACCTTTTCCTTTTAGGAAATTTGTTATTCTGAACTTCCATGCAGGGTAGTTATTTTTCTCAAGCTTCTCAGTAACAATCTGACTGAAACCGTCAGACATCTTGAAGCACTAAGACAAAATAGCTGCAATCTGCAAAAACCTGCAAATCTGCTAAACCTGCTATCGTGGTACCTGTAACGCTTTCTACACTCAACGAGTGTCCACAATCAAGCGTACATACAACCAGTGTACTTGTACAGTAAATCTCTGTGTACTGCACTTTGGAGACCTATTCAGAAACTTGTACGAAAAACCCCTAAACACTTTGGCATCTGGTCGTGGATTGCGAACGAAGGGATTGTGATGCTCTTGCTCTCTTAGCCTCTCTTGCCTGCACCAGGCTCTGATACCATGTAAAGATTGAGGATGCAAGAGAGCTACACAAGACAAGCACAAAGCACACAGAGATGGAAAGCTTCTTCTTCTTCGTACAGAAAAGAGAGTACAAAATGACTAAGTGCTAAAACTGAAAAATAGCACATATGTACATGTGGTCACTAAGTGTGAACTCACTAGAAGCGTACTAGGCTGGCACTATAAGTGTAGTCCAGCTGTAGAATCACTCGCAGAGATCCTCCGTGTCGGTCACCTAACGCGCCAGTGAGTAAATGTCGTAAGCAGCCAAGACCCGTAGTGGATGCCAGCTCAAGATGTAGAGCTCGACATCTCAAAAAAGTTCATATGTGTGGCCCTAGGTATAGCAGACGTCGGATGTGACATGCTAATGCTAGCCGGTATAGTCCCATGGAGCATAGGTTGTTGAAACAATGGGAGGGGTAGGGACTACATGAGTGCAATGAACCATAGGTGCATACGATTGGTACACGCTTGTAGGTACTATTGCAGGCATTGAGCTACCATGTAGTGGTTCTTTACTAACAAATGAGATCCATGGCGTGTTTCTCGGCATGCCTATCATTGGGGTAGGCATGGTAACTGTGGTGTCATCAAGGGAAAGATGAGCTAGACTTAGAAAGGTAAATCTATCACTTGTGAGCTCAGATTGCACCAAGACCCTTGGCAAAACAACATATGGGGGATCAATGGACTTACCGAGGGAGTCTCCATTTGCGATAAGGTCGGTTGTTTAGCCTTTCCTGTATCCAAGAATCTCATGAGACCCGTTGAAGGCATGTGGATACCCATGTTCTCTCTCTCTAGCTCAATGACCCTATGGATGACTTCACAAACTCTTTGTTGTTGATCCTCCATACTAGTAGCATCCATTGTGGATTGTAGGACATCTAACCAACCCACGTGATAGGTGTGACCTGTGTATAGGTCGGTTAGAGTTTCCGTTTGTAGTTAGTACTCCTAATCCTCATTTAAGAGCGCTCCATCTAGGATTGAGGTGCTAGGGGTGTCCTTTGAGCTAGATGCTATGTTTCTCTCTATGGGTTGACCCTTAGTGGTCGCTAATTCAAGAGCTTTCGATTGCTCTCTTAGCAAGGATATTGACATAGGGGCTTCCGCTTTTAACTCTCTTCATTGCTCCGCCTTGCGTAAGCTCTCAACTTCCTTTTTCCTAGTTCCAATGATATATCGCGCAACCTCCTGCACTTTGGCAAGGCTTCTACCATCGGGTAATATGACCTCGGAGGGGAATAGCTCTAAAGAGTTAGTAGGTGCAGTGAATGAAGTATTCACGTGCACATTCTCTAAGGGCATAGGGTCTATGTTGGTCATAAATAGAGAATTTACTTCTGCACCCCCCTCATTTACATTATTAGCTCCATGTTCAGAGCGAGTGTCTCTACTAAAGGTTTCCTTCAAGCAGCTAAGCACGCTCGGCCCGAACCGCGGGCCCATGGCATGCATGTCTTGGCTTGAGCTATCAGGATTAGGCTTTGGGAAACCCTCCATGATGTCGTAGTGAGAGGAAGAGTCACTAGCCGCTATGTTCGAGTCTTGGTTTGTACTACCTTGGGTCCCCGCCGAGGGCCCGGAACCTAAGGTAGGTGGATATTGAGAACTCGCGTAAGTTGAAATTCTCTCTACTTGCTCCGTTTCTAGCACACGACCAGAGCGCAAATGCATGTGCCTTTGGCACCCTACAAGCGTTGGCGAATAACCTCGAAGGTTAACCGCTTACTTTTTTAGGCGTCCGTTTTCACTCGTTTTTTAATGATCGGTTTTTTTATTAAAGTGTGTGATAGCTCAAAAAGAGCGTATCACTCAAAGGGTCGCGGTGTGCTTTACAACACAACATTTGGTCAACTAAAGCTCCGCTGGTCCTAAAAAAGTCAATTTTTCGCTACGTGTGAAGCTAAAATACGTAATTATAAAGGGTAACTGAGGCCTGAGCCTGAGCGTGAGCTTGGGCTTGGGTCTGGGAGATATTCTCAATCGTGGTCCTACCTTTTTTTTCTAAGTTTTTTTTTTTGGGATAAGGTCGACGCGGCCTGTGCGCTAGCTTACCCACACTCTACCTACCTACTTACAACTAATACACCTACTGTTACACACTAACACACTTCATAGATCTACTTCCTACTTACTGTACTTTACATTACACAGAACTAACAACCTTAATACTAACACCTTATCACAGAGAAAACACAGTACCTTTCAAAACTTCATTAACAAAGAAATTCTTAGTAGCAAAACAAAATCCTTCTTCTCAACACACACACCTTCCTTCCCTACCTTTCCTACGATTAAAATTGCACCACAAAGAAGCACAAAGTGCCACTCAAGCTTAGTGTATGGCATTCCCCGGCAACGGAACCAAAAATATGCGCGTCTGTCGCATGTGTCAATGCAAGGAACTTGCTGATACACTGTGTGCGAGCCATAAATGGCTCCAAGCACGCGACTAGCCTAAACAAGTAAGCTCAAAGAAGACGATGGTGTGTCACTCACCACTCAAGTAAGCTCAAACAACTAGCCTAAACAAGTAAGCTCAAAGAAGACGATGGTGTGTCAGTCACCACTCTATGCTTGCTGTCGTGGAGGATTCCTCGCTGCAAAGAAGAGGGAGACGCCGCTACACCACGCTCAACTGCCTCGCCGCCATCGTGTCGCTGCAATGCTCGATCTCACTCTCTCTCTCTCTCTCTCACACACACACACACACACACACACACACACACACACACACACACACACACACACACACACACACACACACACACACACACACACACATGCATACACACACACAAGGAGATGAAGAAGAAGAAGATGGAGATAGAGATCGAGAGCCATAGCACTCTTCAATTGCACAAATGAGAGAGTGAGTGAATTTTAGGTTTAGTTGACTTTTATATGAGCTCGCCCCATTCACACTTGGGTGCCCATGCTTAGCCAACTAATCCCTTGAATGTTTCAGTTAGAGTGCACCTCTCATTGGCGATCACTCTTACCCTTTTCCTATTGGACCGACAAGCCCAATACGTGACTCTAAATAATACGGCACCCATTGTATTGTAGGTGATAGGAATGTGCGTGAGGGTTAATAGCAACACGGGTGACTATGCTCGAGAGGATGCAACCTGATCTGATATCAATTGTTGGAAATAGGGTTGCAAGAAAACATACACAATTTGGAGAAGATGAAGAAGCTCAAGGCACACAAAACAAATTGTATTTCTTAGTGCCTAATGGGAAGATTATCTAGCCCTAGAGTGATGGGCGTATATACCATGCACGGGGGGGAAAACCTCCCAGTGAGGGAAAAGATCCCTAACAGTCCTAAGTGTGTTCACACACGTCACTATCACATATATATATGGTAAAATTATGTCATAAAATCTAATATCTAGCTAACCCAAATGATTTTCTCATATTAAACTGATCATTAAATGTGGCAGAATAAACAGGAACAAGAGTTAGAATAGAGACATGTTCTTCTAGATCTATCTCGACAGGGGACCAAAAGGAGAGATGGTTGTATCTCAATAGGGGTCCAAAAGCAGACGGTCTATCAAAGAGCAATGTGCAATAAGTGCCTCTAGACTTATCTCAACAGGGGGACCAAGAGGAGAGATGGTTACATCTCAATACTGGTCCAAAAGGCGGTAGTCTATCAAAGAGCAATGTGTATCTAATGGAGCTTAAAAGACCTTAGGGTTAGTTTCAATAAAGACCTCCAACGGTTAGTGTAAAAAGTCCTTTGACCTTAGGCAATTGACCTTAGGCAAGCTAGGGCTGATCTTGAGGTGGGAAAATGACCTAAGCTTGAGGTGCTTGTCGTGCTTGATGGCTAAGGTGCTTGTCGTGCTTGATAACTAAGGTGCTTGAGGTGTTTGTCATACTTAATGAGGAAGGTGCTTGAGAAGCTTCCCATGCATGGGGGGTAAGGTGCTTGAGTCAAAAAGAGACCCTACAAACTTAATGAGGAAGGTGCTTGAGAAGCTTCCCATGCATGGGGCGTAAGGTGCTTGAGTCAGAAAGAGACCCTACAAACTTAATGACGTAGGTGCTTGAGAAGCTTCCCATGCATGGGGGGTAAGGTGCTTGAGTAAAAAAGAGACCCTACAAAGGAGGGGGAAAGTCCCAAAGTTAGGGGAATCTTTGACTTAACCTCCCACTCACCCAAAGGGCACCCCTTTTCTCAAGGGGCACATGGGACACATGTCAAACTCTCCCTATGCTTAGACACATGGTGTGCTTGAATGCTATTGGTTGGGATAAAGAGGGTACCAATGAGCTTCTAGTTCCATCCAACAAACATCTAGATATTTTCAAGCTCTCTCTCTCTTTAAGGGGTAAGAAGGACACTTGTTGAAAGACTACCCATGTACTTGAAATGCATGCTGCATGTGATTGGCTAGGGTGAGAGGGGTTCAATGAGCTTGAGGCATGTACAAAAAGTAAAACTTGCCTCAAGCAAGCAAGGGGTGTGTTGGGAGGGTATACACCACACACACACACTCATTTTGTGGATTCATTCTCACTTGGTGAAAGTAGAGGAACTCCACCTCCTTATCCAAGCTTGTGAGAAGTGAGATACTACACCAACACTCTTGGCAAAGGAATGCAAATCCAACCAAGAGCCATGCTTCAATGCTTAAGCTTGCCATCTTCTCCATATTCATTACTATGATATTATGTATGATAGCAAAAAGAGTGATGGTAAGTGAGGAATTATTTCTTTCTCCTATGGAATGTTTCTTCTTCCTCTTCCCTACCCTCATTCCCCGCTAGCTCTCTCCAGCTTTGAAGGTGTTTGAGTCCTTGGGACTGAGGCTTGGGATAGTTAATGCTTTCTACAAAGTTTATGTTATGTTTGTGAAGGGGGTAGAGCCCATGTTAAATGCGCTACCCAAGTCAAGCATGAAGCTTTGCATCTTCATTGCATCACGTAGGTCACAAGGAACACAAAGATTGTATTGTACCAAGTCTCTCTTGATGGGAAAAACTATAATACAAATGCCTATTGGAGGGGGGACTGGCTCCGTATGAATCCGGTCCTCAACTATTGTCATGTTCTCTAAACTCTCTCTCTTGTAAAAGTATTGTTCATGCCATGTTAACTAAGTACCATGTCTATGTTGCTACCATCAATTAAATTCACCCGTTACGCTCACAAAGTAATCTCACAAAAGTGCTTCATCTAATTTCCTAATTCTGCTACTCTCAAAGTTCATAGGCCATTATTACATTGGTATCAGAGCATTTGGTTTCTCTTTTCCTGCTTAAGAAGAGAGGTCCTTAAGTAGCGTATTAATGGTTGATTTTGCTAATCATATTAGGGTAAGTGGGACTATGATCTATTATCGATTTTGTTGAGCCCACTATGTGGGATATGGTGCACACTTCGGGAGCTTTGGTCTTAATAATTGAGTCTTTTTAGACTTGCCTACGGCTTTACCATTATTGAGCCATAAGAAGTCCGAAAGGAGCTATCCCTCGGCAACTTTGCTATGTTAGACTCACTCCACTACTCTCTATAATTAACCAATTCGAGCCGTGGGTGTAGATACTTAAGTGACTATTCTCAAAGGCTAAGAGGAGTAGCAACTAAGGTTTTGAATTTCCAAAGCATAGACTAAGTAAACATATAAGTTTAATTAACATTGCTGAAAATAACCAAGAGAGTAGAATGAACATTGATAACTTTGATTTTGCACATGAAGGTGTTAATGATGATGCCCCCATCTTTGTCTACTAGGTTGCAACAAGCTATGGGGAACCCCTCTTTGCAAGCTAAAGTTACTCAACAACTTCGTGATTATGGGATTTCCTTTCCTCTCCAAGAATAGAGAGAACTTAGGAGGCCTCTTGATGAAACCCCCAACAGAAGACTCTCTCCCATACAAGAGGAGGAATCCAAAGAACGAGAAAGTAATGACTCCCTAAGTTCCTCCAAAGATGTGGCTCCACGAAGACGGCAGACTAAATGATCGGCAACTCCTCCCAAGAGGAAACAGTTAACCCATAGTCCTTCTCCTTATCACTTCAAAAAGGGAAGAGAGGAAACAAAGGAAGAAAAGGGCAAGAAAGAGGTCACCCTCTTCTCCTTCTTCTTCAACTTCCTCCTCTTCCGATGAAAGCTATGTCTATTCTCCTAGAGAATACAAGAGGGGAGGACATTGCAAATCATACCTTGCATGGTGAAGGTCACAAAATCTCAAGAAGTACAAAGAGGGAGGAAAGAGTATCTCTTTTCTCATCTATGATGGCACCTTTGGTGCTACCGACAAAGTATTGGCCTCCATCCAACAATTTGATACAGCCTTTGGAGACGAGGGCTTCACGGAGTCCTCCAAGCTACACCATGTAGCTATGCACTTCCAACAATTGGCTCATCAATGGTGGGCTAGCCTTTGTGGAAACAGTGAAGCCCCAAAGACATGGAAAACTCTACGAGTTTCCATCATGAGAAGAAATTCCTTGCAAGTGATGCAAAGGACAAAGTGATCACCGAATGGTGGAGTTTGAGGCTTCTCTTCATGAGTCTATCCACAAATATGTGGACAAGTTTTGGGATTTACATCTCAAGGCTACTGTCTTTCAAAAGATAGACTTTGTTGAGCAAAAGCAATAATTATGTGCGGGATTACCCAAAGAGATGATCACCTATGTCAACTCTCAACAGCCTGGTTCTATCATCAAAGTAATCCACCACACCATGGTTGCTTCGTGCATCAATTTCCAAGCTAGATGGAATGTCAAGCCCATGAAAAATAAAGACAAAAGTGATGCCAAGAAGAAAACCAATACCCAAAATTCTTGCCAAGGCTATTCCAACAACAATCGGTCCAAGGAGAAGGGAGTTTACAAAGGTAAATATAAACTCTCTCCTAAAGAGCTAGAAGCCTTTTTTTAAGGACCACAAATGTTTTAAGTGTGAGGAGCAAGGCCATGGTTATCGTTATTGCCCCAAGAGAATTGCCCGCAATCAGACTCCTAGAGACTCTATGTTTGAAGCTTCAAAAGAGGATGCTCATTTCCAAGTATTTCTCCTTTCCTATGCTTGGGGAAAGATGGAAGAGCATGATGCCTTTATTTTGTTTGACCCTGGTTCAACTCACAACTTCATATCCATGGAGTTGACCACTAAGCTAAGCATACAATCCCACGAGATGAGAGATGCATTGAAAGCCAATGGAGCTATCAAGGGACAAGACGCCTCAGCTACTTCCTTAATTGGAAAACTAAGGCTTCATGTTCAAAGCTAAGTGGACAAAAAGGATTTCTTCATCTCCCCTCTCAAACATGAAAATGTTGTTGTTGGGGCACCATGGTTTATACGCACGGCTTCCAACATGAAGCTCCCTAAAAGGAGAATCTACTTCACCTATAGGGAAGAGAGCATGTATATAGATGCTAATGAGTTGGGGAACACCATATCCCTGCAATAAAGAGAATCAACAGGAATTAGAGTTGTCTAATTTCCTCCAAGATGATTTCGTTGATGACATCCCTAGTGAGATACCTCTAAAATGAGGGATGATGACCGTGCAATTGAGCTCCTACCAAGAAGCTCACCGCCTAACAATCATCCTTATCGAGTTTCACAAGCTCAACAAGAGAAGATCATGAGGCAAGTGCATGAATTGGTGGAAAAAGGGATGGTGAGATCTAGATCTTCTTTATTTTGTTCACCATTGCTTTTAGTGCAAAAGAAAGATGACACATATCACATGTGTGTCAACTATAGAGCACTAAATAAGATCACTATCAAAGATTTCTCGTGCCACAGGTAGAAGATCTATTTGATAATTTATAAGTTTTGGCCTGATAAATTCTCCAGAAGCATTCAAACTCATGATGGACAAAAATCTTCAGGCCATTCAAATTCTCTTGAGGAGTACAAGGGACACCTCCAGGTAATCTTTCAAGTTGTGAGAGAGAATAAGCTTTTCATTAATCAAAAGAAAAGTGAATTTTTCCTACAAGAGATTCAATATTTAGGTCACATTATCTCTAAATATGGCACCCGTATGGATCCAACGAAGTTAGAGATAATATAAGGATGGCCTAATCCAAGGAATCTATAGGAGGTACGAAGCTTCATAGGTATGTGTGCCTACTATAGATGCTTCATAGAAAAAATTCTCGCTAATAGCAGGCCCATTACATGACTTAACAAAAAAAGAACGTTAAGTATTCATGGACTGCAAAAGTGCAAGAAGCTTTTGAGAAGCTTATCTCTCAACATGTGCTCACACTACTAGATCTCTCAAAGCCATTTTAGGTCCAATGTGATGCTTGTGGTGATTGCCTTGGAGCCATTTTGCTTCAAGAAGGGCATGCCATAGCATATGAGAGTCAAAGACTCAACTTTGATAAGTGAGTATTGGGAAATACAAAAAAGAGCTACTAGCTATTCTATATGCCCTAAACACGTGGAAACTCTATCTCTTGGGGACTCCATTCATCCTACAAATGGATCACAAAGCCTCAAGAACTTCATGACGCAAACCAAGCTCTCTGACAAACAAATGAGGTGGGCAAATTTTATTTTTCAATTTAAATTTCATATTGCGCAATTGCTAACAAGCACAATCAAGTGGTTGATGCACTTTCACAACGACCAAGGGTAAATGTGGTGTCTATAGCAACTCACAATGATCTATCTTTTATGATAGATGAGTGTGCTAATGACCAAGACTTTAAGTATGTAATTACAACCTTTGCATTAGGGAAGAAAAAAAACCATTCACCTTGAAGGATGGTTATCTTCCAAATGGCAATAGGCTATGTGTTACTCACCCATACAATAAGAAAGTCATGTATGAATCCCATACTTCTCTTTATGATGCGGGGCAAAGAGGGAATCCATAATCTACTCTTCAAGGAGTAGAAATGTATTTCTATTGGTCTACCATGAAAAGTAAACATAAAAGAGTATGTTTCAAAATGCATGGTATACCAAAAGTTGAAATTTGATCGAGGGAAGCAACTTGGATTGTTTCAGTTTTGACAGGCTTAACACGAAAACACACTCTACGCCTATCAAAAGACTATTAAGGCACATCAAATAGAAACCCTCTTCATATCTCAAATTTTCAAGCATCATGGCTTTACAACATCCATAGTGTCGGACAGAGATCCTAGAATGACCAGTGATTTCTAGAAGGGTCTCTTTGAGAATCTAGGAAGTAGATTAAAGTTCTCTTTCGGCCTATCATCCACAAACGGATTACCAAAGTGAAATAACTAATCTAACGATTCTTGATCTACTAAAAGCCTATGTCATGGAAGTAGATCAACGTTCTCAATGACAGAAAAAACCTACCTCTTATAGAGTATGCGTACAATGACATGTACATACTTCTATGGGAAAAGCACCTTTCGAAGTTAAAGAAGGAAGATCCAAAAGTCCATTACTACTTAAAGTACATGGGAAGATCTTTGCTACTAATGAATATAGTCGAGACTCACAAGAATCTTTTCCAAAGACTAAAGAGGTTATATCCATCTCAAAGCAAAGGCAAAAAGGGCTGCTACTAATAAGCACAGAAGAGCCTTAGCCTTTAAGTAAAATGATTGGGTCTTGCTAAAGTTTCTCAAGGCTCTTCTACGGCATACTACAAGCAAGAATCTTATGGGCCACCAAGAGTATTATGCTAAACTAGCAAAAAGATACTATGTTCCTTTTTAAATTCTTAAGCCAATCAATGAGATGGCTTATCAATTAAAGTTTCCCCAACCATTGGCTCATGCACCATGTTTTCCATGAGAGCCTACATAAGTCTTACAAGGAGCACCATCAAAAGAAGCAATAGTTGCAAACCCTCCAAAAATTGGAGATTAAGTACTTCAATCTGAGTCCATTCTATGACATGAAGACAAGGTATTAAGAAACGATAAGACTATTTGATGCTATCTTATTAAGAATTATTCTTCTAAAGATGCTAGATGGATGCAAGGAACCTAGCTTAAGGATATCATGAACCCTTGTCAATGCTTACAATGATGCCTTAAAGTAAGCATATGAAAATGCATTCTAAATGAGCAATGTTTTTGTCTTATAAGACTAGTTCTCTTTTTATTCTGCACAAATTTAAATAGTATGCATGCTTAGAATCATGTTTATGGTGACGACGTCTCCCAAATAGCAAGTAGAGCTTGTCACCCTACTTTGGAAGTATGATATGGACTAAAGAACAGACATGCTTGTGGCAACTACGTCTCCCAAGCACCAAATGGATTAGTCATCCATATTGGAATGATGTCATAGGGTAAAAAGGGATCTTCTACCCGCTAAGTAACATGGAATAATGAGTAGGATTTATCTTCTCTACCTCATAGTCGAGGACGACTATGATTTCAAGAGAGAGGTAATGTCATAAAATCTAATATCTAGCTAGCCCAAATGATTTTCTCATATTAAACTGATCATTTAATGTGGGAGAATAAACGGGAGCAAGAGTTAGAATAGAGACATGTGCTTCTAGATCTATCTCGACAGGGGACCAAAAAGAGAGATGGTTGTATCTCAACAGGGGTTCAAAAGGAGACGGTCTACCAAAGAGCGATGTGAAATAAGTGTTTTTAGACTTATCTCAACAGGGGACCAAGAGGAGAGATGGTTACATCTCAATACGGGTCCAAAAGGAGGTAGTCTATCAAAGAGCAACATGCATCTAATGGAGCTTGAAAGACCTTAGGGTTAGCTTCATTAAAGACCTCCAATGGTTAGTGTTAAAAGTCCTTTGACTTTAGGCAAGCTAGGGCTGATCTTGAGGTGGGAACACGACCTACGCTTGAGGTGCTTGTCGTACTTGATGACTAAGGTTCTTGAGGTGCTTGTCGTGCTTGATGACTAAGGTACTTGAGGTGCTTGTCATACTTAATGAAGAAGGTGCTTGAGAAGCTTCCCATGCATGGGGGGTAAGGTGCTTGAGTCAAAAAGAGACCCTACAAACTTAATGAGGAAGGTGCTTGAGAAGCTTCCCATGCATGGGGGTAAGGTGCTTGAGTCACAAAGAGACCCTACAAAATTAATGAGGAAGGTGCTTGAGAAGCTTCCCATGCATGGGGGGTAAGGTGCTTGAGTCACAAAGAGTCCCTACAAACTTAATGAAGTAGGTGCTTGAGAATCTTCCCATGCATGGGGGGTAAGGTTCTTGAGTCAAAAAGAGACCCTACAAAGGAGGGGGAAAGTCCCAAAGTTAGGGGAATCTTTGACTTAACCTCCCACTCACCCAAAGGGCACCCCTTTTCTCAAGGGGCACATGGGACACATGTCAGACTCTCCCTATGCTTAGCCACATAGTGTGCTTGAATGCTATTGGTTGGGCTGAGTCTTACCATGCACCGAGCGAGTTTTTCTGAGCAAAGACAAACCCGAGCAAGTGATTGTACACAATTAGTAAATTTTATCATCAACAAAATATTTATTGTTTGTTATATATTGATGCACTACAACGAAAAGAGTTTTTAATGGATAGACTACCTCCTAAATTCCAAAAGATCAAAGTTTACTTTAAAAAAAAGTAGCACAATATTTGAAAATATTATCTTCTGGCTCAATCTCTATTTATTTAACTATAATCACCTCTGCTTCTACTCTTCGTTGGCTTGGATTTTCCTCGCTAGGGATTCATATGTTTGAGCAAATTTTTTTGTAAAGAATACGGATTGGGATTGGCTAGGGTTGAGCGATCGAAGCAGGCACTTGCACATACAATACCTCATACTATAGAAACAAAGTTGCACGATACAGCGGAGCATTGGACGGCCTGTACCGAAAAGCACCTGGATGGACGAGAAGAGAGAGGTAGAGGTGATAGCAAGGCAAGGCAACTTTACAGAGCTTGCCGACGAGCGAGAAAAGTGATGACGTGTGAGATGGCTGCAACAACACACACACAAAGAAACCCTCACTCTCCTCTCTCTTTCCATGTCACTCTCTCTCTCTCTCTCTATTTTTTAAAAAGAGAAGGAAGCGTCAATGCAAATTTTCTAAAAAAGTAGTACATGAGCGAGCTAGCATGATGGAGGGAGGGAGAGAGAGAGAGAGAGAGAGAGAGAGAGAGAGAGAGAGAGAGAGAGAGAGAGAGAGAGAGAGAGAGAGAGAGAGAGAGAGAGAGAGAGAGAGGGATGGCTTTTGACAAGCGCATGGTCGCAGTGTTTCTGGTGCTAATGGTGGTGATGGCCAGACTGAGTGGTGCCGCAAAATAGCCGCCTCCTCCAGCACTACATTGCATGTCCCTACTGAATCTAGTGCCGTCCTGCTAGCCTCTGACTCTCTATGTGTGAAGCTTACCTTGCCCAACCTATCGCTCACCACCTACCCTGGCCTCAACATCAACATCACCCGCATCATCTTCGGCAACAACGGAAGCTGCATTTGATCACCATCGCATGCATCGACCTGCCTCATCATGCACTTCTCTTCATTTATGGTCATTTGTAGTTAGATTCTGTATGTTGAAATGAAATTCTTGTTCTCTATGATACTAACTGCTTTCCCACACAAATGTTCTCTCTCTCTCTCTCTCTCTCTCTCTCTCTCTCTCTCTCTCTCTCTCTCTCTCTCTCTCTCTCTCTCTCTCTCTCTCTCTCTCTCGGAGTAAAAAGCAGCTCTAAAGACTCCTTCTCACCATAACAACACAATATAAAACTTAGATACACCTCTTCAAAATTCCTCATTTGAGATATCAAAAGCACAACCTTAATCCCAATAAGAAGCTTGGATACACTCATATTAAAATGTCCCAAAAGTAAAAGAAATCGTAGCATTCAAAATTAGCTTGCGCTCAAAAATTTCACATGAGCATAAGCCAAGCCTGATTCAAAAGACTCTTTGTGTCAAGAGACCCTAGTGCTATACCTCAAAAGGGAACATCAATCTGCAAAAGAGAAGCCTGATCAAAAAAGAAACTCAAGCCATAGTTCCCTTTAGAGCTCCTGCTTTTTTCTTGGCTTCTTCAACAATAGATAGCTTAATACCCTTGCCTCTTGGTAGTGTCACTGAAGGCTGTATTCCTTTACCAATAGTAAACACATTGCCAAGCTGGGTGGAAAACTCTTGATCGGCAGTATCTTGTACGTGCAAAATCTCAAAACTTCCCTTATGCTTTTCACGTTGCTTGATAATCCCAATCCTACCTCTGTTGCGACCACAGTAACCATAACAATGTTGCCAATGTCAAACTTGATGAACTCTACAACCTTTCCAGTCTCAATTTCAATTTTAATGGTGTCATTGGCCTTGATAAGGGGATCTAGATAGCCAATGGTGCACCTATCAAATGTAGTGATGTAGGGAATCCCCTTCTCACCGAAGGAAGCAGCTCAGACCTTGCATAGCTTGTACTTAGACTCTTCAAGCATGATGGAGTGCAAAGTGAATCTTCCCTTGCTATCCTAAAGCAATCGAAAGTTCCCTTCAGTTTTTGCAATGGACACAACATCCATAAACCCAGCACGGTAACACTTGTCCGTCCTTACTTTCCCATCCATAGAGATGAGTCGCTGCATCACAATGGCAACCACTTCACGATAGGTCAAGGCATACTTCAGCCGATTCCTCAACAAGACAACCATCTGCAGACATTCCCTGGTCTTATGTGCTTGCTGCATGGGACGTGGTGAGCCGACAATTGCTAGCATGTCTCAGAGGTGATGCTCAACAGAGAGGTGACATATCCATAGCTCAGCTAGAGTTGGCATCATGTCCAAGAGGTAGAGTTGGCCAAGGAGTGCATGTAGTAGCACTATTGTGCTTAGACAATAAGAAGCAATGGCAAAGACTGAGAGTCATCCATTGTAGGAATATCCGGTTGATTCGACTCCCTCTCTTCAGGTGAATACTATCAAGATGCGCTTGAGTGATATAAATTGAAGCTCCACTTGCGGGGATGCACCCCTAATGGGGTTTTCAAGCTGAGACTAGAAGGGGGCAAGGATCATGAGCGCCTTCCCAGGGTTCTGAAGAAATAAGACCAGGACTAGGTTGGAAGGACGGTTGTCTGAAAGGCAAGGCTGGCAAGGATGGTTGTCCGACTCCGAAAGGACATAGAAAATAGGAAGAGCTCTATGAAGTCGTCCAAAGGAGCAGAGTAGCGCGTCTGCAAGGTGTTTCGGAAGCTAAGAGAAAAGGCTGTTGCTAACTCTCTCGCCACTTCAAAATTGATTCTCATCTCCTATTTTACATACAATGTCTTCCGGCACTCGCAAGGGTTCTTCTTCTTCAACAAGGTCCACAACCATTGTGGAAAATGATCCAAAATCTCCTAAGTGTGGAGATAGCAACACAACCACCCAACCAACGACATCGGAAACCATGATCATGGCGTACTTGGTATCATTGCAAGAGACCGTAAACAAACAAGGCGAAGACTTACGAGCACTTGCAATGGAGAATGGCACACTAAGGGTACTTGTGGTTGAGAATGAGAATCTCAAGAGGACACTTGAGATGCAAACAACACGTTTGATGCAACTTGAAGAGGAAGTCAAGGAATGTAAACGCTCTCTTGTGGACTTGAATGCTTTGAAGGAGCGGATGAGCAAAGTAGAGCATGACCATGTATTGAAAGAGGAGAAATTTGACACTATGAGCCGGGATGTATGCGACATGAAAAATGTATGCACAAACAAGTCTTGGGCTGATGTATGTGGTAGCAATGTGGTTTCTAATTCCTCACTCATGCAAGCTATGGTTCAAACAAAGAATGTTGAGAATGTGTATGTGGAGGAGTTGAAGGAACGGGAGCGACGTTCCAAGAACATTGTTATTCGTGGAATTCCCAAAGAGAAGTTAGAGACACCTCCTTCTCTTGCCATTGTTATTGAAGATTTCTTCAAAACCCACTTTGGCATGTCCGGAGTTATGGTCTATGGAGCACATAGAGTGGGGAAGCAAGGAGCTCCTCGCTCGGGAGAACGGCCAATTGTATGCACCATGCCGGATGAGACCAAGCGAAAGATTATCCTTGATAATAGTTGGATCTATTTGAGGGATACAAAATGTTTTGTATGTGAAGATCGCACTATTAAGCAACAAAATATGCGTCGCAAGGCATATGAGGAACAGAATAATAAAAATAAGGAGATCTCTCATGAAGAAAATGTGCCCAAGGAGGAGGCAAGTCTCTCAAGCAAATAGGGATGCGTGACCTATGAGACCGAGTTACAATTGAAAATATGCTTTTGGAATTGTAATGGATACCCATGGAATGCGGGGGTTGGCATTGATGAACTAACAAGCAAAGCCGATGTTGTACTTCTTCTCGAAACTTGGGAGCATGATACACAAAGGATTAACGGCTTGGAGGATTACAATGTACATTCATTGATGTGGTCAAAGAATCTCAAGCAACGAAGAGGAAAAGGAGGGTTAGCATGTATGGTTAAGAAAGGATTGGAAGATTTTGTATCAATTGTGAAAGATGACAAGTACAAACGTTATGTATGGATGAAAATTATGACACCAAAAAGAGCACCCATTTTTGTAGCCGGTTGCTACATTCCTCATCATGATTCTCCCTTTTATGCTTGCATGGATAGAGATCAACCATTTTCTGATTTGGAAGAGGACATTGCTTATTTCAAAGGTGAAGGTGATGTTATTGTATTTGGGGATATGAATGCTCGCACAAAAACATTGCAACATGATACTCAACAATTTGTAATTCCATACATTTCAAGGGAGTTGGAGGAAGTTCACTTGTATGATCATACTTCAATGGATGAGAAAGAGCCAGATCACTATGGAAAGTTACTTTTACACATGTGTAATAGCACGGGTATGCTTATTGCCAATGGTGTATCTTTGTGGAGTGGAACCAATGGATTTACATGTAGGAGACATAATGGGGATAGTGTGATTGACTATATGCTACTCTCTGAAGCCATCATGTATCACATAAAGAGTTTTATGTTTGGTCAATGGACCCCGGAATCCGACCATCGCACCTTATGTATTGACCTTTCATGTGGAGAAGCAACTAAGCATGATAATCTCAGCCAAAGGAAAGAGAAGTTATCACTATGTATGGATTTCAAACGGGCACCAATGTACATTGAAATGGTTGAGCAAAAATTATGGATGACAAAGCTTCAATGTGATGCACCATTGGAAACTAAATGGGAAGCTTTCAAGAAAGCTATTTGTTCTTGTGCGGAAGAATGCTTTGCCATAAAGCATCTCCATGGTATCAACAAAGATAGATCACGCAAAAGGTGGTTTGATAAAGAATGTCAAGATGCTCGAAAGTCCTTGATAAAGCTTGATGCAACTATGGACAAAGACAACTATCAAAGTCATTTGCATACATACAAGGCATTGATTCAAAAGAAGAGAAGAAGATGGGAGGTAAAGCAACAAGAATTTCAAGTCCAAGAAAAGGCACATGCATGTGGAAGATTTTGGAGAAACTTGAGAGGCAAGCGGGTTGAGAATTTTGGTAACTTGAGTCTAGTGGATATGTACACACATTGTAGGCAATTATATGAGCAAGAAAAAACTGAAAAAAGGCCATTTTATGGTTCACTCCCATGTATGCCGTCTTTTTTTACTATTGAGGATGTATGCGGTGGGCTTGAAAAGTTGGCCACTCGCAAAGCGGGAGATCTTCAAGGTATCAAGCCGGAGATGATCAAATGGACGGGAGATTTTACCCATGAGTGGACGTGTGATATGTTCAACCTTGCACTTCAACATGGTATGCCTTATGATTGGAGTACTAATTGGGTTAAGCCTTTGCATAAAGGAGGGGATGTAAAGAATGTAAGCAACTACCGGACTATAATGATTGGGTCTCTTATGGCAAAGTTGTTTGGGTGCATAATGGAGATGAAATTGAGTGATTGGGCTGAAGAGAATGACAAGCGTGCAAAGGGACAAGCGGGTTTTCGTCGATGCCATAGGACCATTGATCATCTTGTCACTCTTCATGTTCTCATGGAGGAAATTCGGTTGAAAGGCAAGCGATTGTATTGTTGTTTTGTGGACTTTAAGAAATCCTTTGATATGATTCCACGTAACAATTTGTGGAGAAGGATGGAAGAACTCCAAGTGCCAAGTGAGTTTATGCTTGCGGTTTCTCGAATCTATGAGAAGGTGATTTGTCAATTGCGCATGGGAAGAGAAATTTCAGAAATTTTTGTAAGCACTATTGGGGTTAAACAAGGATGTCCATTGTCACCAACTCTCTTTGGTCTATGCATCGATCAATTGGAACAAATGGTACTTGAATTTATGCAAGAATAAGGCATTGAAGAGGTCACTATTTGCAATGCAGTAATCATGCTTTTGTTGTATGCGGATGATGTAGTGCTTCTAGCACACACTTTAGAAGATGCACAAAAGCTTATGGTTGTCCTTGAGAACTTTTGCTTGCATAGTGGGCTGATTGTAAATGAATCCAAAACAAAGGTTATGCTTGTGAAAACCAACCATAAGGAGAAGCCATGCATTGTGTACAACAACGAGACACTTGAAGTTGTTGAGAGCTTTAAGTACCTTGGCCTTGAGGTTCCATCCAATCACAAGTGGCATGAATGTGCTATGCATCGTTTGGAAGCGGGAAAGATAACATATTATGCATTTGAGAACATGTGTAATGCGGGAAACATCAAGTGTTGGGTTCTCAAGAAGTATCTTTTTGATGCATTGGTGACACCGGTTCTTCTTTATGGAGTTGAAGTGTGGGGCGGGAGCATCTCAAAGTCTACTTGGAAAGAGTTTGAGAATGTCCAAAAGAGTTTTCTTACAAACTTTCTCCAAGTTAAGACACAAACACCATATATGCTCCTACTTCTTGAGTCGGGATCTCTTCCAATTGAGGTTATGGGCATGGAAAGGGTTGTGGAGTACATGATAAAGATGCGTCAAAACCCCTCACATCGACTTCCTATAATTGCATGGGAAGCAAGCAAAAAAGTTCAAAAGACGCATAAAAGCAAGATCTTGAGCACGGGATGGATGCAAGACATAAATAAGTGGTTCGGGAGATGGGATGCATTACACTTGCTACATGATGCTTCAATTGACTCTCAAGTGAATGAAGCTTTTCTACAACGCCAATGTATTACAGCTTGGGAGAAATCCGGTGGGTCACACTTCATACATTACACCACCTATATTGCCCCCAACTACAAAACCATGTTCTTCGCTGAGAGAGGAAACCGTACTCACACTTACATGCTTGAGCCTATTCCCTTGTCCACGATACGCACTATCGCAGCAATTCGGCTTAGCTCCCATTTCCTTCGATGCGAGATAGGGTGTTGGGGCAATGGAGAAGAGTCAAATCGATTGTGCACATTATGCTCACTGCAAGTTCGAGAGTCTGAGTACCACACACTACTAGAGTGCTCAGCTTTTGATCACATCCGAACTTGCTTCTCTCACATTTTCAGCCATAACTTAGACCTACACACTTTCCTCTCCCAGCCAAAGTGTGGGCTCTCCATTGCGACTCTCATCACTACAATTTTGGAGCATCGAGAGTCACTCATCAGCCACACACATACTACATCACATGTAAATTTGGTCCCATAGGTCATATTTGACCTCTGAGGACGATAATAAAATCTATCTATCTCTCTCTCTCTCTCTCTCTCTCTCTCTCTCTCTCTCTCTCTCTCTCTCTCTCTCTCTCTCTCTCTCTCTCTCTCCAAGCGTTGATGGCTAGAGAGAGGCAAAGAAGCATGAGGGATTTTGAACAACTTCGAAGAGCATGAATGAAAAAAAAACTGTTTGTAGCTGTCCACGCCGACGCGGATGGCTAGAGACAGATCTTTTTTTTCAACCCCGCAGCAGCGTGCGTACCCTTGATCTCTACCCGAACCTAAAGTAGTAATAAGATCTGTCACCTATTGGTCCTATCAAGCTTCTCTCTGTGCGAGGGTGCCTGAATCAAGGGCCGCAGCGTGCAGAGCCAACACAGCGTCTCCGGGCAGAACTGATATCATATAGGCTAGAGTCCTCTAGCTCCTACAATGCCCCCCCCCCCCCCCCCCCTCCGCCCCCCACCCTCACACACGGAAGTTGGAACACGAGGGGCCTGCCGCCTGCTCTAGAGAAGAAGCAATTGTAACAGTGATGCTGGGAGTACCCGTCTGGCGCAACATCTTGGACTGCAGGAGAGGCCGCAGCACACAACTCTGCATGTGGCCGTCACCATGCCAATGCATGGCCATGCCAATGCATGGCCATGCCATCGATTGATGCGATTGTCCATGAGGCTGGCCTGCACGGGCTTCATTGTCACTTTTATAGTGAAAAAAAAACTGTCTGTAGCTGTCCGCGCCGGCTATGCAGGGTTGGAGCTTATTGGGTGCCTGCAGGGCTACTAAGGAGAATCTGTTTCATGGTCGTGCTCAATCAAGCAACATAGACAATGCTATGAGCAAAATTATCTCTCACGATGTTGGTTGTGATCGGCCATCGCTATATTTTCCATGGAGGTCACATGTGAGAAGTAGTCTCTTTTTGCGATTCCTGAACGCAGAAGCCACCACGTGGCATTAGATATAAATTTTTTTTAAAAGCATCACTGCCATGAAAAGCTCTAAAAAATACCCCGCGCAAAAAGCTCAGAAGCAGATTCAACAACCCTGTGCTACAAGCGAGTAACAAACTATGGAGCTTGTCTTTCTGTGCACCAGAGTGAATGTGCATGCATCCACACAAAATCCAGTTCCACAAAGATCCTACTCTATCTAGTAGATTTTGCAGCACCACGCGCAGGTTGTGAGAGGAGTGTAAGTTATCCTCTCGTGGCTTCATCTTTCTCTCCTCGGCCATCCTTCAATCATAGCAGCTTTCTGTGCAACAAGACGCAGTGGCTAGATGAACAATATGTCCAGCTTCAACTACCTTACTCAGCTCGTTTCTGCAGGTGCAACTAGTTATAGTTATGGATAGCATTATGCGGCTCCAAGTATATATTCTGTTGCAGAAAGTTTCCATGCCTAATTCTCAAGATTCACACCAATTCTTTTCCGCACAGTTTGCCTGTGCAGCAGTAAGCCGGGCAAAACCGGAAAGGAGTACTGGAGACCTTTCAAAATCTGGTTATATTTTGTAGATCATCAAGCTGGAGGGTACTTTGGATGCTTGCCGACGTGATGAGCATTCTCAAAGATCAGATATTTCATGCGATCCACCAATGGTAGAGGTTTGTTCTAGTGCTACTGAAACAAAAGATAATCATATTTCAATCTATGATCAGTTGGCCTAATCTGGAGTCGAACCACCAAAACTCATTGCCTTCGTAGGCTCGTTCAACACATTTTTCTGTTGATACGATCAGGGTGTTGGAGATGCCATCAGGGTGTTGGCTATCCATATTAACCCAAACAACTTTTGACCTAATTGTAAGACAAAATATCAATGTAACAAGCAATAAATTGGCAGATCCCTACAACAAAAAATGTGTTCTCAAGCTCGGTGATCTTGCCCAACTACCCCTAGTTTGTAGTCATGCACGAGAGCTTTGTAACACATGCCATATCACAAGTTCGGTCCACTGGCTACATGCAACTTTGTACAAGATGTCATGCTCTATAAGACATGCAACGGACCCTGAATCTCTTCAGTTTCTCACCATTTTTTTCTATAATGTAATTGGCCTATTTAATTTGAGAGTAGCGAAAATTAATGAGAGTACTTTTGAGAAATGACTTTGTGATCATAGCGGGTGAACATAATTGAAGATAGCAACATAATCATAGCAATTAGTTGACTTGGCATGAACAATACTTTTGCAAGAGAGAGAATTTAGAGAACATGACAACAGTTGAGGACCGGATTTATGTGGAGCCGGTCCCCCCTCCAATAGGCATTTGTATTACGATTTCTCCCATTAAGAGAGACTTGTTACAATACAATCTTTGTGTTCCTTGTGACCTAGGTGATGCAATGAAGATGGAAAGATTCATGCATCACAAACATAACATAAACTTGAAGAAAGCTTTAACTATCCCAAGCCTCAGTCCCAAGACCTCAAACACCTTCAAAGGTGGAGAGAGCTAGCAGGGAATGAGGGTAGGGAAGAGGAAGAAGAAACATTTCGTAGGAGAAAGAATTAGTTCCTCACTTATCATAACTCTTGTTGCTAGCGTACATAATAGCATAGTAATGAAGAAGAAGGAGATGGCAAGCTTAAGCATTGAAGAATGGATCTTGGTTGGATTTGCACTCCATATCCAAGAGTGTTGGTGTAGGCTCTCAACCTCTACTTGCTTGGAGAAGGAGAGGGAGCTCTTTCACTTTGCATAGCACACAATGAGAGTGTTTGTGAGTGTGTGTGGGTGAGTATACCCCCTAAGCAACCCCCTAGCTTGCTTGGGTCGACCCTCCCTTGTAGCTCATACTTGAACCTCATTGGACCCCTCCAGGCCTAGCCAATCACAAAAGCAGGAGGCATTACAAGCAGCAAGGGTAGCCTTGAGACAAGTGTCCCCCTTTCCCCTTTCAGAGAGAGAGCTAGATAAATGCTAAATCATTTAATTAAATATCCTAAATTATTATTGGACCCCTTGGGTGGCCAACCAATAGGCTTCAGGCACACCATGAGGGCAACATGAGCAGGAACTTGACAAGTGTCCCTTTTGCTTTCTTTGTACCATGCATGCCCTGTGTGAGTGTGTGGGTGTTCTCTCTCATCCCCCCTCATGTAGGGCTCCCCCCCTCCTTGTAGGGATTGAATATTTGACTTTTGACACCTCAAGCCCCTCATACATAGGCCTAGTTCCCACCACAAGCTTGACTGTTAAGCACTTTAAGCTTGGGCTAGGTTCTCACCTTAAGTGCAACCCTAGCATCTCAAGCATGTCAAGCACCTCAAGCATCTCAATAATTAAGCACCTCAAGCATCTCAAGCACCTCAAGCACATTAGTCATCAAGCATGACAAGCAGTACAAGCACCTCAAGAACCTTAGTCATCAAGCATGACAAGCAGGACAAGCACCTCGAGTGGGTCGGGTTCCCGCGCCTCAAGCTTAGCCCTGGCTTACCTAAGGTCAAAGGTCTTTTACACACATTATTGGAGGTCTTCAATGAAGCTAACCCTTAGGTTTTATGCTCCATTAGTTAGCCTTGCTCTTTGATAGACCATCTCTCATTTGAGCTTCTTTACCATTGGCCCCATGTTGAGATAGATCTATAAGCACATGTCTATATCTTAACACTTGTTCCCGTTTATTCTCCCACATTAAGTGATCAATTTAATATGAGAAAATTATTTGGGTTGGTTAGATATTAGATATTAGACTTTATGACATTACTTCTCTCTTGAAATCATAGTTGTCCTCGACTATGAGGTAGAAGAGATAAAGCCTTAGCATTAGTCAATTTTACTTAGCGGCGGGTAGAGGATCCCTTTTTTACCCTACGACATCTTTCCAAGATGGATGACTAATCCATTTGGTGCTTGGGAGAGATAGCTGCCGCAAGCATGTCTGCTCTTTAGTCCATTTCATTCTCCCAAAGTAGAGTGACAAATTCTACTTGGTGTTTGAGAGACGTCGTCATCACAAACATGATTCTAAGCATGCATACTAGTTAAATTTGTACACAATTAAAAAGAGGACTAGTCCAATAAGACAAAAACAAAAGTCATTTAAAAGAAATTTGTACATTTTCTTACTCTAATGTAGCATTGTAAGCATTGACAAGGTTCATACTATCCTTAAGCTGTATTCCTTGCATCCATCTAGCATCTTCAAAAGGATAATTTTTTAGCTTAATAAGATATCGTCGGATAATCTTGCCATGTCGTAGTACCTTGTCTTCATGTCAAAGGACAGCTTCGGGTTGTAGCACCTCTTCTTGGTCTTCAACTTCGGGAGCGTCTTCAATAATTGGTTCAGTTGGTGGCTCTCCTTCGTAGGGCTTAAGTAGGCTTACATGAAAGGCATTGTGTATGAGCCAATGGTTGGGCAACCTGAGTTGATAAGCCATCTCATTGATGGGCTTCAAGATTTGGAAAGGACCATAGTATCTTTTTGCTAGTTTAGCATAATACTTTTGATGGCCCGTAGGATTTTTGCACGTCGTGTGCCTTAATCGAGCCTTAGGAAACTTGAGTAAGACCCAATCATTTTCTTTGAGCATTCAGGCTCTTCTGTGCTTATCAAGATTTTTGCCTTTGTTGAGAGATGGATATAGCCTTCCTAATCTTTTGAAAAGATTCTTGTAGGTCATGGCTATACTCATCGGCGGCGAAGATTTTCTTATGTACTTTGAGTAGCAAGGGACTTTTAGGTCTTCCCTCAATGATCTAAAAAGGTGTTTTTCCCATAGAAGTATGAACAGTATTATTGTAGGCATACTATACAAGAGGTAAGTACTTTTCCCATTGTGAGCGTTGATCTACTTCGGTAACATAAGTCTTGAGTAGATCGAGTATCTCACTTTGGCCATCCGTTTGTGGGTGATAGGCCGAAGAGAAATTCAATCTTGTTCCTAGATTTTCAAAGAGACCTTTCCAGAAATTACTAGTCATTCTAGGATCTCTATCTAACACGATGGATGTGGGTAATCCATGGTGCTTGAAATTTGAGATATGAAGAGAGTTTCCATTTGATGTGCCTTAATAGTCTTTTTGACAGGAATAAAATGTGCTTGCTTGCTAAACCTGTCAACTATTGTCCATATTCCTGTATTCCCATGGATAGACTTGGGTAATCCAAAGATGAAATCCATGGATATACTCTCCCATGGTGAATTTGGGATAGGCAATGGTTGGAGTAATCCTGGTTGCTTCCCTCTATCATACTTGGTCTTTTGTCCACTTTTATGGTAGGCCAATAGAAGTACGTCTCTACTCCTCGTAGAGTAGGTTGAATACCTCTATACCCCGCATATGGAGGAGCATGGGATTCATACATAACCTTCTCATGAAGGGAATGGGTAATACATAGCCTATTTCCGTGGAGAAGATAACCATCATGCAAGGTGAATGGTTCCTCTTTCTTCCCCAAAGCAAGGGTTGACATTATGTCTCTAAACCCAGGGTCAGTAGCATACTCATCTATCATAGAGGATAGATCATTGTGAGTAGCTATAGACACCGCATTAACTTTGGTCGTTGTGAAAGTGCATCGGCCACTTGATTGTGCTTACCAGCTATGTGAGCAATATGGAAATTAAATTGCGAAAGAAAATTTTCCCAGCTCATTTGTTTGTCGAAAAGCTTGGTTTGCATCATGAAATACTTGAGACTTTGGTGGTCGGTTCGTAGGATAAATGGAGTCCCCAATACGTAGTGCTTCCATGTGTCTAGGGCATGTAGAACAGCTAAAATCTCTTTCTCATAAATGCCCAAGACTCGTTCATCAATATTGAGCCTTCGGCTCTCATATGCTATGGCATGCCCTTCTTGAAGCAAAACTGCTCCAAGGCAATCACCACAAGCATCACATTGGACCTCAAATGGCTTGGAGAGATCCGGAAGCACGAGGACTGGTTGGGAAGTAAGATTCTCTTTGAGCTTTTCAAGAGAATTTTTCTCCTTAGCAGTCCATAAAAACTTAATGTTCTTCTTAGTTAAGTCATGTAGTGGTCCTGCTACTTGAGAGAATTTTGCTATGAAGCATCTATAGTATGCGCACATACCAACAAAGATTCTTAGCTCATGTACATTTCTTGGGTTAGGCCATGCTTTTATTACCTCTAACTTTGATGGATCCATTCGGATACCATCTTTAGAGATAATATGACCTAGGTATTGAATCTCTTGAAGGAAGAATTCGCTTTTCTTTTGGTTGAGAAAAAGCTTGTTCTCCCTCAATGCTTGAAAAATCACTGGGAGATGTTGCTTATGTTCCTCCAAAGACTTGGAGTAGATGATGATATCATCAAAGAACAATCCAGTGAATTTGCGGTATGGTCTAAAAATTTTCTCCATCAAACGATTGAACGTAGCTGGTGCATTAGTCAAGCCAAAAGGCATGACTAGATATTCATAAAGACCAAACGTTGAGCGAAACACGGTCTTTAAGATATCTTCATCCACTATCCTTATTTGATGATAGCCACTCTTAAGGTCAATCCTACTGAAGTAGGTAGAGCCTTGTATCTTATCAAACAGATCTTCTACCCGAGGTACGGGAAATCTGTTTTTGATAGTGATATGCTTTAGTGCTCGATAGTCCACACACATACAGTATGCACCATCTTTCTTTTGCACTAAAAGGACTGGAGAACAAAAGGGAGAGGAACTAGGCCTCACCATCCCTTTGTCTACCAGCTCTTGTACTTGCCTCATGATCTCCTCTTGTTGAGCTTGTGAGACTCGATAAGGAGGCTTGTTAGGTGGTGAGCTTCCAGAAAGGAGCTCAATGCGATGGTCATCATCCCCTCGTTTTGGAGGTAAGTCCATAGGGATATCATCGATGAACACATCTTGGAATCCTTTTAGAAAATTAGACAAGTCTAACTCTTCTTGATTCCTACCATTTACATTTGATGAAACATTAGTATCTTTTAGAGACTCTTTGACAAAAATCATGTACGCAGAAACTGAGCTCTTCATTGACTTATCAAAAGCAAGAGGATTTACAAGTGGGACAGTGCGACCACGCTCACTAGCATCTATATACATGTTCTTTCCCCTGTAGGTGAAGTAGAGTCTTCTTTCAGTGAACTTCATGTTGGCAGCCATGCGATCAAACCATGGTGCCCCTAGGATAACATCCTCATGTTGGAGAGGAGAGATGAAGAAGTCTTCTTTGCCGACATAGATTTGGACATGAAGCCTCAACTTCCCAATTAAAGGAGTAACAGAGGCTTGTTGTCCCTTGAAAGCTGCATCAGCCACTACTATATCTCCCATCTCAAAAGCTTGAATGTCCAACTTGGTGGCCAACTCCGTTGATATGAAGTTGAGAGTAGAGCCAAGGTCAGAGCCAAGGTCAAACAAGATGAAGGCATCTGCTCTCTTACCTTTCCCCAAGCATAGGAAAGTGATGATCCTTTGCAATGAGCATCCTCTTTTGGAGCTTCGATGGTGGAAGCCCTAGGAGTCTCATTGCGAGTATTCTTCTCGGGGCAAGAACGATAGCCATGTCCTTGCTCCCCTGTTGAGCCAGCAGAGGATCACACCCACATTTTTTCTCACACTCATCATTTTGTAACCATTGATTGTAATAAATGTCTTTTCAACATTAATTTTGATTTGAGCCATTCATTAAGTAACGGGACTCAATTGAGTTTCCAGCTTGTAATCCCGAAGTAATTTCACTTGCTGATGCAATTAGTTAGAGATGCTCTCACCTCCAAGGCTGAGGTATATAAGCCAAAGCTTTTGTAATCTAAGGGGGGCAGATTATTAATCAAAGTGAGTTTTTGAGCGCCGTGATTATGTCTGAGAGAGAGAGAGAGAGAGAGAGAGAGAGAGAGAGAGAGAGAGAGAGAGAGAGAGAGAGAGAGAGAGAGAGAGAGAGAGAGAGTCTTATCTACTTGCTATGCGAGCTACGGAGCCGCCATTGGAGAAGCGACACCGCCATTGTGTTAGCAACGGCGAGAGCTACGCACAGATACCAAGAGTGCGCGCTATCGGCTTCTATGTGTGGTAAGTTCCTACGAGCTTCGGTGTAAGTTTTCTTCCAACTCGTGTGTCGGAATTGAGCGTGGAGCATATCTATAGAACCACAACGAGTAGAGCTACACATTAGTACCATCGGGGTCAAGTTTCGGTCACCTGTATATTTCGGTCTGTCTTCATACGCGTTTACCGCACGGAGTGGTTATAGGTTGAGTTTGCAGTTCAAGTCTTTAGGGTGTTGTTCTTACCTAGTGTATAGACTTCCCCTTGAGTTTGAGATCGATTCAATGATTCTAGATCCTGTTTTGTATAGCATTCGTTCGTAGTACGGATTTCAGTCACTTGCGTATTTTAGAACTTAGATTTGATTTCCTTAGTAATGATTGTCATTAGATGGTCGAGTAGGTGATTTGACACCCACCTAGTTGTTTCCATGCACCTGCGGGTCAAGCTCCGTCCTCGTCTGACAAATTCTGTTGTTGGTTGAGTTCTCGCTATTTAGCTTCCGCTAGCGGCGTAACCGCCTTAACATTTGGCGTCGCTGTCGGGGACGAGAGCCCTAAGTAGGTGACCTTAGACTAATCCTACGAGGTGAGTCGTATAAATTACTTTGTATACTTTATTTAGAAAAGATCTAGGAGTGGTGGACTCCGAAGATCTCGAGAGATACTAGGAAGTGGGGTATTCCTAGGTCTTCCGTGTTGACAGTATTTTTAGTTTAGCTTAGATTTGTTTGTTGTTTTGTTGGTGTTGAGTAGTTGTTGATAGAAGAAGAATTTGCTAGTCCGTGAGTGGCAGTGGATCTCTTTAAAATCACAATTACCAAACCCATTTTATGATTAGGAATAGCTTAGGTAGGACTTCATTTGATCCTGATCTAGAGCTAGTAATCATTGGAGTATTTGCTTGATATGGTTGATTGCATGTTAGATCACTAAACCGTCGAGTTAGTAGTGAAACTTGCAATAAACAAAAGTCAGAGAAATTTCCTATGTATCTGGGAGTTGCTGAGCACTTGAGAAAGCTTTAGGAAGGATTCTATGCCAAAAAATTGGAAATCTGCAACTTTAGACATCATACGCGTATGATGTTTAAATGACCAAACAGAGACCAAAACAGAAATTTTGACTTTACCAGAGTGTTCAAAAGGGGGGTTATACCCTAATTTCAACTTAAAACAAGAGCATTAACACTCAAAGAAACCCAAAAAGACAAGCCGGAGTCCAAGAAACGCAAAGAATAGGAAATTTTGGATTCAGTTGTAAACATTGGAGAAGGCTTGAAACCAAGAATAGTCAAAATTTGGGACAAAAGACATGATACCCGTATAATGTCTTTTAGCACATATACTGCTTATTTTTGATATCTGACCTGACAAGATTGTTACAAACACTGTAGAAAGCATAAATATCAAGTCTTGACCCAAATTGATAAAAAAGACATCATACGCGTATGATGTCTTTGACCTAATTTTGGACATATTTTGATACTTTGCCAACACAGATCCATTGTAATAGCTGTCTAGAGGTTATATTTCAAGTTTCATCCCATTTGGATCACAATTGACCCAAAACAAGTCAAAAGCGGAAAATTGCCAAGAAAAGCCTAAATTAGCCATAACTTGCTGAAACAGAGTTCAAACTGAATTTTGTGAGTGGACAAAGCATAAGGGAGCTACTGAGAGTGAGCATAACCAAAATAGTCCAAATCTAAGAAAAAAGACATCATACGCGTATAATGTCTTTTTCAGCATAACTGCAACAAAATTCTCACTTGATGAAACAGAAGTTGTCCAACTGACAAGATTAAACAATTGACCAAGTATCAATCATTTTGGATCAATTCTAACCACAAAAACTTGGGAAAACAAATTACCGAGACGGAAAAGTTAAAGTCCTTTAGGGGAATTGATGAATTTGAGATCGGGCAGGAATCTCCAGAATAACCAACCAAAACAAGGGGAACAAGCAAGTGTCATATTCACCGAGGGAAGTGTAAACCAAAGTTGGGTGCAACCATTAGAGCCGTTCTTTGAAGGAAGTGTTTCTGATACTTCTTCGGAGAGATCTTACGAGATTTTCACCGAACACTTGGAACACTTGAACCTGAACAACAGAGAAAATATGGCAACAGGATCATCAAAACCTTCCGCCACAATGAAGCTATTGTTCATAAAATACCAGTACAACAATGAGCAAGGTGCCAAGATCTACAAAGATGGAATGGACCGCTATTTTGTAAAGATAGAAGATAGACCTAGTGAGTTCAAGGACTTAGTGCCTGTGAGCTATAGCGGAGATAGATATCTAGATGACGAGGGTACCATGTACTTGGTAGTCCTAAACCCTAACATTGTGGACAAAAGGGGATTGATGGGCACCAAAGCCAAAGTAGATGAAGAACTTGAGGAGAAAGCACCAATAATGAACTTCCCTGATGCGAGGGTAAGAAGAGAGAATGAAACTACAAGGATCAACACTGATAACATCTATGTGGGGCTATACAAATATAATAATGGGGAGAAAGATCTCTATTATAGATGTGAAGAAACCTACACCGGAGAGTTGACAGACCAAAAAAGACTTTATGTCTTTACCTACACAGAGGGATCGGAAGTGAAAATTGCCGCTTACGACAAGTATGGGAGGCAATACTCAACAATGCGCAAGAAAGAATTAGAAGGATATACATACTTTGGGGGACCACTACATCAGTATTATGTTACTTCTCGCTCACAAAGACTAGCACCAACAAATGGAGTGCAAAACCCAATGACAACAGGAGGACAAAGAACTCACGCTGCTGACTCTTTCAGTCAACCTCAGTACTCGAAGCCCGGACCAATGGGATCATTACATTCCAGAGAGTCAATGGATACGAATCGAGGTAGTGCAGTTCCAATCCCCACGTATACCACTCCAGGTCCAAGGTTCGAAGCGGAACCATCACATTTACCTCCTAGTAGTAGACTCAGGGCAGGGGAACCGACAAGGGTAACCCATGAAGTCCATGCTGCTAGAGAAAGCTTTAGCCGAGACACAGGAGCAATGAGATTGGTAGCAGACCATAGACGTATGAGACCATCTCAGGTATCCAAGTGTATGCCAAAGAAGTATGGTGGTTCAGGAGATCCGTATGCACATGTGTCACTCTTTAAGCAAGTCTTAAGAGCTGAGCAGATAACAGATTTCCATACACAATACGATGGATTTGGTCTTACTCTAGAAGGTACGGCATTGACATGGTTTCAACCACTGAACAGAGGGGGATTCCATGACATTGACCATTTGCTAAGAGAGTTTGCTGAGGAATTCTCAAAACGAGGGATTAAGCACAATACGGTTTCACAAATATATGCTTTTAAACAGAGAGAACACGAAAAGGTGAAGGAAGCTTCACTTCGCTTCAAACAATACATTGAGAGATGTCCAGTACGTGAACGACCACATGATGACAGACTATCTGTTCTCTTTATTGAAGGATTGAGAAACGACACTCTCAAGAAGGACTTGCACTTGAAAGCTTGTACAAGTTTCGAGCAAGTAACGAGAGAAGCATTGTACTTAGTGGATAACTGTACGGTTTAGGGAGAGGTGTCAGCGGATACAGATTTTGCATCCAGTAGCTCTTCCTCCATAGCGAGCGAGACTACCACTAAAAAGAATGTTCAAACAACGACCATGCCAAATATAGAGCAAATGATAGAAGATGCTCTAAAAAGGATGGCACCATACCAAAAACCATTGCCAAAACCACTGAAATGGTGTGCTATTGAACAAAAATGGACAAACCATCCAACAGAGGAGTGCTATTACAACAAAGGGAATTAGCACCACCTCAGGTACATCCAGTACCTCGATACCCAACGGGAAATGTACCAGGACCTATGGGGATAGAAAGACCGCAACCGGTATTGGGACAACAACCACCTTTACCAGGAGCAAGACCAGTGGGCATTAGATATGCACCAACCTTAGAGAATCAGGAAGAACAAGCCTTAGTGCCTGTTCAAGCCTATTATGAAGAATTCGGTGCACACATGTCTCCGACTGTGTATTACCCACCAGAAGAACCCAAACAACCAGAACCATGGGGCATGATTGGGAATGTTGGAACACCAACAGCTACAAGTGCTTCTGATGAAGAGAGATACAATTTGGACGCAAGAACATTGATGTTCATAGCTCATGGAGGGTTAACAGGACAAAGACCATCCTATCCACAAAGGACGAATCAAGTGGGACCAAGACCAGCACTAGGACCCTGTTACAAGTGTGGAGGTGACCATCTGATGAATGTTTGTCCACATACGGAAATCATTAGAATTAACGCTTATTGCACTGAGTGTGGGGTTACTCACTTCATTGAGGATTGTTCAAAGAATCCAAACAAAGTGCAAAAGATGACATTGAATATGCTAGAAACTATTCCTACCAGCAATGGGTCTGAAAATGAAACTCTGATACCAACGCAAGTTGTTACTAGAGCTCAAGCTAAGAAAACCACTAGAGAACCTGAGAATGGAAAGTTAGCGACTGAAGTGGTTAGTCAAGGACCGCGGAGCCAGAGAAACACATGGAAAGCTAGAAAAGCACGCATGAAGTTGAGAAAAGAACATGAAGACGCTATTCTAGCTGAGGAACTAAAGAAAACTAAAGATAGATTAGAAAAACTTGAGAGTCAAAACGGGAAACGAGAGATGAGCCCGGAAAGAACAAAACAAAAGAGTATCAAAGAGACAACGAGCTTAAGCTCAGGGGGATCAGTGCTAGTCGACAAAGTACACGAACCATTGGACGCACTGATGAGAGCTTACGAAGCTAGGTTAAAGAACAACCAAACACAAGAACAGAGGTGGATGACATACCCAAACGCGGAATTGGAAAAGCAAAGACTTGAAATGTGCCAGAGAATGATCGAGACTGCACAAGCCTTATTAGAACCACCAAGAGAAACAATGAATTGTGGAACGGAAAACCCAATTCAGCAAGAGACTATCATTTCACCGGTAGCTGAAAAGACTCCCAGAGCACAAAAGCCTGAAAATACACACAAGGATGACCGCATAGTATTGAACACAACCGATCAGGAGATAGAGAGGTTTCATCCAGTCATACAGAGGTCTTACGGAAGAGATGAGGATTACAATGAATTTTGGAAACAAGTGAGAGAGGCAAACTTTGCAAACGAGCTAAGTTGCCAAGCTAATCAGACAAATTGGGAAAGGACATCAGGAATTCTCCCATAATGGAATTTGAGGCACGATCTCAAGTGGACTTGGATCTGCAATCTTACTGGGGAGATGGGGGCTCTGTTAGAACAATGGAGAGCAAACCTCATTCACTGAATACCTTACCTTCATACTTAGGAGAGTATGAAGAAAAATCCGAGATTAGAGCACTTCCCTCATGAAGAATTTCATCAGAAAAAGTCATGGACTCGCAAGGATTGATAGAGATCTTGTCAACACCAGTGACATGCACTATCACTCTAGCTGAGCTTTTGAGGCTAAGACCACATATGTGGAACACTGTAGGAAAATGCTTGGAGAAATTTGGGATAAAAGACCCAACATCGAGACTGCAAGAGGGTATACAAGAGCTGAGCAAACCACAAAAGAACGCTAAGCCTGTAACCTTAAACAAGGTCGGAGAGTATTGCGAAGGTGAAGAGGGGAATACAACCTTACCAGTTGAATTCCAAGGCGTGAACACGATGGCAATACTAGACAGCGGAGCTGGGGTAGCCATTGCTACAAAAGAAATTTGGAAAAAATGGGGGAAACCAGCAATAAGGAAGACTAGGTTGAAACTCCAATTAGCAGATGGACACATGGAGAAACCTATGGGGTTATTAGAGAAAATCGTAGTGACTTCTTGCGGCATTGAATACGAACATACTTTTGCTATTGTCGATTTTGGCAAGGAGAATAACTATGATATCATACTAGGAAGACCATTCATGAGACAGTTGAAAATGGTCCAGGATTGGGGCTACGATCACATATACCTGAGAAATATGGAAACCACTACACGTGTGAACCTGAAATACCATAGCTACAAAGATGTGAACCGAACACTGGTAGAGGAGTTTGATTCAGCTACTTTGGCGGGATCCGAATTTCCAGCTTGGTTAGGTAAGCCCAAGGAGTTATGGATGTGTGGAGCCTCGAAATGTGGAAGTCTGAGGCGAGAAGAATATGTTTTAGAAAGGGCTATCGAAGGCGAAACTTATATAGGAGAACCCTTTCCAGAGGACACGCTTGAACCATTAGAATGGACACACATTCTAGCAACCCTAGATGTTTGTGCAATTTCGGATGGTCCCACAACAAAATTTTGCGACAAGGACGGGTACGACGTGGTTCCATACTTCAAGTTGAGAACTATACTCGAAAAAGAAACTGAAAAGAACGATACACTGGAAAAGGAAGATGAAGAAGAGGTGTTTCACGACATTCCCGATCATCCAGAGTGGGGAAATGAAGCAGACAACGAGTCAATGGACAATTCAAGCGGAAACGAAGAAACTCTAACGGATGTCAGATTTTATGATTTTTCGAGCCAAACTAAACAATGCCAGAAACGCTATAGAGCAAAGAGAAAAACAAAGGGGGTTAGAACCAATCCGATGCCTATAATAAGAGGAAAAAATCAATTCCTAATGCTAGTAAAGGCGGAAGATTGTGTTAAGGACAAGATTTCTGGAAGAATGAGAGGCAATGATCAAAAGAGCTTACGAAAAGACAAAAGAAGCTCAAGAAATCAAGTTCAAAGGAATGAAACGAAAACTGAAACAGAAAAATCAGAAAAGAACAAGCGCAACAGAGAACACACGGAGTCCAAGTTAGAACGTAGAAACAAGTACAGAGAGCTCAAGAAAAATCTGAAAGAAGTTTGGACGTCAGAAATTGAGAGTGGAGAGGACGAAAACGCCAAAATCAAGGAAAACATGGATGTTCCCTCTCACTACAGGAAATTCACAATAGAGGATAGGAAGGTGGTATTAACCCAACCTATTCGAGAGAGAAAGGCGAACGAATCTTATGACCGACCGGAGGATGCAAAAAAAGTTGATTTAGCAGCTCCAGGTGAGACACCTAGACCGGTGTACATAGCCACTGATTTGTCTCCAGGTGAGGAAGAGAGACTTTTGAGTCTTCTCAGAGAGTACAGGGATGTGTTTGCATGGTCTTATAAGGACTTAAAGGGAGTTGACCCATCGATATGCCAACACACAATCCCACTAAAACAAGATGCAAAGCCTAGTAGACAGAGACCATACACATATAATGATACGTTTGCTAAGCAAATCAAAGAAGAGATAGATAAGCTAATGGAAGCTGAATTCATATACGAGATTGAACACACCGATTGGGTATCTCCAATTGTGGTGGTACCCAAGAAGAACGGAAAACTCCGAGTGTGTGTCAACTTAAAGAAAGTGAATGCTGCAACAATCAGGGACAATTATCCCCTGCCGATAACTGATCATGTTCTAGAGCGTGTATCAGGGAAGACAAAAACAAGAGGCGAACCTTGGAGCCACACATGCATCCCACGTTGAAACCGACGAGGATTGGTTGGACTCTGGCACACCTCTATGATACCCTATTGAGCTAAATAGCACCTATGGAAAAGTGCTATATAACGCCTTATTGAAGACGGGTGCTTAATATAATATGCTATCATATAGGGTGTGGTGTCAGTTAGGGAATCCACCTCTATCTGAGACTATTATCCAAGTCAAGGGTGTCAACAAGAAAAAAACTTCAGTTTTTGGAATCTGGCACACTTCTGTTAGTTATGACAATGGGGTTGTAGCTCAAGACTTTTTGGTCATGCCTGTTGGAACTATGGAGGGTAATATAAACCTAGGATGCACATGGATGATAGCGACCAAATGCACTATTGATTGGGGGACAGGGGGTGTCACAACACAGAAACCAATTCTTAGCCCTGCCACTCAAGCCATAGTCCTTGAGATATTGCCTCTTAAGGAAATAAAACCCAAAACATTGCATGTCCAAGAGGTTGAACCATATGTCTCCATGGCGCAACTCTCTAGAGCTTCAACTGATGTAGTTGAAATAAAGCTTACAAGACCCATCCCAATATAGCAAAGAAAACATACAAGTGGGTTCCTAAAGCTTCTTTAGCGACCATAGCTAGTGCTAAAAGACAGGAGCCTGGTAAGAGACGTCCTATTTGCCCCAAGAAATGTAAAGAAACGTTGCGCTGGATTCCTATAAAACTATTGGAAGCCCAAGGCTACTTACTATAAAGGAAATGATCAAATCTGGGTGCCAAAACGTAAATTATTCTCTTACTTGTCACCGTGCCCATGTGAGATCAATCCTGTGGCTTCAAAACAAATTGAAGATCGCGGAAAGGAAAAAATCACGGAATGCTACACACTTGCTCTAGAGCTAGTTTGGGTACCGAAGAAAGAACGATTTGTTCCACCTAGCTGAGGAACAATGAAATCAAATGAAGCTTCTTGCTCTTCGTGTAGTTCCTTTACAGAAATAGAAGCTTCGACACAACCTCCACCTACCAT
This sequence comes from Adiantum capillus-veneris, assembly GCF_014529385.1. Classification (NCBI taxonomy): domain Eukaryota; kingdom Viridiplantae; phylum Streptophyta; class Polypodiopsida; order Polypodiales; family Pteridaceae; genus Adiantum; species Adiantum capillus-veneris. Next base: position 24,506,225 of record NC_140932.1, on the reverse strand, counting down.
TGTACATATCCATACAAGCAAGAAAGAGTTTGCACCTCCCGTTGTAAGTTCACCACCTAGAACAATGTTACAAATAAAATCATGGGAGAGTACCTTACCACCCTTGCAACTAGATGAAACGCATAGGGCGGTCAAAAAATATTGGTTAAAGCCTTCACCTATAACAACTTGGAACAATTGGTTTCAAAAGGTGACGACATCATTCCAAAAGGTATGATCTACCCAAGGAAGGGGGGAGTGTTTGCTGAAATCCATCATTCACTTGCTTCCCTCTCAACCTTTCTCCCTGACCTCTTGATCTCCAATCTTAGGGAATGTATATATAAAGCCTTATACTCACAAAAACAAGATAAAAAAGTAAAAGAGCAAGAGCCATAACACAAAATCATAAAAACAAATTATGCACAAGAACACGATCCTTGTAATATTTGCACTCTAACCATCATCTATTTGCATGTACAGATATGGCTAGTACGCTAGAGTCATCCACTCCTGCCTTGGGTGAGACGTACCCTCACTACTTTTCACAAATGTTTCACATGGTTTTTCCGATGCTTGCCTGTGAATGGGATTTAGTAGGTACGCTAGCATGTGAGAGGAATTTTGAGGAGTTGGAATGACTGATACGTCTCTTGACCATGAGTGATCCATACTTAGTAGAGAGTGTATCTCCCATTGCACAAGCCTATCCTTTTGACCAAGATGACTATAGGCGTATAGTGACCTTCTTAGTAAACATTGGTGCCTCTGATGATGAAGAAGATTTACATGATTACGGATGGCACATATGGTCTCACAGATGATGACTTTGTTTTTCTCAACGAGACGAGGATAGGGGTTTAGCCTTAGGGTTTCCCCCCAATCTCTACAATATCCTATTCCCTTGACTCTCTAGGGGGAGTGCAAATAATTAGGTTAGGGTTCCTTATGTTCTTTTAATTGTGTTCAATAAGTGTTGGTACCTTTTCCCACTGATGTGCCTCCTAGAGGTATTCTTTGTGTTTCTTAGGGTGTACATGAATGTGTTGCTGTTGTTAGGATTTGGACCTTCATGGGATCTTTCTTCCATTCACACTTCAAATCAAGCGCGACCATCAACACAAACAGGTGTTTCTTGTCCATTAGCATTGTCCCTTATCTTTTTGCATCCATGTTTTTCTGCTTTAATTGTGATTGGTAGCATAATATTCAGCGCATTTGCTTAGTATCAAACATTAAATTCAATGTAATTTTTTGTCATAATCACTTGTCTACGTTTAAAAATCAAGCAGTCCGATTAAGCTGGTTTGACCAAGCTTGGCGTTAGAGATCTTCTCTTAATACCATGGGGAATGCCTTCCTAATAATCAATGGTTACTTAGGTCTTAATCTGATTTAGGCAGCATTGTGTGAAATGTACTAGGGCTTTCTAGTGGGCTTAGTCCCTATTGACCTTTAGCTTAAGTAGTATAAAGGGAGTTTACTAGTGTGATGAGCCTGGGGAGGATAACAGTGTTATATGACCCCCCAAAGTTACAAAATTATGTTGAAAATGAACAAACAAAAAATCAAAGTGCCACAATGTAAAATCTTAAGCTGGAAGAGAAACCTCAGCTTGATTTGGTACTTCACTCACATGTATCGCCTATGGTACTAGAGCCCTAGAGGTTCCCAGTGTGGACGCTTTTCCTTGAAAAGAAAAAAACACAAGGCATACAAAATAAGCACACACATCAAAATTGAAACAATGTGAAAAAACTTTGGGGGGTCAAAGAAAAGGTAATCAGTTAGGCGATGATTTCATGAGAAATTCCTTTTATCGTAGCTTAACTACAAGTCTTTTAGGTATAGCCTCTAGTCATCCCTCGGACATGAAATACTTGGCTCTCGTTGATTAAACAACTTAATTGACCAGAGAAAATTGAGAAGCTTGCCCATGGTATTAATAATCGATCTTTAGTGCCTTTTGACCGTTAAATTAGCGACCCCAAACTTGTTTAATTTTTTACCTTTACTGTTTTGTGTTTTGATTATATTGCAATTTAATGTTTATTGCTAAAAAATGGTTTAAAATTCTGTTACCAATCAAATTGTCTGTCTATAACTGCATATGCTTTTTAATTGTATATGAGAATGTAATTACTGTCCCAATGTTGTTTGATTTTGTAGTGACTGAAGAAGGCTAAGGACATTCATCTCAAATGCCTTTCCACCTCAACAAACGAGCTTCAACTCAATAGCTTCTGAGGATGGAATCTACATCAGAAAGGGGGCATGTTAACCCTCATGCACATTCCTATCACCTACAATGGGAGCTGTATTATTTATTTGGTAGAGTCAGGTACCGGGTTTGTCGGTCCAATAGGAAAAGGGTAAGAGTGATCGCCGATGAGAGGCGCACTCTAACTGGAACATTCAAGGGATTAGTTGGAAAAGCATGGGCGTCCAAGTGTGAATGGGGCGAGCTCATATAAAAGTCGACTAAACTTAAAATTCACTCACTCTCTTATTTATGCAATTGAAGAGTGCTCTTGCTCCATCTCCATATCCAGCTTCTTCTTCTTCATCTCCTTGTGTGTGTGTGTGTGTATGTGTGTGTGTGTGTGTGTGTGTGTGTGTGTGTGTGTGTGTGTGTGTGTGTGTGTGTGTGAGAGAGAGAGAGAGAGAGAGAGAGAGAGAGAGAGAGAGAGAGAGAGAGAGAGAGAGAGCATTGCGGCGGCACGATGGTGGCGAGGCGGTTGAGTGCGGCGTAGCGGCGTCTCTCTCTTCTTCGTGACGAGGAATCCTCCACGACAGCAAGCGTAGAGCGGTGAGTGACATACCATCGTCTTCTTTGAGCTTACTAGTTTAGACTAGTTGCGTGCTTGGATCCATTTGTGGCTCTCACATAGTGTATCGGAAAGTTCCTTGCATTGACACGTGCGACAGACACGCACAGTTACCAGTACCTGTCTGCTGATACAAAGAGCTGATCTGCTCAATTTTTTCATTTGAACTCGTTTTGGCCTCCATTTCCACTATAGACGGTACTGCATATACAATTTTTCCCTTTTGTGTAGAATTTTTATTAGTACAAGAATTAGTAGAACATCTCCCTTACAGTCTTCTTTGGGTTGTTTTGTATAGCACATGTTGGTTCTACTTTGTTTTACCTCTTTTTGGCAGTTTTTACATCAAGTGCAATCAATGCCATGGCTGACAACAACACATATGTTTTCAAGATGTTTGTTGCCGAGGATAAACTGGATGGGGATAACTACCCAATGTGGGCTTACATTATGAAACATGTTCTTGTGTCAAAGGTTGTTTGTAATTTTGTGTAAGGCATTGATGTATGCCTGCCTTCTGTAGATACAAGCTCTGTTGAGGATGTTGTAGGTTTTGGTGGAAAGATTGTTGTTACTAGAGTTGTTTTGCCTACAACTGAGCACTCTCATTGAGATGCTAGAGATGCATAGGCTCATGCATTAATTGCATTATCTATGAATCACACTATTACTTTGCCCAGCTAAATCAACAAAGCAGGCTTGGAATATTCTGGTTGGCCTTTATGCAAGTTGCAATGAGGCTAAAATTACATTGCTATGTAAAGAGTTGGGATTGAAGATTATTCATGAGAAAGATGACATTGACACTTTCCTTGGTGGAATACTCACTTCTCCAAGAAAATTCATTTTTGACAATTTACTTGTGCACACTGTTCTTCATGCATTGTCAGATTCTTACCATATTTTTGCTAGGACATGGAGACTTATGACACAAGGAAATCCTAATATTGTCAAGTTTGATGCATTATGCACATTGCTATTGCAAGAGTCACTTTCAAGAAAGAATAAGGCTAAACAACATTGTAAGGTCCCTCCCTAAACCCTAGAGCCATTTAAAACTTTTTCAGCCTAGAAAATAATTTAGAAAAAGCAAGACCGACAAAGAAGTCATGCGGACAATGAGACTTTATTCCAGAATGAAAAGACAAGGATATTCCGGATAAGAAATTACGTCATCCCTATATTTTCCAAAAAAAAGATTAAGATTATTTTTATACTTCTTTGTCAAAGGCTGCATGGAAACTGATCTAGATCGAGAACTGGCAGAAAAAGGTACTAACTTGATTGGAAGATAAAGTTAAGAGATGGAAATTGAGAAGAAATTGGGGTCCAATAAGAATTCAAAAGAGAATTGGGATCCAATAGGAATTGAGAAGAAATTGGGGTCCAATAAGAATTTAGAAGAGAATTGGGGTCCAATAGGAATTGAAAAGAAATTGGGGTCCAATAAGAATTTAGAAGAGAATTGGGATCCAATAGGAATTGAGAAAGAAATTGGGGTCCAATAAGAATTGAGAAGAGAATTGGGGTCCAATACGAATTGAGAAGAGAATTGGGATCCAATAGGAATTGAGTATTCTCGATCTACCCACCATTTCCTATATAAACACCCCCTCTCCTTTGTAATTTTACACATATTGCTAAGCTATTTTTATACTTGCCATGCTCAAGATTATGCTTAAGTAAATCAAGGTTTCCATTAAACCTTGATCTTGCTCTCTCCCTCTCTTGAAGGCCAAACCCTTGAGGGTTTTGTGAAGAAGCTCCTCTCTCCTTCCTCTTCATCCTAAATCCTTTCCTTCTTCCTTGAGCCTCATATCTCTTCAAGAAGGACTTCAACCTGACTTCCCTCTTGATTAGAGGAGGTAATTTTCACTTCTAGTAGGATTAATTAACCTAAACCATGTGTTTTAATACTAGGGAGATTTATGTGCATCATTTTAGGTTTAATCTTTAATGGTAACCTTGGAATTATGGTTAAGTATTAATGATAGTTATGCATCATTAGGTTAAGCTTCAAAGGTAGATTTGCATCCTTAAGCTAAGCTTTAATGGCAGCTTTGCACTTAGGTGTAAGATTTAGTGATTACCTTGTATTTTAGGTTTAAGCTTTAATGGTAACCTTGGAATTAGTGTTAAGTATTAATGGTAGTTATACATCATTAAGTTAAGCTTCAAAGGTAGATTTGCATCCTTAAGCTAAGCTTTAATGGTAACTTTGCACTTAGGTGTAAGCTTTAGTGATTACCTTGTATTTTAGGTTTAAGCTTTAATGGTAACCTTGGAATTAGGTTAAGTATTAATGATAGTTATACATCATTAAGTTAAGCTTCAAAGGTAGATTTGCATCCTTTAAGCTAAGCTTCAATGGTAACCTTGAACTTAGGTGTAAGCTTTAGTGACTACATTGTATTTTAGGTTTAAGCTTTAATGGTAACCTCGCAGTTAGGGTTAAGTGCTAAGAGTACCTATGCATCATTAAGTTAAGCTTCAAAGGTAGATTTGAATCCTTAAGTTAAACTTTAATGGTAACTTTGCACTTAGGTGTAAGCTTTAGTGTGACTACCTTGTATTTTAGGTTTAAGCTTTAATGGTAACCTCGTAGTTAGGGTTAAGTGCTAAGAGTATCTATGAATCATTAAGTTAAGCTTCAAAGGTAGATTTGCATCCTTAAGCTAAGCTTTGATGGTAACTTTTCACTTAGGAAAAGCATTGAAAGATAATCTTGCAATTTAGGGTTTAGCTTCCATGGTGACCTTGTGTGTGATTAGGGTTAGCTTCCCTGGTGACCTTGTGTGATTAGGGCTAAGCTTCCATGGAAACCTTGGCTCATTAAAGAGAGAAAGGTTTAGTCTCATTATGGTAAACAAGATTAGGGTTTGCATGTCTCTTTATGGTAGGAAGAATGTATGGTTATAATCCTCTCTTCCAAGCTTTAATGGAAAGCTCTAGATTCTCATTTTATCTCCAAAACGAGCTTTAATGGAAAGCTCGAAGACTTATAAATTATAGGACGACCTTCTAGCTTACTAAATGGAAAGCTAGACACCATAAGAAAATAGTAGTTGTATAGACTCGTAGTTCAATTTTTGGTATTGAAGAGTATTTCTAAAGTTGTCAATTTCAAGTTTGTTTGCAAATACGAGATGGGGGAGATAGGGGATAACTTCGCAGAATTGATCTCGTGTTGTTTGAAACAAAAACTCTACAAGCTTCCATGGAAATACCCCATGGATGGCAAAGAATTGCAAAAACCTGGGAATCGTACAAAACGGGGATTGAACTTAAAAAGTTAGCATTTCCGAAGAAACATTAACCATCAAATGCCTATGGCAAAAAACTCGCTTGTATTTCTAAATAAACTTGGCTGATAGATAATTAATGAAAGTAGTAATTAAGGTTGAAAAATGAATGAACCTAAAAAATTACCAACTAGGAGTTAAAAAGGAATCTCGAGAGGTGGTAGGGATAGCCCATTGCAAAACATAGATTTAACTAAGAGTTTTGAAGATTGTCTGGAAATGCCGAAAATCAAGATGGATCTTCTTGGGGTCAACTTGATTGAAAGACCGGCCCATTGAGAGGGTTCTCTTGGGGAACTTGACAGAGATTGGCCCTTTTCGGCTAGGGCAGCTATAAGGTCTCTGACCCGACCCAAAAAGAGCACCATTGTACCATGAAATGAACATAATGAAAAAAGTTACTATTTTTAGCAGTTTTTCGAATTCTGTCAGTGCATGATGTTTAAAATGTTTTAAAGCTTAAAAACGTGAATTAAAATATTTTTTGTAAAAAAATTCCAAAAATAGAAAGTTTTTTGTCACCCGACTCGTCCAGTTTTGACCGTCTCGAAAAACTGCACCCGTACCTCAAATTTGAAAAAAATGTATTTTCGGACCCTGAGGGCTGCTAAATATGGCAGGTACTCGGACTAGTACGCCTTAGTTAGAGCTTAGTATAGCAATTTTCTGCATCAAATTCCGACTCGTATGACCCGTTTTAGCCTAAAACCAATTTTTCCTAAAAATTGTCCGGGGAGGCACGGGGGCTCGAGGCTGTGTGGGAGCAGGTTCCAGGCCACTTTGAGCCAGCTTTAGCAGCTAGGGGGCGCCCTCTTGCCTTGTAGGAGTTGTAGAAGAGTTTCCATGCTAGAGAGTGGGTGTGAGAGCCAATTAAACTGACCAACTGGACACTTGGTGGGTAGGCAACTAGACTTTCCAATGCAAGGAGGGAGTGCTCACTCAGATGCTTATAGCAACCCAGATCGATTTTCAGCCTTGAGGAGCCTATTTAAAGGTGTGCACACACACACACACACGCACACACACACACACACACACACACACACACACACACACACACACACACACACACACACACACACGCGCGCGCACACACACACACACACACACACACACACACACACACACACACACACATGCTCACACACACTCCCAATACACACACACACACCTACACATACCTTGGGGAGGTGCTGCCGGTACACACACAATTTTTGAACGAGAAGCAAGGAGGGAGGTGCTGCCGAAATTCTCATCTTGAGGATTCATTTGGATCAGAAAATCAAGAGGATTCTCAACCCCTAATCACGGTAATCATGGTAATCATGGTTTAATTCATGCTCTTCTTAATTCTCTTCATTATTCTCCAAATACCTCGTCTATTATGCTTAATCCTAGCTATAATTCCCAATAGCTGCTCTCTAAATTTACGTAGCTATATTCCATTACATAATCATCATCTAATTAGCTAATTTATGCAGCCATTCATCATTCTTAATCTATGATCAATACATGATTAGAAGAGAATTCTCTCTCTAGGCAGCATAGTTAATTAATTGTCAGCCGGTAACAATGTTGATTTGATGAAATTCATTCTTTTACCACTCAATAGTGTTGTAATTAAATTAGATTCAATTTTCTCACACATTAAGATGTGATTAAGGTAAAATTAATCCTTCATTAGGCCACTAAGAAGAAAATTTCCTAACACCTATGCATGCGGTAACTCTACATCTTTCTTATTACACTAGTAAAGTGATTGAGCTTGTTTAATCCATCTCTCTTGTAAATTAATTAGTAAAATTCTGAAATTTCTTAATCATCTAAGCCAAGTAATTAACTCTAGAGCCGGTTCCCATAGGATAAGTAAAGTATTACCCATAAAATTGCTAGGTCTCGAAGGAAAAATCTAAACCCTTACATAAGGACCCTTCAATGATTCTAATCTGCCATTTGGTTTGTTATGATGCTCTCGGACCTTAGCTCTTTTTCTTCAAGTTTATCATTTAAAGTAGTGAGTATAAAATGGCCCCGGTTAAGAGAACTCGCTTCGGTGGTGCCCACGACCGCGAGGCGGGAACGAGCAATGTGAATGGAAGGGGAAAAGCTCCCATGGACGAACAAGCACCGGCCATCTCACGAGCCATTGACGAAGAAATGGAAAAGGTAGGTCACAATTTTATTCATTTGTTTAATTAACATTGCACACGTTTAGCTAGGAAAGAACATATCCCCAAACATGTTGGAGAAATCCGACGGAAATCTCGGCATTTGAATTCATTGTACATTTAAGTCTAAGGTAGGAAAGAAATGATTGATGGATATACTATTTGCAATAGGAAAGAATGTCTATTAGGGAAAATTTAGCTCGACATGTTCATTCTATTTCTAATGTTGAATTACTGATCCCCCTACTGATCACAGGGGGCAGAGTTCTTGGTTAAGGGCTCTTGAATCCACGACTTGCTTTTTATGCGGTGGATACCCACGACTTGCTTTCTATGCGGTGGGAACCCACGTCTTGCTTTCTATGCGGTGGGAATGTCCATGTCGTGCTTTTTATGCGGTGGACATACCTAGTTGTATGGGCAGCTAGGCGACAACGGGAGGAGTAAACTCACGCTGGAGGGGGGATGTTGTACCTCCAGAACATTGGAATTTTAATGAATAAGTTTGAGTAGAATTTTTACTAGAATACTGTCTTGGTGCCGCTTTGCAATACTGATTGAAGGGATGCCTTAATGAACATTGTGATTCGGAATTTAATCAAGGAATGTTTGTGTTGAACAATCATTGTGATAGTAATTAGGACACACAAGGAAGTGTGAGTGTGGGGGTGGAAAGTGGGGGCTTGGCTCAGGTTGCCAACGCCTATGAGAAGGGTGGTCCCGATTGGTCAGGAACTCTCTGTCCCCATAGTGTTTAAATCGATACTAGTAATACTCATTGCCCCTAGAGCGACGAAGTCTCAAGTGTACATGCCTCTGAAACATGGGGAAAAAGGCACTTGAGGTTTTTCTCCTCTTGGAGGGTGGGTCATAGGATTGCTAGATAGGTTAAGTGCGCTTCCCCTGCAAGGTGGAGCTAGATCTCATTGCTAGTAGGTTCGAACTCTACTCACTTTGTGATGAGAGATCGTCCACTAGTTGAACCCTTAACCACTTTGTTTGCTTCTGCTATAGATCTAGTGGCCACCAGGTTCACCATTAGATCCGCCGTTTGATGCGGTGGGGTGGGTACCTCACATCTGGTATCAGAGCCTAGGTTAGGCTCAGAAATAAAGTCGTATTGTTTGAATATTTAAAAAGGAACTGAAAGTATATAGGTAGCTGATCCGAATTCCTTGCATTGGTGTTGCAGGAAGACCCCGTGCTAGAATATCGGAAGTTCCAAGTGTTTGAGCTTATTTATGAGCAAGCTCGGCGATCCCCAGTTTACCAATTTAGGTGAGATGTCATGGAGATACTGATGAAGGCTCATACGCCATACTCCACTCGCATTGATAGAGGATGGGGACTTGATTGGACACTTGCAGGAGGGGTTTACTACATCAACGCTCCGAATCTAGGATGCCTGGCTACCGATTTGAAGAAGATACGTTGGGGAGAAGAGTTGAGGGTGGTGGAGTTATTCTACTTGTTGGTGCCTACCCGATTGGACCTGACTGTCTCAGGCGACACCAATCAAACCATCAATGACTGGCTCTTGGAAAAGGTCACCAATGTAATCCCAGCAACAAAGTCATAACTTTTGGAGTACCAAAAGAAGAATCCCGGCTTGATATCTAGTTTATTATCCACTCAAGGATGAGTACAGAAACTACTTCACAAACAAAGTAGTGCATCATGTGAGGACAATCTCCTAGGCGTATCTTATATGCAATCCAAAAAGCCATGTAATAAGTTGATCATCAGTTATCCTAAACCTTGAGGGGTTTCGATTGTAATAAATTTTCATCAATAAAGTGCTTTTTGTCTCTGAATCTCTGTCTCTTGATAAAGTGGGATCTTGAATTTTATTTAAAGTCTCGTGTCTATTTTGAAATCCAAGTAATGGTATCAAGAATCTCGTATAACCCATGTAGGCACAGCCTGTTGCTCTATACTCGACAACATAAGAGAAGAAGCTCCTCCTTAAGCAAGCCCAGCCTCCACTCTTTAAGGGCAAGGGGGCAAATGTGGAGAGAGATGCGAAAGTGTGGATGGAAGCCATGGACGATTACTTTGAAGCTCCGGGAACCCAACCCGTGAATCAGACTATGCTTGCAATGTTCCGCTTGTCTGGCGATGCCAAGATATGGTGGAAGCAACATTGCAAGGACTTGGATATTAAGGGATCTTCCCAATCCTGGGAAGACATCAAAGCTGCAATAATGGGATGTTATTTACCACCTGCCTATAAAACCTTGAGGATGAATGAATTATTTTCACTTCGGCAGCAGCACCAACTTACTTTATCTGTGGAAGAATATTATGCAAAGTTTGTCACTCTTCGGAGATATGCTCCTAAGATGACCTTGGAACAACAGGTGGCAAGGTTCTGCCAAGGGATAATCGACCCTTTGAATACTCGGTTGGAAGCTCTTAGGCCAACGACACTACAAGATGCCTTGTTGAGGGCCAAACCTCTAGCTCTTGAAGTACAAAAGGTTAATCAGAACAGGAGGAATCATTGGGCAAAAAGGGCAAGGACGACTGCTTGGAATAACAGACCAGTCAATCAAGCATATGACCAGCGTCCTATTGTGGCTACCACCACAACCATGGAGTTCCCAGATGTTCGATGCTAAGGTTGCGGCGAGTTTGGACATTACAGATCCAAGTGCCCCAGGAACATTCAGGCAACCAGCGCCAATGCCATACCTTTGAATGCCCATGGGCATGGCCAACCTAATGGAAGAGGAGGATGTGGAAGGATGAACAGAGGTCGAGGGCGTGGAGCTATCGCCAGAGTGAATGCCGCAGTGGTACAACCAACTGTGGGTGACCAAGTAGTGAAGAGAGCAATCTTGCATGCTGCAATTGACAACCCCAATGGTTGCGAGCAATACGCAGTCATTCATACGCCATGATCTCTCAGAGGTGAACAAGTTAACTTCCTTATAGATTGTGGTAGCACTCTTTCATTTCTTTTACCCAGATGCATGAGGAAGCTAAAGCTAGAGAAGTATCCAACAAGCAAGCTAGTTGTAGAGTTAGCAAACGGCAAGGAAGTAGTATCTCAACACTCTGCAAGAAAAATCGACTTTGATTTAGGGGGGCACCCAACTTCTACCCAATTTCGAACTCTACCCTTAGGATTATTTGATGGGATACTAGGGATGGACTGGTTAAAGAAAAACAAGGCCCACATCCATTGTGCACAAGGGAAATTTATCTTTACAGATAACTTGGGTAATGAAGCCTTAATCCAGGGGGAAAATGGGAGACTTAGGGCTACTCTAGTTAAGGCCAGCAAAATTTTGAAGGGACTAAGAAAGGGGCCGCAAATTTATGCAGTAAAGCTCAACAAGATGGACCAATCAGATACCTCACTCCGACCAAACTGGTTGAGGGAGTATGATGATGTATTCCCTGAAGACTGTACGAATCTTCCACCACATAGGGAGGTAGATCATGAGATTGAGACTATTCTTGGATGTGAACCTATCTCAAAAAGACCTTATAAAATGTCACTTCCAGAGGCCATCGAACTCAAGGAAAAACTTAGGCAACTCATTGAGCAAGGATGCATTCGATCCAGTACTTCTCCTTGGGGTGCTCCAGTTCTTTTTCAGAAGAAGAAGGATGGAACCTTAAGGCTATGCATAGACTACCGTGGACTGAACCAGGTAACTGTCAAGAACAAGTATCCAATTCCAAGGATTGACGAACTCTTAGACAGGCTCCACGGTGCCAAAATGTTTACAAAGATTGATCTAAGGTCAGGATATTACCAAATCAGGATCAAGGAATCAGATATTCGAAAGACGGCTTTCAACACTAGGTATGGACACTACGAATTCACAGTAATGTCTTTTGGTCTAACAAATGCTCCTGCAAGCTTCAATCGACTTATGCAGGATATTTTCAGACCTTATCTGAATGATTTTGTCTTGGTTTTCTTTGATGACATTCTGATCTATTCTAAGAACGTGGCAGACCACGAAAATCATGTTGGCAAAGTACTTGATCTTCTTCGGGAACACCAACTTTACGCTAAAGAGAGCAAGTGCACCTTTTGCTCACCTAAGGTCAATTATCTTGGATTTGTCATATCGGCGGGTGAAGGGATTTCAGTGGACCCAGACAAAGTCAAGGACATCGTTGATTGGACTCAACCATCCACCGTCAGCGAAGTAAGAGGATTTCTTGGAATAATGGGATGGTACAGGATTTTTGTCAAGGACTATGCACGTATTGATGCACCTTTGACGGAACTCCTGAAGAAAGGAATGAGGGTCGAATGGAAGACCGAGCACGAGTCTAGATTTGCTAAGCTAAAAGAATTCTTGGTCTCAGCTCCTATTTTAAAGCTTCCAGACTTCAGTAAAGAATTTTAAGTAGCGACAGATGCTAGCAAATTTGCTTTAGGCGGAGTTCTTACTCAAGAAGGAAGACCAGTGGCGTATACGTCACGAAAGCTGAGGGATCATGAGAAGAATTATCCTACTCATGATCTGGAACTTTTAGCAGTTATACATGCGCTGAAGTTATGGAGACATTGTCTTCTTGGGCGCAAGTTTCAGCTAGTGATAGATCACAAGAGCTTAAAATGGATTTTTACGCAACCTATTCTCAATATGCGACAATGGCGATGGATAGAGCTATTACAGGAATATGACCTTGACATAAAGTATAGACCAGGGAAGGAAAATACAGTTGCAGATGGTCTTAGCCAAAAATCCTTTCTCGGAGCTATCTCTATTCCAAATAACCCTATCTGGGATAGAATCAAAGAAGCATCCTTAGTAGATCCAGGGTTCCAATGTATAGTATAATTAGTTCAGCATAATAAGATGCCTGAAGCTAAAGATTACTCTTATACGGGAGGATGTCTTTACTACAGACATAGACTCTGTGTACCCAGAGATCTAGCTTTAAAGAATGCTATACTATATGAAGCACATGATAGCCCTACATCTGGACATCCAGGCTCTGCTAAGACTCTCCATGCTATCAAGAGGAGTTATTTTTGGTCTGGAATGAAAGGAGACATACTTCGCTATGTGAGGCAATTTCTTTCTTGTCAACGGATAAAGGCCGAAAGAATCAAGTTACCACGGCAACTTCAACCTCTTGACATACCCCAGATGAAATGGGAATGCATCAGTATGGATTTTGTTACAGGATGACCTTCTACAAGAGGTTATGATTCTTTTTTCATGGTTGTTGATATGCTCACAAAAAGTGGCTCATCTATGTAAGGTCTCTGTTGAGCCAACAGAGGATCACACCCGCATTTTTGCTCACACCCATCATTTTGTAACCATTGATTGTAATAAATGTCTTTCCGACATTAATTTTGATTTGAGCCATTCATTAAGTAACGGGACTCAATTGAGTTTCCAGCTTGTAATCCCTACGTAATTTCACCTGTTGATGTAAATAATTAGAGATGTTTTCACCTCCAAGGCTGAGGTATATCAGCCAAAGTTTTGTAACCTAAAAGGAGATTCAATTATTAATCAAAGTGGGTTTTTTGAGCGTCGTGACTGTGTCTGAGAGAGAGGGAGAGAGAGAGAGTCTTATCTCCTTGCTACGCGAGCTACGGGGCTGCCATTGGAGAAGCGACACCGCCATTGTGTTAGCAACGGTGAGAGCTACGCACAGATACCAAGAGTGCGCGCTATCGGCTTCTACGTGTGGTAAGTTCCTACGAGCTTCGGTGTGAGTTTTCTTCCAACTCGTGTGTCGGAATAGAGTGTGCAGCATATCTATAGAACCACGACGAGTAGAGCTACACATTCGTACCATCGGGGTCAAGTTTCGGTCACCTGTATTTTTCGGCCTGTCTTCATACGCGTTTACCGCACGGAGTGGTTATAGGCTGATTTTGCAGTTCAAGTATTTAGGGTGTTGTTCTTACCTAGTGTATAGACTTCCCCTTGAGTTTGAGATCGATTCGATGATTCTAGATCCTGTTTCGTATAGCATTCGTTCGTAGTACGGATTTCAGTCACTTGCGTATTTTAGAACTTAGATTTGATTTCCTTAGTAGTGATTGTCATTAGAAGGTCGAGTAGGTGATTTGACACCCACCTAGTTGTTTCCATGCGCCTGCGGGTCAAGCTCCGTCCTTGTCTGACAAATTCTGTTGTTGGTTGAGTTCTCGCTATTTAGCTTCCGCTAGCGGCGTAACCGCCTTAACATTTGGCGCCGCTGCCGGGGACGAGAGCCCTAAGTAGGTGACCTTAGACTAATCCTACGAGGTGAGTCGTATAAACTACTTTGTATACTTTAGTTAGAAAAGATCTAGGAGTGGTGGACTCCGAAGGTCTCGAGAGATACTAGGAAGTGGGGTATTCCTGGGTCTTCCGTGTTGACAGTATTTTTAGTTTAGCTTAGATTAGATTGTTTTTGATGGTGTTTAAGTGGTTGTTGACATAAAAAGAATTTGCTACTCCTTGTGGGGTAGTAAATCTCTTTATATTTTCAATTGCAAAAAATCCATTTTATGATTAGAAGTAGCTTAGGTAGGGCCTGAATTGATCTTGATCTAGAGCTATCAATTGGTGTTCTATTTGCTTGATGTGTTTGATTGCATGTTAGATCACTGAAAAAGTCTCTTTGGTAGTGAAATATGCGATAAGCAAAGTTCAGAAAAATTTTCTGTGTAACTGATTGTGGCTGAGCACTTAAAAGAGCTATTGGAAGAGTTCTGTGCTGAAAAACTTGAAATCTGCAACTTTAGACATCATACGCGTATGATGTCTTAGGACCTAAACAGAGACTAAAATTGAAAATTTGACATTGCCAGAGTGTTTAGAAGGGGGGTTTTACCCTAAGATCAACTTAAAACAAGAGCATTAACACTCAAAGAAACCCGAAAAGACAAGTCGGAGTCCAAGAAACGCAAAGAATAGGAAATTTTGGATTCAGATCTTGTTTTTACATTCAAACCTGACAAAAACACTTGAAACTCAATTATAAACATTGGAGAAGGCTTAAAACCAAAAAATAGTCAAAATCTGGGACAAAAGACATCATACGCGTATAATGTCTTTTGGCACTTCCACTGCTTATATTTGAAATCTGACCTGACAAGATTGTCACAAACACTGTGGGAAGCATAAATATCAAGTTTGGACCCAAATTGATGAAAAAGACATCATACGCGTATGATGTCTTTGACCTAATTTTGGACATATTTTGATACTTTGCTAACACAGATCCATTGTAATAGCTATCTAGAGGCTATATTTCAAGTTTCATCCCATTTGGATCACAATTGACCCAAAAAACAAGTCAAAAGCGGAAAATTGCCAAGAAAAGCCTAAATTAGCCATAACTTGCTCAAACAGAGTTCAAACTGAATTTTGTGAGTGAACAGAGCATAAAGGGGCCATTGAGAGTGAGCATAACCAAAATAGTCAAAATCTGTGAAAAAAGACATCATACGCGTATAATGTCTTTTTCAGCATAACAGTAACAAAATTCTCACCTGATGAAACAGAAGTTATCCCACTGACAAGATTAAACAGTTGACCAAGTATCAGTCAGTTTGGATCAATTCTGACCACAAAAACTTGGGGAAAACAAATTGCCGAGACGGAAAAGTTACAGTCCTTTAGGGGAATTGATGAATTTGAGATCGGGCAGGAATCTCCGGAATAATCAACCAAAACAAGGGGAACCAGCAAGTGTCATATCAACCGAGGGAAGTGTAAACCAAAGTTGGGTGCAACCATTAGAGCCGATCTTTGAAGAAAGTGTTTCTGATACTTCTTCGGAGAGATCTTACGAGATTTTCACCGAAAACTTGGAACACTTGAACCTGAACAACAGAGAAAATATGGTAGCAGGATCATCAAACCCTTCCGCCACCATGAAGCTATTGTTCATAAAATACCAGTACGACAATGAGCAAGGTGCCAAGATCTACAAAGATGGAATGGACCGCTATTGTGTAAAGATAGAAGATAGACCTAGTGAGTTCAAGGACTTAGTGCCTGTGAGCTATAGCGGAGATAGATATCTAGATGACGAGGGTACCATGTACTTGGTAGTCCTAAACCCTAACATTGTGGACAAAAGGACTTGCACTTGAAAGCTTGTACAAGTTTCGAGCAAGTAACGAGAGAGGCATTGTACTTAGTGGATAACTGTACGGTTTACGGAGAGGTGTCAACAGATACAGATTTTGCATCCAGTAGCTCCTCCTCCGTAGCGAGCGAGACTACCACTAAAAAGAATGTTCAAACAACAACCATGCCAAATGTAGAGCAAATGATAGAAGATGCTCTAAAAAGGATGGCACCATACCAAAAACCATTGCCAAAAACACTGAAATGGTGTGCTATTGAAAAAATTGGACAAACCATCCAACAGAGGAGTGCTATTACAACAAAGGGTATGTAAGGGAGCGCCAGTATGCGCCTCCTGCTCTATTAGCACCACCTCAAGTACATCCAGTACCTCGATACCCAACGGGAAATGTACCTGGACCTATGGGGATAGAAAGACCGCAACCGGTATTGGGACAACAACCATCTTTACCAGGAGCAAGACCAGTGGGCATTAGATATGCACCAACCTTAGAGAATCAAGAAGAACAAGCCTTAGTGCCTGTTCAAGCCTATTATGAAGAATCGGGTGCACACATGTCTCCGACAGTTTATTACCCACCAGAAGAACCAAAACAACCAGAACCATGGGGCATGATGGGGAATGTTGGAATACCAACAATTACAAGTGCTTCTGATGAAGAGAGATACAATATGGATGCAAGAACCTTGATGTTCATAGCTCATGGAGGGTTAACAGGACAAAGACCATCCTATCCACAAAGGACGAATCAAATGGGACCAAGACCAGCACTAGGACCCTGTTACAAGTGTGGAGGTGACCATCTGATGAATGTTTGCCCACATACGGAAATCATTAGAATTAACGCTTATTGCACTGAGTGTGGGGTTACTCACTTCATTGAGGATTGTTCAAAGAATCCAAACAAAGTGCAAAAGACGACATTGAATATGCTAGAAACTATTCCTACCAGCAGTGGGTCTGAAAATGAAACTCTGATACCAACGCAAGTTGTTACTAGAGCTCAAACTAAGAAAACCACTAGAGAACCTGAGAATGGAAAGTTAGCGACTGACGTAGTTAGTCAAGGACCGCGGAGTCAGAAAAACACATGGAAAGCTAGAAAAGCACGCATGAAGTTGAGAAAAGAACGTGAAGACGCTATTCTAGCTGAGGAACTAAAGCAAACTAAAGCTAGATTAGAAAAACTTGAGAGTCAAAACGGGAAACGAGAGATGAGCCCGGAAAGAACGAAACAAAAGAGTATCAAAGAAACAACGAGCTTAAGCTCCGGGGGATCAGTGCTAGTAGACAAGGTACACGAACCATTGGACGCACTGATGAGAGCTTACGAAGCTAGGTTAAGGAACAACCAAACACAAGAACAGAGGTGGATAACATACCCAAACGCGGAATTGGAAAAGCAGAGACTTGAAATGTGCCAGAGAATGATCGAGACTGCACAAGCCTTATTAGAACCACCAAAAGAAACAATGAATTGTGGAAAGGAAAACCCAATTCAGCAAGAGACTATCGTTTCACGGGTAGCTGAAAAGACTCCCAGTGCACAAAAGCCTGAAAATACACAAAAGGATGACCGCATAGTGTTGAACACAACCGATCAGGAGATAGAGAGTTTTCATCCAGTCATACAGAGGTCTTACGGAAAAGATGAGGATTACAATGAATTTTGGAAACAAGTGAGAGAGGCAAACTTTGCAAACGAGCTAAGTTGCCAAGCTAATCAGACAAATTGGGAAAAGGACATCAGGAATCCTCCCATAGTGGAATTTGAGGCAGGATCTCAAGTAGACTTGGATCTGCAATCTTACTGGGGAGATGGGGGCTCTGTTAGAACAATGGAGAGCAAACCTCATTCACTGAAAACCTTACCTTCATACTTAGGAGAGTATGAAGCAAAATCCGAGATTAGAGCAGTTCCCTTACGAAAAATCTCATCAGAAAAAGTCATGGACTCGCAAGGATTGATAGAGATTTTGTCAACACCAGTGACATGCACTATCACTCTAGCTGAGCTTTTGAGGCTAAGACCACATATGTGGACCACTGTAGGAAAATGCTTGGAGAAATTCGGGATAAAAGATCCAACATCGAGATTGCAAGAGAGCATTGAGGAGCTGAGCAAGCCACAAAAGAACGTTAAGCCTGTACCCTTAAACAAGGTCGGAGAGTATTGCGAAGGTGAAGAGGGGAATACAACCTTACCAGTTGAATTCCAAGGAGTGAACACAATGGCAATACTAGACAGCGGAGCTGGGGTAGCCATAGCTACAAAAGAAATCTGGAAAAAATGGGGGAAACCAGCAATAAGGAAGACTAGGTTGAAACTCCAATTAGCAGATGGACACATGGAGAAACCTATGGGGTTATTAGAGAAAGTTGTAGTGACTTCTTGCGGCATTGAATACGAACATACTTTCGCCATTGTCGATTTTGGCAAGGAGAATAACTATGATATCATACTGGGAAGACCATTCATGAGACAGTTGAAAATGGTCCAAGATTGGGGCTACGATCACATATACTTGAGAAATATGGAAACCACTACACGTGTGAACCTGAAAGACCATAGCTACAAAGATGTGAACCGAACACCGGTAGAGGAGTTTGATTCAGCTACTTTGGCGGGATCCGAATTTCCAGCTTGGTTAGGTAAACCCAAGGAGTTATGGATGTGTGGAGCTTCGAAATGTGGAAGTCTGAAACGAGAAGAATGTGTTTTAGAAAGGGCTATCGAAGATGAAACTTATGTAAGAGAACCCTTTCCAGAGGACACGTTTGAACCATTAGAATGGACACACATTCTAGCAACCCTAGATGTTTGTACAATTCTGGATGGTCCCACAACGAAATTTTGCGACAAGGACGGGTACGACGTGGTTCCGTATTTCATGTTGAGAACTGTACTCAAAAAAGAAACTGAAAAGAACGATACACTGGAAAAGGAAGATGAAGAAGAGGTGTTTCACGACATTCCCAATCATCCAGAGTGGGGAAATGAAGCAGACAACGAGTCAACGGACAATTCAAGCGGAAACGAAGAACCTATAATGGATGTCCGATTTTATGATTTTCCGAACCAAACTAAACAACGCCAGAAACACTATAGAGCAAAGAAGAAAACAAAAGGGGTTAGAACCAATCCGATGCCTAGAATAAGAGGAAAAAATCAATTCCTAATGCTAGTAAAGGCTGAAGATTGTGTTAAGGATAAGATTTCTGGAAGAATGAGAGGCAACGATCAAAAGAGCTTACGAAAAGACAAAAGAGGCTCAAGAAATCAAATTCAAAATAATGGAACGAAAACTGAAACAGAAAAATCAGAAAAGAACAAGCGCAACAGAGAACACACGGAGTCCAAGCTAGAACGTAGAAACAAGTACAGAGAGCTCAAGAAAACTCTGAAAGAAGTTTGGACTACAGAAATTGAGAGTGGAGAGGACAAAAACGCCACAATCAAGGAAAACATGGATGTTCCCTCTCACTATAGGAAATTCACAATAGAGGATAGGAAGGTGATATTAACCCCACCTATTCGAGAGAGGAAGGAGAACGAATCTTATGACGGACCGGAGGATGAAAAAAAAGTTGATTTAGCAGCTCCAGGTGAGCCACCTAGACCGGTCTACATAGCCACAGATTTGTCTCCAGACGAGGAAGAGAGACTTTTGAGTCTTCTCAGAGAGTATAGGGATGTGTTTGCATGGTCTTATAAGGACTTAAAGGGAGTTGACCCATCGATATGCCAACACTCAATCCCACTGAAACAAGACGCAAAGCCTAGCAGACAGAGACCATACACATATAATGATACGTTTGCTAAGCGAATCAAAGAAGAGATAGATAAGCTAATGGAAGCTGAATTCATATACGAGATTGAACACACTGATTGGGTATCTCCGATTGTGGTAGTACCTAAGAAGAACGGAAAACTCCGAGTGTGTGTCAACCTAAAGAAAGTGAATGCTGCAACAATCAGGGACAATTATCCCCTGCCGATAACTGATCATGTTCTAGAGCGTGTATCAGGGAAAACAACATACTCCTTTCTTGATGGTTTTTCAGGATATAACCAGCTAGCCATAGCACTGGAAGATCAACATAAAACAGCTTTTGCAACGGAGTGGGGAATTTATGCTTATCGGGTTATGCCTTTTGGTCTAACCAATGCTCCCGCAACCTTCCAGAGGCTGATGACGCATGCTTTCAAAGAATACTTAAGGCTGTTTCTAGAAATATACATGGATGACTTATGTGTACATTCTCTACTGAGAGATGAGCATCTAGAACACCTAAGAAAAGTATTTGAGAAATGTAGGACATATCGCATTTGTCTCAATCCTGAGAAATGTGTGTTTATGGTCCGACAGGGCAGAATTCTGGGACATATTGTCTCACAAAACGGAATATCCACGGATTTAGAGAAGATAAAAGTTATAGTGGATATGCCTAGACCAACCAATGCGAAACAAATACAGAGCTTTATGGGACATTGTGGATATTATAGACGATTTATTTACATGTACGCTATAATAGGCCAACCACTTTACAGGCTAATAGTGAACTTTGAATGGACAGAGGAATGTGAGGAATCATTCAAGAAATTGAAAGAGGCACTCATTACCGCTCCAGTCTTGAAATCACCAGATTGGGAGAAGATATTCCATGTGCACATAGATGCTTCGGCATATGCAATAGGATGCATTCTGGCTCAGCCAGAAGAAGGAAACATGGATTTTCCTATCTGTTACGCCAGTCGACAGCTCAACCATGCAGAGAAGAATTACACCACAACAGAGCGAGAGGGATTAGGAATGATATATGCTGTGAAGAAATTTCGGCATTATCTTCTAGCCAACAAGTTTGTGTTTTTTACGGATCACCAAGCCTTGCTCTACCTAGTGAATAAACCATGCAATACCGGGAGAATAGTGAGATGGTTCATTATCTTACTGGAATTCGACTTCACGGTAGTAGTAAAGAAAGGAAAAACACATCTTAGAGCTGATCATCTTTCGCGATTAACGAATGGAGAAGACCCTATAGGAGTAGATGACGACATGCCAGACGCGTACTTGTTCAACATAGAAATGATACCTAAGTGGTCTCAAAATGTCGTTGACCTATTAACCTATGGAGGAGAGTTCGATAGAAGAGAATACAACCTGAAACATATTGCTATTCAGCAATCCAAGAATCTTCAATTGATTGCAGGAAGGTTGTATCAATTGGGAAATGATCATGTTTTACGACTATGCATCAATCCTGAGGAATATAATATATATCTGTGCGAAGCACATGTTCAGGAATGTGCATTTCATTGTTCAAGAAGGAACACATATAGGAATTTGTTACAATTGGGAGTCTATTGGCCAGGAATGAAAGAAAGCGTACATGAATATGTCAGTGTATGTATTGTATGTTCATCAAAACCGCCAGCCGAGTATTCAACATTATATCAGATGATGATCGCTCCAGAATGGAGTCAGTATATTGTTGAATATCTCACAAATAGAACTTTCCCAGAAGGAACGTCAAAAGCTCGTCAGAAATCTGTAGAGACAGAAGCTAGAGATTACGCTTTAATAGGAGATCAACTCTATAAGAGAGGTAAAGACAACCAGCTTAGGATTTGCGCATCAGAGTCTGAGTATGTGATAATCCTGGAGCAAGCTCATGGAGGAGTAGGTGGAGGCCATTTCTCAGGTGATAAGACAGCAAAACTTGTCTTAGCCGCAGGAATATGGTGGCCAACATTACATATGGACGCTGAGGAATACGTTAAAAGGTGTGATGACTGTCAGCGGACCAAAGTACCACTTAAAAGAGATGATATGCCGCTTAGACCAATGATGGGGGCAAGAGCTTTTGCAAAATGGGGGATTGATTATGTTGGACCCATTTCGCCTCCTGCATATAAGACTCATGCACAATACATTATTGTGGCTACAGACTATCTAACAAAGTGGGTCGAAGCAAAGGCAACTCAAAAAGCAGATGCCAGGACCACGGCACAATTTCTATATGAATACGTCTTTGTACGATATGGATTGCCAATAGAAATTGTGAGTGATCGAGGCACACATTTCATAAATGAAGTGATAGAGATCCTTCTAGATGAATTCATGGTAATCCATAGGAAATCAGCCCCGTATCATCCACAAGCAAACGGACAAGCTGAAGCAACAAACAAAACCATATGCACGGCCCTCACGAAGATTGTATCTAAGTCGAGAACTGACTGGGACCAAAAGTTGCATTCAACATTATGGGCATATAGGGTGGCGTATAAAACATCCATAGGAACGACCCCATATAACATGGTTTTTGGGCTAAATGCTATCTTACCAATAGAATTCTTGATTTCAACCTTAAGGGTGGCTAAGGATCTAGAGTGGACAGGGCACGAGCTCTCTGATAGAATAGATGACCTAGAAAAGCTAGATGAGCTTCGCCTAAAAGCAGTAGCTTCTATCTACGCTCAAAAAAGGCGACAAAAGGAATTTTTTGATAAGCATGTGCGGACTAAAGAGTTTAAAGTTGGGGACTATGTCCTAGTTTACACTCTGAAACAGCATGCTAAGAAGCTTAAAAAGCGAGGGATGGGACCTCTGGTGATTAAAGATCTATCACCAAGTGGAGCCGTCAAGCTTGCTACATTAGACGGAGAAGAAATGCCCAATTGGATTAGTGGATGCAGAGTGAAAAAGTATCTGTTGCCGCTAACACAAGACATGCTTCTCAAAATACATCAAGAAAAGCTGCGTGTCCAGAAAAAGAAAAAGATTGTGGAGGAAGCGCAAGCCGAGGCGAAGGAAAGAATGGAGAAAAGAAGACTACTGCGTCAGAAACAGCGCAATGAAGGAGCAATGCGAATAAACGCAGTTAGTATAACAGAAATGGATAATGACAAAGAAGAACCCATCATTGAATGCAAAGTAGGAACCAACCAAATCAAAGCCAGAGCACTATTGGATTCAGGAGCTCAAGCTAACCTACTTTCACTCAGTTTGTATAGACAATTGACAAATGACACTAAACTAACTGCTGCCACGCAAGAGTTAAAGAGTTACTCTGAGAATGCAATCAAAACTGTCGGATGCACAGTTTTACATATACAGATTAACCAATATGTGTATCCTCATATGTTTTACGTGGTTGAAGACCAAGCTACACAACATCCATTATTGCTAGGACAACCATGGCAGAAAAAATACAATGCAATGATTGACTGGAGTTCTAAATCAGTGCTTATCAAATACGAAGGTGAAAGTCAATCAGTTAAGTTCACCAAAGGAGCAGAGCCAACTCCAAAGGAAGAATCCACGGACAAGGGCAAACAACAAACAGAGGAAAAGAAGAAGCAATGGCAACCAAAAGTTTCTATACAACCGGAGTACTCTTCGACGAGGAATTCTCAATAGTGGATAAGGAAGACAAGCAATATTATAACAGCTCAACCTTGGAAAAAAACGGAGTCTAAGATGGTATGGAGACCAAAAAAGGTGGTGCCAGAAAACACAAACAGAGTCTTCAATACCAGACAACAGAGTGATCCCCGACAATCAAGGAAAGTGAAACAGATCTGGATTCCAAAGAAGTTCATGACGGCACAAAGCTACAGCCAGTAAATTTGGATCCCAAAGATTTGTAAAAAGGAACTCACTTCAATACAATCAACGGAAACTCCTAGGTATTTCAAGGCGAGGAAATCAACACACAGATCAACGCAGGTTTGGGTCGCAAAGAGTTTGTGGCAAGCACAAGCAAAGCGGAGGCAGATTTGGATTGTGAAAAAAGACAACAAGATAATGAAGAACCCATCTACTGATTCTACTACCGACGTGCCAAAACCAAACCAAAACCCGACCACCAATCCTTCAATCAAACAAAGAGCAGCTTTATTGGAAAGAATGTTGTATCGTCGCTCTACAATTGCATTGGGAACTTATGACCAAAACAACTACAATGCTTCACCCACAGACACTTCATAGTCGTCCGGGAGGACTCAGACTAGGAGGGGGGGAGGTATACAGGAGCTACAAAGCAGCTACAAGCGGGAAAAACAAAGAAAAACAAAAAGTATATTACAAGGGCAGTGTCTTACATGATTTTGCAATTTTTTATGTTTGATTGCGGATATTGATAATATTTATGCCCTTATATACCTTGTTTTGCAACAAGAAGAGATCAAATGATGAATTTGGGTCTCTAGATGTGTAAATATCACTAAATAAGAGTGTTTTTGGAGCTAAAAAGTGGAAAAAAGTGGTAATCCAAGTCCAGAAATCACAAAGAAGTGTATATTCATATACACAGGGTTACCAGCTATTTATCATGTATGTTTGGAATTTTTTGGCTTCAATTTTCTATTTTCCTTTATTTTTTCATGATTTTCTTAATAAAAGTAAAAGAAAAATAAAAAAGCAGGTGAAATGAGATCGGAAAAAAGAAAAGAATTGACGGCGATGATCCTAATGACAAGGGCAACCTAGGATAAAAATTGGGTACAATTCTGAAAAAGTTGCGGAAAGCCCGAAATGACAGAATTTTGGCAAAGTGGACAGATTTCTCAGAAACAGGTCAAATGGAGTCCAAATTGAGGAATTTCAAATCCTAAAGTGCATTTCACGACGAGATAGGAGCACATGTCAAATTTGGTAACAAGTGATCCGGGAAGCCCGAAGTTAAGTATTTTTCACTTCACTATCAAGCTCATTTCCACTATTACCTTCTTGGAGAGAGCAAAGAGCACACAGGAGCATCCGGCCTTCTACCGCCTTCTACGACTGCTACGAGAGCTCAGAGGACACCAGACATGAGAGGTAGACTCGTTGCCATAAGCTTTTGATGCTTATCGTTAACTTTTGTCGCGAAAACTCACCAAAACCAAGAAACAAGAGCAGACGGGGAATGGGGAAGAACGCTAGGTAGGGGCACAACCGCCTAACCAAACTTTGCAAGAACTTAGAGGTGGGTTACCCTAACATAGAAGATGAGTTTCTAGCACTCAAAGCTCGAGAAAGAACGACTGGAAAAACCCTAGGTCAACAGAGCCTGCAAGAGGCAAACAGAAAAAAGTTGTCGGAACGACACAAAACTTCTCAGGAAGCTTAACAACATCGAGGGAAATGCAACCATGGAGTATCTCCGGGTTTGGATCACCAAAAGTAGGTCGGAACAACCGATTCGACTGCGGACACACAAAGCGTCATTTTGGCATAACGGCTAAAATTGACGACCAAATGACATGAAACTTCACAAGCAGTTTCAACTATACATGGATGACTTATGTTTGCAAGCAAAACCCAAAAGAAAGCTGATTCACTTACCGATGGTGAAAAAGACGCTTTCGGGCAACCAAATGGATAAAGATGGAGAACGGGGAGCCAAAGTCAAGTTCAACCGAATAGGTGGCTTCACAACATATCCAATGAGCTGGAAATGCAACTCTCAAGAAGAAAAGTTGAAGAAATTCAACTCCAAGGCAAAAAGACGACTTCGGAGACTGAAATGCCTATAAGGGGGCTTTTTAGCTAAACTGATGACTTTTTAAGTTGAAAACTAGTTAGCAGGGCTTAGGGCACTAGCACAAAGCATTCTTTGCACAAAAAGACCAACATTTCAAGAAAAGACATCATACGCGTATGATGTCTCACAGCATGATTTTCACATCCATTTCAACATTTGAGTGCATAGCCTCATTCCACATGTTAATCACATCCTATGAACCAAGTATCATGAGAATTGGAGTTAGAAAACCCAAGGAAAACCAAAAAGACGCAAATTAGGCCATAAAATTGATTTTTGGTCCTAATTTTGTCAAAATAACTCCAAACTCATTGAAACTTTGTAGGATTGTTGATTAACACATCTACAAGCTATCTGGAACCAAAAAGCACCATTTTGACACAAAAGACATCATACACGTATGATGTCTATTTGCACTTACAGAGCCAAAAATGCTCATTTGTCATCATACATCCATTATATATATCTAATACATGCTACATATGAAGTTTGGAACCAATTGGTCAAGTGGATCACCCCATTAGCCCAATTAAGAGAAAATCCTTCATACAAAGCCTATTTTTGTCCCAAATCCAACATATTCAAGTCCAAACCAAGATTTGAGTATAAACAGTCCTTCACTAGCACATGGAGAGTCCACAGAACCAATCCCATGAAAAATTGATGAAAAAGACATCATACGCGTATGATGTCTCCAGAGCCATTTTTAGCCCAAATTCTATCCAAACTTGATGAATCCACTGAATAAGCCTATCTAAAGCCAAAACCAAGCTTATAGAGAAAATTGGTCCAAAAATGCACCAAATGACATCATACGCGTATGATGTCTCACTATGTGATTTTGGCATCTAAGGGCTTCAACCACCAAACAGAAGTGTTCTACATGCCATTTGAAGGTGATCCACCAAGTTTTACCCAATTTGGATCATAAAATCCATTTCCCTTTCAAAATTTTGCCAAGAGCCTGAACTGGACTAAACTGGCCAAAACTTGACCAAATGGGATCCAAACTCAAATCCAAGCATATGACACTCATGTATACACTATCAGCTACAAGCACAACCAATATGAAGTCATTCTGACACAAAAGACATCATACGCGTATAATGTCTCAAGCATGTTTTTGAGCCCAGTTTGCATATTTTTTCACCTACATTGCATCCTTAGGCCCTGAATAGCTCATGTTTCAATTTTCAAGTCATTTGAATAGTTAAAAGCTTCATTTCGGCTTTCAGTACTAAAAAGACGCTAACTTCTGAAATTGGAGTTACAGGATCCATGGATTCCGCTAAGTCATCGGCAACTAAGAGAAAAAGACCAACCATCAAGGATGCTCTTGCAGAGGCAGAACCTTTTGATATTCCAACAGAAACCCTCAAGCCAACCAAGACTTGGGTGGAGGAAGCAGTACTAGAAAAAGAGGGAATAAAGATCTACCAGGGGACTTTCAGAGATCCTCAAGGGCAATCGGTCGATGTACCTATGATCCCACGAGAATTAGTGGACTATAGCAGATCAGAGAACATAAGCAGATACCTGGAAAAGGCTGACTTACACAGGTTCTTCACCTCGAGACCATCAGGTGTAGACACAAGAAGAGCGTATGAGTTAGCAACATCCATCCAGAAGGATGGGAAGGCCACGTTGACAGCCATGGATGGAGAAACAGTTGAAGTACAGATCACTCCACAGCTCATTGCAGATGCATTGAAGCTGCACAACAAAGGGAGTTCTGTCAGAGAAAGAAGGGAGGCCATAGAGGTCTATGGATCAAAGAAACAAAATACAACCTACGGAGATATGGCAGATCAACGAGCGGCAACCCTTTGCCGATTATACAACCAGTTTTTCCATGTGTGCAGTAAAAGACCGCAGAAGTATACTACACCACCCCATGCCATTGCGACAACCATCACATGGGCACTGAAGAGCAACGTGCCAAAGGAGGTGAATTATGCTCAATACATCCACGAGCAAGTAATCGCCATGCACAACCAGAAGCCAAGGTACATAGGAGGAGGAGAAATCCTAACAAGAATAGCTTATGAAGCTATTGGAGCTAGGGATCAAGGGCCACAGATTCCCTCCCAGAATGAGTGGCTTAGAGAAGCCGATGAGGAGGAAGAACAGCAAGAAGTATCCAAGAGGGCGTCCACAAGAGCACGCCGAAAACTAGAAATAGTTTCAGAACCTGAAGAGGCTGTGGACGAGCCACTCAAGAAGAAAGTGAAGAAGAAGGCCGATCCCAAGCAAACCAAAAGTCAAAAAGCCGCAAGAATGGAAAGGCTGGTAGAGCAGTTTAGAGCGGAAAGAGCTCTAAAGGGGGATTTTGAAGAAATGTGGGTGCCAGACCCCAGTAAAGTCGGAACCAGCTCGGCCAGGCCACATGTTGATCAATATGATCAATATATTAGAGCTTATGAGGAGTCGGAGGCCATACTGGAGCAACAACCTGTCGAACCTTATACCGAAGAGGAAGTACAGCTTTTAAAAGCTGAGCTGCAAAAGGACGACAAGGGGAAAAAGAAAGTAGATGAGTCTACTGATCCTCAAGAGAAAGACAGGCAAGCAAACAAAGGGAAAGCCAAGGTGACTGAAGACAATCAGCCCTCTTTTACTGTTGTACCAAGCCCGAAGAAGATGGAAATTATTGTGGAGGAAACCACAATAGAAATGGAAACAGAAATTATGGAAAAACCGGAGGCCGGGACCAAGGAAAAGAGGATAGATCCAGTTCAGCAAAAGAAAGATGATTATGAGGATCTGGTCGCGATCGGATACAGTGAAGAAGAGGCCCTGGAGGCAGTTTATGGGATATCCCTACGGAAACAAGATGATCGGAAAGGGACGAAAGAAAAGACAAAGGGTACAATGGAGAGTGAAGAAAAAATGGTCGAGCCGAAGCCATTGGAGGTGGTGGCAGAAAGAGCTGTCAAGTTGACAGATGAAGATGAAAAAGACATGCACATGGTGCATGAATTGCTCAGCAAGATTAAAGAAAGATCCAGAGCAAAGGAAGTAGCACTTGAGACAGCAAAACAAAAGGAAGCAGAGTTGCAGAAGAAGTTAGAGAATGCTATGACTGAATCTGAAAGTCATAAAGCATCACTCTACGACGCAGAAAACGAGAGGGACGGCTTGATACTCCAACTAGCCGAAGCTTCAAGAGAGGTAACAAGCTCACAAGAAGCAAAGGAGCGAATAGAAGATGAGCTGGAGGCAGCCAAGGATGAGCTCATTGAGCT
Organism: Adiantum capillus-veneris; assembly: GCF_014529385.1. Lineage (NCBI taxonomy): Eukaryota > Viridiplantae > Streptophyta > Polypodiopsida > Polypodiales > Pteridaceae > Adiantum > Adiantum capillus-veneris. The sequence goes on along the minus strand of NC_140932.1, from coordinate 24,477,093 downwards.
AAGGGAAAGAGTCGAACTTCAAGAAAGGACAATCATGAGACTCAGGACCACCCCTAGAGCTAGCAGAGCAGGAACAGAACAAGAGGGAGCCCTCGTACCAGCTCTGGAAGAGCAGATCAGAAGTTTGCAAAGAGAGCTAAGGTTAGAGCAAGTACAAAGATTGCACATGGCAGAGGGATCACTGGCTGCAGAGGAGAGGCTCACATCAGAAAACCAAACACTAAGGACAGAAAATGAGGCCCTCCGCAAACAGCTCCAAGACCTCCAAAAGCAACAAAGAAGAGAAACAGAGCCACCACAAGAAGAAGCAGGGGGAGCAGCCATAGAGCTACCAGAAACTGGAGAGGCAACCACAATTGAAGATCCAGCCCCAGTTCAAGAAGTGGCCTCGACTTCAGGAATCTCTGAAGAAGAAGAACAAAGGCTCCAGGACCAAATAGAAAAGTCAACAGAGGAAAGTGCCAAGGCGGAAATGGAATGGGAAAGGAGACTCCTCATCTCCATTAGACTTCAAGGTTTAGACACAAAAGTGCTCCATGAAGAGTGGATGAAACCAAGCCTGCCTTTCCCTCTGATGAAATTTGAAGTGATAAAGACGAAAAAGAGAATAGAGGAGGAGCAGTATGTCGCTCTTTATGAAGGCGACATCACAAAGGATGAACAATCAAAGAAGATTGTAGATTCTCAACCTAGATGGAGGAAAGGTTGGCTGAACAAATACCCAGCCTACCTCATCTACTTGGTAGAGGCTCCAAAGGAGATTCGGGAGGATGCAACCTTCTGCCCGGTGCCAAGAGTCAGAAACTGGAACGAGCATGGCAGGATTGCAGAAAAGAAGCCAAATTGGCTTAATTATCCCAGGATGCTAGGACCAAAGGAAGGAGAGAGAATAGGTAAAGCCTACATGGTGAAAACCCTAACGGGCACCATCAAACTCTTTACTGGCTCTCCTGACCTTTCGTGTCAGATGCTAAAGAAAATCTGCAGGACTCTCTTAGCATGCATTGAAGTGTTCGCGCCAGATAAAGCCACGACCTCGAGTCTACTATCGACGGCCGACACAGTGACGGATATGATGTATGATCTTTCATTGCAGCCATCACCAAAGGTGTTACATCTCTTATACCAAAGAATTATGTTTTTGCCTAGCTTCCACATGCAAACATTCGAAGAAGCTTTCTACACCGGCTTTTTCACTCACGAAAGCAAAATATTCGGCCCAACCTTGACCATCGGCAACCTACGCTACGAATCACATTTGCAGATGCTCAAGACGACAGGACTCTATTGATCAAACCTAAAAGTCATGTCAGGGACGACATGAACGCGGAGGGGGGGAGTGTTGAGCCAGCAGAGGATCACACCCGCATTTTTGCTCACACCCATCATTTTGTAACCATTGATTGTAATAAATGTCTTTCCGACATTAATTTTGATTTGAGCCATTCATTAAGTAACGGGACTCAATTGAGTTTCCAGCTTGTAATCCCTACGTAATTTCACCTGTTGATGTAAATAATTAGAGATGTTTTCACCTCCAAGGCTGAGGTATATAAGCCAAAGTTTTGTAACCTAAAAGGAGATTCAATTATTAATCAAAGTGGGTTTTTTGAGCGTCGTGACTGTGTCTGAGAGAGAGGGAGAGAGAGAGAGTCTTATCTCCTTGCTACGCGAGCTACGGGGCTGCCATTGGAGAAGCGACACCGCCATTGTGTTAGCAACGGTGAGAGCTACGCACAGATACCAAGAGTGCGCGCTATCGGCTTCTACGTGTGGTAAGTTCCTACGAGCTTCGGTGTGAGTTTTCTTCCAACTCGTGTGTCGGAATAGAGTGTGCAGCATATCTATAGAACCACGACGAGTAGAGCTACACATTCGTACCATCGGGGTCAAGTTTCGGTCACCTGTATTTTTCGGCCTGTCTTCATACGCGTTTACCGCACGGAGTGGTTATAGGTTGATTTTGCAGTTCAAGTATTTAGGGTGTTGTTCTTACCTAGTGTATAGACTTCCCCTTGAGTTTGAGATCGATTCGATGATTCTAGATCCTGTTTCGTATAGCATTCGTTCGTAGTACGGATTTCAGTCACTTGCGTATTTTAGAACTTAGATTTGATTTCCTTAGTAGTGATTGTCATTAGAAGGTCGAGTAGGTGATTTGACACCCACCTAGTTGTTTCCATGCGCCTGCGGGTCAAGCTCCGTCCTCGTCTGACAAATTCTGTTGTTGGTTGAGTTCTCGCTATTTAGCTTCCGCTAGCGGCGTAACCGCCTTAACAGTCTCTGACCCCGATCAAAAAGAGCACCCTTGTACCATGAACTGAATATAATGGAATAAGTTACTATTTTTAGCAGTTTTCCAGATTTTGTCAGTGCCATGATGTTTAGAATGTTTTAAAGCTCCGAAATGTGAATTAAAATAATTTTTTGTAAAAAAATTCCAAAAATAGTAAGTTTTTGGTCACCCGACCCGTCCAGTTCTGATCGTCTCGAAAAAATGCACCCGTACCCCGAATTTTAAAAAAATGCATTTTCGGACCCCGAGGGCTGCTAAATATGGCAGGTACTCGGGCCAGTACGCCTTAGTTAGAGCTTGCTATAGCAATTTTCGGCATCAAAATCCGAATCGTATGACCCGTTTTAGCCTAGAACCAATTTTCCTAAAAATTGTCCGGGGAGGTCCCGGGGGCCCGGGACTGTGTGGGAACAGGTTCCAGCCCACTCCAGATCAGCTTTAGCAGCTAGGGGGCGCCCTCTTGCCTTGTGGGAGTCCTGGGAGAGTTTCCAAGCCAGTAACTAAGTCTTAGAGTCAGTTAAACTAGCCAACCTAACACTTGGTGAGTAGGCAACTAGACTTGCCAATGCAGTGAACTGAGTGCTCCTCCAGATGCTAATAGCAGGGCTGGTCGATTTTCAGCCTGTAGGAGCCTATTTAAAGTCCTGAACACACACACACACACATATGCTCACACACACACAGTGCACACACACACACCTACACACACTCTGGGAAGGTGCTGCCGGAACACACACCTTTTGAAGGAGAAGCAAGGAGGGAGGTGCTGTCGAATTCTCGCCTCAAGAAGCTCGATTAGATCAGAGAATCGAGAGGATTATCATCCCTTAATCACGGTAACCGCGGTCTAATTAATGCTTTCTTCAAATCCTTTTTCATTACCATCTAAATTTCTCGTCTATTATGCTTATTCCTAGTCGTAATTCTCTATAATCACTCTCTAAATTCTCCTTAACCATATTCTATTATGTAATCATCATCCCATAGCTGAATTATCAGCCATTCATCACTCTTAATTAATGATTAGTGCACGATTATTAGAATTTCTCTCTCTAGGTAGCATAGAAATTAATCGGTAAGCTGGTAATTGTGTAGATTGATGAGAATCACTCTTTCTATCACGCATTAATATTGTAGCTGATTTAGATCCATCTCTGTTATGCATTAAGATATAATTAAGGTAAGATTAATCTGTCATTAAGTCTCTAAGAGGTGGTTTTTCTCACACCTATGCATGCGGTGATTCTGCACCCTCTAATTGCTAGGAAAGAGATTAATCGTGCTTAATTCATCTCTCTGGTAATTCCATTAGTGAAATCCTATTATTCTTAATCATGTAAGCCGAGTAATTATCTTTAGAGCCGGTTCCCATAGGATTATGTGTCATCCATAATGATTGCTATATGGAAAAATATAAACCTCTCATGTAGCAGGCATTGTTTGATGTTGCTAATCTATCATTTGGCTTGTTATGACGCTTACGGACATTAGCTCTTTTCCCCAAGTTAATTACTTAAAGTAGTGAGTTTAAAATGGCCCCGGTTAAGAGGACTCGCTTTGGTGGAGCCCACGACCACGAGGCAGGAACGAGCAAGGTGGTAGATCATAATTTCATTCAAGTTGTTTAATTTAACATTGCACACGTTTAGCTAGGAATGAAAATATCCCCAAACATGTTGGAGAAGTCTGACAGAAACCTCGGCATTGAATTCATTGTACATTAAGTTCTAAAGTAGGAAGGAAATGATTGATGGGTATGCTGGTTGCAATTAGGAAAGAATGTCTTCTAGGGAAAATTTAGCTCGACATGTTCATTTTATTTCCAATGTTGAATCAGTCCTGACCCCCTACTGATCACAGGGGGCAGAGTTCCTCGTTAAGGGCTCTTGAATCCACGACTTGCTTTCTATGCGGTGGGAACCCATGTCTTGCTTTCTATGCGGTGGGAGTGTCCATGACGTGCTTTCTATGCGGTGGACATACCTAGTTGTATGGGAAGCTAGGCGACAATGGGAGGAGTGAACTCTCGCTGGAGGGGGGATGTTGTACCTCCAGAACATTGGAACTTTTATGAATAAGTTTGAGTAGAATTTTTACTAGAATTCTGTCTTGGTGTTGTTTGCAATACTGGTTGAAGGGCTGTATTAACGAACAATGTGATTCGGAATCTTTATGTTGAACAACCTTTGTGGTGGTAATTAGGTCACACAAGGAAGTGTGAGTGTGGGGGTGGAAAGTGGGGGCTTGGCTCAGGTTGCCAATGCCTACGAGATGGGTGGTCCCGATTGGTCGGGAACTCTTTGTCCCCATAGTGCTTATTCGATATTAGTAATGCTCATTGCCCCTAGAGCGGGGAATTCTTGAGATTACGTGCCTCTGAAACATGGGGAAAAAGGCACTCGAGGTTTTTCTCCTCTTGGAAGGTGGGTCTTAGGATCGCTAGATAGTTCAAGTATGCTTCCCCTGCGAGGTGGAGCTAGATCTCCCTGCTAGTAGGCTCGAACTCGATTCACTTTGTGATAAGAGATCGTCCGCTAGTCGAACCGTGAACCATTTTGTTTGCTTCCGCAATAGATCTAGTGGCCACCGGGTTCACCATCAGATCCGCCATTGGAAACGCGGGGGTGGGGACCTCACATAACGTGCATCAAAAGTGGATTCCAAAGTCCTCGGTGAAAACACAACCACCACAAGCATCCTCATACATGGCTCCTAATAAGGATGCAAAGCCTCAGCTAGGAGGAATACGACCAGAGCAACGAGCTAACAATGCTCTAATCAATGGGCTAGAAAAGTCCTCCAAGAAACTACAACCCACGAGCAAACAGACAGTAACTTTCCACTACCAGCCAAAAAATCAAGGGAAAGTACAAGAAGTCAACCTTGCTAAGGATAGTAGCGATAGTGATGAATCTTACGACATCCCCTATCATCAACTCAGGCCATCACTATCACCAACCCCTTTAGAAACAACCATGACAGGTCGAAAGAACAGGACAACAAGTCAAAGCCAAAAAGCTCGACCAATCTGGATACCAAAAAGCCCGATCGGCCAAAAACAGATATGGATCAAGAAGACAAAGATCTCTAATGACAAATCACAAGATCCAACACCAAAACAAAAACAAGGAAAGCGTGCACGAACGGGTAAGAACATCACAAAGTCGCAAGCTTTCACAACTCAGGTTTGGGCTCCAAAGAATTTGATTCAAGCACAAAAAAGTCAGGAATTCATTTGGATTCCAAAACAACCATAGCATCAACTTTCAAAGCCTAAATCCCGTCCCCAACCAAGCGTACAAGGGCTGAAGCAAAGACCACTGTTGACTCACACAACAAAAAGGTGGATCCCAAAAAAGTCTCTTCAAACACAAACGAAACACGGGCAAGTATGGGTTCCCAAACGAGAGCCAGCAACAAAACAGCCAATAATCGCAAAGAAATGGGTCCCAAAGAAGAACAACAAAACTGTTGTCAGTGCATCGCCGCTTGAATTCTTACAATTCTTCCTACGATTACAGTACAATTAGAAGAGAGCAAGTTGCTTCAATCAAGCAACGATACAAGAGCTTCAAATACCATTACATTGCTTAGAATAGGAAGCCTTTCCAACAAATGCCAATAAGCAAATTGCTTATACCCACATCTTGCACAACATAAATATTTTCCATGCATTGACTGTGTATGCATAATAGGGCTACATTACAAGGCCTGCATAGGCACAACTTTTAATTGCCCAAGCACAACACATACCCCTTGCGATACCCTGTCGTAAAAGATGACTCCAAATAGGAAGGGGGGAGGCATTCTGAATGCGGACCTAACATTATGACTATTAGAGGGCAATGTTTTGTGAGATGCATTGAATTTTTGCATTTTATTGTGATAATTTTTTGATGAAATTTAGAGTATATGCCCTCATAGTAGTGTTACAGAGGAGTATGGGGACAAAATCCATATATGAGCCCCTAGGGACATGTGTATAGTGTACATAGCATTTAGATTTCTATTTGAATGATTTTTCTTTTGTTGAGTTGTTTTAAGATTTTCTTTATTTATTATTAAGAAAAAAATAAAAAAATCCATAATCCACATGAAGAAAAGACTAACGAGAGGCGTGAGCACTACAAAGAAATGAAGGTACAGGAAAACGATGAAACTTCACTAAGTATGTCTCAGCAGCCACTACAACAGCGGAAGAACTTGTCACAAAACAGTGTCATCATGCAACCGACAAGTCATACAAGTCAGAGTCGAGTAGCTAAGCCACAAAATGAGTGAGGTGTTAGTCCCAAAGCTTCAAGTAATATTCTCTGTGGTCTAAGCGTCTTAGCTATTCTAGGTACTGCTCAAGCTGGAAGAGTTGAGCATATTTACGTTGTGTCGCTCATGCTGGTATAGGTGAACAAAAGAGTCAAAGTCTAAGTACTTAAGTCTGGTGAAGTGAAGGAGAAGGTCCAAAGACACTCACGTACTGAGCACAGTGAGATACGAGTGGAGAAACTTCTACATCGAAAACCCTTCTTGGAAAGGTGGAAGCTATTGAGACATCTTTTGATGTCACATGTGCTACATTTATTCCTCGAAACACCCATCATCTCCTTCTTTCACATTGCATGCTTTTGGTGACAAATTTCTCATATGCATATAGAGTGTCCCATAATTGGCACTTGCATCAGACACTCTTTCCGTGTTTCACCCAAGCACTCGCCTTTCATGAACATGTACTTCACGTTCAACTGCTTGACTCCAATAAGAGCATATACCAAAGGCATTTTTTTACCACCGAGTTTTTTCCCTTTGGTCATGCAGGTTTTAGACCCTAATCTAAAGACACCTATCACCATCCTCTTGTACATATTCCTTCTACATCAACAATAAGGAAATGCTACTCAAATCAATTGACAAATGAATTGGAGCACCAATTGGAGCTAGGCGACAATGGGAGGAGTGAACTCTCGCTGGAGGGGGGATGTTGTACCTCCAGAACATTGGAACTTTTATGAATAAGTTTGAGTAGAATTTTTACTAGAATTCTGTCTTGGTGTTGTTTGCAATACTGGTTGAAGGGTTGTATTAACGAACAATGTGATTCGGAATTAAACAAAAAATCTTTATGTTGAACAACCTTTGTGGTAGTAATTAGGTCACACAAGGAAGTGTGAGTGTGGGGGTGGAAAATGGGGGCTTGGCTCAGGTTGCCAATGCCTACGAGATGGGTGGTCCCGATTGGTCGGGAACTCTCTGTCCCCATAGTGCTTATTCGATATTAGTAATGCTCATTGCCCCTAGAGCGGGGAATTCTCGAGAGTACGTGCCTCTGAAACATGGGGAAAAAGGCACTCGAGGTTTCTCTCCTCTTGGAAGGTGGGTCTTAGGATCGCTAGATAGTTCAAGTATGCTTCCCCTGCGAGGTGGAGCTAGATCTCCCTGCTAGTAGGCTCAAACTCAATTCACTTTGTGATGAGAGATCGTCCGCTAGTCGAACCCTGAACCATTTTGTTTGCTTCCGCAATAGATCTAGTGGCCACCGGGTTCACCATCAGATCCGCCATTGGAAACGGCGGGGTGGGGACCTCACAATGTAATACCCGTAAATACAACCTTTACTGCTTCAGATATTAGTCGGGTATTCATCAAGGAGATTTTTAGGTTACATGGTGTACCCAAGCCTATCGTCTGATAGAAACGTCAAGTTTACATCAAAATTTTGGACTTCTCTTTTCCAATCTATTGGGTCACAATTAGCTTTCAGTACACCATACCATCCGTAGACAAATGGGCAAACTGAAAGGGTTAATCAAGTCATTGAGGACATTCTCAGAGCCTATTGTTCGCAAGAGACAAAGAAGTGGTTACAATATCTACCTTTGGTGGAGTATGCTTATAATTCTTTCGAACACAGAAGCATTGGAATGTCACCCTTCAAAGCTCTTTATGGACAGGACTGTTTAGCACCACTGAACTTCTAAGATCCAACCATCAGGGTAGAAGCCTCTAGGAAGATGTTAGAAGATATGCAAGCTCAGACTAGAGCTATTCGCCAAGACATTCAGGCCACTTAGGATAGACAGAAGCACTATGCAGATAAGAACCGTTCGGAAAGAACTTTCAAAGAAGAAGATAAGGGTTTTCTGCGAGTCCGATCGAAGAAAAGAAACTTATCACTAGGCAGATATAAGAAGCTAAGCCCAAGGTATTGTGGACCATTCGAGATCCTTAAGGTTGTGAGTGACCAGGCTTACAAGCTAAAGTTACCTGCAAACTTGAAGGTTCATGATGTATTCCACGTCAGCTTACTCAAAACCTATATTCCTAATCCTGATCAATTCTTGGACTCAGATCAGATAGTCATGTCAGCACAAGGAGTTGTCGAGCTCCAACCTGACTATGTACTTGAAACAAGGGAAAGGAAGTTACGCAACAGAACTATCACGGAGCATCTAGTAAAGTGGAAGGATTATCCTGAAGAAGATGCAACTTGGGAGGACGAACCAATGCTCATAAAAGATTACCCAAACACATTCTTGAGATGAGGACATCTCAAATTCTTTACGTTGGGGAGGTTGTAAGGTCTCTGACCCGACCCAAAAAGAGCACCATTGTACCATGAAATGAACATAATGGAAAAAGTTACTATTTTTAGCAGTTTTCCGAATTCTGTCAGTGCCATGATGTTTAGAATATTTTAAAGCTTCAAAATGTGAATTAAAATAATTTTTGTAAAAAAATTCCAAAAATAGAAAGTTTTTGGTCACCCGACCCGTCCAGTTTTGACCATCTCGAAAAACTGCACTCGTACCCCAAATTTGAAAAAAATGCATTTTCGGACCCCGGGGGCTGCAAAATATGGCAGGTACTCGGACTAGTACGCCTTAGTTAGAGCTAAGTATAGCAATTTTTGGCATCAAATTCTGACTCGTATGACCCGTTTTAGCCTAAAACCAATTTTTCCTAAAAATTGGCCGGGGAGGCACCGGGGCTTGAGGCTATGTGGGAGAAGGTTCCAGGCCACTCTGAGCTAGCTTTAGCAGCTAGGGGGTGCCCTCTTGCCTTGTAGGAGTTGTAGGAGAGTTTCCATGCTAGAGAGTGGCTGTGAGAGCCAATTAAACTGACCAACTGGACACTTGGTGGGTAGGCAACTAGACTTGCCAATGCAAGGAGGGAGTGCTCACTCAGCTGCTTATAGCAACCCAGATCGATTTTCAGCCTTGAGGAGCCTATTTAAAGGTGTGCTCTCTCTCTCTCACACACACACACATGCTCATACACACACACACACCCAGTACACACACACACACACACACCTACACACACCTTGGGGAGGTGCTGCCGGTACACACACAGTTTTTGAAGAAGAAGCAAGGAGAGAGGTGCTGCCGAAATTCTCATCTTGAGGATTCATTTGGATCAGAAAATCAAGAGGATTCTCAACCCCTAATCACGATAATCATGGTTTATTTCCTGCTCTTCTTAATTCTCTTCATTATTCTCCAAATACCTCGTCTACTATGCTTAATCCTAGCTATAATTCCCAATAATTGCTCTCTAAATTTACATAGCTATATTCCATTACATAATCATCATCTAATTAGATAATTTATGCAGCCATTCATCATTCTTAATCTATGATTAATACATGATTAGAAGAGAATGCGCCATAATTTAGGGGAAAGCGATAATTGCCATGCCTGCTTGTCAGGAAATAGGGGTTATCGCCATGAACCAAGGGAGAACAAGAAAGCAAGAGAAGATCCTCAAGTTAAATATCCAGAGAATCAAGACTAAGGACCACGATTTCGGGTGTGGGTGACTGAAAGATGCCAAGGATGGATTTAAATTATGATCAGCAGCAGATAGAGTCGTCAAATTGATGGGATTTACCTCCTTGGGTTGGCATTTGAGATAGGCTGGAGTCCTGTTTGGATGTCGGTTCCAAGTGGGAGGGATACGTGCAGATAAATCTACGTCATTCCCTGGAGCAGTATGGAAGACTGAGAGAGGTGAGTAGGGTCGAGTCTGGGTATGGCCCTCACAAGTGGTATCAGAGCCTAATTTTGAATCTTGGACCTTGGAATTTAGAATTTTGGATTTAAGATTAATGCATAAGAGAAAAACAACTTAGTCTAGCACCCAGATTTCAATTATATTACAAAATTAAGTCTTGATGTTTCCAATATTTATTCAAAAATTTCAGATGGCTTAGGATCTGCCAGAAGAAATTCAGCGGATTATTTGTGAGAGGATGGAAACTGCTACGCTAGAGCAAAGGCTCGCTATGCTGGAACATTTTAGGGAGATCTTATTTCCAAAAACCAATACTTGTCCCTGGGATTCAAGCAAGTGGAAAGTGTGAGTAAAGTTGGAAATGAACGATATAGAAATTTGTGAAAGAATAGGTAATGCACTTGTGCGAAGACGCATGGAAGTGACATAAATGAATGAAGACTCATGCACTTGTACAAAGACACATGAAAGTGGCATGTATGAAACTTTTATTGAGTTTTACTTGTCATTCTCCCTTAAGGTTAGTAATAAGGAGCAAGATTGGGTAAGGTAGCTACCACATGAAGAATTAATTTTTGAGACATTGACTGGAAGATAATTTTGAGTAATAATGAAGAAATCCAAGAAGTTCTTGTGATTAGCCACAGATAAAGCTTTAAGTATATATAGCAAGACTCGTTTTGAAATTATTGATGGCTTGGAATATTCAAGAAGAAGAAGTTTATAGGATAGTCTTGAAAGAATGGGGATAGATGAACCAGAGAACACGTTAGTCATGTTGAGACACACTATCAAACTTTTCTCTCCTAAGAAAAATGCCATTTCTACTAAGAAATGGAGAACATGTGGGACGAAGGGAGTTACACGGTTAATCTTATGGGGATGCGTACAACTATTGAATAATTTACGGATTGCAATAATGACAGAAAGCTGGGATTGGGACCAAAGAGATATGGTATGGTCCAATCTTATTTCCAGATTTTGAAAGTAAACTTCTACTTATAGCATCTAATTTGCCTCATGAAAAGATGTTTATTTATCTAAGCTAGAATTCTGTCTCAGAATTGTGCTAGTCTCTCTTGCTAAATAAAGAATATGATATTGTAGATATTGAACCATGCCACCCCGTCGAAAGCTGAGAGAATGAGTTGACCCTACTATTGTGCCGATAACTCACCCCGAAAGACCTGTAAACCCTTCAAGAGTAAGTGTCACTTGAAGTTCCAGTAACCTTTATACCTAAAATGACCAATGTTGATGCTACTCCTCACCTAGCCTCAATTTATTGGCAAGAAGACTTGGTTCTTCTTGTATGCATCTCTCACTTGCAGAGTGCAGATGAGGAAGTTAAAAAGGCAGTCCTTAGAGCGATACAAAGATCTCCTCTTTCCTCAACCAAATTCTTGTGTCGGACTAGACGAATAGAAGACATGACGACATCTCACAAGAGTGACTCTATGGGGTAGAGACCATTTCCGCGACAATACCCGACTTGCTATGGTTACAGAGGCTCTTGGACTTGGCCCTCGATACTACTGCATCAAAAGGACATGAGATCCTGGGTTCTCCACAAGGTTGTTCTTGCTTGTGCAGTTTATCCCCCATTCCAAGATTTGTCTCGATACCATCTGGAGTCTTCGTCTTGGAGGTCCTTTTCTTTTCTCAGCTCATATCCGACAAATTGCTTAAGCTGTTTCTCATAGAAGCATTCCAGAGGGTGAGCGTCTAACATGTGCGGCTCTGGTTATGTGACTATATATTAGAGGATCTATATGAGTTGTAAACTTTCTTGCCTCTCTTGTAATTACTTCATGCCTCCCTTGTAATCCTTTTTGGATTTAACTGAAGAAATAACCCTTTTTTGAAAAATAATCCTTTTTTGAAAAATTTGAGTATTATCTGTACTTCCTTGTCTTGAAATGTCAGTGTCTCCTCTTTCAAATTCTTAAGGACATCTCAACAAAGGGTCTTCTGTTTATGATAGTCTTGAGTAAAGATTCCAACTTTGAGTTCTTGGCTAACTCATAAGTCTGTTTTCTTATTCTTCTTGGAGTGTAAATGTCTGCAATATTTATGAGCTTATCTATTGCACTTTCCCATCTTGATTCCTTGTGAGTTTTTAAGCATGTCTCATTTACTATCTTTTCTATTTGTCAAATGCACAACAATAACTTCTCATTGCACTACAAGAGCTTGAAAGTAGAAGGTTGGATTGATCTTCCTTTTCCAAAAATTACCGTATCACGAGCTTACATATCGCTCGAAAATTATATCCATCTTATAATCAAAACATCAAGAGCTTACATATCGCAAAGGGATAGTAACGCTAAAAGGGAAGTGGTTACAACATGCGTTGGATAGTATTTCTTGGGGGATCGTAGGCCCTGAATATTCATAGGATACGGGGTAAACTTCTTGCTGTAGAATCCCTCCTATTTATAGGGGACATGACATCTACTGGAACTTCAAAAACCTTATCAAAAATTTGGAAGCTTAAAAATAGGTTCAATGGCTTTCTACAACATTGTCATAGATATTGTTTACGATCTTCTTGGCTTCTGAATAAACCAAATGTCATCCGTGAAGACCAAAACAAATACCTCTAACTTCTTCGTGAAGAGATCTGTCACTGCGCGATTAAAGGTAGCATGGGTGTTAGTTAGACCAAAAGGCCTAACTGTAAAATTGTAATACCCAAACTTGGTGTTGAAGGTGATCTTGGGAATGTCTCCCTCCTTGTTCCTAACCTGGTAGTAACATGACCTGAGATCTATCAAGTTACAAGAGAGTAAAGATCGCAAAAATAAGAGGATAACAAGTGCTGATAAAGAAGAGATTACCAGTAGCTTATAAAGAGGATGTAGCGTATCGAAGAAGTCACAAATGCGATGATTTATTCAAGAAGATAGCTTCTTAAGAAAGATTTCCCATGACTCCAATATTATATTAGCAAATTTTTGGGGTTGAAAAAGTGTAAGAGAGAAGTCAATTTGAAAGCATTAACAAGAAGTTAAGTTGCAAGATGTATCCAGAAGATTCATCAATTACATATTTTATTTGAGTTGAGGACAACTCTTTCTTTTTTATTGGGGAGAGATGCTGCCTTCAATAGACTCAAAGACCTCTTGGCCAGCAGTCCCATCCTCATCAACCCTGACTAATTTCACTCCTTAGCTCTTCTTTACCCGAGGAAGTTCAACAAGAAATTCAGGTAGACCCCTATTTTAGACCTCTTCTGCAAGAGATTTAAGCTCGAGGAACCCGAGGGAGCACTTAACTGACTATACCTTAGCAGATGGTCTTCTTTACTACCTGGAAAGATTCAGTCCCTAAATATTCCTCAGATGAAGTGAAAATGTCTGAGTATGGACTTTGTTACAAGTCTTCCAAAGACAATTGGAAACTATGATTCTATTTTTTTCATAGTAGATAAGCTCACTAAGGTGGCTCATCTAATTCCAGTCAAGCAGACAACCACCACCATCAACATAGCCCAAGTATTTGTCAAAGAGGTAGTAAGATTACATGGAATCCTTGCAAGAATCATCAGCAATCAGGATGCCAAATTTACTTCTAAGTTTTGGCAAGCCATGTTTCGATCTCTAGGTACCCAACTGAATCTCAGCTCAGCAACATCCGGAGACTGATGGTCAAACTGAGTGAGTGAATCAAGTCATTGAAGATATGCTTTGAGCATACTGCAACTAGCAGCCCCAACAATGGATCAAGTTTCTTTCCCTAGTTGAGTTTGCTTATAACTCTTCTCACCATCACAGCCTCAGAATGTCACCCTTTAAAGCCTTGTATGGTCAGGAATGTTTAGTCCCTCTCCGATTCGCGACCCACCTCTTCATGTTCCTACCGCTAAGTCTACCCTGGAAGAAATTGATCATCAACTTCTAGTCATTAGAGACAACCTGAAGGGAGCTAGTGATAGGCAAAAGAGCTACGCTGATCTTCACCGCTCCGCTAGAAGCTTTAGCGAAGGCGAACAAGTTTTCCTCAGAGTCAAACCCAAACGCAGCTCCTTAAAGATAGGGAAATTTCGTAAGCTTGCATTCCAATATTGTGGACCTTTTGAAATCCTTAGAAAGATAGGAGAACAAGCCTATGAGTTAGCATTACCGCCTCACATACGCATTCATAATGTTTTTCATGTCAGCCTCATTAAGAAATATGTTGCTGACCCTCTACATGTTTTGAATCATGATGACACCATTCTCGTCAATCAGGAAGATTTTCAAATGGAACTAGAACAAGTTCTGGAAACTAAAGAGAAGAAAATGTGACACATGACAATTCGAGAAGTACTAATCAAGTGGAAGGGCGATTGAAGATGATTCTTGGGAAGATTGGGACCAGCTAATTATCCAATTTACAAGTTTTGGAGGATGAGCCCATGTAATTCATCTTTTGGAATCAAATCACTATCTTCCTTTTGACAAACCCTTGATCATATTTTGGTTGGTTCTTCGGAACAAATTTTAATTATTCTTCAAGATATCGATGGCACTTTTGATGTAATTTTTATGCGGATGTAATCAATCATCATATTTATGGAATTCAAGCATCTCTAGTCAGTCAATTCTTATGAGATTCAAATCAGTTATGGTGTTTTACAAGTCTAATTACACGTGAAATATCTGATTATCACAAGTGAAAGATGAGGAAGTAAGCTATAGACATAAGAGAAATAAGGATGGAGAAAATAAATTGGGTACACAAGGAAGCAGATATTGCAAGATTAATTGAAAGATCAGTATGAAACCCTAAACTGTCAAGAACATGGTATCAGTTGTATGATATCAATAGAGAAATGAGTCAACGCTCAAAAGAAAAAAGTTAAAGTCTAGGTAAAAATGGTAAGATTTTTACAAAGCGTATTGAGGCTAGATAGAGAGCGAAGTAAAGAAATGATCTTCAGACCTCACAAGAGAAACACAGTCCGGTCACACCAAAGGAAATATACCTAGTTGAATAAGATCACATTCAGTAATATTTAAAGTAACCCCGAGTCATTAAAGACTTCTTTATGATTAAGACTTTTGAGTCAGTGCTAAAAAATGAAAGAGAAGTGTATTATTCAAGGTCCATAACAGCTTCATTGTCCTTTAATCTAAATACCTTAAAGTTACTGACCATCTTCAATCATAAGTTGATCGAAGATTGAGTCTGACTACTCTCTAAAGCATGTCCCGAGCTGAGGACAGCTCTTTCTTTTTGTTGGGGAGTTTGTAAGGTCCCTCCCTAAACCCTAGAGCCATTCAAAAAAATTTCAGCCTAGAAAATAATTTAGAAAAAGTAAGACCGACAAAGAAGTCATGCGGACAACGAAACTTCACTCCAGAATGAAAAGACAAGGATATTTCGGATAAGAAATTACGTCATCCCTATATTTTTTTTAAAAAAGATTAAGATTATTTTTATACTTCTTCATCAAAAGCCACGTGGGAACTGATCTAGATCAAGAACTGGCAGAAAAAGGGACGAACTTGATTGGAAGATAAAGTTAATAGATGGGAATTGAGAAGAAACTAGGGTCAAGTAAGAATTCAGAAGAGAATTGGGGTCTAATAGGAATTGAGAAGAAATTGGGGTCGAATAAGAATTTAGAAGAGAATTGGGGTCCAATAGGAACTGAGAAAGAAATTGGGGTCCAATAAGAATTGAGAAGAGAATTGGGGTCCAATAGGAATTGAGAAGAGAATTGGGGTCCAATAGGAATTAAGTATTCTACCCACCATTTCCTATATAAACACCCCCTCTCCTTTGTAATTTTACACATATTTCTAAGCTACTTGCATACTTGCCATGCTCAAGATTATGCTAAAGTAAATCAAGGTTTTCATTAAACCTTGCTCTTGCTCTGTCCCTCTCTTGAAGGCCAAACCCTTGAGGGTTTTATGAAGAAGCTGTTCTCTCCTTCCTCTTCATCCTAAATCCCTTTCCTTCTTCCTTGAGCCTCACATCTCTTCAAGAAGGACTTCAACCCGACTTCACTCTTGATTAGAGGAGGTAGTCTTCACTTCTAGTAGGATTAATTAACCTAAACCATGTGTTTTAATATTAGGACTAGGAAGGTTATGGACATCATTTTAGGTTTAAGCTTTAATGGTAACCTTGGAATTAGGGTTAAGTATTAATAGTAGTTATGTATCATTAAGTTAAGCGTCAAAGATAGGTTTGCATCCTTAAGCTTAGCTTTAATGGTAGCTTTGCACTTAGGTGTAAGCTTTAGTGACTACCTTGTATTTTAGGTTTAAGATTTAATGGTAACCTTGGAATTAGATTTAAGTAATAATGGTAGTTATACATCATTAAGTTAAGCTTCAAAGGTAGATTTTCATCCTTAAGCTAAGCTTTAATGGTAACCTTGCGCTTAGGTGTAAGCTTTAGTGACTACCTTGTATTTAGGTTTAAACTTTAATGGTAACCTTGGAATTAGGGTTACGTATTAATGGTAGTTATACATCATTAAGTTAAGCTTCAAAGATAGATTTGCATCCTTAAGCTAAGCTTTAATGGTAACGTTGGACTTAAGTATAAGCTTTAGTGACTACCTTTTATTTTATGTTTAAGCTTTAATGGTGACCTTGGAATTAGGGTTAAGTATTAATGGTAGTTATACATTAAGTTAAGCTTCAAATGTAGATTTGCATCCTTAAGCTAAGCTTTAATGGTAAACTTGCATTTAGGTGTAAGCTTTAGTGACTACCTTGTATTTTAGGTTTAAGCTTTAATGATAACCTCGTAGTTAAAGTTAAGTGCTAAGAGTATCTATGCATCATTAAGTTAAGCTTGCACTTAATGGTAACCTTGCACTTAGGTGTAAGCTTTAGTGACTACCTTGTATTTTAGGTTTAAGCTTAAATGATAACCTCGTAATTAAGGTTAAGTGCTAAGAGTATCTACGCATCATTAAATTAAGCTTTAAAGATAGATTTGCATCCTTAAGCCCATTGAGAGGATTCTCTTGGGGAACTTGACGGAGATTGGCTCTTTTCAGCTAGGGCAGCATAATCGGCAAGTTTGTTATACCTAGGTCATTCAAGCCCGAGGGATAAGGGATGAATAGATTTGTTTTATTTCTGCTCGGCCGGGTGAAGTACTGTTAAGGCGGTTACGCCGCTAGCGGAAGCTAAATAGCGAGAACTCAACCAACAACAGAATTTGTCACACGAGGACGGAGCTTGACCCACAGGCGCATGGAAACAACTAGGTGGGTGTCAAATCACCTACTCGACCTTCTAATGACAATCATTACTAAGGAAATCAAATCTAAGTTCTAAAATACGCAAGTGACTGAAATCCGTACTACGAACGAATGCTATACGAAACAGGATCTAGGATCATTGAATCGATCTCAAACTCAAGGGGAAGTCTATACACTAGGTAAGAACAACACCCTAAACACTTGAACTGCAAAATCAACCTATAACCACTCCATGCGGTAAACGCGTATGAAGACAGGCCGAAAAATACAGGTGATCGAAACTTGACCCCGATGGTACTAATTGGTAGCTCTACTCTTTGTGGTTCTGTAGATATGCTGCACGCTCCATTCCGACACACGAGTTGGAAGAAAACTCACACCGAAGCTCGTAGGAACTTACCACACATAGAAGCCGATAGCGTGCACTCTTGGTATCTGTGCGTAGCTCTCGCCGTTGCTAACACAATGGCGGTGTCGCTTCTCCAATGGCGTATCCATAGCTCGCGTAGCAAGTAGAGAAGACACACACTCTCTCTCTCTCAGACACAGTCATGGTGCTCAAAAACTCACTTTGATTAATAATCTGAATCCCCTTAGGTTACAAAAACTTTGGCTTATAGACCTCAGCCTTGGAGGTGAGAACATCTCTAACTAATTACATCTGCAAGTGAAATTACTTCGGGATTACAAGCTGGAAACTCAATTGAGTCCCGTTACTTAATGAATGGCTCAAATCAAAATTAATGTCGGAAAGACATTTATTACAATCAATGGTTACAAAATGATGAGTGTGAGCAAAAATGTGGGTGTGATCCTCTGCTGGCTCAACACTCCCCCCCTCCGCGTTCATGTCGTCCCTGACATGACTTTTATGCTTGGTCAATAAAGTCCTGTCGTCTTGAGCATCTGCAAATGTGATTCGTATCGTAGGTTGCCGATGGTCAAGGTTAGGCCGAATATTTTCCTTTCGTGGGTGAAAAAGCCGGTGTAGAAAGCTTCTTCGAATGTTTGCATGTGGAAGCTAGGCAAAAACATAATCCTTTGGTATAGGAGGTGTAACACTTTTGGAGAAGGCTGCAATGAAAGATCGTACATCATATCAGTCACCATGTCGGCCGTCGATAGTAGACTCGAGGTCGTGGCTTTATCTGGCGCGAACACTTCAATGCAAACTAAGAGAGTCCTGCAGATTTTCTTGAGCATCTGACATGAAAGGTCAGGAGAGCCAGTAAAGAGTTTGATGGTGCCCGTTAGGGTTTTCACCATGTAGGCTTTACCTATTCTCTCTCCTGCCTTTGGTCCTGGCATCCTGGGGTAATTAAGCCAATTTGGCTTCTTTTCTACAATCCTGCCATGCTCTTTCCAGTTTCTGACTCTTGGCACCGGGTAGAAGGTTGCATCCTCCCGAATCTCCTTTGGTGCCTCCACCAAGTAGATGAGGTAGGCTGGGTATTTGTTCAGCCAACCTTTCCTCCATCTAGGTTGTGAATCTACTATCTTCTTTGATTGTTCCTCTTTTGTGATGTCGCCTTCGTAAAGAGCGACATACTGCTCCTCCTCTATTCTCTTTTTCGTCTTTAGCACTTCAAATTTCATAAAAGGGAAAGGCAGGCTGGGTTGCATCCACTGTTCATGGAGCACTTTTGTGTCTAATCCCTGAAGTCTAATGGAGATTAGGAGTTTCCTCTCCCATTCCATTTCCGCCTTGGCACTCTCCTCTGCTGACTTTTCTATTTGGTCATGGAGCCTTTGTTCTTCTTCTTCAGAGATTCTTGAAGTTGAGGCCACCTCTTGAGCTGGGGCTGGATCTTCAATTGTGGTTGCCTCTCCAGTTTCTGGTAGCTCTATGGCTGCTCCACCTGATTCTTCTTGTGGTGTCTCTGTCTCTCTTCTTTGTTGCTCTTGTAGATCTCGGAGCTGTTTGCGGAGGGCCTCATTCTCTGTCCGTAGTGTTTGATTTTCTAATGTGAGCCTCTCCTCTGCGGCCAATGATCCCTCCGCAATGTGAAACCTTTGCACTTGCTCTAATCTCAGCTCTCTTTGTAAGCTTCGGACCTGGTCTTCCAAAACTGGTACGATAGCTCCCTCTTGTTCGGTTCCTGCTCTGCTAGCTCTAGGGGTAGTCCTGAGTCTAGTGATTGTTCTTTCTTGGAGCTCGACTCTCTCCCTTAGCTCAATGAGCTCATCCTTGGCCGCCTCCAACTCATCCTCTATCCGCTCCCTTGCTTCCTGTGCACTTGTTACTTCTCTTGAAGCCTTGGCTAGTTGGAGTATCAAGCCGTCTCTCTCGTTTTCCGCGTCATAGAGTGATGCTTTATGACTTTCAGATTTAGTCATAGAATTCTCTAATTTTCTCTGCAACTCCGCTTCCCTTTGTTTGGCTGTCTCAATCTCTACTTCCTTTGCCTTGGACCTTTCTTTTATCTTGCTGAGCAGTTCATGCACCATGTGCATGTCTTTTTCATCATCATCTGTCAACTCTAAAGCTCTTTCCGCCACCACCTCCACTGGCTTTGGCTCTTCTAGTACTTTCGGTTCGTCTAGTTTCTCTTCACTTTCTTTTTTACTATTTGTTTTTTCCTCCGTTCCTCTTGTTTTTGTAGGGTGATCCCATAAAATGCCTCAAGGGCCTCTTCTTCGGTGTATCCTATCTCTACCAGATCCTCATAATCATTTCTCTTTTGCTGAACTCGATCTATCTTCTTTTCTTTGGTCTCGGCCTCTGGCTTTTCCAAATCATCTGTGTCCACCTCTACTGTGGTCTCGTCCACAATTTTTTCCGTCTTCTTAGGGCTTGGTACATCAGTCATAGAGGGATATTTGTCCTCAGCTTCCTTGGTTTTCCCTTTGTCGGCTTGCCCATCTTTCTCTTGAGGCTTAGTAGATTCATCTACTTTCCTTTTCCCCTTGTCGTCTTTTTTCAGCTCAGCTTTTAATTGCTGTACCTCCTCTTCAGTGTATGGCTCGACAGGTTGCTGCTCCAGAATAGCCTCTGACTCCTCATAAGCTTTAATATATTGATCGTATTGATCAATATGTGGCCTGGCTGAGCTAGTTCCGACTTTAGTGGGGTCTGACACCCACTTTTCTTCAAAGTCACCCTTTAGAGCTCTTTCCACTCTAAACTGCTCCACTAGTCTTTCCATTCTTGCCGCTTTCTGACTTTTGGTTTGCTTGGGAGCAACCTTCTTCTTTACTTTCTTCTTAAGCGGCTCGTCCACATCCTCTTCAGGTTCTGAAACTACTTCTAGTTTCCGGCGTGCTCTTGTGGATGCCCTCTTGGATACTTCGGGCTGTTCTTCCTCCTTGTCGGCTTCTTTAAGCCACTCATTCTGGGAGGGAGCCTTTGGCCATTGATCTCTAGCTCCAATAGCTTCATAAGCTATTCTTGTCAGAATTTCCGCTCCTCCTATGTATTTTGGCTTCTCGTTGTGCATGGCAATTACTTGCTCGTGGATGTGTTGAGCGTAATTCACCTCTTTTGGCATAGTGCTCTTTAATGCCCATGTGATGGTGGTCGCAATGGCATGGGGTGGTGTCGTATACTTTTGCGGTCTTTTACTGCAAACATGAAGAAATTGGTTGTACAGTCAGCAAAGGGTTGCCGCTCTTGGGTCCGCCATATCTCCATAGGTTGCATTCTGCTTCTTGGGCCCATAGACCTCTATGGCCTCCCTGCTTTCCCTGACCGAGCTCCCTTTGTTGTGCAGCTTCAATGCGTCTGCAATTAGCTGTGGAGTGATCTGTACTTCTACCTTCTCTCCATCCATGGCTATCAATGTGGCTTTTCCATCCTTCTGAATGGATGTTGCCAACTCGTATACTCTTCTTGTATCCACACGTGATGGTCTCGAGGTGAAGAAACTGTGCAAGTCTGCCCTTTCGAGGTACCTGCTGATGTCTTCTGACCTGCTATAATCTATCAATTCCTGTGGGATCATCGGTACATCCACCGCTTGCCCTTGAGGATCTCTGAAAGTCCCCTGGTAGATCTTTATTCCCTCTTTCTCCAATACTGCTTCCTCCACCCAAGTCTTGGTTGGCTTGAGGGTTTCTGCTGGAATGTCAAAGGGTTCCGCTTCTGCAAGAGCATCTTTGATTGTCGGTCTTTTTCTCTTTGTTGCCGATGACTTGGTGGAATCCATGGATCCTGTAACTCCAATTTCAGAAGTTAGCGTCTTTTTAGTACTGAAAGCCGAAATGAAGCTTTTAACTATCCAAATGACTTGAAAATTGAAACATGAGCTATTCAGGGCCTAAGGATGCAAGGTAGGTGAAAAAATATGCAAAATGGGCTCAAAATCATGCTGGAGACATCATACGCGTATGATGTCTTTTGTGTCAAAATGACTTCATATTGGTTGTGCTTGTAGCTGATAGTGTATACATGAGTATCATATGCTTGTATTTGAGTTTGGATACCATTTGGTCAAGTTTTGGCCAGTTTAGTCCAGTTCCGGCTCTTGGCAAAATTTTGAAAGGGAATTGGATTTTATGGTTCAAATTGGATAAAACTTGGTGGTTCACTTTCAAATGGCATGTAGATCACTTCTGTTTGGTGGTTGAAGCCCTGAGGTGCCAAAATCACATAGTGAGACATCATACGCGTATGATGTCTTTTAGTGTATTTTTGGACCAAATTTCTCTATAAGCTTGGATTTGGCTTTAGATAGGCTAATTCAGTGGATTTATGAAGTTTGGATAGATTTTGGGCTAAAAATGGCTCTGGAGACATCATACGCGTATGATGTCTTTTTCATCAATTTTGCATGGGATTGGTTCTGTGGACTCCCCATGTACTAGTGAAGGACTGTCTCTACTCAAATCTTGGTTTGGACTTGAGTATGTTGTATTTGGGCCAAAAATAGGCTTTAGGTGAAGGATTTTCCCTGAATTGGGCTAATGGGGTGATCCTCTTGACCAAATGGTTCCAAATTTCATATGTAGCATGTATTAGATATATATAATGGATGTATCATGACAAATGAGCAGTTTTGGCTCTGTAAGTGCAAATAGACATCATACGCGTATGATGTCTTTTGTGTCAAAATGGTGCTTTTTGGTTCCAGATAGCTTGTAGATGTGTTAATCAACAATCCTACAAAGTTTCAATGAGTTTGGAGTTATTTTGACAAAATTAGGACCAAAAATCAATTTTATGGCCTACTTTGCGTTTTTTTGGTTTTCCTTGGGTTTTCTAGCTCCAATTCTCATGATACTTGGTTCATAGAATGTGATTAACATGTGGAATGAGGCTATGCACTCAAATGTTGAAATGGATGTGAAATTCATGCTGTGAGACATCATACGCGTATGATGTCTTTTCTTGAAATGTTGGTCTTTTTGTGCAAAGAATGCTTTGTGCTAGTGCCCTAAGCCCTGCTAACTAGTTTTCAACTTAAAAAGTCATCAGTTTAGCTAAAACGCCCCCTTATAGGCATTTCAGTCTCTGAAGTCGTCTTTTTGCCTTGGAGTTGAATTTCTTCAACTTTTCTTCTCGAGAGTTGCATTTCCAGCTCATTGGATATGTTGAGAAGCCATCTATTTGGTTGAACTTGACTTTGGCTCCCCGTTCTCCATCTTTCTCCTTTTGGTTGCCCGAAAGAGTCTTTTTCACCATCGATAAGTGAATCAGCTTTCTTTTGGGTTTTGTTTGCAAACATAAGTCATCCATGTATATTTGAAGCTGCTTGTGAAGTTTCATTTCATTCGGTCGTCAATTTCAACCGTTATGCCAAAATGACGCTTTGTGTGTCCGCAGTCAAGTCCGCAGTCAAATCGGTTGTTCCGACCTACTTTTTGTGATTCAAACTTGGAGATATTCTATGGTTGCATTGTCCTTGATGTGGTTGAACTTCCTGTGAAGTTTTGTGTCGTTTCGACAACTTTTTCCTGTTTGCCTCTTGCAGGCTCTGTTGACCTAGGGTTTTTCCAGTCGTTCTTTCTCAATCTTTGAGTGTTAGAAACCCATCTTCTATACTAGGGTAACCCACCTATAAGTTCTTGCAAGGTTTGGTTGGGCGGTTGTGCCACTACCTAGCATTCTACCGCATTCCTCGTCTGCTCTTGTTTCTTGGTTTTGGTCAGTTTTCGCGACAAAAGTTAATGATAAGCATCAAAAGCTTATGGAAACGAGTCTACCTCTCATGTCTGGTGTCCTCTGAGCTCTCGTAGCAGTCGTAGAAGGCTGTAGAAGGTTGGATGCTCCTGTGTGCTCTTTGCTCTCTCCAAGAAGGTAATAGTGGAAATGAGCTTGAAAGTGATGTGAAAAATACTTAACTTCGGACTTCCCGGATCACTTGTTACCAAATTTGACATGTGCTCCTATCTCGTTGTGAAATGCACTTTAGGATTTGAAATTTCTCAATTTGGACTCCATTTGACCTGTTTCTGAGAAATCTGTCCACTTTGCCAAAATTCTGTCATTTCGGGCTTTCCGCAACTTTTCGCGAATTGTACTCAATTTTTACCATGGGTTGCCCTTGTCATTAGGATCATCACCATCTATTCTTTTCTTTTTTCTGATCTCGTTTCACTTGCTTTTTTATTTTTCTTTTACTTTTATCAAGAAAATCATAAAAAATAAAGGAAAATAGCAAATTGAAGCCAAAAAGTTCCAAACATACACGATAAATAGCTGGTAACCCTGTGTATATGAATATTCACTTATTTGTGATTTCTAGACTTGGATTACCACTTTTTTCCACTTTTTAGCTCCAAAAACACTCTTATTTAATGATATTTACACGTCTAGAGACCCAAATTCATCATTTGATCTCTTCTTGTTGCAAAACAAGGTATATAAGGGCATAAATATTCTCAATATCCGCAATCAAACATAAAAATTGCAAAATCATGTAAGACACTGCCCTTGTAATATAATTTTTGTTTTTGTCGCTTGTAGCTGCTTTGTAGCTCCTGTATACCTGTATACCTCCCCCCCTCCTAGTCTGAGTCCTCCCGGACGATTATGAAGTGTCTGTGGGCGAAGCATTGTAGTTGTTTTGGTCATAAGTTCCCAATGCAATTGTAGAGCGATGATACAACAGTCTTTCCAATAAAGCTGCTCTTTGTTTGATTGAAGGATTGGTGGTCGGGTTTTGGGTTTGTGGTACTTCGGTAGTAGAATCAGTAGATGGATTCTTCTTTACCTTGTTGTTCTTTTTCACAATCCAAATCTGCTTCCGCTTCGCTTGTGCTTGCCACAAACTCTTTGCAACCCAAACCTGCTTTGTTCTTTGTGTTGATTTCCTCGCCTTGAAATACCTAGGAGTTTCCGTGGATTGTGCTGAAGGGAGTTCCTGTTTACAAATCCTTGGGATCCAAATTTTCTTGCTATAGCTTTGTGCCGTCATGAACTTCTTTGGAATCCAGATCTGTTTCACTATCCTTGATTTTCTGGAATCACTCTGTTGTCTGGTATTGAAGACTCTGTTTTCCACCTTTGTGTTCTCTAGCACAACCTTTTTTGGTCTCCATACCAACGTTGACTCCGTTTTTTCCCAAGGTTGAGCCCTTATATTATTGCTTGTCTTCCTTATCCAATGTTGAGAGTTCCTCGTCGAAGAGCATGCTAGTTGTATAGAAACTTTTGGTTGCCATTGCTTCTTCTTTTTCCCTGGTTGTTGTTTACCTTTGTTCTTGGATTCTTCCTTTGGAGTTGGCTCTGCTCCTTTGGTGAACTTAACTGATTGACTTTCACCTTCGTATTTGATAATCACTGATTTAGAACTCCAGTCAATCATTGCATTGTATTGCTTCTGCCATGGTTGTCCTAGCAATAATGGATGTTGTGTAGCTTGGTCTTGAACCACGTAAAACATATGAGGATACACATACTGGTTAATCTGTATATGTAAAACTGTGCATCCGACAGTTTTGATTGAATTCTCAGAGTAACTCTTTAACCCTTGCTTGGCAGTTTGTAATTTAGTGTCATTTGTCAATTGTCTATACAAACTGAGTGAAAGTAGGTTAGTTTGAGCTCCTGAATCCAATAGTGCTCTGGGTTTGATTTGGTTGGTTCCTACTTTGCATTCAATGATGGGTTCTTCTTTGTCATTATCCATTTCTGTTATATTGACTGCGTTTATTTGTATTGCTCCTTCATTGCGCTGTTTCTGACGCAGTAGTCTTCTTTTCTCCATTCTTTCCTTTGCCTCGGCTTGCGCTTCCTCCACAATCTTTTTCTTTTTCTGGACACGCAGCTTTTCTTGATGTATTTTGAGAAGCATGTCTTGGGTTAGCGGCAAAAGATACTTTTTCACTCTGCAACCACTAATCCAATTGGGCATTTCTTCTCCGTCTAATGTAGCAAGCTTGACGGCTCCACTTGGTGATAGATCTTTAATCACCAGAGGTCCCATCCCTCGCTTTTTAAGCTTCTTAGCATGCTGTTTCAGAGTGTAAACTAGGACATAGTCCCCAACCTTAAACTCTTTAGTCCGCACATGCTTATCAAAAAATTCCTTTTGTCGCCTTTTTTGAGCGTAGATAGAAGCTACTGCTTTTAGGCGAAGCTCGTCTAGCTTTTCCAGGTCATCTATTCTATCAGAAAGCTCGTGCCCTGTCCACTCTAGATCCTTAGCCACCCTTAAGGTTGAAATCAAGAATTCTATTGGTAAGATAGCATTTAGCCCAAAAACCATGTTATATGGGGTCGTTCCTATTGATGTTTTATATGCTACCCTATATGCCCATAATGTTGAATGCAACTTCTGGTCCCAGTCAGTTCTCGACTCAGATACAATCTTCGTAAGGACCGTGCATATGGTTTTGTTTGTTGCTTCAGCTTGTCCGTTTGCTTGTGGATGATACGGGGCTGATTTCCTATGGATTACCATGAATTCATCTAGAAGGATCTCTATCACTTCATTTATAAAATGTGTGCCTCGATCACTCACAATTTCTATTGGCAATCCATATCGTACAAAGACGTATTCATATAGAAATTGTGCCGTGGTCCTGGCATCTGCTTTTTGAGTTGCCTTTGCTTCGACCCACTTTGTTAGATAGTCTGTAGCCACAACGATGTATTGTGCATGAGTCTTATATGCAGGAGGTGAAATGGGTCCGACATAATCAATCCCCCATTTTGCAAAAGCTCTTGCCCCCATCATTGGTCTAAGCGGCATATCATCTCTTTTAAGTGGTACTTTGGTCCGCTGACAGTCATCACACCGTTTAACGTATTCCTCAGCGTCCATATGTAATGTTGGCCACCATATTCCTGCGGCTAAGACAAGTTTTGCTGTCTTATCACCTGAGAAATGGCCTCCACCTACTCCTCCATGAGCTTGCTCCAGGATTATCACATACTCAGACTCTGATGCGCAAATCCTAAGCTGGTTGTCTTTACCTCTCTTATAGAGTTGATCTCCTATTAAAGCGTAATCTCTAGCTTCTGTCTCTACAGATTTCTGACGAGCTTTTGACGTTCCTTCTGGGAAAGTTCTATTTGTGAGATATTCAACAATATACTGACTCCATTCCGGAGCGATCATTATCTGATATAATGTCGAATACTCTGCTGGCGGTTTTGATGAACATACAATACATACAGTGACATATTCATGTACGCTTTCTTTCATTCCTGGCCAATAGACTCCCAATTGTAACAAATTCCTATATGTGTTCCTTCTTGAACAATGAAATGCACATTCCTGAACATGTGCTTCGCGCAGATATATATTATATTCCTCAGGATTGATGCATAGTCGTAAAACATGATCATTTCCCAATTGATACAACCTTCCTGCAACCAATTGAAGATTCTTGGATTGCTGAATAGCAATATGTTTCTGGTTGTATTCTCTTCTATCAAACTCTCCTCCATAGGTTAATAGGCTAACGACATTTTGAGACCACTTCGGTATCATTTCTATGTTGAACAAGTACGCGTCTGGCATGTCGTCATCTACTCCTATAGGGTCTTCTCCATTCGTCAATCGCGAAAGATGATCAGCTCTAAGATGTGTTTTTCCTTTCTTTACTACTACCGTGAAGTCGAATTCCAGTAAGATAATGAACCATCTCACTATTCTCCCGGTATTGCATGGTTTATTCACTAGGTAGAGCAAGGCTTGGTGATCCGTAAAAAACACAAACTTGTTGGCTAGAAGATAATGCCGAAATTTCTTCACAGCATATATCATTCCTAATCCTTCTCGCTCTGTTGTGGTGTAATTCTTCTCTGCATTGTTGAGCTGTCGACTGGCGTAACAGATAGGAAAATCCATGTTTCCTTCTTCTGGCTGAGCCAGAATGCATCCTATTGCATATGCCGAAGCATCTATATGCACATGGAATATCTTCTCCCAATCTGGTGATTTCAAGACTGGAGCAGTAATGAGTGCCTCTTTCAATTTCTTGAATGATTCCTCACACTCCTCTGTCCATTCAAAGTTCACTATTAGCCTGTAAAGTGGTTGGCCTATTATAGCGTACATGTAAATGAATCGTCTATAATATCCGCAATGTCCCATAAAGCTCTGTACTTGTTTCGCATTGGTTGGTCTAGGCATATCCACTATAACTTTTATCTTCTCTAAATCCGTGGATATTCCGTTTTGTGAGACAATATGTCCCAGAATTCTGCCCTGTCGGACCATAAACACACATTTCTCAGGATTGAGACAAATGCGATATGTCCTACATTTCTCAAATACTTTTCTTAGGTGTTCTAGATGCTCATCTCTCAGAAGAGAATGTACACATAAGTCATCCATGTATATTTCTAGAAACAACCTTAAGTATTCTTTGAAAGCATGCGTCATCAGCCTCTGGAAGGTTGCGGGAGCATTGGTTAGACCAAAAGGCATAACCCGATAAGCATAAATTCCCCACTCCGTTGCAAAAGCTGTTTTATGTTGATCTTCCGGTGCTATGGCTAGCTGGTTATATCCTGAAAAACCATCAAGAAAGGAGTATGCTGTTTTCCCTGATACACGCTCTAGAACATGATCAGTTATCGGCAGGGGATAATTGTCCCTGATTGTTGCAGCATTCACTTTCTTTAAGTTGACACACACTCGGAGTTTTCCGTTCTTCTTGGGTACCACCACAATCGGAGATACCCAATCGGTGTGTTCAATCTCGTATATGAATTCAGCTTCCATTAGCTTATCTATCTCTTCTTTGATTCGCTTAGCAAACGTATCATTATATGTGTATGGTCTCTGTCTGCTAGGCTTTGCGTCTTGTTTTAGTGGGATTGTGTGTTGGCATATCGATGGGTCAACTCCCTTTAAGTCCTTATAAGACCATGCAAACACATCCCTGTACTCTCTGAGAAGACTCAAAAGTCTCTCTTCCTCGCCTGGAGACAAATCTGTGGCTATGTACACCGGTCTAGGTGTCTCACCTGGAGCTGCTAAATCAACTTTTTTTGCATCCTCCGGTCCGTCATAAGATTCGTTCTCCTCTCTCTCGAATAGGTTGGGTAATACCACCTTCCTATCCTCTATTTGAATTTCCTAGTGAGAGGGAACATCCATGTTTTCCTTGATTTTGGCGTTTTCGTCCTCTCCACTCTCAATTTCTGTCGTCCAAACTTCTTTCAGAGTTTTCTTGAGCTCTCTGTACTTGTTTCTACGTTCTAACTTGGACTCCGTGTGTTCTCTGTTGCGCTTGTTCTTTTCTGATTTTTCTGTTTCAGTTTTCGTTTCATTCCTTTGAACTTGATTTCTTGAGCTTCTTTTGTCTTTTCGTAAGCTCTTTTGATCATTGCCTCTCATTCTTCCAGAAATCTTGTCCTTAACACAATCTTCCGCCTTTACTAGCATTAGGAATTGATTTTTTCCTCTTATTCTAGGCATCGGATTGGTTCTAACCCCCTTTGTTTTTCTCTTTGCTCTATAGCGTTTCTGGCGTTGTTTAGTTTGGTTCGGAAAATCATAAAATCGGACATCCGTTATAGTTTCTTCGTTTCGCTTGAATTGTCCGTTGACTCGTTGTCTGCTTCATTTCCCCACTCTGGATGATCGGGAATGTCGTGAAACACCTCTTCTTCATCTTCCTTTTCCAGTGTATCGTTCTTTTCAGTTTCTTTTTCGAGTACAGTTCTCAACATGAAGTACGGAACCACGTCGTACCCGTCCTTGTCGCAAAATTTCGTTGTGGGACCATCCGGAATTGCACAAACATCTAGGGTTGCTAGAATGTGTGTCCATTCTAATGGTTCAAGCGTGTCCTCTGGAAAGGGTTCTCCTATATAAGTTTCGTCTTCGATAGCCCTTTCTAAAACATATTCTTCTCGCCTCAGACTTCCACATTTCGAGGCTCCACACATCCATAACTCCTTGGGCTTACCTAACCAAGCTGGAAATTCGGATCCCGCCAAAGTAGCTGAATCAAACTCCTCTACCGGTGTTCGGTTCACATCTTTGTAGCTATGGTCTTTCAGGTTCACACGTGTAGTGGTTTCCATATTTCTCAGGTATATGTGATCGTAGCCCCAATCCTGGACCATTTTCAACTGTCTCATGAATGGTCTTCCCAGTATGATATCATAGTTATTCTCCTTGCCAAAATCGACAATAGCAAAAGTATGTTCGTATTCAATGCCGCAAGAAGTCACTACGACTTTCTCTAATAACCCCATAGGTTTCTCCATGTGTCCATCTGCTAATTGGAGTTTCAACCTAGTCTTCCTTATTGCTGGTTTCCCCCATTTTTTCCAGATTTCTTTTGTAGCAATGGCTACCCCAGCTCCGCTGTCTAGTATTGCCATCGTGTTCACTCCTTGGAATTCAACTGGTAAGGTTGTATTCCCCTCTTCACCTTCGCAATACTCTCCGACCTTGTTTAAGGGTACAGGCTTAGCGTTCTTTTGTGGTTTGCTCAGCTCTTGTATACCCTCTTGCAGTCTCGATGTTGGGTCTTTTATCCCAAATTTCTCCAAGCATTTTCCTACAGTGGTCCACATATGTGGTCTTAGCCTCAAAAGCTCAGCTAGAGTGATAGTGCATGTCACTGGTGTTGACAAGATCTCTATCAATCCTTGCGAGTCCATGACTTTTTCTGATGAGATTCTTCGTGAGGGAAGTGCTCTAATCTCGGATTTTGCTTCATACTCTCCTAAGTATGAAGGTAAGGTATTCAGTGAATGAGGTTTGCTCTCCATTGTTCTAACAGAGCCCCCATCTCCCAGTAAGATTGCAGATCCAAGTCCACTTGAGATCCTGCCTCAAATTCCACTATGGGAGGATTCCTGATGTCCTTTTCCCAATTTGTCTGATTAGCTTGGCAACTTAGCTCGTTTGCAAAGTTTGCCTCTCTCACTTGTTTCCAAAATTCATTGTAATCCTCATCTCTTCCGTAAGACCTCTGTATGACTGGATGAAAACTCTCTATCTCCTGATCGGTTGTGTTCAATACTATGCGGTCATCCTTGTGTGTATTTTCAGGCTTTTGTGCACTGGGAGTCTTTTCAGCTACCCGTGAAATGATAGTCTCTTGCTGAATTGGGTTTTCCGTTCCACAATTCATTGTTTCTTTGGTGGTTCTAATAAGGCTTGTGCAGTCTCGATCATTCTCTGGCACATTTCAAGTCTCTGCTTTTCCAATTCCCGCGTTTGGGTATGTCATCCACCTCTGTTCTTGTGTTTGGTTGTTCTTTAACCTAGCTCGTAAGCTCTCATCAGTGCTTCCAATGGTTCGTGTACTTTGTCGACTAGCACTGATCCCCCTGAGCTTAAGCTCGTTGTTTCTTTGATACTCTTTTGTTTCGTTCTTTCCGGGCTCATCTCTCGTTTCCCGTTTTGACTCTCAAGTTTTTCTAATCTATCTTTAGTTCGCTTTAGTTCCTCAGCTAGAATAGCGTCTTCACGTTCTTTTCTCAACTTCATGCGTGCTTTTCTAGCTTTCCATGTGTTTCTCTGACTCTGACTCCGTCCTTGACTAACCACTTCAGTCGCTAACTTTCCATTCTCAGGTTCTCTAGTGGTTTTCTTAGCTTGAGCTCTAGTAACAACTTGCGTTGGTATCAGAGTTTCATTTTCAGACCCACTGCTGGTAGGAATAGTTTCTAGCATATTCAATGTCGTCTTTTGCACTTTGTTTGGATTCTTTGAACAATCCTCAATGAAGTGAGTAACCCCACACTCAGTGCAATAAGCGTTAATTCTAATGATTTCCGTATGTGGACAAACATTCATCAGATGGTCACCTCCACACTTGTAACAGGTCCTAGTGCTGGTCTTGGTCCCACTTGATTCGTCCTTTGTGGATAGGATGGTCTTTGTCCTGTTAACCCTCCATGAGCTATGAACATCAATGTTCTTGCGTCCAAATTGTATCTCTCTTCATCAGAAGCACTTGTAACTGTTGGTGTTCCAACATTCCCAATCATGCCCCATGGTTCTGGTTGTTTGGGTTCTTCTGGTGGGTAATACACAGTTGGAGACATGTGTGCACCAGATTCTTCATAATAGGCTTGAACAGGCACTAAGGCTTGTTCTTCCTGATTCTCTAAGGTTGGTGCATATCTAATGCCCACTGGTCTTGCTCCTGGTAAAGGTGGTTGTTGTCCCAATACCGGTTGCGGTCTTTCTATCCCCATAGGTCCTGGTACATTTCCCGTTGGGTATCGAGGTACTGGATGTACCTGAGGTGGTGCTAATTGAGCAGGAGGTGCATACTGACGCTCCCTTACATACCCTTTGTTGTAATAGCACTCCTCTGTTGGATGGTTTGTCCATTTTTGTTCAATAGCACACCATTTCAGTGGTTTTGGCAATGGTTTTTGGTATGGTGCCATCCTTTTTAGAGCATCTTCTATCATTTGCTCTACATTTGGCATGGTTGTTGTTTGAACATTCTTTTTAGTGGTAGTCTCGCTCGCTACGGAGGAAGAGCTACTGGATGCAAAATCTGTATCCGCTGACACCTCTCCATAAACCGTACAGTTATCCACTAAGTACAATGCTTCTCTCGTTACTTGCTCGAAACTTGTACAAGCTTTCAAGTGCAAGTCCTTCTTGAGAGTGTCGTTTCTCAATCCTTCAATAAAGAGAACAGATAGTCTGTCATCTTGTGGTCGTTCACGTACTGGACATCTCTCAATGTATTGTTTGAAGCGAAGTGAAGCTTCCTTCACTTTTTCGTGTTCTCTCTCTGTTTAAAAGCATATATTTGTGAGACCGTATTGTGCTTAATCCCTCGTTTTGAGAATTCCTCAGCAAACTCTCTTAGCAAATGGTCAATGTCATGGAATCCCCCTCTGTTCAGTGGTTGAAACCATGTCAATGCCGTACCTTCTAGAGTAAGACCAAATCCCTCGTATTGTGTATGGAAATCTGTTATCTGCTCAGCTCTTAAGACTTGCTTAAAGAGTGACACATGTGCATACGGATCTCCTGAACCACCATACTTCTTTGGCATACACTTGGCTACTTGAGATGGTCTCATACGTCTATGGTCTGCTACCAATCTCATTGCTCCTGTGTCCCGGCTAAAGCTTTCTCTAGCATCATGGACTTCATGGGTTACCCTTGTCGGTTCCCGCCCTGAATCTACTACTAGGAGGTAAATGTGATGGTTCCGCTTCGAACCTTGGACCTGGAGTGGTATATGTGGGGATTGGAACTGCACTACCTCGATTCGTATCCATTGACTCTCTGGAATGTAATGATCCCATTGGTCCGGGCTTCGAGTACTGAGGTTGACTGAAAGAGTCAGCAGCCTGAGTTCTTTGTCCTCCTGTTGTCATTGGGTTTTGCACTCCATTTGTTGGTGCTGGTCTTTGTGAGCTAGAAGTAACATAATACTGATGTAGTGGTCCCCCAAAGTATGTATATCCTTCTAATTCTTTCTTGCCCATTGTTGAGTATTGCCTCCCATACTTGTCGTAAGCGGCAATTTTCACTTCCGATCCCTCTGTGTAGGTAAAGACATAAAGTCTTTTTTGGTCTGTCAACTCTCCAGGTGTAGGGTTCTTCACATCTATAATAGAGATCTTGCTCCCCATTATTATATTTGTATAGCCCCACATAGATGTTATCAGTGTTGATCCTTGTAGTTTCATTCTCTCTTCTTAACCTCGCATCAGGGAAGTTCATTATTGGTGCTTTCTCCTCCTCAAGTTCTTCATCTACTTTGGCTTTGGTGCCCATCAATCCCCACTTGTCCACAATGTTAGGGTTTAGGACTACCAAGTACATGGTACCCTCGTCATCTAGATATCTATCTCCGCTATAGCTCACAGGCACTAAGTCCTTGAACTCACTAGGTCTATCTTCTATCTTTACACAATAGCGGTCCATTCCATCTTTGTAGATCTTGGCACCTTGCTCATTGTCGTACTGATATTTTATGAACAATAGCTTCATTGTGGCGGAAGGGTTTGATGATCCTGCTGCCATATTTTCTCTGTGTGTTCAGGTTCAAGTGTTCCAAGTGTTGGTGTGAAAATCTCGTAAGATCTCTCCGAAGAAGTATCAGAAACACTTCCTTCAAAGATCGGCTCTAATGGTTGCACCCAACTTTGGTTTACACTTCCCTCGTTGATATGACACTTGCTTGTTCCCCTTGTTTTGGTTGGTTATTCTGGAGATTCCTGCCCGATCTCAAATTCATCAATTCCCCTAAAGGACTTTAACTTTTCCGTCTCGGCAATTTGTTTTCCCCCAAGTTTTTGTGGTCAGAATTGATCCAAACTGATTGATACTTGGTCAATTGTTTAATCTTGTCAGTTGGACAACTTCTGTTTCATCAAGTGAGAATTTTGTTGCAGTTATGCTGAAAAAGACATTATACGCGTATGATGTCTTTTTTCACAGATTTTGGACTATTTTGGTTATGCTCACTCTCAATATCCCCCTTATGCTCTGTCCACTCACAAAATTCAGTTTGAACTCTGTTTGAGCAAGTTATGGCTAATTTAGGCTTTTCTTGGCAATTTTCCGCTTTTGACTTGTTTTGGGTCAATTGTGATCCAAATGGGATGAAACTTGAAATATAACCTCTAGACAGCTATTACAATGGATCTGTGTTGGCAAAGTATCAAAATATGTCCAAAATTAGGTCAAAGACATCATACGCGTATGATGTCTTTTTCATCAATTTGGGTCAAGACTTGATATTTATGCTTTCTACAGTGTTTGTAACAATCTTGTCAGGTCAGATATAAAAAATAAGCAGTGGATGTGCTAAAAGACATTATACGCGTATGATGTCTTTTGTCCCAGATTTTGACTATTCTTGGTTTTAAGCCTTCTCCAATGTTTATAATTGAGTTTCAGGTGTTTTTGTCAGGTTTGAATGTAAAACCAAGATCTGAATCCAAAATTTCCTATTCTTTGCGTTTCTTGGACTACTGCTTGTCTTTTTGGGTTTCTTTGAGTGTTAATGCTCTTGTTTTAAGTTGAAATTAGGGTATAACCCCCCTTTTGAACACTCTGGTAAAGTCAAAATTTCTGTTTTGGTCTCTGTTTGGTCATTTAGACATCATACGTGTATGATGTCTAAAGTTGCAGATTTCCAGTTTTTTGGCACAGAATCCTTCCTAAAGCTTTCTCAAGTGCTCAGCAGCTCCCAGATACACAGGAAATTTCTCTGACTTTTGTTTATTGCAAGTTTCACTACTAACTCGACGGTTTAGTGATCTATCATGCAATCAACCATATCAAGCAAATACTCCAATGATTACTAGCTCTAGATCATGATCAAATGAAGTCCTACCTAAGCTATTCCTAATCATAAAATGGGTTTGGTAATTGTGATTTTAAAAAGATCCACTGTCACTCACGGACTAGCAAATTCTTCTTCTATCAACAACTACTCAACACCAACAAAACAACAAACAAATCTAAGCTAAACTAAAAATACTGTCAACACGGAAGACCACGGAATACCCCACTTCCTAGTATCTCACGAGATCTTCGGAGTCCACCACTCCTAGATCTTTCCTAACTAAAGTTTACAAAGTAGTTTATACGACTCACCTCGTAGGATTAGTCTAAGGTCACCTACTTAGGGCTCTCGTCCCCGGCAGCGGCGCCAAATGTTAAGGCGGTTACGCCGCTAGCGGAAGCTAAATAGCGAGAACTCAACCAACAACAGACTTTGTCAGACGAGGACGGAGCTTGACCCGCAGACGCATGGAAACAACTAGGTGGGTGTCAAATCACCTACTCGACCTTCTAATGACAATCACTACTAAGGAAATCAAATCTAAGTTCTAAAATACGCAAGTGACTGAAATCCGTACTATGAACGAATGCTATACGAAACAGGATCTAGGATCATTGAATCGATCTCAAACTCAAGGGGAAGTCTATACACTAGGTAAGAACAACACCCTAAAGACTTGAACTGCAAAATCAACCTATAACCACTCCGTGCGGTAAACGCGTATGAAGACAGGCCGAAAAATACAGGTGATCGAAACTTGACCCCGATGGTACTAATGTGTAGCTCTACTCGTTGTGGTTCTGTAGATATGCTGCACGCTCCGTTCCGACACACGAGTTGGAAGAAAACTCACACCGAAGCTCGTAGGAACTTACCACACATAGAAGCCGATAGCGCGCACTCTTGGTATCTGTGCGTAGCTCTCGCCGTTGCTAACACAATGGTGGCGTCGCTTCTCCAATGGCGGCTTCGTAGCTTGCGTAGCAAGTAGATAAGACTCTCTCTCTCTCTCTCTCTCTCAGACATAGTCACGGCGCTCAAAAACTCACTTTGATTAATAATCTGAATCCCCTTAGGTTACAAAAACTTTGGCTTATATACCTCAGCCTTGGAGGTGAGAACATCTCTAACTAATTACATCAGCAAGTGAAATTACTTCGGGATTACAAGCTGGAAACTCAATTGAGTCCCATTACTTAATGAATGGCTCAAATCAAAATTAATGTCGGAAAGACATTTATTACAATTAATGGTTACAAAATGATGAGTGTGAGCAAAAATGTGGGTGTGATCCTCTGCTGGCTCAACAAGTACCCGCGGTTTCTTATTGGAAAACAGCTATAATCGGGTATGGCCTGATGCCAATAGTTGGATGAGAAGATCATACTCAGGGAGGATGATGTGAATTTAATTAAGGAAATTTGTTCAATTTGGTTGCTTAAAAAGGAAGTGGAAAGGCTAGGAATATAGGGGCTATCATGTGCATCTGTCACCAGATGGTGCTATATCTCTCGAAATAAAATGCTTAGAAAGGAGTGATTAAATTACTTGATGGGCCTTTCCCAAACACTTAATTATGGGAAATATTGTGAAGGTGCAGCCATTTTGATGGCTTGTAACCGATTATCTTGGTCCTGAGTGAGGCAAGATGAATTGGTTGAAACTAAATGTGCTGCATGATTAGTTAGGAAACTAGTTACAAGCTAATTATAGCAAATAAAGCTAAAGAAATGAATTAAAAGTTTCTCAATAAAGATCTGGTGGGAACAACGAGATGAATGTCCTTGAACGAGGGTATGCAACAGATTGTATGCTGCTTGTTGTCAGACGATGTCTCGTAGAGTGTCTTCCTGATTTTGTAGTAGTTAAGTACTACCTCGGGAAGGGACTTTCATGAAATGGTTCGATGGGTGGACGGATCTGGAGGGTCAGATGGTCGGATGTTGAATAATATTTTTTAATGCTAAACGCTAGGGCTATGCGGGATAAAAATGGATAAGGGGGAACGAGCGATACCAGGTAGGATTATAAGATGCCTCTTCTTAGGGGAAAGCAATAACTACCATGCCTGCTTGTCAGGAAATAGGGGCTATTGCCATGAACCAAGGGAGAACAAGAAAGCAAGAGCAGATCCTCAAGTTAAAGATCCAGAGAATCAAGACTAAGGACCACGATTTCGGGTGTGGGTGACTGAAAGATGCCAAGGATGGATTTAAATTATGTCAAGCGGATAGAGTCGTGAAATTGATGGGATTTACCCCCTAGCGTTGGCATTTGAGATAGGCCGGAGTCCTGTCTGGGTGTCGGTCCCAAGTGGGAGACATACCTATAGATAGATCTATGTCATTCCTTGGAGCAGTCTGGAAGACTGAGAGAGGTGAGTAGGGTCGAGTATGGGTATGGACCTTGCTGCTGAAAGAAAAGGTGGTAACAACAATGTAGCCAATTCTCATGGTTCTTGTGGAGAATCACCTACTCCTAATGCTTTTCTTGGTAGCACTTCCTCTAGGAATTCTGATGAAAAAGGCAAGAAGAAGATGCATTGCCATTATTGCAAGGCTAATGATCACTTGATTAAGGAGCGTCCCAAGTTGAAGGAAAAAGAGGCCAAGAAGAAAGAGGTTGGTTCAAACTACAAGTGCAACCATTGTAGAATCTTTCATGGAAGGAGATTGTGATGTTGATGTAGATACAAAGTAGGCATTTAGTGGAGAATGCCCTTATGATCCTTCTGTCCATGAGACATGTATGTCAGTTGTTGTTGTAGATTCACATGTGTGATATTTTGATAGTGGTTTAGTAACCTTTACATTCAAATGCAAAATACACATATCTTGAAGAGCTTGCCACCAAGATCTTACAATACTATAATTTAGAAAGAGGTGTGTCATAGTCTCCATTCTATTAAATTTGATACATTTGATACATTTGCCTTGCATTATATTTTTTCTAAGCAAAAATTCACCAATGGGCATGGCTCCTGTAAGCACTCTCCATAAGAACACTTTATGCCTAAAGGAACAATGAAAGGTCCACACCTATTGAAACCTTTGCACCCATCAAAATGGTGTTACTTAAATAGAAAACAGGTTTCTTACGCTGCAAAAGGTTATATGTAACAAAAAAGCATAAATTATGAAGAGACTTTTGCTCCCACTTGTTGTAAATAGTGTTCATTTTCTATGTGTATTGGCAATTGTTGACCGCTGGGTCAACAACACATCATAACTCAAGTTTCGTACCAAAGTCTTATCTTTTGCGAGTTATGAAATGCTATGGATTATGGCTATAAACGTCATTTGTAATGAGTAGTTATTCTAGTTTCAGAAGCCGGGGGGCAATGGCACTTCCAGATTGTAAATACAAAGCCATTTGACCCTTTCAACCCCATTTTTGGTTAAACTTAAGGTAGCCTTAGTATATAAGGTACCTAGGTCATTTTGTAAAGAAAGACTTTAATCATAATCAAAACTTTAGCGCTGCCGTCTGTGTGTGTGAGAGAAAGAGAGTGAGTGTGAGCTTTATCCTCTTGCTACGCCCGTCTCGCTCAACACATTGGAGATCCAACTACACCATTGTTGTAGGCTCGAGGAGAGCTATGCGACAACGCCATGCATTCCACGCGAGATGAAGCGCACACGCCAATGCATCTACGAGCTATTTGTGGCCGTAAGTGTATCAAACGATGTTTGTTTTTTGTGTGCTAGTAGTCTATATAATTGTGGCGACATAAGCTACGCATAGGTACTCATAAATTTCAGTTTCGGACACTTTCAAAATTCTACTCTGTCATCCTATGCGTTTTCCGCAGATGGGTTTAGAGTGAGGGTTTTGAGTGTAGAAGCTTAGGGACAGGTGTATCCTAGTGAGGGGATGGTGTTACTTAAGTTTCGTATGAATCTGGCATGATTAGGTGAGTTACCTTCCGTATGTGTGTATGTGGCTAGGTGGTGTAGTTGAGAGCAGTGAGGTTCTTGATTGTGGTTTAGTTGGCCTTCCAGAGTGTTGTATGTGTAGGATGGTCTCAGCCTGACAAGCTAAAGAGATTTCCTCCGTGTGCCTATCGTGTCATATGTGTCCTCGATTGACATTATGTTGATCTAGGTAGTGTTTGCATGCACTTCATGGGTGTGTGAGTCACCCTTCCAACATTGGCGCCGCTGCCGGGGACACAAGGACCTAAGTAGGTTTCCTACTAACACTCGTGTGATGGTTGCTTAATTTAGTTTCGGCTAAAGAAAGCGTTTTTCTTAAGTGGATCCGGAAGAGGATATTCCGTGATCAAGTGGATAGCCAGGAAGTGTGTGTCTTGCCGAGGGTCTGTGACGATTAGATAGGTTTAGTTAGGATCTGTGGATGAGAGTAGTTGTTGGTGGTCGAGTGATATGTGAGGTGATAAAATCGTTTACTAGTCCTTGTGTGACAGCGAAGCGTTTTTCTACTCATAGATGCAAAACCTCATATGATTTGTAGAAGTAGCTTTAGGTAAGTGATCTGATTCTGATCTAGAGCTATTCATCACTGAATTATTTGCTAAAATGCTTGATTGCATTTGAAATCACAGAAAAGTGTGCTTTTGAGGGTAAAAATGCATTAAACAAGCTTTTGTGGATATTTTTGTATTGATAGCCATTTTTCGGCTTTCCATAATTGCCATAGTAAGCTACCTCACCCTATCAAATCACTCAAACATTGTGGTTACCCTCACCCTTTCACCGTATATAGGTGTGTGTGAGTTAGGGGACTTTTTCCATATCTTCTTAAAAACCCTCAATTAGCTAGTCACTGGGCTAGTTGAGCCAAAAAAATAAAAAATATTATGGCCCATTTGTGTGTAAATATTTCATTGTATATAGGGCCTACATAAAAGGATTTTTCATAATTATTTTGGTATTTATTTAAATATTTCTACCGCTATGTACATTGACTCACCATTACCATATTTTTTCTTACCATTTTGCATACTCTTTATTCCATATAAAAATAATTTCATGCAAGCTTCTCTTATTTTTGGTGTAACTCCATCCCAACAAAAATCCAAAAAAACTAGTTCTATTTATGTGCATATTTTTTCACTATTGTGATTTTTTCCTTCCTACATCTATTCTCTATTACTCTCATAAATTATACCACCAAAAATATTCATCTTTTTATGGTAGACTTATAATGAGAGAGATTTATTTTGACCCCTTTATATTTTTTCCATCTATATTATTTATATTTGACATATACATTTTTTTTAGACCCCTCAATATTTGATTTTCTTAGTTGTACTATTCACTTATATCATGATCTCAATAATATCTTCAATTATAGACCTACCAAATAAGGTCAAGGGTATGTGGCATGCATGCATGCACCATGGGGAGATCACTCTTGGAGGTATTCAAAAGAATCATCCAAAGAAGGACCTCACAAGGACATTGTGCAGTGGAAAAAATAATCGGTTTTGCTGAATTTTTAAAGATCATATGCTCCCCGAGTTTGAAAAGGTGATACAAACAAAAGTTGTAGTTCGTGAGCTGAACTTTTACCTCAAATTGTTTCATATTTTTTTGAGCTACGAGCTGTGAGCTATGATTTTATTGGTGGACCCTAGTTTGCCCATGCTATGTAGCCACACTCCCTCTTCCACTTTATCATTTTCCTCTTTCACACACACTTCTCCTCTCATCATCCCCACCTGTCTCACCACTCCTCTCTGCACCCTACTCACCTTCTTCTCAACCTTGAAGAATAAGAGAAACCATGGTGAACTCATGTCTCCTACACACACTGCCATTCCAAAATTGACCACCTAGTCTCATTTTTCCTCATCCATATTACCCATATCTATAAAAAAAACCACAAAATTTAGCCTCTTCTCTTGAAAGACAGCATCATGGTGATTGATTACTCATGTTCACTTACCTTGGCTCTCAAGAAAGGTCAAGAGTGGAGAAAAAATGTACCATCAAAGCTAGTGGACCGTCAACAAGCGTCAAAATTGACCCTACTCAAGACACTTGGAGCATCAACATTGTAAGAAATCCATATTTTCTTACCTATTAAGATTTTTTTCTTCCTTATTTGTATTCTATATGGATACTTCCATTGTAAATATCCAATTCCATTTGTAAATTAATAAAAATACTAACTCTACTAATTTACTAACACTAACCTACTATGAAAAGTCCTATCACCTCCACTTCTCTCCTCTCTCTCTTCTTCATCTATCCCCACCAACTTCTTGATAATTCCAAGAAAAAGAAATTAGATAAGTGCTGAAAATCTAACCCAACCATGGTTAGAGGAGTAACCCTAGCCCTCAAAATTGCCATAAAAGGAGGGTGTAGCTAGCACAAAAATGGGGGAGTCATAAGTAAGAGCACTATGCTATAGCTTGAGAAGCCAAGCTCAACCTCTCTAGAAGGATCTCTTGAGTGGAAGCTCATTGTCTTATGCATATGCATGTATTGTATTAGGGGTGATTAGCAAGGGAGCTCTATGACATTGTAAGAGAGAGTGATCATTCAATTGAGAGTAGGAAATCTATCATTTCTCCTACTAGTGTAAGCCCAACATTTGTTGAATCAAGGAGGGTGGATTTGGACTAAGCTTGATACTTTGTCTCTCTTCCAACGTGAAGTAATGGACAACAATGATGTGTAAGTGTCTTGGTGTTTTTTTTTAAGTTCTTGATAGCTTGTCTCTGGGTGTTGTCATCAATTTATCCATAAATCCCACATACTGTAAAAGGGCGACAGGGTGGAGAGGACTCCCCTGGCCTTAAGACAGTGATTGGGGTGGCTTTTCTTGTGATGTGTTGTGGTGTAATTTACTCAAGCTATGTTGAACAAATACTAATCTCACTTTGATTGGTCATGACAAATTTGTAAGAAGGTATTAATGCAATAGGCACCCCCTCCCCCTTCTCTCTCTTTCTTACATATATAATTGTGTTTTCTTGATCATTGCCGATACATTTCAAAGAAGACCGAGCACTATCTCTCTCTCTCTCTCTCTCTCTCTCTCTCTCTCTCTCTCTCTCTCTCTCTCTCTCTCTCTCTCTCTCTCTCTCTCTCTCTCTCTTTACGCGTCCTAGCTCGCATCCAAAACTAGGTGGTGCCCCAAATTTGTGTAGGGTTATGTTGCGGGTTTGTGTGTGTGTTTGTTGTTTTTTCCAACCCCAACCCCAACCCCAACCCAATTGAGCAGCACGGGAGCCTAGAAGGGTACTTAGAGGCCACTCTTCTTGTTGCCCGCCTCGGACCGTCTCAAATTTGAGGCAGTCCGGGGCGGGGAACAAGAAGAGCGGCCTCTAAATACCCTTCAAGGCTCCCGTGCTGCTCAAATGGGGCTGGGGCAAGCACAATCAGAGACAACAACAACCCACAGCCAGAAACCAAACAAGAAAAGGGGCACCACCTAGTTGTAGATTCGAACTAGGACACATCTGAAATCTCCTTGTACTCAAACGCACAAAGAGAGGGGAATGCAAGATAGCCACACACACCAAACAGAAACATTCACCATGCCAGAGAGAGGTAAAGAAAACAAATCAACTTGAGCAACTCAGTCTTAGCCTTAAAGACTAGATGCACACAAAGCTTGATGAGAATAGAGAGACAACACAAAACTTGACCTTGTTGCCAATACACAAATTGTCTTAGGGTCACGAGAGCCCTCTCACCGAGCACCCTCTTACAATTGACTTTTTAGGCAAACAATTCAACAAGACCTCAAACCATCAAGCATAAAATAGCACAATAAACTTCAATGCCAATATACCTTCAACCACCTGATGAGTCAACTCATCAAGTCAATTTGGAGAGAAGAGTCGTAGTTGCAGCATACAATTGTACCCAAAACTATGAATCTTATTTATGGACAAGAGTAGGCTACAAGTGTGATGCAGAGTATGGTATCACTCCACTCCTCTAGATGGCATAACTAACTTCAAGCTTCTCCATGCACCTATGTGTAGTGATGGAATAGAGTACTCACAATGCACACACTCTACACAACTAGGCTTGAAGAGTGGTGTGTTATGTGTTGAGAATGGTGTGGTGTAGTGTGATCATGTGTTTTTTTACAAGGGAGAGAAGGGCTCTATTTATAGGTTTTAGAAGCCCCGATTAGGATTAAACCTAATCTAGAGAAGGGATAAGCTTGTAAAGCAAGGTTGAAGCTTGGAGAAGTTGACATTCACCTCTTTACAGCACCGGTAGAAGAAGCGATCAGTATGGCGAAGTAGCGCGTGTCAATGAAGCTATGTTATCTT
Source organism: Adiantum capillus-veneris (assembly GCF_014529385.1). Classification (NCBI taxonomy): domain Eukaryota; kingdom Viridiplantae; phylum Streptophyta; class Polypodiopsida; order Polypodiales; family Pteridaceae; genus Adiantum; species Adiantum capillus-veneris. Next base: position 24,433,683 of record NC_140932.1, on the reverse strand, counting down.
CAAACCTTGGAAAATTCATGATAAAGCTTTCATTTAGAGAGGTTAACCTTGGATTTTTGCTGATTTTATGAAGTTCTTTACAAAGTTGAAGAGAGTATGGTAATATGGACATATATGTAGAGAGAAAGGGGGACACCTAGGGTGTAGAAATGGAGGATGAAGGCTATGGAGGTGAGAGAGAAGTGGCAATGGTGAAGAGGGTGAATTAGGACATGGGAGTTGCAGGTTTGGGAGTGGGAAGGAGAGGGAGGAGTGTGTGTGAAAGAGGAAAATGATAAAGTGGAAGAGGGAGTGTGGCTGCATAGCATGGGAAAACTGGGGTCCACCAATAAAATCATAGCTCACAGCTCGTAGCTCAAAAAAATATGAAAAAATTTGAGGTAAAATTTCATCCCACGAGATACAACTTTTGTTTGTATCACCTTTTCAAATTCGTGGAGCATCTGATCTTTAAAAATTCAACAAAACCGAATATTGTTTTCCACTGCACAAAGCCCTTGTGAGGTCCTTCTTTGGATGATTCTTTTGAATACCTCCAAGAGTGAGCTCCCCATGGTGCATGCATGCATGCCACATACCCTTGACATTATTTGGTAGGTCTATCATTGAAGATATTGTTGAGATCATGATATACGTGAATAGTACAACTTAGAAAATCAAATATTGAGGGGTCTAAAAAAATATGTATATGTCAAATATAAATAATATAGGTGGAAAAAATATAAAGGGTTCAAAATAAATCTTTCTCATTATAAGTCTACCATAAAAAGATGAATGTTTTTGGTGGTCTAATTTATGAGAGTAATAGAGAATAGATGTAGGAAGGAAAAAATCACAATAGTGAAAAAATATACACATATATAGAACTAGTTTTTTTGGATTTTTGTTGGGATGGAGTTACACCAAAAATAAGAGAAGCTTGCATGAAATTATTTTTATATGGAATAAAGAGTATGCAAAATGGTAAGAAATATATGATAATGGTGAGTGAATGTACATAGCATAAATAACACACCATAGGTAGAAATATTTAAATAAATACCAAAATAATTATGAAAAATCCTTATATTTAGGCCCTATATACAATGAAATAGTTACACACAAAGAGGCCACAATATACCTTTTTTAAATTTTTTTTAAAATTTTGTTGGCTCAACTAGCCCAGTGACTAGCTAATTGAGGGTTTTTAAAGAAAATATGGAGAAAGTCCCCTAACTCACACACGCCTATGTACAGTGAAATGGTAGGGATAACCAAAATGTTTGAGTGATTTGATAGGGTGAGGTAGCTTACTATGGCAATTATGGAAAGCCGAAAAACGGCTATCAGTATGACTGACTGATGCTGTGCATATAAAAGAGCATTTGCAAGGGTTCTGTGAAGAAAACCTGCAATTCTGTAAACATAGACATCCTACGCGTAGGATGTCTCAAGAGGGTTCTGGAGACCAAATTTGAAAATTTTGACTGCACCAGTGGGTTCAGAGGATAGGTTTTATCCTAGTAACATATTGACTTGAGTGTTTTTCCCTATTTTTGTTGACCAAAAGCCAAAAGGCGGAGTCAGAAAATGTAAAATTTTAGAAAAGGCTTAAATTGAGTGATTTTTGCATGTTTTTGCAATTGTGAAGCATACTTGCACTTGCTGAGAGCATAAGGAAGCATCAAGGACACTCCAGTCTGAAAAAATTAGCAGTAGACATTCTACGCGTAGGATGTCTACAGGGTGATCTGGATGAAATTTTGAAATTCTGAGTTGACTAGTGTGTTCAGAAGGTAGGTTTTACCCTATTTTCACCTGGAAAGTGGAAATTTAACCATATCTTGACAGGATAAGGCCAGATAGACTGAATTTGCCAGACATCCTACCCAATTTGTGCCAAAGCATTATTTTGAGACCAAAACCATAATATGACTGCATGAACATATCTTGAATGATATATTGAGTGACTGAAAGGGGTTTCACCTCATTTGGGTGAGAAAATTGGGTTCAAAGCGGACTTTAGCACTTTTGACTGAAAAAAAGGCAAGAACAGCTAAAATTTGGGACTTTTGAAATCCAAACCAAAATCTAAGCATACCACTGGGTCACTGACATCAAGGGGAAGCTGTGGGACAAGTCTGAGCATACCACAGTGATCAGCACCTTAAGGAGAGTCTGTGGTTCAAATTTGGGGGTTTTTTGAGCAGTTCGACATCCTACATGTAGGATGTCTAAGGCATGATTTAGAGGCCAAATTCAAACTGTGGACATAGCAGGGTGTTGTATAGCCTTAGGCAAGCCTCCTAGTCAATTTTGGTCCAATTTGGAGTTGACTTGACTAGTGAATTCATCAGAACGGACATCAGGCCTTTAGGAACAGATTCTTGATCATTTGACCAACCTATAGGTGTCTGTTAAGTATGGAGCTTGATTTACCCTTGTAATTTTCTGTGGTAAAAGCGCACATTTGTAAGGCCCCCATTATGAGGAGAAGCCATCGTGCGTGAAGGAAAATCACTCACCGGAAACCAAAATTTTCACGGACAAGAATCAGGGGCAACTTTAAAGGCCTCGGAGGCGGCCGCCCGCGAGACTTTTTTTTTGCCGGAATATTCTTTTTCGCCGGAATATTATGGCCGGACGGCGGCCGGAAAGTGGTCGGAAAACAACCGGTCGGTTGGCCGGTGGCCGGTAGTTAATGGCCGATGGCCGGTGGTCGGAAGTCAATGGCTGGTGGCCGGTGGTCGGTAGTCAATGGCCGGTGGCCGGTGGCCGAATTCAATGGCCGGTGGCCGAATTCAAAAGCGGACTTGTCTTCTCAAGGGCGGCCACACATGGGAGGATTGGAGGGTCCGATTTGGACTTATTCGCACAAGGGCGGCTACACATGGCTATCTCTCATAAGAGAGGGCAGCCCTTTTGGCCTATAAAAGGAGGCCATTTGTACACACATTTCATAGTGTGAAGTTGATGCAACAAGGTGAGTGTGAGGTGGTGAGAGTGAAGCAAGGCGGGAGCTCCATTAAGGGTATAATCCCTTTGTAAACTACTTCTTGTTTTGAAGTATTAAAGCCATTGAGTGGCTGCTTTCCTGTGGACGTAGCCCACATTGGGTGAACCACGTATATCGTGTGTACTCTCTCTCTCTCTCTCTCTCTCTCTCTCTCTCTCTCTCTCTCTCTCTACTCTATAATCTCATGTATATAAATCTGTCTCTCTCCATTAAGTAATCTACTCAATTATCTATTTAGCTACGTCTTATTTCCTAACAACTGGTATCAGAGCAAGGTTTGCTCGTAGCTAAATTATCTCAAGGAAAGGATTCCTTGAATTGAGTGGGAGTTATGGCGGAGGAAGGGAAGCTCAAGATTGAGAAGTTCAACGGCAAAAACTACCAACATTGGAAGATGCAGATTGAAGACTATCTCTACCAGAAGGACCTCTATTTGCCACTAGGCGGTGTTGCAAAGAAGCCCGCAACAATGGCAGATGAAGCATGGATTGTACTTGATCGAAAGGCACTGGGAACAATTCGGTTAAGCTTGGCGTCAACGGTGGCCTTCAATGTTTCGGAGATGAAGACCACGGAGGACTTGATGAAGTCACTTGACAACTTCTACGAGAAACCATCGGCATCCAATAAGGTATTTCTTATAAAGCGCTTGTTCAATCTAAAGATGGCAGAGAATGGTTCAGTTGCAGAACACCTAAATGACTTTAACACAAACATAAGTCAACTTCGATTAGTGAAAATCAATTTCGATGATGAAGTGCGAGCTCTCCTTATACTATCATCTCTACCGGATAGTTGGGACAGCCTTGTGATGGCTGTAAGTAATTTTATCTCTGGCACAAATACTCTTAAGTTTGATGATGTTGTGGGTGTTCTCCTAAGAGAGGAAATGAGAAGGAGAAGCACAGGAGAATCATCAAGTGCTGCACTACCAGTGGAAACAAGAGGAAGGCTTAAGGAGAGGTTCAAAAACCAAAAGGGTCGTGATCGCTCAAGGCGGAGCAAGTCACGCACAAAGTGAGTTCTTGAATGTTGGAACTGCGGCAAGAAGGGCCACGTCAAGAAGGATTGCTGTTCCAAGAAGAAGAAGGAGACAGAGTCTCAAGACAACAAGCCAACATCAGAGGCCAATGTGGCAGGTAAAGTAGAGCAAGATGCTCTAATTCTCTCATTAGACAATGTGTCTAATTCCTGGATAGTAGATTCCGGGGCTTCATTCCATGCGACACCACACAAGCAACATTCCAAGACTACACCAAAGGTAATTTTGGGTATGTATACTTGGGAGATGATGAAGCTTGTGAGATTGTCGGCAAAGGTACAGTTTCTGTCAAAACTGATAACGGAAATGAATGGAAGCTTAAAGATGTTAGGCATGTTCCTTCTCTTCGCAAAAATTTGATCTCTACAGGACAATTGGACGATGAAGGTCACAACATTGCATTCGAAAACAAACGGTGGAAGATCTCAAAGGGACCTTTGGTGGTTGCCAAGGGTGAAAAAGTCAGTACACTTTACTTGTGTACTGTTAGCACGCAACCTTCAGCTTGTGCAGCAACTACAGAAGTTGACAGTGCGGTGTGGCACTGCCGACTTGGGCATATGAGTGCCAAAGGAATGCAAATCCTTCAAACAAAGAAGCTTCTACCAGGTTTGAAAGAAGTGGACTTAGAGTTCTGTGAAGATTGTGTTTATGGTAAACAAAAGAGGGTAAAATTTCAAAAATCAAGAAATGAAAGAAAAAATAAAAAACTTGAGTTGGTTCATTCTGATGTTTGGGGTCCTGTAAGTACACCATCACTTGGTGGCTCATTGTACTATGTAACACTCATAGACGATGCGATTAGAAAAACATGGGTTTATGTCATGAAGAATAAATCCGATGTATTTTTCATATTTCAAAGGTGGAAAGCCTTTGTGGAGAATGAAACAGGTACCAAGGTTAAATGCCTCAGATCCGACAATGGAGGCGAATATTGCAGCCAAGCTTTTGAAATATTTTGTGCTAGCAATGGCATTTGGAGGCAAAGGACAACCCCAAGGACACCTCAACAAAATGGGATTTTGGAAAGGATGAACATGACAATTATGGAATGAGCACGAAGCATGCGGCTACATGCAGGCCTACCGCTTGAGCTTTGGGCGGAAGCTGTAAGTACGTCTGTGTACTTAATCAATCGGTCACCCTCAACGGCATTGGATGGGGGAGTTCGAGAAGAGGCATGGACAGGTAAACCGGTGAATTATGCATTTCTCAAAGTGTTTGGGTGTGAGGATTTCATGCACATAGATAGAAGCCTAAGATCAAAGTTAGATGCAAAGTCCAAAAAGTGTTTCTTCATTGGCTATGGAGAAGGAGACTTTGGGTATCGCCTATGGAATCTTGAAGATGGTAAAATCTTAAGGAGTAGGGATGTAATTTTTAACGAACAAAATATGTACAAAGATTACTTGGAAAGAAAACAAACAAAAGAAACAGGTGATGAGTACATGGAGCTTGAGGACGGTGAAGACTCAAGGACTGCAAACGGTGAAAATGTGCAACAACGTCAACCAAATGAGGAGCCTCAACCTATTCCCCGAAGATCTACAAGAGCAAGTAGACCTCCAGAAAGGTTTGTTCCTTCCTTCAACCATCTCTTGATCTCAGATTCTGGAGAGCCGGAATCATATGAAGAAGCTATGCAACATGAATCCAAAGAAGAATGGACGAAGAGCATGCAAGTGGAGATGGACTCACTACATCACAACCAAACATGGGAGTTGGTTGAGTTGCCTAAAGGTAAGCGGGCACTTCAAAACAAATGGGTGTACAAGCTAAAGGAAGAAGAAGGTGGGAAGAAAAGGTACAAGTCTAAGCTTGTGGTAAAAGGTTTTTCTCAAAAGAAAGGTATTGACTTCAATGAAATATTTTCTCCTGTTGTAAAAATGAACTCAATTAGGCTTGTCTTAAGCCTTGTGGCTGCTCATGATCTAAATATCGAGCAAATGGATGTAAATACGGCATTCCCTCACGGTGACTTAGAGGAGGAAATCTACATGCTTCAACCAAAGGGGTATGAAGTAAAAGGTAAGGAGAAAATGGTTTGCAGATTAAAGAAGAGCTTGTATGGTTTAAAGCAAGCATCAAGACAATGGTACTTGAAGTTTCATCAATGGATGTTGGATCATGGATTCACAAGATGCAACTCGGATCACTGCGTCTACACGAAGAATTTGGGAGATGGGAAATTCATCATCCTAATGTTGTATGTTGATGACATGTTGATTGCAAGTGCTAACATCCAGGACATCAAAGACCTAAAAGAGGAGCTGTCCAAATCTTTTTCAATGAAAGATTTAGGTGCTGCAAAGAGGATACTTGGTATGAAAATATCAAGGGACAGGACGAAGAAGACAATAAAGCTATCTCAAGAAGATTACATCAAGAAGGTACTAGAAAGGTTTGCAATGCAAAATGCAAAACCAATTTCTACACCTTTGGCTGGTCATTTTAAACTAACGAAGGATATGTGTCCAAAGACACAAGAGGAGATAGCCTATATGTCTAAAGTTCCATATGCTGCAGCGGTAGGTTCTCTAATGTATGCTATGGTCTGGACAAGGCCAGACATTGCACATGCAGTGGGAGTTGTGAGTAGGTTCATGGACAACCCAGGTAAAGAGCATTGGCAAGCTGTGAAGTGGATACTTAGGTATCTAAAAGGGACAACAACAAATGCTTTGTATTTTGGAGGAACTGATATTTTTCTAGAAGGGTATGCTGATGCAGATATGGCAGGTGACAAAGATACTCGAAGGAGCACTACTGGCTATGTGTTCACGGTTGGAGGCACAACAGTATGCTGGGCTTCAAACCTGCAGAAAGTGGCTTCACTTTCTACCACGGAAGCAGAGTATGTAGCAATGACGGAGGCAAGCAAAGAAATTCTGTGGCTTCACAAATTCTTAGAAGAGCTTGGATTCAAACAAGACAATTGTGTCTTGTACAGTGATAGCCAAAGCGCTATCCATCATGCAAAGAACTCAGCCTTTCATTCAAGGACAAAGCACATTGAGGTGAGATATCACTTCATACGCACTCTTTTGGAAGAGGGACAACTAAAGCTAGGAAAGGTGCATACAAGTGAAAATCCTGCAGACATGTTTACAAAGGTGGTCAACAAGGAGAAGTTGAGATTTTGCTCATCTTCAATTGGCATTCAAGGATAAGAAGCCAGAATGGAAAGCAGTCACAGGTTTGGTTTGGAGATCAATCTCCAAGTGGGAGATTGTTAAGTATGGAGCCTGATTTACCCTTGTAATTTTCTGTGGTAAAAGCGCACATTTGTAAGGCCCCCATTATGAGGAGAAGCCATCGTGCGTGAAGAAAAATCACTCACCGAAAACCAAAATTTTCACGGACAAGAATCAGGGGCAACTTTAGAGGCCTTGGGGGCGGAGGCCCCCGACTCCGCTCGCGAGACTTTTTTTTCGCCGGAATATTATGGCCGGACGGCGGCCGGAAAGTGGTTGGAAAACAACCGGTCGGTTGGCCGGTGGCCGGTAGTTAATGGCCGATGGCCGGTGGTCGGAAGTCAATGGCCGGTGGCCTAATTGAAAAGCGGACTTGTCTTCTCAAGGGCGGACACACATGGGCGGATTGGAGGGTCCGATTTGGACTTATTCTCACAAGGGCGGCTACACATGGCTGTCTCTCATAAGAGAGGGCAGCCCTTTTGGCCTATAAAAGGAGGCCATTTCTACACACATTTCATAGTGTGAAGTTGATGCAACAAGGTGAGTGTGAGGTTGTGAGAGTGAAGCAAGGCGGGAGCTCCATTAAGGGTATAATCCCTTTGTAAACTACTTCTTGTTTTGAAGTACTAAAGCCATTGAGTGGCTGCTATCCCGTGGACGTAGCCCACATTGGGTGAACCATGTATATCGTGTGTACTCTCTCTCTCTCTCTCTCTCTCTCTCTCTCTCTCTCTCTCTCTCTCTCTCTCTCTCTACTCTATAACCTCGTGTATATAAATCTGTCTCTCTCCATTAAGTAATCTACTCAATTATCTATTTAGCTACGTCTTATTTCCTAACAGTGTCAGAATCAAAAAGTAAAAATAGCTGTGAGCTTAGCACATCAAGGGGAAGCTACAGTGCAAGTTTGAGCTGAAACAGAGCAAAAAGACATCCTACGCGTAGGATGTCTCCAGGGTCATTAAGTGGTCAAAACTCTACTTTGGCCATATAGGGAGGTTCCCAGTGTCTCAAGGATTCCAGAATTTTTTTCAAAAGTGAATTTGGACCTTGTTTGGCCTATTTACCAAGCAAAGACAAGAATTGTCAGACATCCTACTCTTGGAGTACACTAGAAGCTCTTGCAACCTAAATCTTGACCTATTGGCATCCAAAATCAATTCTAAGCATACCATTGGGTTGCTGAGCACTAGGAGAATCTTGGGATCAAGTTTGGACAAAATCTGAGCAGTTAGACATCCTACGCGTAGTATGTCTCCAGCTTGATTTAGGACTCCAAACCAACCTATGAGCACACCACTGTGATCAGCACATCAAGGAGAAGCTAGGGTGAAAATTTCAAGTCATTCAGAGCAAAAAGACATCCTACGCGTAGGATGTCTCAAGGCCATTTTTAGGTCCAAATGAAATTCTGAGCATACCATTGTGTTGTTGGACTTAAGGGGAGTCTTTGGACCAAATTTTGTTAAATTCTGAGTATATAGACATCCTACGCGTAGGATGTCTCTAGGCCAGTTTTAGGGTCCAACTGTAACTTTGACCATACAGGAGTGTTCACAGTGTCACAGAGATCCCAAATCTTTTTTCAAAATTGAATTTGGACTCATTTTGACCAATCTAAACTGCATTTCACTATTTTGGCCATAACTTTCACAAACGGTATCGGATCGAAAAAGTTTTTATATCAAAACGTAGCCTGAGAGCGGCTCTACAGATCTTGGAGCAAAACTTGAACTAAATGCATGCCCACAGCAACCATTTAGTTCAACTTTGAAAAAAACATCGTTTGAGGCCTCAAAATACATCCACAAGTTAGGGGTGTCTAAAAGCGACAATTTGCGAGAATTGTGATGAAACGGTTGTGGTTTTGGACATATTTTGACTTTTCCCTAGCCAAAGCACTTGAAGACAGTGGACTAAGTCTACTTGAACCAAGCAAAAGCTCTTAAGCCCAAAAATCATGTCTACCCTAGATTCAAACGCAGCTTACACAAGCTTGGAGATCCCAACGATAGAGGAATATCCTTCCACAATGGATCTTCCAAACTTGCAATTGATAAAGATCCGTCTTGTTGAGAGAGTTTGGATGATTGGTCATGAGAGTGAAGGACTATATAGATACATTGAAGACAATGAGGACAATCTCTATAGGTGCTTGGATCCATACCTAGGAGAGATAACGGATTACAAGCTCTTATATGTCTACACATACGGAGTCGACTGTCAATGGAGATCTATAGTTGTAGACAAGTATGGACGAGAATACAGAGTTGTAGAAAGCACAAATCCACAGACTGTACTAGAAAGAGGTGGATATTTTGTCAATGAAGGACCACAAATGACTCCACCAAACACGAGAATTCCTATAGAAATTCCAAGAAGAGAGCCCCCAGGATTCCCTTCAAGAGCGATAACGAGACAAGGATTGGGAGAGTCTCTGGTTAGACTTGTAGACAATCGGCGAGTTAGAACATCCCAAGTCCAGAAATGGGTAAACAGAAAATACTCCGGAGATAAAGATCCGAGAGATCAAGTAACGACTTTTAAAAGAGTGATTAGAGAAGAGGAAGTTTCAGATTTTGCGACACAGTTTGCGGGATTTGGATTGACTCTAGGAGATGATGCAGCTACATGGTTCGACTCGGTGGAAAAATGGGATTTTGAGACCCTAGATTAGCTGTTTGAGGAGTTTATTGAAGAATTCTCGCCAAAAGGCATTGCTCACAACACGGTCTCGCAAATCCATAGATTCAAACAGAAAGAGAATAAATCAGTACGCAAAGCATCATTACGGCTCAAGAGATATGTTAAGCTCTATCCAAGAGTGGAATTACCTACACAAGCATGACTCATTGTGATCTTTATCCAGGGAATGAGACATGCGGGCCTTCAGAAGGATCTGCATATGATAAGGAGGATGACGCTAAACGAGTTGATCAAAGAAGCTCTTTATCTAGTGGATAACTGTGAGGCATACAAAGAAAAGGACTTAAAGAGTCAAGGAGATGACACATCCTCTCAGCATAGCCAACGGCACCTATTGATCAAGAAAACGGAGTGAGTCCATTGCCAAGCCAACGGCACCTATTGATCAAGAAAAGCTTATCGACGACTTGGTCAAGAGGTTGATTCCTCTTGTAAGGTCTGATTCGGGAGAGCCGAAGTGGTGTGAAATTGAGAGAAAATGGACAAACCATACGGAGGAAGAGTGCTATTATAGCATGGAAAATGCTAGGGAGAGGTATGTACAACCTGTTCCAGAAGCACCTACTCCACCTCGATACATTACGGGGAATGCGCCAGGACCACTAGGAGTTTTAAGGCCACAACTTGTCTTAGGTTAACAACCTCCGCTACCAGGTGCTTGAATGCCGGTAGACATGAGATACATGCCAATGATGGAAGCATCAAATAAACCAATGCCAGTACCAGCTACAATGTGGTATAGCAACTAAAGTGAGTACTACCCTTTGGAGCAACAAAATGTGAGAGAAACACATGGAGTGGTGAGGCCGGTACAACCTCCATCTCCTGGGTTTCAGTCAAAAGAAAGAAGGTATGAAATGGACGAAAGGACATTGCGATTCATTGCAAATAGCGGCTTATCCAGGTTAAAGCTTGCTTATAGCCAAGAGGAAATGCTAAAACAATCTCCTCAACCAAAGACAGATTGTCACAAAAGTTGTGACAACCACTTGGTCAAATAATGTCCTCATACGGAGACAACTGAAGTAAATGCCTATTGTCTTGTGGCATCACTCACTTGATCCCCGATTGCCCGAAAAAACCAAACCAAATCAGGAAAATCACGACAAATGTATTAGGGATTGTTCAGCTCCCTAGTAGCTCAGAAAATGAAAATGTCGTACCAGTTCAAGTGGTTACAAGAGCACAAGCTCAAAATAAAGCTGATGAGAATCCAGAGACAAAGAACATGAAAAGTGACACGAGTCCAAAGATAGATGATGGACCAAAGACAGACGCACCTAGTCAGAAAACCAAGAGAAAACGAAATAGTTGGAAAGCTAGAAAGACTAGGATGAAAGCACGCTGGGAACGAGAGAAAAAATCCCTAGCTGAGAAGCTTACCGAAGCTGAGGAGAAGATAAAACAACATGAGGAAAAGGAGGCACCTTCTCTTACACAGATGGTTAAACCTCTAGAAGAACCATCCACGGATGAGAAACCGAGAAGTGCTAGTTCAGGAGGATCTGTGTTGGCAGAGAAGGTTAATGAGACATTAGATGCCCTCTTGAAAGCCTATGATGTGAGGCTCAAAAACAACGAAACCCAAGAACACAGGTGGATGACATATCCCTATGCAGAACTAGAAAAGCAATGGTTTGAAATGTGCCAGAAAATGATTCAAATAGCCCAAGATTTACTAGAACCACTAGTTGCAAAACCTGAGGATGTGATCCGTGTCATGCCTACACAAGTAATCCCACCAAACCAAGAACTAAAAGAGCCAGATTCTAGTCATGAGCACAAACCAAACCTCAAAGACCCAACATTAGAACCAAGGATAGTACTGAATACCACGGATAACTCTTCCGAGGGATTTCACCAAGCTATACGTGAGGATTGTAAAGAAATAGATGGTCTTGACAAATTGTGGAAACAAGTCAGAGAGGCCAATGAAGCCGATGACCTAAGAAGACGAGTAGACAAGACTGGTGATGAACGAGGAGTGTTTCTACCACCATTAGAGGAATTTGAGACTGTATCTCAAATGAATCTAGACGTGTGATCGTATTGGGGCGACAAAGGATCTGTACAATCTATGGATAGTCAACCCCATTCGCTAAGAACACTACCGTCCTACATGGGAGAGTACGAGACCAAGTCAGATGTGGTTGCGGTCCCATCACAGAGACTGTCTCCCAACAAGGCCATCGATTCAAAGGGGCTAGTAGATATTCTGTCTACCCCAGTCACCTGTACAATAATGTTAGCCGAGTTGCTCAGAATAAGACCAAACATGTGGGTAAATGTCTGGAGAAATTTGGTGTAAAAACCCCAATGACTCAAATCGAGGAAGGCATCAAAGAGCTTGAAATGCCTCAACTAAATACTAGGTCAGTGCCATTAAACAAGGTAGGCGAGTATTACAAGGGAGAAGATGGAAACACCACACTTCCTTTGGAATTAAATGGTGTAAAAACCATGGCAATCCTTGACAGTGGAGCTGGTGTGGCCATTGCAACCAAAGAGGTTTGGAAAAAATGGGGAAAACATGCCTTGATATCCACACGAATGACCCTACAGCTTGCAGACGGACACAAGGAAAAGCCCCTAGGACTGCTAGAAAAAGTACTTCTTACTTCTTGTGGCATTGAAGATGAACACACTTTTGCTGTTGTTGACTTTGGCAAGAAGAACAACTATGACATCATTCTGGGAAGACCATTTATGCTACAATTGAAAATGGTCCAAGATTGGGGTTCTGACGATATATACCTCAGACATATGGAAACCATAACAAAGATAAACGTGAGGGACCATAGCTATAGGGATGTGACGAGAACACCGGTTGAGGAGTTTGATTCCGCCACAGTATTAGGATGAGAACCTCCAGCTTGGTTAGGTAAGCCTAAAGAACTGTGGATGTGTGGAGTTTCACAATGTGGTAGCTTGAAACGTGAGGAATGTATCCTAGAGCGTGTTATAGAGGATATGGACTATATCCCAGAACCATTTCCTGAAGAAGAGTTAGAGCCTTTTGGATGGGAACACATCTTGGCTACTCTGGACGTGTGCGCCGTGGAGGATGCTCCCACATCAAACTTTTGTGATGAAAATGGGTATGATGTCATTCCTTATTTTGCAGTGAGTGTAATCTAGGAAAACGAAGAGAACCAAACATCAACAAGATCTCGACATAAGGAGAAAACAAAGAAATGTGGAGACTCAAAAGATGAAGAAGACGACGAGTTCTATGACTCTATAGAACACTTCTAGCTTCAAGAAGATCAACGACCCAAGAATCAATGTCATCGCTACACGAATAACGTGTAAGGTCTCTGACCCCGATCAAAAAGAGCACCCTTGTACCATGAACTGAATATAATGAAATAAGTTACTATTTTTAGCAGTTTTCCAGATTCTGTCAGTGCCATGATGTTTAGAATGTTTTAAAGCTCCGAAATGTGAATTAAAATAATTTTTTGTAAAAAAATTCCAAAAATAGTAAGTTTTTGCTCACCCGACCCGTCCAGTTCTGATCGTCTCGAAAAACTACACCGTATCCCGAATTTCAAAAAAATGCATTTTCGAACCCCGGGGGCTGCTAAATATGGTAGGTACTCGGGCCAGTACGCCTTAGTTAGAGCTTGCTATAGCAATTTTTGGCATCAAAATCCGACTCGTATGACCCGTTTTAGCCTAGAACCAATTTTCCTAAAAATTGTCCGGGGAGGTACCGGGGGCCCGGGATTGTGTGGGAACAGGTTTGTTAAGGCGGTTACGCCACTAGCGGAAGCTAAATAGCGAGAACTCAACCAACAACAGAATTTGTCAGACGAGGACGGAGCTTGACCCGCAGGCGCATGGAAACAACTAGGTGGGTGTCAAATCACCTACTCGACCTTCTAATGACAATCACTACTAAGGAAATCAAATCTAAGTTCTAAAACACGCAAGTGACTGAAATCCGTACTACGAACGAATGCTATACGAAAGAGGATCTAGAATCATTGAATCGATCTCAAACTCAAGGGGAAGTCTATACACTAGGTAAGAACAACACCCTAAAGACTTGAACTGCAAAATCAACCTATAACCACTCCGTGCGACAAACGCGTATGAAGACAGGCCGAAAAATACAGGTGACCGAAACTTGACCCCGATGGTACTAATGCGTAGCTCTACTCGTTGTGGTTCTATAGATATGCTGCACGCTCTATTCCGACACACGAGCTGGAAGAAAACTCACACCGAAGCTCGTAGGAACTTACCACACATAGAAGCCGATAGCGCGCACTCTTGGTATCTGTGCGTAGCTCTCACCGTTGCTAACACAATGGCGGTGTCGCTTCTCCAATGGCGGCCCCGTAGCTTGCGTAGCAAGAAGATAAGACTCTCTCTCTCTCTCTCTCTCTCTCTCAGACACAGTCACGGCGCTCAAAAACTCACTTTGATTAATAATTGAATCTCCCTTAGGTTACAAAACTTTGGCTTATATACCTCAGCCTTGGAGGTGAGAACATCTCTAATTATTTACATCAACAGGTGAAATTACTTCGGGATTACAAGCTGGAAACTCAATTGAGTCCTGTTACTTAATGAATGGCTCAAATCAAAATTAATGTCGGAAAGACATTTATTACAATCAATGGTTGCAAAATGATGGGTGTGAGCAAAAATGTGGGTGTGATCCTCTGCTGGCTCAACACTCCCCCCCTCCGCGTTCATGTCGTCCCTGACATGACTTTTAGGCTTGGTCAATAGAGTCCTGTCGTCTTGAGCATCTGCAAATGTGATTCGTAGCATAGGTTGTCGATGGTCAAGGTTGTGCCGAATATTTTGCTTTCGTGAGTGAAAAAGCCGGTGTAGAAGGCTTCTTCGAATGTTTGCATGTGGAAGCTAGGCAAAAACATAATTCTTTGGTATAAGAGATGTAACACCTTTGGTGATGGCTGCAATGAAAGATCATACATCATATCCGTCACTGTGTCGGCCGTCGATAGTAGACTCGAGGTCGTGGCTTTATCTGGCGCGAACACTTCAATGCATGCTAAGAGAGTCCTGCAGATTTTCTTTAGCATCTGACACGAAAGGTCAGGAGAGCCAGTAAAGAGTTTGATGGTGCCCGTTAGGGTTTTCACCATGTAGGCTTTACCTATTCTCTCTCCTGCCTTTGGTCCTGGCATCCTTGGGTAATTAAGCCAATTTGGCTTCTTTTCTGCAATCCTGCCATGCTCTTTCCAGCTTCTGACTCTTGGCGCCGGGCAGAAGGTTGCATCCTCCCGAATCTCCTTTGGAGCCTCTACCAAGTAGATGAGGTAGGCTGGGTATTTGTTCAGCCAACCTTTCCTCCATCTAGGTTGAGAATCTACAATCTTCTTTGATTGTTCATCCTTTGTGATGTCGCCTTCGTAAAGAGCGACATACTGCTCCTCCTCTATTCTCTTTTTCGTCTTTATCACTTCAAATTTCATCAGAGGGAAAGGCAGGCTGGGTTGCATCCACTCTTCATGGAGCACTTTTGTGTCTAAACCTTGAAGTCTAATGGAGATGAGGAGTCTCCTTTCCCATTCCATTTCCGCCTTGGCACTTTCCTCTGTTGACTTTTCTATTTGGTCCTGGAGCCTTTGTTCTTCTTCTTCAGAGATTCCTGAAGTCGAGGCCACTTCTTGAACTGGGGCTGGATCTTCAATTGTGGTTGCCTCTCCAGTTTCTGGTAGCTTTATGGCTGCTCCCCCTATTTCTTCTTGTGGTGGCTCTGTTTCTCTTCTTTGTTGCTCTCGGAGGTCTTGGAGCTGTTTGCGGAGGGCCTCATTTTCTGTCCTTAGTGTTTGGTTTTCTGATGTGAGTCTCTCCTCTGCAGCCAATGATCCCTCCGCCATGTGCAATCTTTGCACTTGCTCTAACCTTAGCTCTCTTTGCAAACTTCTGACCTGATCTTCCAGAGCTGGTACGAGGGCTCCCTCTTGTTCTGTTCCTGCTCTGCTAGCTCTAGGGGTGGTCCTGAGTCTCGTGATTGTCCTTTCTTGAAGTTCGACTCTTTCCCTTAGCTCAATGAGCTCATCCTTGGCTGCCTCCAGCTCATCTTCTATTCTCTCCTTTGCTTCCTGTGAACTTGTTACCTCTCTTGAAGCTTCGGCTAGTTGGAGTATCAAGCCGTCTCTCTCGTTTTCTGCGTCGTAGAGTGATGCTTTATGACTTTCAGATTCAGTCATAGCATTCTCTAACTTCTTCTGCAACTCTGCTTCCTTTTGTTTTGCTGTCTCAATTGCTACTTCCTTTGCTCTGGATCTTTCTTTAATCTTGTTGAGTAGTTCATGCACCATGTGCATGTCTTTTTCATCTTCATCTGTCAACTTGACAGCTCTTTCTGCCACCACCTCCAATGGCTTCGGCTCTTCTAGTATGTTCTGTTCGTCCATTTTCTCTTCACTCCCCATTGTACCTTTTGTCTTTTCCTTCGTCCCTTTCCGATCATCTTGTTTTCGTAGGGATATCCCATAAACTAACTCCAGGGCCTCTTCTTCACTGTATCCGATCGCTACCAGATCCTCATAATCATCTTTCTTTTGCTGAACTGGATCTATCTCCTTTCCCTTGGTCCCGGCCTCCGGCTTTTCCATAACTTCTATTTCTATTTCTATTGTGGTCTCCTCCACAATAATTTCCGTATTCTTCGGGCTTGGTACATCTGTAAAGGAGGGCTGATTGTCCTCAGTCATCTTGGCTTTCCCTTTGTTTGCTTGCCCGTCTTTCTCTCGAAGTTCAGTAGACTCATCTACTTCCTTCTTCTCCTTGTCGTCCTTTCTCAGCTCAGCTTTTAAAAGCTGTACTTCCTCTTCAGTATAAGGCTCGACAGGTTGCTGCTCCAGTATGGCCTCCGACTCCTCATAAGCTCTAATATATTGATCATATTGATCAACATGTGGCCTGGCTGAGCTGGTTCCGACTTTAGTGGGGTCTGGCACCCACATTTCTTCAAAGTCCCCCTTTAGAGCTCTTTCCGCTCTAAACTGCTCCACCAGCCTTTCCATTCTTGCGGCTTTTTGACTTTTGGTTTGCTTGGGATCAGCCTTCTTCTTCGCTTTCTTCTTGAGCGGCTCGTCCACAGCCTCTTCAGGTTCTGAAACTATTTCTAGTTTTCGGCGTGCTCTTGTGGACGCCCTCTTGGATACTTCTTGTTGTTCTTTCTCTTCATCGGCTTCTCTAAGCCACTCATTCTGGGAGGGAACCCGTGGCCCTTGATCCCTAGCTCCAATAGCTTCATAAGCTATTCTTGTTAGGATTTCTCCTCCTCCTATGTAACTTGGCTTCTGGTTGTGCATGGCGATTACTTGCTCGTGGATGTATTGAGCATAATTCACCTCTTTTGGCATGTTGCTCTTCAGTGCCCATGTGATGGTTGTCGCAATGGCATGGGGTGGTGTAGTATACTTCTGCGGTCTTTTACTGCACACATGGAAAAATTGGTTGTATAATCGGCAAAGGGTTGCCGCTCGTTGATCTGCCATATCTCCGTAGGTTGTATTTTGTTTCTTTGATCCATAGACCTCTATGGCCTCCCTTCTTTCTCTGACAGAACTCCCTTTGTTGTGCAGCTTCAATGCATCTGCAATGAGCTGTGGAGTGATCTGTACTTCAACTGTTTCTCCATCCATGGCTGTCAACGTGGCTTTCCCATCCTTCTGAATGGATGTTGCCAACTCATACACTCTTCTTGTGTCTACACCTGATGGTCTCGAGGTGAAGAACCTGTGTAAGTCAGCCTTTTCCACGTATCTGCTGATGTTCTCTGATCTGCTATAATCCACTAATTCTCGTGGGATCATAGGTACATTGACCGATTTCCCTTGAGGATCTCTGAAAGTCCCCTGGTAGATCTTTATTCCCTCTTTTTCTAGTACTGCTTCCTCCACCCAAGTCTTGGTTGGCTTGAGGGTTTCTGTTGGAATATCAAAAGGTTCTGCTTCTGCAAGAGCATCCTTGATGGTTGGTCTTTTTCTCTTAGTTGCCGATGACTTAGCGGAATCCATGGATCCTGTAACTCCAATTTCAGAAGTTAGCGTCTTTTTAGTACTGAAAGCCGAAATGAAGCTTTTAACTATTCAAATGACTTGAAAATTGAAACATGAGCTATTCAGGGCCTAAGGATGCAATGTAGGTGAAAAAATATGCAAACTGGGCTCAAAAACATGCTTGAGACATCATACGCGTATGATGTCTTTTGTGTCAGAATGACTTCATATTGGTTGTGCTTGTAGCTGATAGTGTATACATGAGTATCATATGCTTGGATTTGAGTTTGGATACCATTTGGTCAAGTTTAGGCCAGTTCAGTCCAGTTCAGGCTCTTGGCAAAATTTTGAAAGGGAAATGGATTTTATGATCCAAATTGGGTAAAACTTGGTGGATTACCTTCAAATGGCATGTAGATCACTTCTGTTTGGTGGTTGAAGCCCTGAGGTGCCAAAATCACATAGTGAGACATCATACGCGTATGATGTTTTTTAGTGCATTTTTGGACCAATTTTCTCTATAAGCTTGGTTTTGGCTTTAGATAGGCTTATTCAGTGGATTTATCAAGTTTGGATAGAATTTGGACTAAAAATGGTTCTGGAGACATCATACGCGTATGATGTCTTTTTCATCAATTTTTCATGGGATTGGTTCTGTGGACTCTCCATGTGCTAGTGAAGGACTGTTTATACTCAAATCTTGGTTTGGACTTGAATATGTTGGATTTGGGACAAAAATAGGCTTTGTATGAAGGATTTTCTCTTAATTGGGCTAATGGGGTGATCCACTTGACCAAATGGTTCCAAACTTCATATGTAGCATGTATTAGATATATATAATGGATGTATGATGACAAATGAGCATTTTTGGCTCTGTAAGTGCAAATAGACATCATACGCGTATGATGTCTTTTGTGTCAAAATGGTGCTTTTTGGTTCCAGATAGCTTGTAGATGTGTTAATCAACAATCCTACAAAGTTTCAATGAGTTTCGAGTTATTTTGACAAAATTAGGACCAAAAATCAATTTTATGGCCTACTTTGCGGCTTTTTGGTTTTCCTTGGGTTTTCTAACTCCAATTCTCATGATACTTGGTTCATAGGATGTGATTAACATGTGGAATGAGGCTATGCACTCAAATGTTGAAATGGATGTGAAAATCATGCTGTGAGACATCATACGCGTATGATGTCTTTTCTTGAAATGTTGGTCTTTTTGTGCAAAGAATGCTTTGTGCTAGTGCCCTAAGCCCTGCTAACTAGTTTTCAACTTAAAAAGTCATCAATTTAGCTAAAAAGCCCCCTTATAGGCATTTCAGTCTCCGAAGTCGTCTTTTTGCCTTGGAGTTGAATTTCTTCAACTTTTCTTCTTGAGAGTTGCATTTCCAGCTCATTGGATATGTTGTGAAGCCATCCAGTTGGTTGGACTTGACTTTGGCTCCCCGTTCTCCATCTTTCTCCATTTGGTTGCCCGAAAGCGTCTTTTTCACCATCGGTAAGTGAATCACCTTTCTATTGGGTTTTGCTTGCAAACATAAGTCATCCATGTATAGTTGAAACTGCTCGTGAAGTTTCATCTCATTCGGTCGTCAATTTCAGCCGTTATGCCAAAATGACGCTTTGTGTGTCCGCAGCCGAATCGGTTGTTCCGACCTACTTTTGGTGATCCAAACCC
The DNA here is from genome assembly GCF_014529385.1 of Adiantum capillus-veneris. NCBI lineage: Eukaryota > Viridiplantae > Streptophyta > Polypodiopsida > Polypodiales > Pteridaceae > Adiantum > Adiantum capillus-veneris. The sequence continues at coordinate 24,414,074 of NC_140932.1, read as the reverse complement.
GGAGATACTCCATGGTTGCATTGCCCTCGATGTTGTTAAGCTTCCTGAGAAGTTTTGTGTCGTTCCGACAACTTTTTTCTGTTTGCCTCTTACAGGCTCTGTTGACCTAGGGTTTTTCCACTCGTTCTTTCTCGAGCTTTGAGTGCTAGAAACTCATCTCCTATACTAGGGTAACCCACCTCTAAGTTCTTGTAAGGTTTGGTTAGGCGGTTGTGCCCCTACCTAGCGTTCTTCCCCATTCCCCGTCTGCTCTTGTTTCTTGGTTTTGGTGAGTTTTCGCGACAAAAGTTAACAATAAGCATCAAAAGCTTATGGCAACGAGTCTACCTCTCATGTCTGGTGTCCTCTGAGCTCTCGTAGCAGTCGTAGAAGGCGGTAGAAGGTCGGATGCTCCTGTGTGCTCTTTGCTCTCTCCAAGAAGGTAATAGTGGAAATGAGCTTGATAGTGAAGTGAAAAATACTTAACTTCGGGCTTCCCGGATCACTTGTTACCAAATTTGACATGTGCTCCTATCTCGTCGTGAAATGTACTTTAGGATTTGAAATTTCTCAATTTGGACTCCGTTTGACCTGTTTCTGAGAAATCTGTCCACTTTGCCAAAATTCTGTCATTTCGGGCTTTCCGCAACTTTTTCAGAATTGTACCCAATTTTTATCCTGGGTTGCCCTTGTCATTAGGACCATCACCGTCTATTCTTTTCTTTTTTCCGATCTCATTTCACCTGCTTTTTTATTTTTATTTTATTTTTATTAAGAAAATCATAAAAATAAAGGAAAATAGCAAATTGAAGCCAAAAAATTCCAAACATACACGATAAATAGCTGGTAACCCTGTGTATATGAATATACACTTCTTTGTGATTTCTGGACTTGGATTACCACTTTTTTCCACTTTTTAGCTCCAAAAACACTCTTATTTAGTGATATTTACACATCTAGAGACCCAAATTCATCATTTGATCTCTTCTTGTTGCAAAACAAGGTATATAAGGGCATAAATATTATCAATATCCGCAATCAAACATAAAAAATTGCAAAATCATGTAAGACACTGCCCTTGTAATATAATTTTTTGTTTTTCTTTGTTTTTTCCGCTTGTAGCTGCTTTGTAGCTCCTGTATACCTCCCCCCCTCCTAGTCTGAGTCCTCCCGGACGACTATGAAGTGTTTGTGGGTGAAGCATTGTAGTTGTTTTGGTCATAAGCTCCCAATGCAATTGTAGAGCGACGATACAACATTCTTTCCAATAAAGCTGCTCTTTGTTTGATTGAAGGATTGGTGGTCGGGTTTTGGGTTGGTTTTGGCACTTCGGTAGTAGAATCAGTAGATGGATTCTTCGTTACCTTGTTGTCTTTGTTCACAATCCAAATCTGCTTCCGCTTTGCTTGTGCTTGTCACAAACTCTTTGCGACCCAAACCTGCTTTGTTCTGTGTGTTGATTTCCTCGCCTTGAAATACCTAGGAGTTTCCGTTGATTGTATTGAAGGGAGTTCCTGTTTACAAATCTTTGGGATCCAAATTTGCTTGCTATAGCTTTGTGCCGTCATGAACTTCTTTGGAATCCAGATCTGTTTCACTGTCCTTGATTGTCGGGGATCACTCTGTTGTCTGGTATTGAAGACTCTGTTTGTGTTTTCTGGCACCACCTTTTTTGGTCTCCATACCAACGTTGACTCCGTTTTATCCCAAGGTTGAGCTGTTATATTATTGCTTGTCTTCCTTATCCAATGTTGAGAGTTCCTCGTCGACGAGCAATCCAGTTGTGTAGAAACTTTTGGTTGCCATTGCTTCTTCTTTTTCTCTGTTTGTTGTTTGCCCTTGTCCGTGGATTCTTCCTTTGGAGTTGGCTCTGCTCCTTTGGTGAACTTAATTGATTGACTTTCACCTTCGTATTTGATAAGCACTGATTTAGAACTCCAATCAATCATTGCATTGTATTGCTTCTGCCATGGTTGTCCTAGCAATAATGGATGTTGTGTAGCTTGGTCTTCAACCACGTAAAACATATGAGGATACACATACTGGTTAATCTGTATATGTAAAACTGTGCATCCGACAGTTTTGATTGAGTTCTCAGAGTAACTTTTTAACTCTTGCTTGGCAGTTTGTAATTTCGTGTCATTTGTCAATTGTCTATACAAACTGAGTGAAAGTAGGTTAGCTTGAGCTCTTGAATCCAATAGTGCTCTGGCTTTAATTTGGTTGGTCCCTACTTTGCATTCAATGATGGGTTCTTCTTTGTCATTCCCCATTTTTGTTATACTAATTGCGTTTATTCGTATTGCTCCTTTATTGCGCTGTTTCCGACGCAGTAGTCTTCTTTTCTCCATTCTTTCCTTCGCCTCAGCTTGCGCTTCCTCTACAATCTTTTTCTTTTTTTGGACACGCACCTTTTCTTGATGTATTTTGAGAAGCATGTCTTGTGTTAGCGGCAACAGATACTTTTTCACTCTGCATCCACTAATCCAATTGGGCATTTCTTCTCCGTCTAATGTAGCAAGCTTGACGGCTCCACTTGGTGATAGATCTTTAATCACCAGAGGTCCCATCCCTCGCTTTTTAAGCTTCTTAGCATGCTGTTTCAGAGTGTAAACTAGGACATAGTCCCCAACTTTAAACTCTTTAGTCCGCACATGCTTATCAAAAAATTCCTTTTGTCGCCTTTTTTGAGCGTAGATGGAAGCTACTGCTTTTAGGCGAAGCTCATCTAGCTTTTCCAGTGTATCGTTCTTTTCAGGTTCACACGTGTAGTGGTTTCCATATTTCTCAAGTATATGTGATCGTAGCCCCAATCTTGGACCATTTTCAACTGTCTCATGAATGGTCTTCCCAATATGATATCATAGTTATTCTCCTTGGCAAAATCGACAATAGCAAAAGTATGTTCGTATTCAATGCCGCAAGAAGTCACTACAACTTTCTCTCATAACCCCATAGGTTTCTCCATGTGTCCATCTGCTAATTGGAGTTTCAACCTAGTCTTCCTTATTGCTGGTTTCCCCCATTTTTTCCAGATTTCTTTTGTAGCAATGGCTACCCTTGCTCCGCTGTCTAGTATTGCCATCGTCTTCACTCCTTGGAATTCAACTGGTAAGGTTGTATTCCCCTCTTCACCTTCGCAATACTCTCCGACCTTGTTTAAGGGTACAGGCTTAGCGTTCTTTTGTGGTTTTCTCAGCTCCTCTATGCTCTCTTGCAATCTCAATGTTGGATCTTTTATCCCGAATTTCTCCAAGCATTTTCCTACAGTGGTCCACATATGTGGTCTTAGCCTCAAAAGCTCAGCTAGAGTGATAGTGCATGTCACTGGTGTTGACAAAATCTCTATCAATCCTTGCGAGTCCATGACTTTTTCTGATGAGATTTTTCGTGAGGGAAGTGCTCTAATCTCGGATTTTGCTTCATACTCTCCTAAGTATGAAGGTAAGGTTTTCAGTGAATGAGGTTTGCTCTCCATTGTTCTAACAGAGACCCCATCTCCCCAGTAAGATTGCAGATCCAAGTCCACTTGAGATCCTGCCTCAAATTCCACTATGGGAGGATCCCTGATGTCCTTTTCCCAATTTGTCTGAATAGCTTGGCAACTTAGCTCGTTTGCAAAGTTTGCCTCTCTCACTTGTTTCCAAAATTCATTGTAATCCTCATCTTTTCCGTAAATCCTCTCTATGACTGGATGAAAACTCTCTATCTCCTGATCGGTTGTGTTCAATACTATGCGGTCATCCTTTTGTGTATTTTCAGGCTTTTGTGCACTGGGAGTCTTTTCAGCTACCCGTGAAACGATAGTCTCTTGCTGAATTGGGTTTTCCTTTCCACAATTCATTGTTTCTTTTGGTGGTTCTAATAAGGCTTGTGCAGTCTCGATCATTCTCTGGCACATTTCAAGTCTCTGCTTTTCCAATTCCGCGTTTAGGTATGTCATCCATCTCTGTTCTTGTGTTTGGTTGTTCTTTAACCTAGCTTTGTAAGCTCTCATCAGTGCGTCCAATGGTTCGTGTACTTTGTCGACTAGCATTGATCCCCCTGAGCTTAAGCTCGTTGTTTCTTTGATACTCTTTTGTTTCGTTCTTTCCGGGCTCATCTCTCGTTTCCCATTTTGACTCTCAAGTTTTTCTAATCTAGCTTTAGTTTGCTTTAGTTCCTCAGCTAGAATAGCGTCTTCACGTTCTTTTCTCAACTTCATGCGTGCTTTTCTAGCTTTCCATGTGTTTTTCTGACTCCGCGGTCCTTGACTAACCACTTCAGTCGCTAACTTTCCATTCTCAGGTTCTCTAGTGGTTTTCTTAGCTTGAGCTCTAGTAACAACTTGCGTTGGTATCAGAGTTTCATTTTCAGACCCACTGCTGGTAGGAATAGTTTCTAGCATGTTCAATGTCGTCTTTTGCACTTTGTTTGGATTCTTTGAAAAATCCTCAATGAAGTGAGTAACCCCACACTCAGTGCAATAAGCGTTAATTCTAATGATTTCCGTATGTGGGCAAACATTCATCAGATGGTCACCTCCACACTTGTAACAGGGTCCTAGTGCTGGTGTTGGTCTCGCTTGATTCGTCCTTTGTGGATAGGATGGTCTCTGTCCTGCTAACCCTCCATGAGCTATGAACATCAAGGTTCTTGCGTCCATATTGTATCTCTCTTCATCAGAAGCACTTGTAACTGTTGGTGTTCCAACATTCCCCATCATGCCCCATGGTTCTGGTTGTTTTGGTTCTTCTGGTGGGTAATACACTGTCGGAGACATGTGTGCACCCGATTCTTCGTAATAGGCTTGAACAGGCACTAAGGCTTGTTCTTCCTGATTCTCTAAGGTTGGTGCATATCTAATGCCCACTGGTCTTGCTCTTGGTAAAGGTGGTTGTTGTCCCAATACCGGTTGCGGTCTTTCTATCCTCATAGGTCCTGGTACATTTCCCGTTGGGTATCGAGGTACTGGATGTATCTGAGGTGGTGCTAATTGAGCAGGAGGTGCATACTGGCGCTCCCTTACATACCCTTTGTTGTAATAACACTCCTCTGTTGGATGGTTTGTCCATTTTTGGCAATGGTTTTTGGTATGGTGCCATCCTTTTTAGAGCATCTTCTATCATTTTCTCTACATTTGGCATGGTTGTTGTTTGAACATTCTTTTTAGTGGTAGTCTCGCTCGCTACGGAGGAGGAGCTACTGGATGCAAAATCTGTATCCACTGACACCTCTCCATAAACCGTACAGTTATCCACTAAGTACAATGCCTCTCTCGTTACTTGTTCGAAACTTGTACAAGCTTTCAAGTGCAAGTCCTTCTTGAGAGTGTCGTTCCTCAGTCCCTCAATAAAGAGAACAGATAGTCTGTCATCTTGTGGTCGTTCACGTACTGGACATCTCTCAATGTATTGTTTGAAGCGAAGTGAAGCTTCCTTCACCTTTTCGTGTTCTCTCTGTTTAAAAGCATATATTTGTGAGACCGTATTGTGCTTAATCCCTAGTTTTGAGAATTCCTCAGCAAACTCTCTTAGCAAATGGTCAATGTCATGGAATCCCCCTATGTTCATTGGTTGAAACCATGTCAATGCAGTACCTTCTAGAGTAAGACCAAATCCCTCGTATTGTGTATGGAAATCTGTTATCTGCTCAGCTCTTAAGACTTGCTTAAAGAGTGACACATGTGCATACGGATCTCCTGAACCACCATACTTCTTTGGCATACACTTGGCTACTTGAGATGGTCTCATACGTCTATGATCTGCCACCAATCTCATTGCTCCTGTGTCTCGGCTAAAGCTTTCTCTAGCATCATGGACTTCATGGGTTACCCTTGTCGGTTCCTCTGCCCTGAATCTACTACTGGGAGGTAAATGTGATGGTTCCGCTTCAAACCTTGGACCTGGAGTGGTATAGGTGGGGATTGGAACTGCACTACCTCGATTCGTCTCCATTGACTCTCTAGAATGTAATGATCCCATTGGTCCGAGCTTCGAGTCCCAAGGTTGACTGAAAGAGTCAGCAACCTGAGTTCTTTGTCCTCCTGTTGTCATAGAGTTTTGCACTCCAGTTGTTGGTGCTGGTCTATGTGAGCTAGAAGTAACATAATACTGATGTAGTGGTCCCCCAAAGTATGTATATCCTTCTAATTCTTTCTTGCCCATTGTTGAGTATTGCCTGCCATACTTATCGTAAGCGGCAATTTTCACTTCCGATCCCTGTGTGTAGGTAAAGACATAGAGTCTTTTTTTGTCTGTCAACTCTCCGGTGTAGGGTTCTTCACATCTATAATAGAGATCTTGCTCCCCATTATTATATTTGTATAGCCCCACATAGATGTTATCAGTGTTGATCCTTGTAGTTTCATTCTCTCTTCTTAACCTCGCATTAGGGAAGTTCATTATTGGTGCTTTCTCCTCGAGTTCTTCATCTATTTTGGCTTTGGTGCCCATCAATCCCCACTTGTCCACAATGTTAGGGTTTAGGACTACCAAGTACATGGTACCCTCATCATCTAGATATCTATCCCCGTTATAGCTCACAGGCACTAAGTCCTTGAACTCACTAGGTCTATCTTCTATCTTTACACAATAGCGGTCCATTCCATCTTTGTAGATCTTGGCACCTTGCTCATTTTCGTACTGGTATTTTATGAACAATAGCTTCATGGTGGCGGAAGGGTTTGATGATCCTGCTGCCATATTTTCTCTGTTGTTCCTGTTCGAGTGTTCGGTGAAAATCTCGTAAGACCTCTCCGAAGAAGTATCAGAAACACTTCCTTCAAAGATCGGCTCTAATGGTTGCACCCAACTTTGGTTTACACTTCCCTCGGTTGATATGAAACTTGCTGGTTCCCCTTGTTTTGGTTGATTATTCCGGAGATTCCTTCCCGATCTCAAATTCATCAATTCCCCTAAAGGACTGTAACTTTTCCGTCTCGGCAATTTGTTTTTCCCAAGTTTTTGTGGTCAGAATTGATCCAAATTGACTGATACTTGGTCAATTGTTTAATCTTGTCAGTTGGGCAACTTCTGTTTCATCAAGTGAGAATTTTGTCGCAGTTATGCTGAAAAAGACATTATACGCGTATGATGTCTTTTTTTCACAGATTTTGACTATTTTGGTTATGCTCACTCTCAGTGGCCCCTTTATGCTCTGTTCACTCACAAAATTCAGTTTGAATTCTGTTTGAGCAAGTTATGGCTAATTTAGGCTTTTCTTGGCAATTTTCCGCTTTTGACTTGTTTTTTGGGTCAATTGTGATCCAAATGGGATGAAACTTGAAATATAACCTCTAGACAGCTATTACAATGGATCTGTGTTAGCAAAGTATCAAAATATGTCCAAAATTAGGTCAAAGACATCATACGCGTATGATGTCTTTTTCATCAATTTGGGTCCAAACTTGATATTTATGCTTCTTACAGTGCCTGTAACAATCTTGTCAGGTCAGATATCAAAAATAAGCAGTGGATGTGCCAAAAGACATTATACGCGTATGATGTCTTTTGTCCCAGATTTTGACTATTTTTGGTTTTAAGCCTTCTCCAATGTTTATAATTGAGTTTCAAGTGTTTTTGTCAGGTTTGAATGTAAAAACAAGATCTGAATCCAAAATTTCCTATTCTTTGCGTTTCTTGGACTCCGACTTGTCTTTTTGGGTTTCTTTGAGTGTTAATGTTCTTGTTTTAAGTTGATCTTAGGGTAAAACCCCCCTTCTAAACACTCTGGCAATGTCAAATTTTCAATTTTAGTCTCTGTTTAGGTCCTAAGACATCATACGCGTATGATGTCTAAAGTTGCAGATTTCCAGTTTTTCAGCACAGAACTCTTCCAATAGCTCTTTTAAGTGCTCAGCAACAATCAGTTACACAGAAAATTTTTCTGAACTTTTTTTATTGCATATTTCACTACCAAAGCGACTTTTTCAGTGATCTAACATGCAATCAAACACATCAAGCAAATAGAACACCAATTGATAGCTCTAGATCAGGATCAAATCAGGCCCTACCTAAGCTACTTCTAATCATAAAATGGATTTTTTGCAATTGAAAATATAAAGAGATTTACTACCACACAAGGAGTAGCAAATGCTTTTTATGTCAACAACCACTTAAACACCATCAAAAACAATCTAATCTAAACTAAACTAAAAATACTGTCAACACGGAAGACCCAGGAATACCCCACTTCCTAGTATCTCTTGAGACCTTCGGAGTCCACCACTCCTAGATCTTTTCTAACTAAAGTATACAAAGTAGTTTATACGACTCACCTCGTAGGATTAGTCTAAGGTCACCTACTTAGGGCTCTCGTCCCCGGCAGCGGCGCCAAATGTTAAGGCGGTTACGCCGCTAGCGGAAGCTAAATAGCGAGAACTCAACCGACAATAGAATTTGTCAGACGAGGACGGAGCTTGACCCGCAGGCGCATGGAAACAACTAGGTGGGTGTCAAATCACCTACTTGACCTTCTAATGACAATCACTACTAAGGAAATCAAATCTAAGTTCTAAAACACGCAAGTGACTGAAATCCGTACTACGAACGAATGCTATACGAAACAGGATCTAGAATCATTGAATCGATCTCAAACTCAAGGGGAAGTCTATACACTAGGTAAGAACAACACCCTAAAGACTTGAACTGCAAAATCAACCTATAACCACTCCGTGCGGCAAACGCGTATGAAGACAGGCCGAAAAATACAGGTGACCAAAACTTGACCCCCATGGTACTAATGCGTAGCTCTACTCGTTGTGGTTCTATAGATATGCTGCACGCTCTATTCCGACACACGAGTTGGAAGAAAACTCACAACGAAGCTCGTAGGAACTTACCACACATAGAAGCCGATAGCGCGCACTCTTGGTATCTGTGCGTAGCTCTCACCGTTGCTAACACAGTGGCGGTGTCGCTTCTCCAATGGCGGCCCCGTAGCTCGCGTAGCAAGAAGATAAGACTCTCTCTCTCTCTCTCTCTCTCTCTCTCTCTCTTAGACACAGTCACGGCGCTCAAAAACGCACTTTGATTAATAATTGAATCTCCCTTAGGTTACAAAACTTTGGCTTATATACCTCAGCCTTGGAGGTGAGAACATCTCTAATTATTTACATCAACAGGTGAAATTACTTCGGGATTACAAGCTGGAAACTCAATTGAGTCCCGTTACTTAATGAATGGCTCAAATCAAAATTAATGTCGGAAAGACATTTATTACAATCAATGGTTACAAAATGATGGGTGTGAGCAAAAATGTGGGTGTGATCCTTTGCTGGCTCAACAAGGTTCCAACCCACTCTAGATTAGCTTTAGCAGCTAGGGGGCGCCCTCTTGCTTTGTGGGAGTCCTAGGAGAGTTTCCAAGCAGTAACTAAGTCTTAGAGTCAGTTAAACTAGCCAACCTGACACTTGGTGAGTAGGCAACTAGACTTGCCAATGCAGTGAACTGAGTGCTCCTCCAGATGCTAATAGCAGGGCTGGTCAATTTTCAGCCTGTAGGAGCCTATTTAAAGGCCTGCACACACACACACACACATATGCTCACACACACACAGTGCACACACACACACACCTACACACACTCTGGGAAGGTGCTACCGGAACACACACCTTTTGAAGGAGAAGCAAGGAGGGAGGTGCTGTCGAATTCTCGCCTCAAGAAGCTTGATTAGATCAGAGAATCGAGAGGATTATCAGCCCTTAATCACGGTAACCACGGTCTAATTAATGCTTTCTGCAAATCCTTTTCATTACCATCTAAATTTCTCGTCTATTATGCTTATTCCTAGTCGTAATTCTCTATAATCACTCTCTAAATTCTCCTTAACCATATTCTATTATGTAATCATCATCCCATATCTAAATTATCAGCCATTCATCACTCTTAATTAATGATTAGTGCACGATTATTAGAATTTTCTCTCTCTAGGTAGCATAGAAATTAATCGGTAAGCTGGTAATTGTGTAGATTGATGAGAATCACTCTTTCTATCACGCATTAATATTGTAGCCGATTTAGATTCATCTCTGTTATGCATTAAGATATAACTAAGGTAAGATTAATCTGTCATTAAGTCTCTAAGAGGTGGTTTTTCTCACACCTATGCATGCGGTGATTTTGCACCCTCTAATTGCTAGGAAAGAGATTAATCGTGCTTAATTCATCTCTCTGGTAATTCCATTAGTGAAATCCTATTATTCTTAATCATGTAAGCCGAGTAATTATCTTTAGAGACGGTTCCCATAGGATTATGTGTCATCCATAATGATTGCTATATGGAAAAATCTAAACCTCTCATGTAGCAGGCATTGTTTGATGTTGCTAATCTATCATTTGACTTGTTATGACGCTTACGGACATTAGCTCTTTTCCCCAAGTTAATTACTTAAAGTAGTGAGTTTAAAATGGCCCCGGTTAAGAGGACTCGCTTTGGTGGAGCCCACGACCACGAGGCAGGAATGAGCAAGGTGGTAGATCATAATTTCATTCAAGTTGTTTAATTTCACATTGCACACGTTTAGTTAGGAATGAAAATATCCCCAAACATGTTGGAGAAGTCTGACGGAAACCTCGGCATTGAATTCATTGTACATTAAGTTCTAAAGTAGGAAGGAAATGATTGATGGGTATGCTGGTTGCAATTAGGAAAGAATGTCTGCTAGGGAAAATTTAGCTCGACATGTTCATTTTATTTCCAATGTTGAATCAGTCCTGACCCCCTACTGATCACAGGGGGCAGAGTTCCTCGTTAACGGCTCTTGAATTCACGACTTGCTTTCTATGCAGTGGGAACCCATGTCTTGCTTTCTATGCGGTGGGAGTGTCCATGACGTGCTTTCTATGCGGTGGACATACCTAGTTGTATGGGCAGCTAGGCGACAACGGGAGGAGTGAACTCTCGCTGGAGGGGGGATGTTGTACCTCGAAAACATTGGAACTTTTATGAATAAGTTTGAGTAGAATTTTTACTAGAATTCTGTCTTGGTGTTGTTTGCAATACTGGTTGAAGGGCTGTATTAACGAACAATGTGATTCGGAATCTTTATGTTGAACAACCTTTGTGGTAGTAATTAGGTCACACAAGGAAGTGTGAGTGTGGGGGTGGAAAGTGGGGGCTTGGCTCAGGTTGCCAATGCCTACGAGATGGGTGGTCCCGATTGGTCGGGAACTCTCTGTCCCCATAGTGCTTATTCGATATTAGTAATGCTCATTGCCCCTAGAGCGGGGAATTCTTGAGAGTACGTGCCTCTGAAACATGGGGAAAAAGGCACTCGAGGTTTCTCTCCTCTTGGAAGGTGGGTCTTAGGATCGCTAGATAGTTCAAGTATGCTTCCCCTGCGAGGTGGAGCTAGATCTCCCTGCTAGTAGGCTCGCATGCGATTCACTTTGTGATGAGAGATCGTCCGTTGGTCGAACCCTGAACCATTTTGTTTGCTTCCGCAATAGATCTAGTGGCCACCGGGTTCACCATCAGATCCGCCATTGAAAACGGGGGGGTGGGGACCTCACATAACGTGCATCAAAAGTGGACTCCAAAGTCCTCGGTGAAAACACAACCACCACAAGCATCCTCATACATGGCTCCTAATAAGGATGCAAAGACTCAGCTAGGAGGAATACGACCAGAGCAACGAGCTAACAATGCTCTAATCAATGGGCTAGAAAAGTCCTCCAAGAAACTACAACCCACGAGCAAACAGACAGTAACTTTCCACTACCAGCCAAAAAATCAAGGGAAAGTACAAGAAGTCAACCTTGCTAAGGATAGTAGCGATAGTGATGAATCTTACGACATCCCCTATCATCAACTCAGGCCATCACTATCACCAACCCCTTCAGAAACAACCATGACAGGTCAAAAGAACAGGACAACAAGTCAAAGCCAAAAAGCTCGACCAATCTGGATACCAAAAAGCCTGATCGGCCAAAAACAAATATGGATCAAGAAGACAAAGATCTCTAATGACAAATCACAAGATCCAACACCAAAACAAAAACAAGGAAAGCGTGCATGAACGGGTAAGAACATCACAAAGTCGCAAGCTTTCACAACTCAGGTTTGGGCTCCAAAGAATTTGATTCAAGCACAAAAAAGTCAGGAATTCATTTGGATTCCAAAACAACCACAGCATCAACTTTCAAAGCCTAAATCCCGTCCCCAACCAAGCGTACAAGGGCTGAAGCAAAGACCACTGTTGACTCACACAACAAAAAGGTGGATCCCAAAAAATTCTCTTCAAACACAAACGAAACACGGGCAAGTATGGGTTCCCAAACGAGAGCCAGCAACAAAACAGCCAATAATCGCAAAGAAATGGGTCCCAAAGAAGAACAACAAAACTGTTGTCAGTGCATCGCCGCTTGAATTCTTACAATTCTTCCTACGATTACAGTACAATTAGAAGAGAGCAAGTTGCTTCAATCAAGCAATGATACAAGAGCTTCAAATACCATTACATTGCTTAGAATAGGAAGCCTTGCCAACAAATGCCAATAAGAAAATTGCTTATACCCACATCTTGCACAACATAAATATTTTCCATGCATTGACTGTGTATGCATAATAGGGCTACATTACAAGGCCTGCATAGGCACAACTTTTAATTGCCCAAGCACAACACATACCCTTTGCGATACCCTGTCGTAAAAGATGACTCCAAATAGGAAGGGGGGAGGCATTTTGAATGCGGACCTAACATTATGACTATTAGAGGGCAATGTTTTGTGAGATGCATTGAATTTTTGCATTTTATTGTGATAATTTTTTGATGAAATTTAGAGTATATGCCCTCATAGTAGTGTTACAGAGGAGTATGGGGACAAAATCCATATATGAGCTCCTAGGGACATGTGTATAGTGTACATAGCATTTAGATTTCTATTTGAATGATTTTTCTTTTGTTGGTTGTTTTAAGATTTTCTTTATTTATTATTAAGAAAAAAATAAAAAAATCCATAATCCACATGAAGAAAAGACTAACGAGAGGCCTGAGCACTACAAAGAAATGAAGGTACAGGAAAACGATGAAACTTCACGAAGTATGTCTCAGCAGCCACTACAACAGCGGAAGAACTTGTCACAAAGCAGTGTCATCATGCAACCGACAAGTCATACAAGTCAGAGTCGAGTAGCTAAGCCACAAAATGAGTGAGGTGTTAGTCCCAAAGCTTCAAGTAATATTCTCTGTGGTCTAAGTGTCTTAGCTATTCTAGGTACTGCTCAAGTTGGAAGAGTTGAGCATATTTACGTTGTGTCGCTCATGCTGGTATAGGTGAGCAAAAGAGTCGAAGTCTAAGTACTTAAGTCTGGTGAAGTGAAGGAGAAGGTCCAAAAGACACTCACATACTGAGCACAATGAGATACGAGTGGAGAAACTTCTACATCGAAAACCCTTCTTGGAAAGGTGGAAGCTATTGAGACATCTTTTGATGTCACATGTGCTACATTTATTCCTCGAAACACCCATCATCTCCTTCTTTCACATTGCATGCTTTTGGTGACAAATTTCTCATATGCATATAGAGTGTCCCATAATTGGCACTTGCATCAGACACTCTTTCCGTGTTTCACCCAAGCACTCACCTTTCATGAACATGTACTTCACGTTCAACTGCTCGACTCCAATAAGAGCATATACCAAAGGCATTTTTTTCCCACCGGGTTTTTTCCCTTTGGTCATGCAGGTTTTAGACCCTAATCTAAAGACACCTATCACCATCCTCTTGTACATATTCCTTCTACATCAACAATAAGGAAATTCTACTCAAATCAATTGACAAATGAATTAGAGCACCAATTTCCGATCATAGCATACTTCTCCTCAATGACGAGTCGAAGAATGGCCTACAATGACAAAGCTGCAGACAACACTAACAACATGATTGCATAGGAACAAAGAAGTCCACAATGAAGAAGAGCAGACATAAAAGTAATCAGAGGATCTCAAAAGATGAATGGTTATGATGATCGATGTTCGCTCTAATGGATCATAGTTCTTGTTGTGGTTCGACAAAGTTACAAGTAGTGAAACAGATGAATCCAAAACGACAAGCAAAGACCACATCGCCATCGACAATTAGGTCATGTCGAGGACGACATGAACGCGGAAGGGGGAAGTGTTGACCGGTGGGTCAACAAAACAACATAACTCAAGTTTCGTACCAAAGTCTTATCTTTTGCGAGTTATGAAATGCTGCGGATTATGGCTATAAACGTCATTTGTAATGAGTAGTTATTCTAGTTTTAGAAGCCGGGGTGCAATGGCACTTCCAGATTGTAAATACAAAGCCATTTGACCCTTTCAACCCCATTTTTGGTTAAACCTAAGGTAGCCTTAGTATATAAGGTACCTAGGTCATTTTGTAAAGAAAGACTTTAATCATAATCAAACTTTAGCGCTGCCGTCTACTGTGTGTGAGAGAGAAAGAGAGTGAGTGTGAGTTTTATCCTCTCGTACGCCCGGCTCGCTCAACACATTGGAGATCCGACTGCACCATTGCTGTAGGCTCGAGGAGAGCTACGTGACAACGCCAAGCATTCCACGCGAGATGAAGCGCACACGCCGACGCATCTACGAGCTATTTGTGGCCGTAAGTGTATCAAACGATGTCTGTTTTCTACGTGCTAGTAGTCTATATAATCGTGGCGGCATAAGCTACGCATAGGTACTCATAAATTTCAGTTTTGGACACTTTCAAAATTCTGCTCTGTCATCCTACGCGTTTTCCGCAGATGGGTTTAGAGTGAGGGTTTTGAGTGTAAAAGCTTAGGGACAGGTGTATCCTAGTGAGGGGATGGTGTTCCTTAAGTTTCGTATGAATCTGGCATGATTAGGTGAGTTACCTTCCATATGTGTGTATGTGGCTAGGTGGTGTAGTTGAGAGCAGTGAGGTTCTTGATTGTGGTTTAGTTGGCCTTCCAGAGTGTTGTATGTGTAGGATGGTCTCTGCCTGCTGACAAGCTACAGAGATTTCCTCCGTGTGCCTATCGTGTCATCTATGTCCTCGATTGACATTATGTTGATCTAGGTAGTGTTTGCATGCACTTCATGGGTGTGTGAGTCGCCCTTCCAACATCAATTCACTTTGGATGGGATGTACATCAATCAAACATTGTTACTGCTTTCTTAGGTGGTAATATATTTTAGGAAGTTTTTGTAACACGGTCTCACATTTTTGTCAAGAAAGGACAAGAAGATAAAGTGTTCAAATGCAAGAAAGCTTTGTATGGGTTGAAGCAGTCTCCTTACTTGGTATGAGAAAACTGACACTCATTTGGTTAAACGAGGCTTTTGTAACAGTCCAACATAAACCACTTTGTATTTAATTGTGAGGGTGATGTATATGAGATGATTTGCTGATTACTAGTTCGAATGAGATAGACATTGTTGAATTTTAAGGCTGATTTGAATGCTACTTTTAAGATGAAAGATTTGGGTTTGTTGTATCATTACTTGCGAATATAGTTTTAAGCAATGTGATGGTGGTATTGCCTTGTGTCAAACAAGATACATAGAGACATTATTGGACTTGAGGACCGAAAACCAATTGCTACTCCCATGGAAATAGGATTAAAATTGAGTCTTCATGATGCTGGCAATCTTTCTTTTGTCATTCTTTATCAGTTTACTATTGGATGCCCTATTTATGTATGCAATGCGAGGCCCGATATTTGGTTTGTAGTCTCACTGAGAGATACCCCTCCCCAGGGGTCTATGCACAAAATATACAATTTACACTTTTATACAATTTTCAATATACATCAGAGTTGCAGAAGCATTTGCATAGTGGAGGATTTCTCAGCACCCGACCAAGCATGGAGTTTAGGCCATGAGCCGGACTGCATCCAGAGGTACCTAGCGACTAGTGCTACCCTTGAATGGGTGTTATGGATGAAAGCGTACTCGAGAAAAATATAACATTGTGGAGGGTGAATATATGTGTACACCACATTGCGGGGAGAGAGAGAGAGAGAGAGAGAGAGAGAGAGAGAGAGAGAGAGAGAGAGAGAGAGAGAGAATATAGTGGAGGGTGAAATAGAGTGCACAGAGACATGAGAAGATGACAACAGAGAATCTTTAAATGCCCATCTAAATGGAAGAGGCAACCATATATTAATGCAATGACAAAATCTGGGTATACCATAACATCAAAAAAGTTTATGACAAAATAACTAGAAGAGCACCGACCTTGTGTAGGGATCGACCGGTCCACCCATCCACTTTTGCTCTACTATGGACATAGATAATTTCAGTTTGCTGGGAGTAAGCCAGAACAAATCCAACTGAGGTAGAGCAAGCCAAACATAAGCTGAGGCCACTTCGCCTCCCTCCATGCACCCGAGCTCTGAAAGGATCCCAAGTACCAATAGGTGGTAGGGTATCAACACCAACCATACCAGTTTAGGCACCACGCCTCTTTGATCCCGACGCACTAATTGTGTAGATGAGCCTAACAAAAAGAAGAATACCTAGGAAACACCCCCGATCAACAAAGCCCCAAGTCAACGACTCTTTAGTCTAAGTTAAGCGATGTAGGTAACACATGAGTCCAATCACAATAGCATTTCCCATATGCACAAACAATCTTTTCCAAGCAGTTAGACTGTACAGAGTCTCTACCCTTACACGTCTGCCATAAACCATTGAAATCACTTCATGATCCAATCCCAAAACCATAAACCATAATTCAATACATCACATGGGCGAGCACTCTACCCAACTTGTGTGAGGCACGACCAATCCTGCATAACCACTTTAGAACATAACATGGCTGCAAAACTTTCGACAGCATAACCAAATCCAGAAAAAAAATCCATGAGCCACACCGGCTTACACCATAGAATATCAACCATAATCCATAAGGGAATCTCAGCCCTTGACCATGAATCATAATCACAATGAACCAACTCCCACACTTGGAGTTTAACACATTCCCTACAATCAACCGGAGGCTACACACATGTGAACCTTAAAACGTGATTCTTTCATGCATAAAAAGAGTGCGACCAACAACTAATCATGATATATAAATTCAATTTTGACCACATCCAACCATGCAAAGTTGATGCCTCACATCTGGACTTCACCTCCCTAGCACATAGAGCTAGTTTTGACCTAGGAAGGTGGAAAGCAATCACACCCATGATTTCCCATACATCATATGTTAACATTCCATCACCATAAACATGATGCAAAACAGCTCCAACCTTTAGGTCAACCGTAAACCGTAACTTCACATATATGCAGAAAACAATTTTTTTTGGCATTTTCGGGAGTACTCAAAACATGCAATTGAAAGTATTTTGCCTCAAACCAATGCATCAAGCTCAGCTCCATAATATAGACTATCACTCCACCAAGGAGGGCACAAATGTGCTCAAAATGATGTCGTAAATACGCACATATAACACCTCCTAAAGATCACACGATACCAATTTTTTACGGAATTAAGCAAAAATGCCAAAAAATATCCAAAAAATTTCTAAAAATTCTCCACACATAGAGGATTGCAGACACATTTAGAGTGTGTAAATCCGTGTTTGAGCTTAAAAACACAGCAACTAACCATTACACACACCAAATATGCAATCAAAAATGGAATTAATCATGCACATTAAGCACTTTTTAGGCGCACATACATTAATAATTGGCAGTTTTTACCAATCTTTAGGTGCGCACATAAAAGGGTTAATCTTGTCAAAATTGCAATGTGATTTCACAAATCTCTAGTTGAGCATGACCACAACACAAATCAATCATCACAATAGAAAAATCATTAAACACACATCGATTTTTAGGTGCACAAACAAAGGCAAAATAGTGCACACACACCTAAAATTAGGCATGCACACACTCAATTAGAATGGACACACACTTGATTTTAGTGCACACATACTTGCAATTGACCATTCAAACGGACAAAAATTGAAAAGTCTCGGCTACTTTGGACGGTCACCTAACCTTGCACCGAAAAAAAAATTCCAAAGCATATGGCTCAAAGTTTATACTCCCTTTATTTATCTTTATCTACCTTTTCTACTCGGCTAACGCTAGAGGATTTTAATCGTAAAAACCCTAAAATTTTCACTGCAAATCAAGAGATTTTCAATGGCCTCCTTTTTCCCATTGGTTTCTAGAAAAGTCTTTCGTGAACACTGCTCTCTCTCTCTCTCTCTCTCTCTCTCTCTCTCTCTCTCTCTCTCTCTCTCTCTCTCTCTCTCTCTCTCTCTCTCTCTCTTGCACGTGTTGCATGTGCTCGTTCGTCCAACAGATAGATCTTTAAGGTCTCTTGGATAGTTTCCTATGACGTTAAACAATCTTCTCCTCTCGTTTTGCGATATTGAAGTATCTCAATTCGTACACATTTCTATCCTTCTTAGAAGCGATAACTCGGAGCCAATCCTTGACATTGTGTCTTTTTAGCTTGCTAGATATTTAAAGGGAAAATTACCAAAATACCCCTTTAATTTGTGGAAATTCCCTAAATACCCCTCAAATTTCAAAAACTCCCGAAATACCCCTATTGCTTTGTCATAAATTTCCAAAATGCCCTTCAAATTTTCCAAAATTCTCAAAATACCTCTGGTTGTGAAATTAAATTTCTCTAAAGATTAAAATGATGCTAAATCGAGAATTTGGGTTGATTATGTAGGCTTTGGAGATGAATTGCTTCATTATTTCTAGACATAATTACCTTTTTTCTGCAAGGTAATTGGTGACAAATTACCTGGTAAGCACGCATAAACAGATCTCAATTGTTAAAAAGGAATAAAGATTAAAAAATCTTGAAATATCCAACCAAAATAGATACAAGGGTATTTTGGGAATTTTTGAAATTAGAGGGGGTATTTTGAGAATGTTCTCAAATTAAAGGGGTATTTTGGTAATTTTCACATAAACTATTACCCGTCGTGGTTGATGGAATTGCCGCTGGTCGGAACTGGGCCGGTCGTGCCGCATGCTGATGCCTGGTGGTGTCCGATGATGCTGCAACAGCCAGTGCAAAGAGGTCAGTACAGTCGGTGGAGATTCCGTCCTACTTTGAAGGGTCGGCGTGCAGGAATATGCACAATCTCTCTCTTCTCTCTCTCTCTCTCTTTTTTTTTTGGTTGAATGATGTAAAACCCTTTGTGATAGTCAAGACTGTCCGAGTTGCTTGGATTGTACAAAAATGACTATGGTGTACGAGCAGTTCAACAAAATGAACAAAAAATCGTTGAGCTGTTATTTTGTCCAGACAAATAAAACTGGACATCTAAGAGGCTTTTCTATTAATGCGACAAGGTGTGTATGATTTAAACAACTCAGAAAACATAAATTAGCGGGGAATTGAGCTAACAACTGCACGACTGACAATCTACCGATCTACACACTGCGATATGCAACTGCTTTCACTCCTACTCAAATTGTTGTTGGGCTTTGTTACACATTGAGTGAAACATTTATCTCGTACTGTGTTGAAAATTCTTCCATGTACACCTGAGCTAATTGATTCTGCACCTGCTCCGCTAGAGCTTCTGGTGATGGAGGACGCGAACTTCCACTCATTGACGAAGAGAACCGGTCCATCTTACTCGACGTTGGACGGTTGGAGCTCCTTTCTCTTCTCTCTCTCTCTCTCTCTCTCTCTCTCTCTCTCTCTCTCTCTCTCTCTCTCTCTCTCTCTCTCTCTCTCTCTCTCTCTCTCTCTCTCTCTCTCTCTCTCTCTAGGAGCGTGTGCCGACGCGCGCTCCTAGAGAGAGAGAGAGAAACTGGCCAAGAAAGCCCGAATCCTTCTAGGCCAGACATGCAGCATCATTGACCTCACCCCTATCAGCCGAAAAGCTCCACTTCGTCTTCCCCGCCGTCTTCACCATCGGCCTAAAGACTACAATCTAGACAACCTCATCAAGTACGAGCACGCGCAGAGAAGTGAGAACTCTCTCTCTCTCTCTCTCTCTCTCTCTCTCTCTCTCTCTCTCTCTCTCTCTCTCTCTCTCTCTCTCTCTCTCTCTCTCTCTCTCTCTCTCTCTCTCTCTCTCTCTCTCTCTCTCTCTCTCTCTCAAGGAGCGCGCGTCGGCGTGCGCTTCTTGAGAGAGAGAGAGAGAGAGAGAGAGAGAGAGAGAGAGAGAGAGAGAGAGAGAGAGAGAGAGAGAGAGAGAGAGTCTGGCCAAGAAAGCGTGAATCCTTCCAGGCCAGACATGCAGCATCATTGACCTCACCCCTTTCAGCCGAAAAGCTCCCCTTCGTCTTCCCCGCCCTCTTCACCATCGGCCCAAATCCTACAATCTAGATGACCTCATCAAGTACGCCTGCCTCGTCGCCCCCTATAAACAAAACTGCGGCCATGTCAATGACCTTGTCAAGGGCATCATCGAAGGCAAAATGTCCTCGCCGCCGCCATGATCATGGAGGACATCTTCAAAGGCACCAAACAATTCAAGGTCGCCGTCTTCCAGAAAGTGCAGCTCGACCTCAGTGAACTCGACCTTGTGATATACAATGCCAATGTCAAGCAGCTCGTCAATGTCCCAGGCCACGAGTACTTGTCCTTCCTCGGCCAAATGACGTGGCCACTAGCACCAAGATCTCCCTCGCTGACGCCAAGTATAAGGGCGATGTCAACACCAAGGGGTGGCAGGGTCTCACGCAACGTCAACTCCGCGGAAAGCAAGGTATGTCGCTCTAGCATGCTCATATTGCAAAACAGAAGGAGCTTCTTGCTCAAGCAGAGACCAAGATCTTTGACAACACTAGGAAGGCTGAGATGACTCAAGCAAATGCAGAGCTAGCCAAGAAATCTACGTTGTGGTCACAAGAAGTAGAGCTTGCCAAAATACAAAGCAAAAAAGTGGCCGTCATACGAGAAGCCGAGCAGAATATACGGGCATCTGGCGTGGTTGTGCTGACCACTTTGATTCTTGTTGGTAATTAGGCTTGATTTTCCCAAGTGTCTTGTTTGGGAGGAATATCGAAATACTGAAGTACCTTGGACAACACCCAGCAAATGCCATGCCATATTTGTGGAGGGTGGATTGACACTTGTCGCTACCACTGTAGCCTTTTGTGCAGTCAATCCTCATGTGACCTTTTCTATTGGGGAAGGACAAGTCTTTACGTGGTGGATGTGTGGCATATACAGAGGACTATTCCAGCAAGCCTTGCAAAAGAAATACCATCTGCAAAATTCTCCTTGTGATCTTTTCTTAGTCCACTGTTGTATGCATTATGCCAAGAGCATCGAGAGATGCAGGGTAGGCTTTCTTATGATATCGTTATGCCTATGACAATCATAAATCCACCTCCTTCTTAGGAAATGCATATTCCTAAAGGCCCGAAGACTCTTTCACCTAATGGTAATGATGAGAGTGTAAGTGTTGAAGTACAAGCTCCATGATCTATTCTTTGTCTTCACCAATTATTTTGTAAGAAAAGTTGCCAAGCAATAGTAGGTGGAATTGCAAAAGTTAAACCTCTCTTGCCTTGGGAGTCTTGGCTATGTGGTTCCATTGTGTTCTTGAGAGGCTCCAAACACACGAACCTATACTAATGTGCATAAGTGTTGGATTCTTTAGGGGGGAGAGAGAGAGAGAGAGAGAGAGAGAGAGAGAGAGAGAGAGAGAGAGAGAGAGAGAGAGAGAGAGAGAGAGAGAGAGAGATGGAAGGCTCAGGCTATGGAGGCTTTACCCGTCTTGTGATGATGGTGGTGGTAATGCTGGTCACAGATGGGTCTTGGACGGCGCTGGCTACTAAGGCTGCTTGCCGTGGCACTTAGGCAATCTACAACCAATGTAGCGAGTACATGCTAGGCGACACCCATTGTAGCGAGTATGTGCTAGGATCCAACCCCCCACCCCTACGGCTAACAATGGATGTTACAACCTCCTCAAATCATCCAGCGCTTTGGGCCTTTGCAGTTCTATCCCTGACAACTTCAAAAATGTCATCAACTAGTAGGGTATTCCATCATCAAATTTGTCTACAAGATTTCATGTTCCTTATGCGTTCAAGTTAAGGTGTAATAGTTATCAAGGCCCACATGTTCGCCCTTAATACCAATAAGCCCATCTTGGCCAATATAATATGTCGTTTATCTATTTGACTCAAAAATAGAATGATATGCAATGAAGCTTCCAACTTGTATGGCATCCATCATCACAAAAACCTTTTCATTATGATGAGAATGCCATTTTTTGAATAGTATACATAACCTCTTTACTACACAAAGAGAGAGAGAGAGAGAGAGAGAGAGAGAGAGAGAGAGAGAGAGAGAGAGAGAGAGAGAGATCATTAAGAAAAAGACGATGGAGGATTGTATCACTGTCTCTAATGTAAAGTTTAGGGAGTGATGTTTGCAGTTTATGGCACAATTATGACATAATTGAAACCAAGATGACACGATGTAATTCAATGTATAATTTTCATATATATATATATATATATATATATATATATATATATATAGAGAGAGAGAGAGAGAGAGAGAGAGAGAGAAGAGAGCATTTTGAGCAATGCAAAACACCTTCAATCATTACAAAAAAGTTGCCATAAGGTTTCCTCTTCGACAAGGGCATACAATATGTCTGGTGACACTTGTTAACAACAGGTGGTATGAAATGTGTTGTTTGGTTTTTAGTGCCTAATTGGTTGTCCCAAATTTGAACCAAGTGAACAACGTGAAAAGATATATGCAAGAACTAACACTTCCACATGGTCTAAGCTCTCATGTGAATATGGTTATGATTGTACTAGAAAGAGCACATTGTCATCGAGCTTAAGAGGCCAATGTATTTCTCCTTCTAAATCATAAGAGATACTCTAAGATGAGAATTTCAACCTTGTAACTTCTTTCTTACCTCATCTTCCTTCACCCTCATTATTCCTAAGTTTGATCATGACTTCCTATGTATTATTTTTTCTATTTTTCTCGGTTTTTGGGATCGCTCGTGATAACTCACTCAGGTTTTGGGATTCCTCATTCCGTTATTTGAAAAAATTAAGATATGACCGGTTCATTTTGCTATTCTATGTTCAATATCTGAACTATTGCAATGTTGATATGCTCTTTTTTATTGTATATTCGCTCGGTTTCCTATTTGCTCGGAAGTATTTTCTCGGGGTTAGGGATTCCTCGGTTAAAGAGAGTGCTTTCTACTCTCTCTATGCCATATTAGTCTGGTAATCTAGAGAACGAAACTTGAAATAACATTGGATTAGTGACGGTTAGCAACATTGTTATTTAGTAATTTATTCTTCTGAACGAAGAGAAATATTACCTAGGAAATTCAAGAGCTTAAGCATGAATTAATTCAGAATGGAAAATAATTCAAGTGATGAAGACAACATGAAAAACCTTACTTTGGTGTATGCCGGGATCTTCTTCTTGATTTTGGGGAGTATTTGAAGAAGTATTTTTGTTGTAGACAACTCTCTCCACTTCTTTCCTTCTCTTGAAGACCACCAATTTGTTGCTTGGAATGAGAGGAGGAAAGGAGATAAGGGCAATTCAAGCTATAGAAAGCTTGAACGTTAGGGGAGAGAAGAGGGAGAGCATAAAAAGAGTCTGTGTCGAGGGAGTGTGTGTAAGAAGTCTTAACTCTATGGATTGCTCCAAGCTTACTCTCAAGCTTTTCTTCCAAAAAAATGACAGAGAGAAAGTAGTGGAGAAAGGCTTTCTTTTATGCTTTTTTTGATAAGTGCTTTAGTTTATCATTGATACCTTTTCAAACTTATCAAGATAAGTTTTCTTACTTTTCAAACTTCTTCAATAAGTTACTTACTCATCTTATCCTTATCTTCCCTTTATCCTCATCTTTATTTATTTTTTACAATTTTTCTTGAAGAAAAATGCTAATTTCTCATGAATTGGTTAAGTCCATGTTTCCACGGTGTCAACCGAAAATGTCACGTGGATATACTTCGGTGCTTGGATTTGGCTCGATTTTTTTTAATTTTATATTTTTAATCCGAATATTTATTATAATTATGTTTACTCTTTTTGTTTCAAGTCGGTGACTTTGAGGTGTTTGCCATGAGTACGAGCTAGAAGGAGGCCCTTACACACCGGTTCAATAAGAGCAGATTGAATGAGATTGTGGAAAAAGGAATGGTTAAACCTAGTTCATCTCAATTTTGTTCACTAGCTCTACTAGTACAAAAGAAAGATGGTACTTATAGAATGTGTGTGGCATTAGGACAAAGTTGGACTCACTTTTGGGCCTTTCAGTTCTAGAGAGAGAGTGATGCTCGACCAATGAGAAAGAGGCTTACACTACGTTGAGAATCGACATTTTGGAGCCAAGCTCTTTTAGAAAAAAGGGAGAAAATATTATTTTTGTTCATCAAATTGCACAATTTCACTCTTTCAAAGCATAAATTCCATAAGTGGTACTAACTTTGTACCAACAAATTTTAGAACTTTCATCTAAGACTTAAGTATCTATGTTCCCGCCCAAATATTACTTTGAGTAGCTCTACTTCCCTCTCAAAACTTTCTTCCCTTTTTCATATTTGCGCTAACTTTTTTGTGTATTCTAGTGCACACCATGACTACTTCTCAAAGACCCAGCACTACCATTGACTCCGTTAGCATTTTTAACAGTTATACTACAAATGATCAAGCATGGATACCATCTCGAATAACTCTCGAAGGTTGCTACAAATTAGGAGGAGGAAGAGGAGGCAACGCAATGATTTCGTGGAGGCTTTCAAGGGACAAGCTAAAGAGTTTAAAGTGTGTGCACAAAGCAAGCGGATGAAAGAGGTCCTCATACAACATGCTTTCCAGTATGTAGACTTAAAGTTGCAAACATTTCGTCCAAGTTTTCCACGGCATCGACCTTACTGTAAGTTATTTTGAGCATCTCACTTAGTGCATGATTATATTTGAAGGTTAAGTGGTGTATATCATCTTTGGTATATTTCAAATATTTATCCATCGAATAGGACGGACTGGCAACCAG
The DNA here is from genome assembly GCF_014529385.1 of Adiantum capillus-veneris. Lineage (NCBI taxonomy): Eukaryota > Viridiplantae > Streptophyta > Polypodiopsida > Polypodiales > Pteridaceae > Adiantum > Adiantum capillus-veneris. Next base: position 24,389,171 of record NC_140932.1, on the reverse strand, counting down.
TTCAAAGCATAGTTGGGATTTTTGATGCTTTCCATGCATTTATTGGTGAGCAAATATATCGAGGAAGACAACACAAGGAACTTGCACATAATGGAATATTTTTTTATGATATGTCATATTTGGAACCGAGAACTTCCTTTGGTTGGGGTCATTTAACTCCTTTGCCACTTCCATCCTTTGACAACAAGGATTGGTCCTTGCCAGCTTTGCAAACTAGTGAAATCTTTAGGAATAGGTTATTTCAGGATATACAAAAATCTATGTATATCCATTCAAAAATTCATACAATTCATCCATTCAATTGCCACAAAAATAGTTTAGCTCGCACTATTTATGTCTCTTGAAGTGTTTGTAGATTTCTTCTTCGATGAGCAAATAAGAACTATTGCAACAATGTTCATTTGCAAGTCTGAAAGTTGTTTGGACTTTTTAGAGGATAATTGGGATAGGAAACACATGGCAAAATTACTATATTGCAAAAGAAGTCCATAATTTGCAAGTTTATTATAAGCTCTCAAAATTTCATAGTGTCATTTTACTATTTTAGATATCATCTTCTGAGTGGGCACCTCATTCCACTCAACCAAGATACAGATTCTAGCCTTGAGAACAAACCTTTATCAATGGAGCTCTACTTTTGAGACAACCTACTTATTATGATGGAGACAATGTCAAGCACAACTCTTGCACAGCTCAGGGTAGATCTTGCATGTGAAGAACTTTCATTTTTGCCGGAATTGTATGCATTCAGTCTCAACAATAGAAAGGGGCTTACTAAATGGATGAATTTTGATTGTCTTTAATACATTGAGACATAGAATCTAATTCTTTATTCTTCTCAGATTCCAAGAGTACACAAGGAGAAAACAAAATTGTGCAAGGATTCCCTCTCAAATACACTTCACTTAATTGCTTCCATCGGAAGCTAGGTCACATACATTGTGCACACAATGAGCTTTGATGCTATGCAAACCATGATGTACTCTTTAAAATGACTAACACAGAGACATGATGTACTCTTTAAAATGACTAACACAGAGACATTTTGTGCTGCCCAAACAATGTTTAAAGAATGTACACTTTTCATTGTCTCAAAACTTTACAAATTGTGTTGTTTCTGTCAAGATTTATACAAAGAGAGGTTGGTGGAGAGCCACTGGTAGAGCCACTGGTCCCCTGCCCTCTCCCTTGGTTGCTGCCACTACTCCCCGGGCCTCTTCCCTGGTTGCTGCTTCTTCTCCCTCGGGGGATGCTGGTCTCGGGCATCCTTTTGCGTCATTCAAAATCATGGGCCTCTTCCATGGCTTCCCATGCATCTTGCACCTGTGAAGCTTTCCTCTATTCTTGCTCTTGCCGCCGCGCATAATATTGATTAATTGCTTTTTGCATATTTCAAACCTCGTCTTGAGTCTGCTGGTAGCTCTGCGTCATGTCTTCAATGCGAGCCTGTTCGAACTCCTCAACTCTTGCGCTTTCCTCTCTTGAACGTCTGTTTACCGAGATTTTAGTATGTTGGATGGCCATTACAAAAAAATGTCGCACATCGTTGGGGGTGTAGTTATGTAATTGAAGTTCTTGTAGAAGGCGTGATAATAAGAAAGTAAAGATGTTGCTTCTTTTAATAAAAGCATTGTAGCAAACAAACAATGAAACAACACGATTACTTACGTTTGGTACATCCAAAATTTGACTAAGGAGCAACAAGGCATTCAAACATGTTCGCTAGCCACAGCTATAGTCATCAACCTGCGTGGGCACGGTGATCCGTTCATGCCAAATTGTAGTCCATAGATCATGTTCTAACAAAACATGCTCTACATAGCATACAAATTTTTTTGCGGCACTACATACATAACTACTTGAGTCAGTAACACATTACACAGAGATACTACTTCCATATGTAACAAGTTGTGCCTTACGTTTTTACACGCCCATGAAACAACCTGTTTTACCCAGAGTTTGCGTAGTAGACAATCTTATCTTCAAGGTCAAGTAACAACATACTCCAATGATCACAACATTGTAACAAACAAGGATAACGAGAAAGAAGATCCTAAATCCAACATGGTTTTTACAAGGCAAGAAGAAACCCACGATTGATTGTATGCATTGACCTAAAAACATGCTAGATCAAAATCGATTCTGCTAAACCAGCCCAACAAAGCAAAAAAGAAAACTCCATTGTTGTGAAGCTTAGGTGGGATCAACAGATCTATTGTGTATATTTTTGTCTGAACATCAGCTCGCAGAAGCAAGAGAGCGTGCCTAACATGAATCAATGATGGAGATTAGACTTTTCAGCGGGGCTGTCACTACCACAAATACATGGGTCAATACCAAGCGATTGAGGCACCTATTGAATTCCATAAGCCACTGGTTCACTTGGTATTGACCCATGTCTTAACGATAGTGAGCCATCTAATGAACCAATCTTGACTCATAAAGATCTTGAGACGTACCACATAGGAATGTTGACTACTGCCGCAAAGACATGGGTCAATACCAAGCGAGTTGTGTACCTATCAAATTCCATAAACCACCGACTCACTTGGTATTGACCCATGTCTTAGCGGTAGTGAAACATCTAATGAACCAAGTGTGACTTATAAAGAAAAGCATGAGATATAACACATAGCAATGTTGATGATTGCCGCAAAGACACGGGTCAATATTGAACAAGTGGTCTAACTATCCAATTCCATAAGCCAGTGACTTGCTTGGTATTGACCCATGTCTTAGCGAAAGCGAGCCATTTAATGAAACAAGCGTGACTTATAAAGAGCTTGAGAAGAACCACATAGCAATGTTGATGATCGCATTCGTTGCGTTGGAGTTGGAGAAATTGCACATGCACAAGAAGTCTTGTTGATCAAGGTTGAAAATGCAGGACTACTCCGACCTTCCATGCAACAGTGTCTGTGCATGCAGAGGCGCTGAGCTGATCAGAACTTGCAATTCCTCTTCAATTTCTCTGTTGATTTTATCTAAAATACTTCAATCCTCTCGTAAAGGCTCCTTTTTGGATGGCCCTCATGAAGCAGAGGCTTCCCCTTGCCTTTCTTGATCATTATCCTCCCTGGAGGGCTCATGTCTCTCCGTGGTTGGCTCATTCTCCTCCCTGGAAGAAGGCACATTTCCTCCCTTACTGGCATAAGCTCCTCCCTAACTGGCTTCGGATCCTCCATGCCTTGCTCATTTTGCTTTCTAGAAGGTTCCTCCCTAACACGTTTGCAGTCCTCCATAACTGTCTCTGTTTCTTCCATGACTGCCTCAAGGTCCACCCTGGCCTGCTCATGCCCCACTGCGGCTGGCTTAGCCTGCCCATCTATGTCATTTCTCTCGACCCGTGATCGTGTCCTTTTGCTGTTTTGAGCCCTAGAAGGCTCTGTTTGTCGTGCAAGAGGACGGAGAGGGGGGATGTTAAGAATATCCATGGTTCTACTATCCCGGATAGGTATTGGCTGAAGCAGGCAATCATAATGGAAGTGTAGCCTCCAAAGAGTGTCAAAATTCCATGGCATGATAGTAATGCGGTGTGCATGGGCAGCTACTATATATCCATCATTGAAGAATTCAACGAGGTAGTCTTCTGCAATTTCTTGCAGGTAGAGAAGTGCACTGTTGGCCCATCGCATGCCCACTCTCCAATGCTCACAAATCTCTCACACTACTCGCTAGAAAGGAAGACATGGAATGGACGGTTGCATGTGTCATTCGATCCTACACAGATCTTGCAGGACACCTCTGTGTGCCTCGTATCGGCATCTTCTTGTTGGAGCACGAGGCATCTCTACAAATAGCACAACAAAAAATGGCATGTCATTTGTTGCACAAGGGACTTAATCTTTCTAAGGTTAGCACAAAGCAAAGAAGTGCACCAAATACGGTTGTATTTCCTCTACTCGCTTGGTATTGACCTTAGAAAAGTATAATAGCATACTGTCCAAACATCATTAATAAAGACTTGATCCATATCCCTTGCACAGAAGGTGATTTGAGTGACGATGGTCAATACCAAGCAAACAAGTGCAACGAATAGAATGCTTGTACACTTGGTTGGTAGATCTTTCTCCATGGGAATTTGAGCCCGTTTATTACTCCCAAACTGGTTGTCCTTGAGAGCACAACCCACGTGCCTTTTTTGAGTGACCGTTTAGAGTCAGATGCCGATCACCATTGCATGCATTTTCCATCTCCATCTCCAAGTAGAACAAATAGTCCACCCTTGCCTTTGCCTTTTTTGCGCTCTTCCCCTTGGCCACCTCTCGTGATCCTGCATTGAGCGACCTCCACTGGTTTGAGTCCTTTGCTGCCACGTTGCCATTGCCCTTGCCTTCGCATTTTTGTCCTTTTTCCCCTGGCCACCTTTTGGTTCTTGCTCTCAATGACCTGCGACATCACCATCCACCTCGGCACCATTGGATATTGCAGTGACAGTCTCTCTCTCTCTCTCTCTCTCTCTCTCTCTCTCTCTCTCTCTCTCTCTCTCTCTCTCTCCCCCCCCCCCCCCTGGGTCGCTCTTCTCTGCCTGTGTTTTGTTAACTGTGTGTGCACCAAAGCCAACACGTTAAGGGGCTAGGGCACAAGGGGAACAACACTCCAAGGGTCGAGAGTGGTCTTTAGGGTAAGATTAGAATGTCTCGCAACTTCAAGATTGGAATAGTTACAAATCATACGTATTAGTTGAGATTCGCCATGCAACGTTGTGAGGTTCAAGGCATGGTTGGAATAGTAACTTCTTATGTGACCGTGCTTGAGTTGTTTTTCAATGCTATGAGTAGGCCCCGGGGCGGTCACTTATCAAAAGATTCCTATATCACGTGCGTTCAAGAGGTTATTAATAATACCTCAATATACATACTATATTTACACTACATGCCTACTTAAAAAACCCCCACACCCCTCTGTATGTATACATTTTGATACATTTTGACCTTTTAATAATCCTCTCCGGTTAACTCACGTGATAGCATACACATTCTAAAAAGTGACCGCCCCAGGGAGTAGGCCTACATATTTTTTACTGATAACATTAAATGCTTTGTTCCAATCCACCTGTTCCGGATGGATGTGGGTACAACGTAAATTCAACTTGGGATAGAACCAAGAGAATAGGGCCCTTTGGAGATTCTTGGGGCCCCTATTTACCTGGTTTTGACTCTAGTCACGTCACCTATTATGACATTAGCACACGGGACAGAACCAAGCAAATAGAGACCTTGAGGGATACTCCAGGCCCAATATTCACCATGTTATGACACCAAATACATCCCAATTTTGAATAGTAGTTTGGCTTGCTTTTTCTTTGAGACATAGGGATCATAGTCCTGGAGACAGACGATGTGGGCAATGATACATGTGAAGAAAACTATACACGTTCTTATACAACGCCTATGCTCATCACCATGGACGAGAACTATCAGGAATGTTTAATGCAGAGTTTTCTATACGAAGGATCATTGATTGCTCATTTGAGTACCTACAAACCCATTTGCAACAGTATGAGGCAGTCATTTGTGACAATTCCATGACAATTGATGGCATGAGATATGTGCACCCAGCCGACCTTGACCCTGACAAGAGCGCAGCAAGGAGACTAAATCGCTATCTAGAAAAGTGTCCCTCCAATGCACTGCTTGTACAAAATAGGTGTATGAAGCACTTAAAAAGGTGTCGGTTAGTGGAATTTAGCCACGATTTTGTCTATTACTTGTACTTGTAGACGGATGGTGAGTCAGAGACTCCCAGTCATCAACTTTTGGTAGTTGCCCATTGGTGTCGGAGGAAGAGAATGTGGAGGTGCAGTTTGACCCAAAAGAAGAGCGACTAGAGGTATTAAAGGAAACATTTGATGCGGGCTTAACTCTCGCTTCTCTTACAAATGCAGCATTAGGATGCAAGCAAGAAAACCCAAATAAGGAAGTGACTTTGCCTCTAAATTGCAATCCCAGCTTTGCTATGGCGGGCAACACCCACTACATTCTGCTCATAGATATCATGCATGAGCTGAATATACGGGAGGACTACTGCCTAGCTGCAATTCTGAATTTTTGTGAGGCATTTGTGGATGATGATAGAGTGGAACAACATCTTATTGTTGACTCAGCTGTCCACGACTCACATCTCACTTCAGGGTGGCACAACTGATCAAAGATACATTCAATGAAGCGAAGTCCGGAGAGGCCAATTTTCCAATAGATAAGCAGTTCCAATCGATGACAAAACAACTCGGCTTGGTAAACATGGGTAGGCCCGTGGCACCCAGAGCTTAGGTACTGAATAGTCAGTCTATTCACTTGTGCAGAAGGTTGATGCTGGAAATGGACGAGAATCAAATGGTAGTTTTTAAAGGCATTTAGATGGTATTGGAGATGGCCTAGTGAGGAAATATCATGATCAATATTTTTTTTGACAAGTGCTAGTGTATGATGATAGTTTCCTTAGAAGAGCCGGAGGCTCACGACAAGGGCTTGTCATTGGAGTACAAGGCAAGGATGCGGTGGTACATCGGGCGTTTCAACCACAAAAAGGTTTGTAGAAACAATTCAAGTACTTGGCAATTATACTCATCTCACTTACATCCCATAAATGTTTTACTATTGTTTTGTAGATCATAATATACCACAAAAAATACTCTAAGGACAATACAAGGCTCCCACTGTTTGCAATGAAAATTATTACGAGATTGTGTGGTGGGCACCCCCTCCCACTAAACGTAGAAAGACTAATTTTGATTGAGAAACAGTTTTCTCTACGGGTCTTTGGCATTGGGTATGGGTGCTAAGCACTCAAAGCCCCCTATTTCATGTCCTACACCGCTCAAGCTCTGGCTGTAGGGGTTGAAGACCACGAGAGCTTAGATCCATACAACAAGCAATTGTTTATGAGACAAAGAAGACACCTGATGCCCATGGGGATGCTACCATCAACAGAGAAACGAGCTCGTCTATGGAGCTTGCACATCAAAGAGGTACAAAGTGAGGAAGAAGGAGGTGCATCAAAGAGGATAAAAACGACGGGCTCAGGTCCATCTTTTCCCGCTCTTGACTCGTGACTATCGCCACCTTGCATGGTGCTCCCTCGCATTTGAATTTCTCCAAGCCATTTGTTTCTTCTCTTTGCGGATGTGTTGTAAAGACCGTGTAATTTTTGAACTCTTAAGAAGCTCCTTCTGCCTTGCTCTATGAATAAGTCATCTATAAGTCCATTGGTGTAACTCTAATAGGCTACTCGCCTTATCCTTTCCTCCCCCATGTCTAGTGTACTTAAAATAACCTGTTCTTGCCATGTAGTGGGTTTTTTCCATGCCTTGTGTGGACCATATTGATAGTTGCCTCGCAGTGTAGTTGTGTCATCCAAGCAAACACATAGACATGGAGAGTTGGATGGAGATGATGAATCTTTATGACTTGCTGACACCGGTTTTTGTATGGCAATTTTGTAGATGCTCCAATCATCAATTTTCTCTTGTTCTTATTGAATGTTATAACTAGTGTACTTTTTAGCTTATAAACAAGAAGATTTTATCAATGCTCTTGTATTGCTAGCATTTAGTTTCCTTATCAAATGCATCCTTCTTTTACTTTGGAATAGCATATGCACAGAGTCTTACATCACAAAGTTCTTGGGCAAGATGTTTTTATCTTGTTTCTAGCATGGGATTTTTCCAAGGACAATTAGGTGCTTTGGAGTTGAATCAAGCAGGGTCCTTTCCTGCTACTTTTGCAACACTCTCCTCTCCTTAGCTGAAGCATATTGTGTCATTGTATCTCTCTAAAAGGGCGCAAGGCACACAAAGTAGCCATGATCCATGACATGTGAAACCCTACCTTGATAAACATGAAATAACTTAAGCTCTTGTGGTTGACACCCTTTTGAAAAGCTAGGGTTTCTATCATTTTTATCCCTCTTGCTTTGTTCTATACATTGACCATCATCATCACTGCCAGCATATCCATTGTGTATGTATCTATGATCATCATGCTCTCTATGTGTTCTTCGATTCTTGAGCCCTAAAGGCGTTGGGTGCCTAGACAATGCACATTATAACTTTAGGTATATAAGGCAGTGTGTAAATGGAATTATGATTCTCAGCTGTCATGCCTATGGTGAGACCACACAGGCCAAGGGCCAAGATGGATATGCGGTCAAGTGAGCTATATTCTAACAAACTATGAGTCTATATCTAGTGAGTTTGGGTGGAGATTTACATGGTACAATCTCCTCTGGTCTTAGATTGGTATCAAATCTTAGGGGGGAGGGGAGCTATGGAGGAGGGGAAAAGAAAATACGGAGGTGGTGGCCTTGCATGGCTATGCATGCTCTCTCTCTCTCTCTCTCTCTCTCTCTCTCTCTCTCTCTCTCTCTCTCTCTCTCTCTCTCTCTCTCTCACACACACACACACACACACACACACACACACACACACACACACACACACACACACACACACAAACACACACACACACACACAAAAAGATGTCACGGGACAAAAAAAAGCTTAGCTAATGAGCTTTACAACTACATCTCTATTATGCCACCCATCACATGATCACACAAACAGCTATCACAGTAGAAGCAAGTACTTGGCCTCTCTGCCAAAGGAACAATACGAGTCGCCAAGGCTACCCCATACTCCCGAGTGTGGTGAGTACAGTTAAAATATCTTCGTAGCTGATGACCATAACTACGGTATAGGAAAATCTTCTGAGGAGGTAGAAACTGGGCTAGCAGATATAGCTGATCTGAAAAACTAGGCTTTATGGAATGCTCGATATAATAATACTTAGGCCCTAGACCCACTGCTTCATTAAGCATCGCCAATCGGATATTATTCTTGAAATGTTCACGACCCCAAAGTGTCACTCTGGTCACTCGGTCCTGATATGTCCACCACTTTGTTTGAGAAACAGAGGTTCCTAACTGCGGGAATAGATGCTGTTCATAATGGAGTAATGTTGCTTGACGTATAGATTCATTTGACATAAAGAGATGTGCAGTTGCTCTGAAAAAAACCTGGTCATGACAGTAGGCCATAATACACCAAGGATGCAAAATAGATGAAGAATGCCAAACTCTGGAAATGATACTCTATACTTGGGGTTTTATATTTGACCAACCATCTCTAATAAAACCATTTTTTGAAATAGGAAAGTGTGCCTAATATGGTGTTGTCTCTCACACTTTAAAAGGTGGTTTTTTTCACACTATTGTGTGGGTGGAAGCCTTGCATAGGGCATGGATAGCATGTATAAATACCTACTATGTATATATACCCGAGACCTGATACAGCTTACTAGCTATGAGTCTAGAGACCTGAATATGGGAATAATTGCTATTTAAATTTTACCTTGGGGTGATGTAGTCTGTCTGACCGGGCTTTACATTTAAATTAAAACAAATAGTTGAAAACCACTTACTCTGGAAATGGTACTCGAGATTTGTTTGTTTAAGCAACCATTTAGAATAAAAACAGTTTATTAACTTATGAGACTTATTATGATTTGGAAAGTTTTCCCAAAATAATATCATATACTCACAGTGTAGAAAGGTGTTTTACACTAAGAAAATGCTAAAACTTAAGTTCAGGCTAGGATAGCAGATAAAAATACCTACTGGGGTGTAAATACCCGACACCGAATATAATCGCTTCTAGTGGATAAAACCGATCTTTGACTAAGGGAATATATGCTATCTTATACCATAGGTGGAGGTGGACTGTCCGACTTGGCTTCACATTGTTTGGTGTCAGTACAAATCTTTAATTTTCTGTAAGTGTGGCTTGTGGTCCTTCTTGCATCTACTGCACGCCACCGCTTTGGTTTTTGAGGAAAGGTCTATGATGACAGTCTTCCCTGCCATTTTTCTTGAGCAGTAGGTGCTGATTTTGTGGAATCTTACCTACTAAATCTCTGGATTCTGCCTCCGGATCTTAGGCTATGGGGGATACTGGTGTACGTGCCTGGACTGACGTCCTCGATTGTGGGCATAACCTGTCCAACTCAAATGTCTTGTCTGCTGCAGAGGAGCATCAACTATATAAACATGACGTCTAAGGTGAGTTATCATACTCACATAGCTGTGTCTCTGTTATCATTTCTCTGCGTGTGTTAGTTCAAAACTGTGCGTATTGCGTCTACTGGTTGCTGTGGCTCAAACATGCCGAAAAAATCAAAGAAAGCCATTGTGGAGGCGTCATCGTCTCCTAATCTTCATGTTAACATAAATTTTCTGTCTTGCTCTAGGGAATTTCTTTAAACACTGTGTAGCTTTGCTGAGACTTTTTTTTGGGAATTTAAAAAAAAAACCAGTTAAATCATTTCCGGATACTGAGCTTTCATGTGTAAAAGGTGTAAGAGGAGATATTAGATTGGCTTGCTATGTCATCGATGCAAGTTATAGTTTTGCTTTGACTTATGTGGTATGGGTCCGTGAAATCAGTGGAAGGGGAAAGAAAAAATTGGTTTTGTATGTTATATCTTATTTGAAGGGGATTAGTCTGACACTGTCGGCTATGGAATAAAATGACTTGAGAATGTCTAATGGCATGATTATGGAGCGGACTGCATTGGAAAAGGTAAATTTAGCTGGGTTTTTTCTGCTGTTTGATGTATATCTCGTTGGTCTTTACATAGAGCCAGAAATTCACAAATATCTAAAAAAATAAGCTAAAAATAGTGTGCATGTAATGTCGGAAACCTATGTCTGCTGTAAAACTAAGGAGTCGGAGTACAATTTTTTACATGTGCTGACCTCAGTCTGAATAGACTCAGAATACAGATACCGAATTTTTGGAATGAAGAGACTTTGAATAAATTAAAGGATGTTTTTTGATTCGCTAACCATATTGGATACTGACCTTTTCTTGTGTCGAACTGAAATTATCTCTTACTCTAGAGACTGGCAAGTGTTATTCTTTTGACTAATGGTGTTTGTTTTCGTAAAATAAACAAAAAAATAGATATATAACCTGGTTCTGGAATCTGACTCTTACTGGTAAGGGAAGAAGTGTGAATGGCTCAAGTTAAACTAAGAACTACCTGGTTTTTTTTGAATGATGATGGTAATATGTTTGGTTGCCGTAAAAAGTGCTGTAATACTGGTTTTTTTGAGGAATAATCAGGAATTTTTTTATAAAAAAAGAAAAATGGGGAGACTGCCAGGTATAAGGGAGGTTGACTGTGGAGGTAAGAGGATTGTATGGTACTTAAAGGAAAGGAATTGTATATATGGGTGATGATATTATGTTTTGGTAAAAAAACTACTCATTAGATGTAATGTACTCTTGAAAAAAATATACGAGAAATTCACAAAAAAATTGAGCCGTAATGATCTTATAAAGTTGAAAAGTTATTTTGGTTTACTGTAACACTACTTTGCTAAGGTCCTTTTTAGTAAGAGGACTGTCCCTTGACTGTTTCACTGTCTAGTTCTCATACCTATTCTATTGAACCAGCTGCAGATTATTATGAGGGCACTTAATACAGGTTTCGGAAATGGTGTCTTGTCGTTTGATATTTGGTTGGTAGACCACGTGTAGGAGAAAATTTTGGTTTTACATATTGACTTAACTGGTTCTACCATTTTACATCACCTACTAGTAAGATCGAATTGTTTTTTAGAGCAGTTTCCTATCTCACTGAATCAACTAAAAACTATTTTATATTTACTTAGTACTAGCTTATGATAGGTTGCTCTTTCTCTAAATCTTTATAAAGCTGAGAGTAGCAACACATACTGGATTGTTTAAAAATGGCAACACTTATCGGATTGTCTATAGAGCTAAAGTGTGGCAACACATACCGGATTAAGCTGGTTGCAAAGTTACTTGGTCTTTTATACATCTCATACTATGAAGTTTAGTGATAGTGTTCGGTAACTTACCATTACTTAAACATAGTGACTGAGGTCTGAAGGTCTTGGTTGGTTTGAACCTTGTCTATTCAATAGAATTTGCTGGTCTTCATCTGCTGGCTTCCTAATTTCACTCAAGTATATATTAACTGATTCGTACTTAACATCTTGCAGTATATATATAAAAGCTTCTAGTAGTTGGTTTTTAAGGCCTTGGTATTGTAAGGAAAGTCATGATATTCCCTTTAGCTGATCTTTGCTGGTGAATCTTTTGTTGTTTCTTTTTCGGACAGGTCTGAGTCTGGTTGGTCTAAGGACTGACTCGTCTAGGGCTTTATGATATATATATAAAAAAACATTTTATATCTGGCTTGGGCTACAGTATGTCAGACATGAATTTTTAAGCATAAATATTTCTTGAGAAATAATGTTTTTTAATAAAAAATAAAAAAATAAAAAAAGGAGTGAGCTCAGGTTTATAAATTTGGAAATTCTGACATACATAGATGCTTTATGAGTGTTTACTTTCCTGTATCAGATTGGCAAAAATGCTAAAGAAATGTTTTTTCAAATATAAACAATATACTTGTTAAGAACTATGTGTTTTTTTAAAGGTGACATGGATAACAACTGAGATGCCCTGCATCACCTGCGTACAGTCACGTGCTAACGAATAGTTTCCTTGTGGCTATGGGTGCAGGTGCGGGCTACCTTCCTTGATTAAAACTTCTAGTTCTTAACAAATGGTGGATCTCGTAGTGTGATACAAGATTTCCCTGACTTTGGGTTTAAGGATACTTAAGCTGTATTTTGTTATCTTCATTACCTTGTACATAATTTATTTTCAACTAAAAATAAATTACTGTGCAAAGCCACTGTACTTTTCTAGAATTGTTGTCTGTGAACAGTTAGTGTTCGTTTGCGTATATTTATATAGATTTAGAACTGCTACACACACACATACTAAAACACACACACACACACACACACACACACTCACCCACAGTTAGTGCTTGATGTGTTAGGGTACTTATCTTTTTTTACTTTAACTAAGGTCTTAGCTTTAAGCCTTAGAGGCATGTTTACACAAGTGCCTAATGCCTAGGTAGTTTTGAATACCCGAATGGTCATATGACATGTAGAAATTTTTGGATGTAACAACCCGATAGTTTGCAGTTTGTAGTCTCCCTGCAGTCGTAGTGCTTTTTTGGGCATGTAGTTTGATGGTGATGATGAATACAAGGTAGTGCAATACTTTCTCTTGCTTAGCCATGGTCTCTTGTGTTCATACAATCTGCAATTTACATGGTGTAATGTGTAGTCTCCTACCTCGTTTTCTCTACACTGCATCATTCTTATACTGATTATCTATTAGGGCTATGAGTCCTTAACACTTTAGCGATCTTGCTGTATGTGTCCTAATGGACATGGGAGCGAATTACAGTAATACCAAAGAAAATTGTGAGCCAGTTATTCTGTAAAGTTTCTCTCTCGTGCTTTAACCGCCGTCGTCGCGAACCTGCTGGTGTCTCTTTGTGGAGATGGGAACGAGATTTTGAAAAATTGGGAGTATTGGTGAAGTGGTTCTTGCAATTGGTTCAAATTCAGCCTGAACCATATGGCACTCAGGAATTCAATAGGTTCTTGACATGTTAGACGACCTCCACCACCTAAGGGAATTCTTGAATTGGGTAACCCCGCTGGAAGAGTCTGAGGAACATACATCATTGTTGGAGGTCTTCCCAAATCTGCCAGAGTAAATCAAAATTACAAATGCTAACAAGTTTCAGGTGCTTGCAGGTTCTTCACAATTTCTGTGCAGTTTCTGTGAGGTAGTTTCTGTGCAGTCAATTGCAGTTTAGTCCAGGAAATGTGTAGTCTTGCAGTTTGCATTTTGCAGTTTGTAGTTCAACTATTTACATATTGCAGATTATAGTATTTCAGTTTAGAGAATGTAGTTTCAACTATTTTAGTTTGCAATGTATTTTAAGCTTGGAAGGTGGAAGATTGGCATGAAGGTGGAAGATTGGCATGAAGGTCGTGAAGGAACAAGAAGAAAGTCGTGATTTAGTATGCACATAATACAGATGTTATAACATTAGGAAGGGAATGGGGTATAGGAGGGCCTCTTTATTTGCATGCTTAAAGCTTAAGCCAAGTTTGACCAAGCCTAAAAGAGAGGGCAAAAAGGCCTGTGCTAGGATTTTTAAAAATACCATTTGTATATTTTGTATTTTGAAAATAGGCTATTTTAACACAAAAGAGAGGTGGGTAACTGAATGTTAAAATGTCTTTTCCCAATCTCTCTCCTCTCTCTCTAACATATAGAACACTCTTTCTCACTTAGTTCTCATTAAAAGAAGCACTTTTCAGCCCCCTGCCAAAAAAGAAGATTTTGCATATTCTCTCACTGTATTATCTCTCTAAAACATGAGCCAACTCTTTCTCTTTTCCCCCCTTTTCTCTCTTGTCACTTCCACTTCCGAATCATCAAGAGGACATTCTATGCTGCCTACATCTGACAAAAAGTGCAGATCCTCCAAGGCTGCAGATCTACTCTCTCTCCCACTCTCTTCCTTTATGTATTTCTCTCTCTCTCTCTCTCTCTCTCTCTCTCTCTCTCTCTCTCTCTCTCTCTCTCTCTCTCTCTCTCTCTCTCTCTCTCTCTCTCTCTCTCTCTCTCTCCCCCACACACTCCCCCCCCCCCCCCCCCTCTCTCTCATGCTTCTCCCACTCTAGCTTTAGGTGAGAGCAATGGAGAACTCCATTATCTTTGTGTGCAGCTGCATTTCTCTCTCTAAAGCACTCATGATCAACATTTTGAATTCAAAGGAGATTGAGCTACACTCTCTCTCTTTATTCCCTCCACAACATAATCCTTTTCTACTATCTTTGAGTACCTTCCACTTTTTCCCTCCATAACCAGCTTTCCCTGCTTGCAGCAGTCACCATTACACATTCTCTCTCTATTTTGATAGATTAGCTATCAAACATGTCATTCAATTGCCCTCCACTGCAAGACATTACTAATAGGCCAAAACAATATCGATTAAATGATGATTTGGAGCAGGAGTACGCTACTGTGCGACTTGGCACATTGAATCGCAATGCTGTAGATCAGCTATGAAGCATTGGGTGCAAGGCAATCAACTTATGGGTTAATGGACACATTTACGCAAGTGATCCAATGACTAATGCACCACTACCCTTTTGTAATGTCACTGAGCTTATGCATTTTATTGGAGATGGAGGAGACGGGCTATTTGGCTACTACTGGAGATTGTATTTAGCTTTTGTCAATGAAAGGGAAGTAAGTAAACATCTCTTGTCTGCCTATTCATCATTGCAAGAGAAGTCTGCGAAAGATCTACAACAAGTTAGAGAGGAAGCCAACAAGAAGATGAAGCAACTAAACAATGATATGGCGAATCTCAATGAAAAAGCACAGCAACAAAAAAAAGAGCAGGATCTTCAACTAGACCATTATGTTCAACTACAACACACTTCATGGAATATGCATCGGCGAATCGATCATCTCACACACATTCCCCTCGGCTACCACATTTGTAAGCGCAAGAGACAAGCAATGTCCTTGCTATCCTCAAGTGGTGGAGCTCAAAAGAAACGTGTCCGTCAAACTCGGTAAGAATACTGATGCAAGATTCTGATTTCCTACATGTTCTACAGGTTGGTATAATGGTAATTCAATATCCAAAAACTTGGCTCGAATGATGATGGGAATTGATCCCAATGCTCAAACAACTAGATGTGCTCTGCTGCAGAATATCATCAAGCCAAAGGAGTTGGTTGACCTACTAGATGAACCATCCAATACTGGCATTGCTAATTTTTTGCCAAAAACGTATTTCGATGAGCTAAAGAGATTTGTGTTGCCTCAAGAGATGATGGAGGTGTGTGACAGCACAGGAATAGGTTTCAAGGCCTATGAAGCTTTGTATAGAAGTGTCACACTCGGTCATTGGACAAAAGGTTTGTTTCGGTTTTTGCCAACGTCTTACAGTGTGAGTATTGCAAAAAAGTGCACCAATAATGATGTTGCAAGCTTATTGGGTGGATTTCAGTATGTGGAGGATGACATGCCATTAGAAGACAACAAATTCTTCTGCTACGATGAGAACAATGTGTATGTTGACTTGTTGAAGCTCCAAGAGTCAATGGTAAGATTTTATGGATTGACACAAGAAGAGTGTGATGGGAAAGTGATATTTGTTATGAAGCTTGATGAGTTCCAAGTTGTTAAAGGTCAATGGATCAAAAGGGTAAGTGTTACGTTGATGAGCAAGGCCTTGGTGGGTGTCGATGTGGAGCTAAATGCCAATGAGAAGGGAACACTTGTTTAGGCATTTAGGCGTTCAGTCATAGAAAAATATTTGGTGGCTGGCAGCTTTTCATCTTCCACATGAGACACATGAGACTCTAAAATGATATTTCAATCACACAGCAATTGTTGATGTCATTTGACAACAGCAAGAAGAATAGAGATTGCATGTTTCAGGTGAATGTTCCAAGTTGGGCATTTGGCAGGAGACTTGAAAACACTCAAGTGTATGTTAGGGTGCAAGTAAGATGCAATGACCCTCTTTCCATGCATTTATTGCTGCCACAGTAAAGTCTCAATGGGAACTGAGGGCAAGGGTGCAAAGGCTAGCAAGTCGAAAGGTGGTAAGGGTAAGGGGGGAAAAGTTACAGCCAACTCTACAAAAGGTGTACCCACTACTCAAGTAGTGGGTAAAGCACTACAACAATGGTTTCAAGGTATCCTCAGTTGTTGTGACCAGCAAGTGCCCCTAATTGAAACACAGATGATCCAAATTGGGATGCTATTCTTCCAATACCACTAATAAATGTGCATGTGTGCACCCTTCATGCCTGTCTACAAATTCTTGACAAGTTGCTTATGCTCCATATTAATTACTCTTGGAATATGGAGCCTGTAGAGAGAAGAGGAGTGTATACTATACCTTGAATCTATTCTATGGAGCTTGGTCTACATGAGGGTGCAATTGACCTATTAAAGGACAAGAAGGCATCCAAAAGTACACAAGATCGCCCTAATAAAGTATGTATGGGTGGTAGTAAAGCTAGACATTTTCTTTCAAACTATTCGGACTCCCAAAGTCCCGATGAGTTTCAGTTGTGAAAAAAGGTGTGTGAAATTACCACCTACAAAGGTAATGAAGCATTCCTAGGAATTAAGCGTGCTCGTGTGTGTGGCAGTCTACGGATGATATTTTTTGTCTTCTCGAAAAGGCAAAGATGGTAACCAGCGATTAGATATCCACCCTAAAGTTTGTAATCAATAGTTTTGCATCACAAATGGTGGATGCTTGGGGGGGGACACACATAGCACATTACATGGTGTATTAAACATTTGATATTTTCAATCGAAATACATATGTATGCGAAACTAAAGTTTGTTTTTTTTCAGCACATTCTTTTTGCACATAGTGCATTTTTTCTCGACACTTATGGTTCATTAGGCATTTGGAGCAGGCAAGGAATGGAGCGCTCACACTATCAAGCAAAAGCAGTGTATTTTAAAAATACACGACATGGAGGTGGAAGAAAAAAGAGCAATGCCCTTCACGAGATGTTCGTGGTTAGCTTGAGGCAATCACAATCATATCATGCTTCGAGTGAAAAAGATTGATTCCGACGTGCTGGTTGGAGACAAGGCGGCGTGATGGAAGGCGTTGGGTGGAAATTTAATTTTCTTTTGACGCTAACCATTTCTATTGTAAACATGCATTGTCATGCAAACTGAATTGTAAAGGCGACAATTAGTAGTCCCATGCGTCAAGTTTCGTCTATTTTGGAGTCTTTTTTAATTTTGAGTGATTTTATTGAGTTTTTAATTTTTTTAAAAGTTTAAGTACTATATAAGTCAAAACTCACAACTTAAAGTTCATTTCTTGTTTGCACATTTTCGAAGATCCTCTCAAGCCCAATCGTACAGGCACTCATATCTTACACAACATGGACGATATGCAAGAGCACACCACCATGCACAACCATGACACCACTGCCACTGACAACACTAAAAATCCACATCAGCACCTCATCCAAAATTCACCTATTCAAATCCACAACCTCAACCACAAGAACAAGCTCCAAACACCCAACCACTCCCCCAACCTTCGACTACAAAGAATCAAAACACCATGCGACATATTTTGGTGGTCTCCAGCCATTACAGCATGCGAATCGCACACCTTGGAGCTCAGACCATTTGCAGCTCTTAATAGACCAACACAACAAACATGATATGGAGGTCAAGCAACACCAACAACTGGAGGTCAAGCAATGTCAACACCTGAAGTTCAAGCAAGGGTTGCACCTGAAGCTCAAGAAACCGCAACTACGCTGCAAAATTCCCCCCCCCCCGAAGATAAACAAAGGAAGATCATACTAAGTGATCCCGTTTCAATATTACGAGATGCCAAGAGGAGGAAGAGAATAAGAGAGTTAGAAAAGAAAGAGGCAGCAGATAGAAAAGCACAGAGATTGCAGGAAGAAGAAAGAAGGCAGAGAGAGCAAGAATAATGGCAGAGAGCCCACTTGTATAATTTAAAAGCATGAGCAGAGGCCGAGAGGAGAGTGGAAGAGGATAGAGCTCAAGTTTCCCAACAAGCAAAGGCTGGGAGCTCCAGAAATTCAAAAATTCCTCAGAGAGCAAAACAATGTGCAAAAAAGAAAAAGAACAAGTTCACACCTGAAGAGTAGCAACCCCAAGAATAGAGGAGGAAAAAGTACAAAAATGACCCTCCTCAATGGGCTAGACAAGCGGCTCCTCCAGCATCTCCAACAGTGCAGAAGAAACGGAGATGGAAGCCTGGGACAATTGCTCTACGTGAGATCCAAAAATATCAAAAGAGCACCGAGCCAATAATGGCAAAGGCAGATTTCTCTTGGGTGGTAAGAGAAATAATGGACGAATATTCAGATTCTGTCAGACAGGTGCTTGGACGGTTGAGGAGGTGTGAACGTGTTGAAGAAAAAGATTTATTGTCCAAATATGTGCAATAGAAAAAAAAAGTACAGGAAGTGATAAAAAAATACAAAAGACAAAATTACTGTATATTGCTCTGGATATTACATCATGTCTGGTTGGTTTTCTTGCAAATTACATCTTTTGGTATAGGGCAAATGGCAGACTTGACACCAAAGATTTTGACAATATCCTCTGGGTTTGTCACCCCTTGACCTAGCTAGGCTTAAGGCACAATGGGAGAGGACTGATGCAGGGTTCTTTCCTATAAAGGCATATTGCTGCCTCTTGATCCACCTAGATACACTTGTGAGCATTAAGGGTAAGGGAAACTTCAGCAAGGATGGCACTTAATGCCTTGCACCTGAGCAGCTTTGCAGAACCATGTTTGGAGAACTCCGTGTGTGAAACTCAAAGAACGAATGGCCTCAGAGGGCCAAGGTAGTGCCACATGGAGCTATCTCTACCTATAAGAACGTTTTGTGAACCTCTAGTACGCATTGCAAACTTATCAACATGGTATGCGGTCTGCAAAACATTTTTAACAACTTCAACACTTGCTATAGGATACAATAGACTATCAATAAAGTTAAAAAGTGGTTGCCTCAGTTTCCTTATCCATCTGTTCAAGAGTTTTCCTTGTAAGGTCGATGCTAGAGCGATCATCTCCACCCATGATCAACGATTTGTGTGGAAGAAAAGTGCTTTTCGGGAGACTTTCATAAAATGAGGCACATGATTTGATTCCATAAGTGTATTGCCACAGTTTGTACCAAATTCTGTTCCTTTTCACTTGGGAGGAATGAGAGGCTTTGTGGGAGACCTTGGTCTTCAAAGTCAATTTGAAAGTTGACCTTTTCTTGCTTTCCACTAGGATCTTTCATGCTCGTATACATAGTGATCACTGAGAGCGACTCATCTTCTCTGAGTCCTAGTGTCTTTGCAATGTCATCAAGGAACAAGAAGTGATGACCATCCACCACCAATGCATGCAAAGTGAGAATTTGGAGGTCAAGAACTTCCTCCAACACCTCGTCTCCCTCTATAATCCCATATTCCTTCCTAGTGGAGCTGGGATCTTGCAGTAGGACGAGTGGCATAGATGCTTCGACTTGCTCATCAATCTCTTCAATAGTTTATTTGATTCCTCCACAATGGTTACAGGAGGTTTTTGGTCAGCCTTTTCCTTTGATATTCCCTTCTCCATGCCCTCAAGCACAAGCAATACCAGAACCATGTCCCAAGAGATGAATTGGGTGCCTATGTACCCCATGCCCAAGTCTACGAGGTCATCCTCATCCTCTATCCTATAGTCCCGTTCAGTAAGCCCTTTTATAAACCTCAACAAAAGCGATAACAAAAGTTTTTTTCGATCACATAGAGGTGTTTGAGAAAATCCACAGCCAACCACGCCATGGTGGATCCCTCAAAGACTATTGCATATTCTTCCATGTGAGCCATCATGTAGTCAAGAAAGCTTTGGAACCCCTCTACATGAAGGTTAGCAGTGGCATGCATGTTGATGGTCCCCTCAAACAGAGTGACTAGTTCATGTGCACAATTTGCAAGTCCTATCTTCTGTAATTGTGTGAGAAGTGCATCAAAAGATGTTGCCATGGGTCTGTTCGCGAAGAAGATGCGAAGAGAGCTTAGAGCTTGTGTTTTGTGAATGTGAGAAATGAAATTTAAAACCTAGAAGTCACTTTTATACTCAATGTCACTTTTTAAAAGCACTTAAAATTAACATCAAATTAACTTGAAACTATAATTATAAACAAAATCACGTGACAAGCATTGAAAGACACCAACATTGAAAGTATTCATGCTCCAAACTAAAAAACTTGCATATCTCAAACAAAATCTTGAACAAATTAAATGATGAAGAAGAGATTCAAAACGCCATATGTAGTAATGGGAGCGTAATCACTTTAGTTTACAAGTTTTTTGCATTAATACATCGCGAAAACCATTGTTTTCACACAGAAAGCTCTTCTCTTTCCTGAATGAACAACTTTTTCATTGATTACAAAAACATATTGATTGGGAAAGGTATATCTAAGATTAAGATACTCGCATAGGTGACTGAGATTCCAATCATTATTCATCGAGATGTCGTGCATTGCATTGTCATGGAGGCATATTTGCAGATCAATTAATTCTCTAGGAGAAACATCAGAGTCTAGTGCCTCCCATTCTCCCTTCATCAGCTTCCATGTTCTGTAGGGAGAGACAATTGACAATATTTGTTTCACAATATGGTATCCACACGCCACATTCTCAGCAACTATTGAGCACTTGATTGTATCTCCCTTGTCGTTGACAACCTTAGTCTCCCATCCAACAACAAGTAAACCATTGATCGCACTTCCCCCTTTGCAAGTCCACATTGTTGGTGTCCTGTGAACACTCTACAGTAAGATAAACACAAAAACATGAAGGGATATAGACCAAGTTAGGGAAGCTTTATGGGAACCATAGGTGCACTTCATTGCTGAATGCACATCCACCTCGATTCTCCTTTTGGTTGCTGTGATCAAGGCACTATGAGGGTTAGGCCAGTCCATACTCTGCAAGGTTGGTGGATGAACCGGAGAACGACATTCCATACTCCTAGGTCGTCGAGTACCTGATCATGCCATGGGGAATAGTGGCACAACCTGCAGACAAACATTTATGATTAGATATTTCACATCCATTTTCTCAGTTGTATAGAGCAAGATTCTTGATGGTACACAAAGATAAAGAATGCCACTTACTGCTATACTCCTCCACCTACTTGTTGCTTTAATAGGGAAGATAATATTGCAAAGCTTGAGAGGAAAGTAATCCTCTCTAGAGAGCACAATTGAGACGGAGCAAGAAACCTGTTAAGGAAAGAAAGAGGGACGATCTAGTAGAAGGATATGCTGCCAATCTATCTTCAGCTTTAAGTAGAGGTGTTTAGTGAGGCTAATGGAGAAATGGAGAACTTCAACTTGAGGAGAATCTAGCAAGCTTGAGGAGGGAAAGGAGGTTCAAACTTCTGCTTGAAAAGCTTTTGGGAGGGAAAATTGAAAGGAAGGAAAGAGAAGCAACTCTTGCAAGGTGAAGTGAGAGATGGTATAGTAGAGAAAGAGGGAGGGAATGATCAACACGTTTTTGGAGGGAACCCCTTTTTAGGAGAGAGGGGGCAAAAACTGACAGCCACTAGAGAGTGAAAGGATTGGTTTTTACTCAACTATTTAGAGAAAAATTCTTTTTTTGAATTTATAAGAGATTTCTCTTTGTATTTTATAAAAGAGTACAAGTTTGACCACTTACTTTTAGGCCCTGCCATACCCACCATTTTAGTCCACATGGCATCCACCCATTTTCCTCTTCCATAATTTATTTTTTAATCCCATGGCAAATACAGAGGCCCCCTTAGACCCCACTCCCTTCCTAATGGAAGCAGTTGAAGGCTTGACAAAGAAGTATGAAGATCAGTTTCAGGAGGAAGATGAAAGTGATGATGAGTGGGGAGTTACAACACCAATGTTCCCCTTGGTTGGGAAAAATCAGGTACAATCATGTTTAACTTCTCCAAATTCACTTGTTGTAAGTCCCAAATCAATGAAAGAAGTTCAAGCACAACGGCAACCTGAAGAAGTCAAGAAGGTGATGTTGGAAAGGGGAGAAGAAAAGGAGCATCCTAAGAGCCAAAGAAGCCAAAATGAGCACTTAGTATCCCAAAACCACACTCCAAATAGACTCAAGGGTTTGTAGAATGCTAAAGAACTTGAATCAACAATAGAGAGGTATTTGCAATCAGGTCAAGAAATTGAAGACAAAAGTGGCCCTAAAAGTATGCAGGGTCCTGAAGAAGATATGAAGATTCTAGTAGAAGATATGCAAATTTCTAAGGGCATGGAAGGTTCTGAAGGCATGCTTGTTCCTAAAAAATTGTACGAAATTTAATTTGTGAAAGACCAGGCTATTGTTCACGTTGTAAAGACTTTACATTTGCAGGTGACTAAGAGAAAGGTTGAGAATGGGTTAGTCAAACATGGAGATGTTGAAGTTCAATGCAAGCCAGACAGAGTCCAAAGTAAGAAGGAGGAAGTCAAGACCAACTCGAGCCAAGAGAGCCAGGAGGATTGACAACTATTCCCAAACCTCACATCAAAGAGACTTGTATCTTTGCAAGAAGAGAGCAAGAGCTACTCAAAAGAAGAGTTGGAAATCAAGAAGAAGGGAATGCAAGTGGGAGTGAGCCAAAGAAGCCACCAATACCACATACCAACCCATATACCAACCTTGGACATCAATCTTGACGAGGTTGAAATTTAGGAAGAGATCAGATTACAGTGTACTAAATGTGAAGAGACAAATATAGTTGAAGACATCATGTGTTTTGATGATGAGGATGATGTGATGGATAAGTTTTTGATGTATCTTGATGAGGAGTATCCCGCAAGTGACAGTCAGGAGTGTGTTGATGGACAAGTGTTTTTTGGAGCCTTGAAGAGTGAAATCCAATTTCTAGGAGTCGATATGATTTATTCAGGCTATGAAGACAAGGATCTTGAATTTCAGGTCCCTGCATTACAAGTTTTAATACCTAAGTCCCCAATTTACTGAGTTTCACAATATAGGTCCCTGATCCTGAGATTACGATTTTTCAAAGAAGTTCTGTACATAAATTTTCTGAATTTAGTCTTGTTATGCAGAGATGATCCATAATCTTTCTTTGGACTTGGAAAATGAGAGGTATTCAAATGTGGTTGTGGCTAATGAAGTGGTTTCCAAAATCAATCAACTTCAAGAAGACAAGGCATCATTGATGGTGGAGATTTCTCAGGTTCAAGCTGAATTTGACTTGCATATTTCTTACTGTTTGAAGTTCATGATGCTTTTAAGATAGTTATTTTGGACAAGGATAATCAAATTGAGGATTTGAATCTTCAAATTACTCAAATCATGAATATGGAGTCTTCTTCAAACCTTCATGTTATGGAAGGTGTTTTGAATGATGATGTTTTCATCAACGATCTTTATGATGTCGATGCTTTTGCGAATTCAGTCGTGGAGATTGGAAGTCCATCTTTTTCCAAGGAAGTTCAGTTTAGTGATAAAATCTTAAAGATTTGTATTCCTTATGTGGTCATGTTCCTGATTTCAATGGTTTTGTTGATGCTTAGGAGATGGTTTTGATTGATGCTTATAGAAGCCTTTTGCAAGTTCTTGATGATATTGAAGTGGGTTTTCGTGAAGATGGTTCTACATTTGTGATGTTGCTGATGGAGGAGATGATGTTGATATTCTTATATATCATTGGTTTTATGTCTTCATGCTTGATGACATAAGGGAAGTTTTTTAGGGAGCACAAGTCAAAAGTTTTCAGTTTTAGGGAGATATCAGTGATTGGAGAGATTTGCAGCTACAAAGTGGATTCTTTATGTTTTTGAGAGGGGATGTGAGCAAGACATCTTGGTGGTGTTTTTTTATGTGTGAAGGAGAGCTCAACTTTTTATTTTCAAGTCTTGAATTAAATCAATTTTGGTGTTTCTTGAATCAAAATTTTCAAGTTAATCAATTATTTTGGCATACAGAGTCTAAATCAGGTTTCCCAGTGTTTCATCTCTGCATGCATAGATATTAGATATGTTCAAGAGGTAGTGTCTAATGATTGCAAAGTTTTCATCCTACCTTGAATCTTTCGTCAATCTTTTTGAAGAGAAACCTGAATCTAAATCTGAACTTGAACTTGAACATGAACCGACTAATGTGTTTAGTAAGCCATACCAAGCCTTTGTTGAAGAAGAGGCTAAGGAAGAAAATTTGTTGTTGCAAAAGAAGTTTGTTGAACTGAAAGATCATTTTATATAGTTGAAATATAAGGGGGAACAACATGTTCATCACCAACCTGAACTAGAGGGTATTGAATGTGAAGTGATACTGATGGATAATGCAGTTCAAGAGAAGTTAATTGAAGAGACAATTGCAGTCTTAGGACATGAGAATGAGGTAGAGCATTTGCATGTTGGGGAGGCATTATTGAACACTGTTGAGGAAGTGTTAGGTAAGAACTTTGAAGAACATAGAATGGATGAGGTTGCAACAGCTGAGATGGAAGTAAAAGTATTGACGTAGAGGAAGAAGTAAAAGAGGAGAATTTTTTTGTGTAGAATTAGAATAATGAATTGAAGCAATAATATGATGAACTCAACCAACAGTATGAGGAATTGGAGAAGCAATTGGAGCAACAGAAACATCATCAACCTGAACACCTGGATACTCAGAGTGATACTGTAATGTTGGATAAAATTGAAACTAAAGTTCATGAACAATTAACTAAAGGTGCAATTGCAGATGAAGAAGCAAGTGGTGCAGGCGAACAACAAAAAAGTAAAGATCCAGTACTGATAATTGTTGAAGATATACTCAGTAAGGACACTACTAAGGTTATAAAGGAAACAACTAAAGTTGAAGTGGATGCAGGATTTTGTAAAGATGGTAAGGAAATTGCAACAAAAGGGGAAATTTCAAAGCAGCCTGAAGATAAAGATCATCTTGATGTTGAAGTTTCTGATCAAGGAATTGTGGGTCCTCACAAGGTTTGAGAAACCGAGTGTGCCATTTGTTAGTGCCTGATGTGTCAGGTTACTTATCTTTTTGGAATTTAAAGAGGCATGTTTACACAAGTGCCTAATGCCTAGGTAGTTTTGGATACCCAAATGTTCATATGGTGTGTAGCAATTTTACCACCCGACAGTTTGCAGTTTGCAGTCTTCCTACAATCATAGTGTTGTTTTGGGCATGTAGTTTGATGGTGATGATGAATACAGGGTAGCGCAATACTTTCTCTTGCTTAGCCATGGTCTCTTGTGTTCATACAATCTGCAGTTTACATGGTGTAATGTGCAGTCTCTTGCCTTGTTTTTCTCTACGCTGCATCATTCTTGTATTGATTATCTGCTAGGGCTATGAGCCCCTAGCACGCGCACGCGCACACACACATGAAATTTTTGCATGGCAAGGCCAACCGAGCTCAAGGCTACGGGGGATACCGTGGCTTCTTGTGGGAACGGCCGCTTGGGGGAAGGGTTGGCCACAATTAACCTACATGGATGGCTTTTTTTTTACACTCGTTGGGTGCACAGGGGCTTGAGGACATTTTTTGACTCACTAACGAATTGCATGGGGCATTATACAAGTTTGCTCGCTTCTTCTTCTCTTTGTGCTCTCTGCAGAAGCCACCATCGCTTGTTTTCTTTTCCCCTTCTTCTCTATTGGGTTCACAACATGGGTGCCCTAAATCTGGACACCCTACCCAACTAAGTTCCATAGGCCATGGCAAGAGTAGAAGCATCGGTAAATTTGGCAGGGGCGTGCATGTTTAGCAACAAGAAGCCCTCCAAGCTTAGTAGTTTTGACATGCAAAGTTTTCCGGGTGCTATGTTTCAGAAAAAAACCACTTTGAAGACTTCAAGATTGAGTGGATTCGAGTTTTTGGACAAACCAAGTACCTAGAAGATGGTCAAAAGTCTACAACTATGGTTATGAGCTGATCTTCATGGTCGCAAAGATTGAAATTTGAGTGGATCGGTGGTCATATTAAGACAATGATCAACTATGGTAGATGAAAGGAGCATGTCTAAGAAAATGAGAACTTAGAAGACTAAACTTCGGTCTAGGAGCAACCCTAGACTGGTAAAGGCCAAGCAAGACATCTTTATGCCGTCAGGAATCAGCATGGTGGCAGATACTGAGTAAGGCTTTGTACAAGGCTGCTCATGAGCAAGGCTTGTGTAGCTGGCCTACAACATTAAAGATTTAAAAACTTTGAAGTTTGGACTTGGGTTAGCAAGCAAAGGGCAAGGCCTAATGACAATGTCATGCAACAACAGCCAGGACTGATCAACAGGTTTCCAATATCATGCTTTGGGGTTTTCCTCTCTTTATGTATAATTTTACATTGCAGGAGCTCTTCAAGAGGTTTGCATAAGTTAATTCTTAATGCAAGAAAAACTGTTGTCCAATCAAGGTAGTGGTGGCAACGGATGTCGATGCACTGAAGGTTGATTCTTTGCCGATTATTGACAAGATTTTCATCATGCATGACATTTGGATTATTCTATGAAGCAAGGCTTCTTTCTCTCTAGTTCGGAGTTCTAGATTAGCTAGGACATGGCTTCTAGGATTCTACAGATGGATTCCAACAAGTTAAAATCTTGACATAAAGGCAAGGTCTGATGTTAGTTTTGATCGTGAGTGCAAGGGCAAGGTTCCTACGCTTGCTTACTGAACTTGATGTAGTAAAAAAACAAACCCCAAACATGTGATCAATATGGCAAGTTGAGACATATAATTTATGCGGCAAGAAATCAATTTCGATTTTGTTTTCATGATTTTTAGTGCTTTTTAGTAGAAATAAAGTCCAGTGGACAAGGAGAACCCGTGGTTCAATTCTAGAAAATTTTGTTTTTTTTTTCTTTATACGCTATTTTTAGCTTTTTGTGCTTTTCGGCATTTTTTAAAATCAACGTGCTTTTTAGGATGACCTAAACATAAAAATATTATTTTTAGTCTCCGTCGGATTTAAAGATGGCCATCCCCGGAGGAAAACGAGATTAAACAAAAATTGTACGGGAATATTTTTATAAAAAGCAGTATCATAAATATGCCATGGCAGTACAAGAAAGTCATAATTATTTCATGGCATCATGGTGTGGCAGTCTAGTCACAATTTCATTAGTTGGCTAGATATTGATCAATTAGTCAATTTCACTGTAAAAATTGAATGGTAAGTGGGAGAGTTGACTATCAAAAAGCAGGTCATGATTCTAGAAAAGTCCCAAAAGTTGTGCAGCTATTCCTAGCTGAGAAGGTAGTGCTAGTTCTTGGCTTGGGGCTCATTCCAGCTTTGTTCAGTGCATATAAAATCACCTGCAAGCCTCAGTTTTCAGTGCCGTTAGTTGCGTCTACTACCGCAAGGCAATACATACCTATTATACGAAGTGTTGCAAGCTCTTCATCACCATCTCCATAAGTTCTTATCTGTCAATTATGACAAGAAGAAGAATACTCTCTCTCTACTTTCTTTCTATCTCCTCTCTTGTTTCACGGTGTAAGCGCTCTCCAAAGGCTCCCATGGTAAAAAACTCTATGTAGCTCTCATCACCGCTCTCTTGCAGCAAAAGAAGAATCCTTTTGATAGCCCCTAATCAATCAAAAGCACGGTGAGAAGCTGTAAACTCCATAGCCATCATCTCTATGTAGTCTTTCGGAGTAGATACCCTCTCGATGGTTATTTTTTCGTATACAAGTGTATGTATGGATTTTCCTAGTGCAAATCAAGTTGCTTTATGATTGTTTCATCATGTTTAACACGCTGATTTATGCGCACGACGTGTTTATGATCACGTGTGTGCATAAAAAGAAATTTTTGTTTCACGTCATGTAAGCGGTAGAAACACTATTTTGGTCATAACCCACAAACCGTTATGAATCAGCCCAAACCCTTTAAACTAGAGATGAAACACATCATTTAGAACATTTTCTGTCATGTCAAAATCACATGACAGAAAATGGTCAAGAGATATGGTCAAAAAACAACTTGTTGTTCACTGCACTTAAATCAAAATTTTGGACCTTAGGCTCCTTGGAGAACCACTATATAGATATGGTCAAAAAACAACTTGTTGTCCACTGCACTTAAATCAAAATTTTGGACCCTAGGCTCCTTGGAGAACCACTATATAGATTCACCATACGGTAAAACCCACTTAGCCAATTGAAAAGCTTGATTAAACTTGACGATACATGTATTTAGGTCTCAGTTATCACTTTGGGCATGCGAATTATTAAGTGTTCCATAATCGAGTTCACCTAGGCGTGTATGGGTGCTACCAAGGGGGAGTACCATAGAGTTAACCGAGTTTTTTATATAATATTTATGATTTATTTTAGTGAGTTTTTTTAAGTATTATATTTCCATAAACTTATGTGAGAGTATATGGTTAGTCAACCTGAATCGCACAGGTAGATTTGAATAAAATGGCTTTCTTTTTGTGTTATCATTTGTTGCATGAGTATCATATGGGCAAAGTGATGTGATGAAATGTTATTCTATATTATGGATTTGAGATTGATGCATTGGCTTGAAGTCAAAAACTCTCATTTGCATTTTATGTATGCCCAAAAATGGCAAAAAGTTGTTTTTCGCATATATATGAAGTTATAGTTTGCGGTTGACTGTAGGGTCAGAGCTGTTTTGCATCATGTTTATGGTGATGGAATATATCATATGATTTATGGAACCTTACGGATAGATGTGGGTGCCTCATGTGCATGGATATAATTGCTTCCCACCTTTCTAGGTCAAAACTAGCTATATGTACTAGAGGGGTGAAGTGCAAATATGATGCATCAATTTTGCATGACTAAGTGTTGTCAAAATTGGATTTTTATATCATGTTTAGTTGATGGTTGGACTTATTTTATACATAAAAGGTTCATGTATTAAGGGCCATATATGTGGGCTTAGATTTACTCCAGTGGATATGTCAAAATCCAAGTGTGGGAGTTTGTTCAGTGTGAATATGATTTATGGTTAAGGGCTGAGATTCCCTCATGGATTATGGTTATGATTTTTCATGGTGGAAGCCAGTGCGGCTGTGTGTTCTTTTTCAAGATAAGGTTATGTTGCCAAAATTTTTACAACCATGCTATGCTCTAAAGTGGTTATGTAGGATTGGTTGTGCCCCACTCGAGCTGGGTAGAGAGCTCACCCGTGTGATGTGATTGGATTATCGTTTATGATTTTGATTGGATCATGAAGTGACTTGGATGGATTATGATAGAGGTGTAAGGGTATAAACCTTGTATAGTCTAGCTATTTGGAAAAGATTGTTTGTGCATACGAAAGATGCTATTTTGACCGGACTCATGTGTTATGTTTCTCATGGCAGCATTGCTACAAGACTAGAATCACCTACATTGCCTAGCCTTAGATAAAAGGGTCGTTGACCTGGGGCTTTCATGAATCCTGCGTGTTGCCTATGTATTCTTTTTTTTTTTGGTAGGCTCATCTACACGATTAGTGCATTGGCAGTTGAACAACCTACATAGCTAACACGTCAGGGATCTTGTCTTGGCATTGCCTAAACACTCAATGCTTGGCATCAAAGAGGCGTGGCACCTAAAGTGGTATGGTTGGTGTTGATACCCTACCACTTGTTGGTATTTGGGATCCTTTTAGAGCTCGGGTTCATGAAGGGAGGCGAAGCGGCCTCAGCCTTTTACTAGCTCAGGTAGGTTGGAGGTGTTCTGGCTCACTCCCGACAAAGGGAAATTCTCTCTATCCATAGTAGAGCAGAAGTGGATGGATGGACCGGTGGATCCCTACACCGGGTCCGGTACTCTGTTAGTTATTTTGTTATACTTATTTTGATGTTATGGTATACCTATATTCATTGCATCAATACATGGTTTCCTATTTGATTTAGATGGGGTGTTTGAAGATTCTCTATTATCATTCTCTTGTGTCCCTATGCACTCTATTTCATCCTCAACTATATTCTCTCTCTCTCTCTTCCTGTAATGTGGTGAAGCAAGAAGCCTTTTGACAGCCCCTAATCAATTATAAAGCACGAGAGAAGATCTAAACCCCATAGCTATCATCTCTCTCTCTCTCTCTCTCTCTCTCTCTCTCTCTCTCTCTCTCTCTCTCTCTCTCTCTCTCTCTCATTTTTCGGAGTAGATACCCTCTCGATGGTAATTTTTTCGTATATGAGTGTATGTATGGATTTACAGAGTATGTATAAAGTTTCTCCATGATTATTCCATCATGTTTAGCATGCTTATTTATGACATTGTGAGTTTATGATCACGTGCGTGCACAAAAAAAGTTTTTTTTCACGTCATGTAAGCAGTAGGAACATTGTTTTAGTCATAACTCACAAACCGTTATGAATTAGTCCGAACAATTTAAATTAGAGATGAAAGACATCATTTAGGACATTTTTTCTCTTGGTTGTCCTGTGAAAATCATGCACGAGCTAAGAGATATGGTAAAAAAAAACTTACTACCCACCACTAAACTTGGTCAAATTTTGGACCCCATGCTCCTTGGAGGACCACTATATAGATTCACCAGATGGGCAAACCCACTTAGACAATTGAAAAGCTTGATTAAACTTGATGATAAATGTATTTAGGTCTCCATTATCACTTTGGGTATGCGAGTTATTAACTGTTCCATAACCGGATTTACCTAGGCGTGTAGGGGTGCTACCAAGGGAGTACCATATGACGTCACGAGTTCAATGTGTTGTTTATATACGATTTATGATTTATTTTGCTGAGTTGATTTCAAGTATTAGATGTCCACAAACTTATGTGAGGGTATATAGTTAGTCAACCCGAATCGCACAGGCAGATTTGAATAAAGTGGCTTTCTTTTTGTGTTACCGTTTGTTGTATGAGTATCATATGGACAAAGTGATGTGATGAACTGTTAGTCTATATTATGGAGCTGAGATTAACGCATTGGGCTGAGGTCAAACACTCTCATTTGCATGTCATGTATGCCCCCAAAATGGAAAAAAGTTGTTTTTAGTATATATGTGAAGTTATGGTCGACCTAAGGGTCGGAGATGTTTTGCATCATGTTTATGGTGGTGGAATGATATCGTATGTGTTGGGGTATAAAGCCCAATGTGGTCGGTAAGTGGGCGGGCCGCCAGGTATGTACACATATTCTTTTGTTAAAACCTAATAAGAACTCACTATGCTCTACACATTACAGTAGAGCGAGTTCACCATATCGTCGTGCTCTTCTTCTCGCACTCTCTCTCGCGTCGCACTTCCGCTCGTACTCCTTCAACTGGTATCAGAGCTCAGATCGAGGCTCGGGGCAGCACTGCAGGAGGCTAGAGTCACCAACTCAGATTGGAGTGAAATTCGATAGGCGAAGACACGGCCCCAAATCTCGTGGGATGGCCCGAAGGGCTTGGTGTTGTCAGAATTTCATTTTGAGGTCATCTCGGCCACCGTTCGGCTTCGACAAAGGTCTGCGCAGGCCATTTTTGACTACGTGGTATCGACGGGTGCAGATCCGACTCTGCAAATTTGGGGTTTTCGGCCTACAACTATAGGTGCTGAGGATATCGAGACTCCCAGAGTGTTGATTTGTGGCTGTCTACACATCGAAGGACGGCTCATAGTTCTTGGAGGCGTGTCACATACGACACGGGCGCATCTACACACAGACTGTAGGCGACATCCACTAGCTCATTAGGTAGCTTGTGTATGTTGCTTGATATTCCAGATTTCATCTTGACATTGCAGGTACTTCCACATGGGACGTATTGTCAGAGATGATCTATGTCTGTTGAGGGTTTGCTGGCTGTGAGTCACACAGCAAACAACCGCCGCAGCGATTACAGCATACAGTGGGAAATTTGTGGATGTATGACTTTGTGGGAAGTCTATGTACTGTCAGATTTACTGCAGCCTTTGTTGAGGGTCGAGTGAGGTTTTATTGAGCTGGGGGATTCTCGAATGTTGAGATCCTTTCGGTGATACAAGTCTTGGAGCGATCCCTCGAGCACCCTTAGATAGGTAGCTAGGATGTATTGACTGTGAGTTAGACAGTTGGGATTGCATCTTTGCTTTACTGCCATTGAGGCATTGTCGCAGTCTATGCTTACAGGACAGTCAGAGACAGTACAGGTGTAGGACAGGTTTACCCACAGCTTACAGTTTCAGAGAGACAGTGTTTTTTGGTCTGTTTTTGAGTACACCAGAGCCATTTTACAAAGGAGACTCTGCCGAAATTTATGCAGAATCTGAAGCTTTCTTGGTTCATTTGACAGGTTGATATTGGTTCAGAGGTCAGTTTACAAGGGAAACTCTGCCGAATTTTTCCCAGGAAAGTAAACCACTGTGAAGCGTAGCTATGGCTGGATCACAGGACACTGCTCTTTACAATATCAAGAAGCTGTATGGTACCAATTTCCAATTGTGGAAGAAGCAGATTTGGCACGTGTTGGTACAAAAGAAGCAGATAAAACCTATAAAGCTCAAGGGGATAAAACCAGAAGATATGGACGAAGATGAATAGAGCGAAATGGATGAATTGGCACTTTCTACCATTATGCTGACTTTGGCAGAAAGCGTTTACTTCAATGTAGCAGACGAGATGTCGGCTTATCAAGCATGGTTAAAGATGAGTGATCTTTATGAGAAGCAGAGTGCAGCTTCATAGGTATAGTGGCTTAAGAAGCTTGTTGACTTGAAGATGAAAGAAGGGACACCTATGTCCAATCATTTGAATGAATTCAACACAATCTATAGTCAGTTGTCAGCTCAAGGTGTCAAGTTTGATGAACCTGTTAGAGCTATGTTCCTGTTGATCACATTGCCGGAAAGTTGGGACACTTTTCACACAGCTTTGAGTAATTCTGCACCTCCAGATGGTTTGAACATAGCAGGTGTAGAAGGAAGTCTGCTTACTGAAGAAACCAATAGAAAGACAATGGACAAAGGCAAAGGAACAGCCTTAGTTGTCAGGGGAAGGACCAAAGAAAAGTACAAAGGTGGAAAGAGGAATCAGTCTCGTAGAAAGTCTCGCAGTGCTAAAGGCAAGAGTGACATAGAATGCTACCATTGTGGCAAGAAGGGTCACATGAAAAGAGACTGCAGAGAAAAGAAAGTAGAAGAAGGCAAAGAGAAAGCTGAAGACCATGGTCAGAAGAAGAAGTCCTCAATGAAGATTCAAGAAATAAATGTGACAAACACTGTTGCAGAGGATGACAGTCTAGTGTCAGGAGACATCTACTTCTTGAAGAATACAATGGACTCAGCTCTTCTTACAACATCTGATGGAAATGCACTGAGTGACTGGATTATAGACTCAGGGGCATCACTTCATGTGTCTCCAAACAAGGAGTGGTTTACTTCTTATGTGACCACTAAAGATCATGTTCGGCTAGGCAATGGGCAGACATGTGAGATCTTAGGTGTTGGAGATGTTCAATTGAAGTTTCAGAATGGCTCTTCTTTCACGCTGAAGAATGTGAGACATGTTCCCGCAATTACAAAGAGCTTGATCAGCACAGGTTTACTTGATGATGCTGGCTACGTCACCACTTTTGGACAGAACATGTGGAAGATATCCAAGGGTTCTATGACAGTAGCACATGGAGTAAAGTCTGGACGACTTTACATGATTTATGTGTCAAATGTCTCTAAAAATGTAATCAATGTAACCGAGCAGCCGAACGTTTCTTTGTGGCATAGCCGGTTAGGACATATGTCCAAGAAGGGAATGGAAATCTTGTCTCGTTCTGGTTATTTGCCTGGCTTTTCATTTAATGATTTTGAATTCTGTGAACATTGTCTGTATGGTAAGCAAACACAGCAGCCACATAAGCATAGAAGCAGTAGAAGAGATACACTTGTTCATAGTGATTTGTGTGGACCTATGCCTAACCTATCTCTAGGGGGAGCTTCTTACTTTATGACATTTATAGATGATTACTCGAGGAAAGTATGGGTTTACTTTCTCAAGCACAAGGATGAAACGTTTAGTGTTTTCAAAACGTTTGTGACACTTGTGGAGAATCAGAGTGGCAAGAAGCTTAAATGCTTACGCACTGACAATGGTCTTTCAGGACTTTTGTGAGTCAAAAGGTATAAAACGTGAACTTACTGCTCCTTACAATCCTCCTCAAAATGGTGTTGCTGAGAGGATGAATAGGACCATACAAGAGAAGGTCAGAAGTATGTTGTCTAATGCACAGCTGCCAAATGGGTTTTGGGCTGAAGTTGTATCAACAACTGTTCATCTTGTAAATAGATCTCCTAGCAAGGTTTTGCAGAAGGATTCAGTGCCAGAGATGGTATGGTCAGGCAAAATGCCCTCATACAAGCATCTCAGAGTCTTTGGTTGTGAGGCATATACTCACGTTCCAAAGGAATTTAGGAACAAACTTGAGCCAAAGAGTAGAAAGTGCATCTTTCAAGGCTATGGTAATTCTGGTGAGATGGGGTACAGACTTTGGGATCCCGAATCCAGAAAGTTTGTCCGCATCAATGATGTTCACTTTAATGAATCCAAATATCATTCTAAACCAGAGAGGGTTGAGGAAATTAGAAGAGTTGTCTTCCAAGAAGATGGACCTGCACGTGCAAGACAAAATGTCAGGGCTCAAGAGGAGCAAGGACAGGATAGATTGGAACCACAGGTTGTGGCTGAGCCTGAGCCACCTATTGTGCGTAGATTTGGATGTGTCACGCGACCTCCTGATAGGTTTGTTCCATCTATGAACTATGTCATGTTGACTGATTGCAATGAGCCTTCATGTTACAAGGAAACAGTGCAAATGAAGGACTCCAGAAATTGGCAATTGGCCATGCAGTCAGAGATGAAAGCTCTGCATAAAAACAAGACATGGAAGCTAGTTAAATTACCACGGGGCAAAAAGGCTCTACCTTGTAAATGGGTTTACAGGTATAAGATCACCGCTCATGATAGTCAGCCAAAGTACAAAGCAAGGCTTGTTGCCAAGGGCTTTAAGCAAGAACAAGGCATTGACTTTGATGAAGTCTTCTCTCCAGTGGACAAGATGACTACATTGAGATGCTTTCTTGCATTGGTTGCCATATTAGATTTGGTGTTGCACCAAATGGATGTCAAGACAGCGTTCTTCCATGGTGATTTAGATGTGGAAATTTACATGCAGCAGCCAGAAGGGTTTGTTGAGAAAGGCAAGGAACATTGGGTATGCCAGTTGTTAAAGAGTCTTTATGGCTTAAAACAATCACCGAGGGCATGGTACCATAAATTCCACAAGTTTATGCTTTCTCAATGCTACAAGCGTAGTGAGTTCAATCACTGTCTATATACAAAGAAGGCTAAGGATGGCAGTTGGCTGATCCTTATTTTGTATGTGGATGACATGTTGATTGCTGGCAAGCACTTGGTAGAAATTTCAGCTTTGAAGTCAAAGATGGCAAAATCGTTTGACATGAAAGACATGGGTGAGGCAAGTCATATACTTGGTATGCGCATTGAGAGAGACAGATCAAAGAAGTTGATTTGGTTATCTCAAACAGAGTATATTGACAAGGTTTTGCAACGTTTCAATATGGAGAAGGGAAAGGCACTGAGTGTTCCATTGCCACCATATGTGAAACTTAGCAAACAAGATTGTCCTGTGTCTGAGGAAGAACAGGCTGAAATGGATAAGATTCCATATGCGTCTGCAGTGGGTAGTTTGATGTATGCAATGATTGCTACTCGCCCAGACATTGCATTTGCAGTGGGAGTAGTAAGTCGATACATGTCAAACCCAGGCAAGAAACATTGGGAGGCAGTGAAAGGAATATTGAGATACCTGAAAGCTACAAAGAGTATGCGTATATGCTATGGGAGTCAGGAGCTAAGTGTAAAGGGTTTTACAGACTCAGATTATGCAGGTGACTTAGACAACCGAAGGTCTACGTCAGGGTATGTCTTTACATTGGCTGGTGGAGCAGTATCATGGCTTCTAGATTACAAGATTGTGTTACTCAGTCTACTACAGAGGCTGAATATGTTGCAGCATCAGAGGCATGCAAAGAATCAATTTGGCTTAATCGACTAGTAACAGATTTGGGAATCAAAGAAGAGATGCCTGTGTTATATTGTGATAGTCAAAGTACTATACAATTGGCTCGCAATCCAGTTTATCACTCAAAGACAAAGCATGTGGATGTGAAGTATCATTTCATCAGGGAAATGCTCGAGGATAAGCAACTTCAGCTTGTAAAAGTTCACACCACAGAAAATCCTGCTGATCTACTTACAAAAGGAGTTTCCTCAGAGAGCTCTGCACATTTTCGCAAGCAGTTAGGTGTAGGGTAGTACATCACTTCTCTACATCTCTTGTATATTAGCTTGTATAGTAGCTTCTCTCACACTTAAAGTACCACATTGGAATTTAAGTGGGAGGTTGTTGGGGTATAAAGCCCAATGTGGTCGCCCAGGTAAGTGGGCGGGCCGCCAGGTATGTACACATATTCTTTTGTTAAAACCTAATAAGAACTCACTATGCTCTACACATTACAGTAGAGCGAGTTCACCATATCGTCGTGCTCTTCTTCTCGCACTCTCTCTCGCGTCGCACTTCCGCTCGTACTCCTTCAATATGTTGTATGGAACCTTACAGATAGATGTGGGTTCCTCATGTGCATGGGTATAATTGCTTTCCACTTTTCTAGGTCAAAACTAGCTCCATGTGCTAGAGGGGTGAAGTGCAAATATGATGCATCAATTTTTCATGATTCAATGTTGTGAAAATTGGATTTTTATCTCATGTTTAGTTTCCTGGTTGTACTTATTTTATGCATGAAATGTTCATATCTTAAGAGCCATATGTGTGGGCTCAGATTTACTCCAGTTAATATGTCAAACTCCAAGTCTAGGAGTTGTTTCAGTGTGAATATGATTTATGGTCAAGGACTAAGATTCCCTCATGGATTATGGTTGTGATTTTTTAGGGTGGAAACCGGTACGACTCATGGTTTTTTTCTAGGATATGGTTATGCTGCCAAAATGCTGCCGACATTTTTGCAGCCATGTTATGTTCTAAAGTGGTTATGCAGGATTGATTGTGCCTTACACAAGTTCGGTGGAGAGTGCACCTTTGTGATGTGATTGGATTATGATTTATGGTTTTCGGTAATAGATCATGAAGTGACTTGGATGGGTTATTTCAGATGTATAAGTCTCTATAGTCCAGCTGTTTGGAAAAAAGTGTTTGTGCATACGGAGGATGCTATTGTGATTGGACTCATGTGCTATGTTTCTCATGGCATCATCAATACAAGACTAGGATCACCTACATAGCTTAGCCTTAGATAAAAAGTTCATTGAACTGGGGCTTTGCTAGATCGGGGTGTTGCCTAGGTCTTCTTTTTTTATGTAGGCTCATCTATAGGGTTAGTGCGTCTGGGGTTGAAGGATCTACACAATAGCTAACGCATCGCGGATCTTGCCTTGGCTTTTCCTAGACACCCAATCCTGGGCATTGACAGAGGCATGGCACCTAAACTGGTATGGTTGGTGTTAATACCCTACCACCTGTTAGTATTTGGGATCCTTTCAGAGCTCGAATTTATGGAGGGAGGTGAAGCAGCCTCAGCCTATGTCTAGCTCAGGTAGGTTGGAGGTTTTTTGGCTCCCTCAAAACGACATGGTTGCATATGCTTGATAATTCTGGGCACACATTTCTCAAATACACTATTCAAGAAAACTTCCTTTATTTCAACAAAAATTGTGTGTGACTAAACCTTTCCGTACATTAATTATTGAAGAATTGCACAAACCACCCTATGCTAGATATAGAGGATTTCCTGCAACTTTTCAAAATTTATGTCGTCATTTCTATTGGCCTACTATGAGAATTGATGTTAAACAATATGTTTCAACTTGTTTGATTTGTCAAAAAATCAAAGCAGCTATAGGTAAGAAATTGGGACTTTTACACCCTCTCCCCATTCCTGAAAGACCTTGGGAACACATTTCAATGGATTTTGTTACTGGTTTCCCACTCATAGTGCACAAGCATGACATGCTTTGGACTATTATTGACCGTTTTTCTAAACAAGCGCATTTCATTCTTTATAAGAAAACACTCACAACACATCAAGCTGCACTTTTGTTTCTTAAGACTGTTTTCCCACATCATGGTTTGCCTAAAGTGATTATTTCTGAACGAGATTCAAAATTTTGTAGTGCTTTTTGGACTACTGTGTTTGAAAATCTTGGCACTACACTTGACTTCACTTCTGCATTTCATCCTGAATCTAATGGTCAAACCGAAGTCACCAATTGCACTATTATTGGCTTGTTAAAGGCTTATTTTTCTTCTCAACCTAAGAAACATGATGATTACTTGTATATTCTACAATTTGCATACAACAACACCACTCACAGTGCCACGGGTAAACCTCCATTTGAAGTTGTATATGGTCACTCTCTTCCTACTCCTGCTTCATGTCTTTCTAATGTTGTGCCTGTGGCTGTCTACACATCGAAGGACGGCTCACAGTTCTTGGAGGCGTGTCACATATGACACGGGCGCATCTACACACAGACTGTAGTCGACATCCACTAGTTCATCAGGTAGCTTGTGTTTGTTGCTTGATATTCCAGATTTCATCCTGACATTGCAGGTACTTCCACATGGGATGTATTGTAAGAGATGATGTATGTCTGTTGAGGGTTTGCTGGCTGTGAGTCACATAGCAAACAACCGCCGCAGCGGTTACAACATACAGTGGGAAATTTGTGGATGTATGACTTTGTGGGAAGTCTATGTACTGTCAGATTTACTACAGCCTTTGTTGAGGGTCGAGTGAGGTTTTATTGAGCTGGGGGATTCTCGAATGTTGAGATCCTTTCGGTGATACAGGTCTTGGAGCGATCCCTCGAGCACCCTTAGATAGGCAGCTAGGATGTATTGACTGTGAGTTAGACATTTGGGATTGCATCTTTGCTTGACTGCCTTTGAGGCATTGTCGCAGTCTATGCTTACAGGACAGGGACAGGACAGTCAGAGATAGTACAGGTGTAGGACAGGTTCACCCGCAGCTTACAGTGTCAGAGAGACAGTGTTTTTTGAGCTGTTTTTTGGTCTGTTTTTGAGTACACCAGAGCCATTTTACAAAGGAGACTCTGCCGAAATTTATGCGAAATCTGAAGCTTTCTTGGTTCATTTGACAGGTTGATATTGGTTCAGAGGTCAGTTTACAGGGGAAACTGTACCGAATTTTTCCCAGGAAAGTAAACCACTGTGAAGCATAGCTATGGCTGGATCACAGGACACTGCTCTTTACAATATCAAGAAGCTGTATGGTACCAATTTCCCATTGTGGAAGAAGCAGATTTGGCACGTGTTGGTACAAAAGAAGCAGATAAAACCTATAAAGCTCAAGGGGATAAAACCAGAAGATATGGACGAAGATGAATGGAGCGAAATGGATGAATTGGCACTTTCTACCATTATGCTGACTTTGGCAGAAAGCGTTTACTTCAATGTAGCAGACGAGATGTCGCCTTATCAAGCATGGTTAAAGATGAGTGATCTTTATGAGAAGCAGAGTGCAGCTTCATAGGTATAGTGGCTTAAGAAGCTTGTTGACTTGAAGATGAAAGAAGGGAAACCTATGTCCAATCATTTGAATGAATTCAACACAATCTATAGTCAGTTGTCAGCTCAAGGTGTCAATTTTGATGAACCTGTTAGAGCTATGTTCCTGTTGATCACATTGCCGGAAAGTTGGGACACTTTTCGCACAGCTTTGAGTAATTCTGCACCTCCAGATGGTTTGAACATAGCAGGTGTAGAAGGAAGTCTGCTTACTGAAGAAACCAATAGAAAGACAATGGACAAAGGCAAAGGAACAGCCTTAGTTGTCAGGGGAAGGACCAAAGAAAAGTACAAAGGTGGAAAGAGGAATCAGTCTCGTAGCAAGTCTCGCAGTGCTAAAGGCAAGAGTGACATAGAATGCTACCATTGTGGCAAGAAGGGTCACATGAAAAGAGACTGCAGAGAAAGGAAAGTAGAAAAAGGCAAAGAGAAAGCTGAAGACCATGGTCAGAAGAAGAAGTCCTCAGTGAAGATTCAAGAAATAAATGTGACAAACATTGTTGCAGAGGATGACAGTCTAGTGTCAGGAGAGACATCTACTTCTTGAAGAATACAATGGACTCAGCTCTTCTTACAGCATCTGATGGAAATGCACTGAGTGACTGGATTATAGACTCAGGGGCATCACTTCATGTGTCTCCAAACAAGGAGTGGTTTACTTCTTATGTGACCACTAAAGATCATGTTCGGCTAGGCAATGGGCAGACATGTGAGATATTAGGTGTTGGAGATGTTCAATTGAAGTTTCAGAATGGCTCTTCTTTCACGCTGAAGAATGTGAGACATGTTCCCGCAATTACAAAGAGCTTGATCAGCACAGGTTTACTTGATGATGCTGGCTACGTCACCACTTTTGGACAGAACATGTGGAAGATATCCAAGGGTTCTATGACAGTAGCACATGGAGTAAAGTCTGGACGACTTTACATGATTTATGTGTCAAATGTCTCTAAAAATGTAATCAATGTAACCGAGCAGCCGAACGTTTCTTTGTGGCATAGCCGGTTAGGACATATGTCCAAGAAGGGAATGGAAATCTTGTCTCGTTCTGGTTATTTGCCTGGCTTTTCATTTAATGATTTTGAATTCTGTGAACATTGTCTGTATGGTAAGCAAACACAGCAGCCACATAAGCATAGAAGCAGTAGAAGAGATACACTTGTTCATAGTGATTTGTGTGGACCTATGCCTAACCTATCTCTAGGGGGAGCTTCTTACTTTATGACATTTATAGATGATTACTCGAGGAAAGTATGGGTTTACTTTCTCAAGCACAAGGATGAAACGTTTAGTGTTTTCAAAACGTTTGTGACACTTGTGGAGAATCAGAGTGGCAAGAAGCTTAAATGCTTACGCACTGACAATGGTGGAGAGTATGTTTCAAAGGCCTTTCAGGACTTTTGTGAGTCAAAAGGTATAAAACGTGAACTTATTGCTCCTTACAATCCTCCTCAAAATGGTGTTGCTGAGAGGATGAATAGGACCATACAAGAGAAGGTCAGAAGTATGTTGTCTAATGCACAGCTGCCAAATGGGTTTTGGGCTGAAGTTGTATCAACAACTATTCATCTTGTAAATAGATCTCCTAGGAAGGTTTTGCAGAAGGATTCAGTGCTAGAGATGGTATGGTCAGGCAAAATGCCCTCATACAAGCATCTCAGAGTCTTTGGTTGTGAGGCATATACTCACGTTCCAAAGGAATTTAGGAACAAACTTGAGACAAAGAGTAGAAAGTGCATCTTTCTAGGCTATGGTAATTCTGGTGAGATGGGGTACAGACTTTGGGATCCCGAATCCAGAAAGTTTGTCCGCATCAATGATGTTCACTTTAATAAATCCAAATATCATTATAAACCAGAGAGGGTTGAGGAGATTAGAAGAGTTGTCTTCCAAGAAGATGGACCTGCACGTGCAAGACAAAATGTCAGGGCTCAAGAGGAGCAAGGACAGGATAGATTGGAACCATAGGTTGTGGCTGAGCCTGAGCCACCTATTGTGCGTGGATTTGGATGTGTCACACGACCTCCTGATAGGTTTGTTCCATCTATGAACTATGTCATGTTGACTGATTGCAATGAGCCTTCATGTTACAAGGAAACAGTGAAAATGAAGGACTCCAGAAATTGGCAATTGTCCATGCAGTCAGAGATGAAAGCTCTGCATAAAAACAAGACATGGAAGCTAGTTAATTTACCACAGGGCAAAAAGGCTCTACCTTGTAAATGGGTTTACAGGTATAAGATCACCGCTCATGATAGTCAGCCAAAGTACAAAGCAAGGCTTGTTGCCAAGGGCTTTAAGCAAGAACAAGGAATTGACTTTGATGAAGTCTTCTCTCCGGTGGTCAATATGACTACATTGAGATGCTTTCTTGCATTGGTTGCCATATTAGATTTGGTGTTGCACCAAATGGATGTCAAGACAACGTTCTTCCATGGTGGTTTAGATGTGGAAATTTACATGCAGCATCCAGAAGGGTTTGTTGAGAAAGGCAAGGAACATTGGGTATGCCAGTTGTTAAAGAGTCTTTATGGCTTAAAACAATCACCGAGGGCATGGTACCATAAATTCCACAAGTTTATTCTTTCTCAAGGCTACAAGCGTAGTGAGTTCGATCACTGTCTATATACAAAGAAGGCTAAGGATGGCAGTTGGCTGATCCTTATTTTGTATGTGGATGACATGTTGATTGTTGGCAAGCACTTGGAAGAAATTTCAACTTTGAAGTCAAAGATGGCAAAATTGTTTGACATGAAAGACATGGGTGAGGCAAGTCATATACTTGGTATGCGCATTGAGAGAGACAGATCAAAGAAGTTGATTTGGTTATCTCAAACAGAGTATATTGACAAGGTTTTGCAACGTTTCAATATGGAGAAGGGAAAGGCACTGAGTGTTCCATTGCCACCATATGTGAAACTTAGCAAACAAGATTGTCCTGTGTCTGAGGAAGAACAGGCTGAAATGGATAAGATTCCATATGCGTCTGCAGTGGGTAGTTTGAT
The DNA here is from genome assembly GCF_014529385.1 of Adiantum capillus-veneris. Lineage (NCBI taxonomy): Eukaryota > Viridiplantae > Streptophyta > Polypodiopsida > Polypodiales > Pteridaceae > Adiantum > Adiantum capillus-veneris. The sequence goes on along the minus strand of NC_140932.1, from coordinate 24,346,143 downwards.
GTATGCAATGATTGCTACTCGCCCAGACATTGCATTTGCAGTGGGAGTAGTAAGTCGATACATGTCAAACCCAGGCAAGAAACATTGGGAGGCAGTGAAAGGAATATTGAGATACCTGAAAGCTACAAAGAGTATGCGTATATGCTATGGGAGTCAGGAGCTAAGTGTAAAGGGTTTTACAGACTCAGATTATGCAGGTGACTTAGACAACCGAAGGTCTACGTCAGGGTATGTCTTTACATTGGCTGGTGGAGCAGTATCATGGCTTCTAGATTACAAGATTGTGTTACTCAGTCTACTACAGAGGCTGAATATGTTGCAGCATCAGAGGCATGCAAAGAATCAATTTGGCTTAATCGACTAGTAACAGATTTGGGAATCAAAGAAGAGATGCCTGTGTTATATTGTGATAGTCAAAGTACTATACAATTGGCTCGCAATCCAGTTTATCACTCAAAGACAAAGCATGTGGATGTGAAGTATCATTTCATCAGGGAAATGCTCGAGGATAAGCAACATCAGCTTGTCAAAGTTCACACCACAGAAAATCCTGCTGATCTACTTACAAAAGGACTTCCCTCAGAGAGATTTGCGCATTTTCGCAAGAAGATAGGTGTAGGGTAGTACATCACTTCTCTACATCTCTTGTATATTAGCTTGTATAGTAGCTTCTCTCACACTTAAAGTACCACATTGGACTTTTAGTGGGAGGTTGTTGGGGTATAAAGCCCAATGTGGTTGCCCAGGTAAGTGGGCGGGCCGCCAGGTATGTACACATATTCTTTTGTAAAAACGTAATAAGAACTCACTATGCTCTACACATTACAGTAGAGCGAGTTCACCATATCGTCGTGCTCTTCTTCTCGCACTCTCTCTCGCATCGCACTTCCGCCCGTACTCCTTTAGTAGATAAGTTAGGTGTAGGTTAAGTGTGTGTGCGCGCGTGCGCGGTGACTTACAAAAAAACCGAAAATATTTAAGCGTGAGTAACTGGGGGGCTACACTAAAATTTTGATCGGGATCGGGATCATTTGTCCAAGCCTAAGCCCAAGCCCAAGCCTCAGTCCTCAGTCTTATGATATATACTAGACTCACTCTTATATATATACCCTACCCCCTCAAGAGGGAATGAGAGCATGTGGGGCAAGTCCTCCACTCTCCTCCCTTCTCTTCCCACTTGCACCCTTAGACTTTCTAATTTGGGCCTAGTTGCCTACTAGAAATTGACGGTTTTAGGGATTCCAAGGGCATAAAGTGACCAAACGGAGGGCTGTAAAGCACGGCACGTCCCTTTGACTGAGACGCTTGTTTTGAGCTATCATACGTTCTATTCTATAGCTGGGTCAGAAAAAAAGGACCAAAAAATCAAAAAATAATAATATTTTTTTTTTTAAAGAAAAGACTTGGGTTGCAAAACACCCCAAAATACTAGGTGAGTAGCCTTCACGGGCACTCACTGACACTTCTAGGGCATCCAAGTCATATGAACCTACGCTCTGGACGAGTGTTAGAGCACGAGCATATTGGTAGTGCCTCCATTTACGCGGGCACCCATTATTCCTCCACCCTAGGTTCTGGACCTTCGGCCGAGACTCAAGGTAGCGCGACCCAAGATCCTCATATCGCGTCTAGTGATTCTTCCTCTGACTACGAAGTCATGGAGGGGTATCCTACACCAAACCCTGATAGTTCAAGTCAAGACATGCATGCCATGGGCCCACGGCCCGGGTCCAACGTGTTTAGCCGCTTAAAAGAGACCCTTAGTAGAGCTACTCGCTCCGAACATGCGGTTAATGAAATAAATGAAGGGAGTGGGGAAGTAAATTTGTCATTCATGCCTAAAATAGACCCTATGCTTCTTGAGAGTGTGCATGTGAATGTTCCATCCACTGCACCTCTTGATCCTTTAGGACTATATCCCTCTGAGGTTCTACTACCTGATGGTAGGAGTCTTGCCGAAGTACAAGAGATCGAACGCTATATGCAAGCAACAAGGGAGAGGGAAATTGAGAAGCTACAAAGGCTAGAACAAAGTCGATCCCTGAAAGCAAAGGCTCCTATGAAAACAATCATGCCAGCCGAGCAACCGAGTGCTCCCAAGGTAGCAGTCACGGAGGGGCAAGCGATGGGGAGCAATAATGCTTCCACTTCGAGGGAAACCTCCAGCACGCCAGGCCTAGATGGGATATTGCTAAACAAAAATTGGGAGTATGACCTACAAGCAGAAGCTTTAACTGATCGGTACACAGGACACACCTATCATGTGGTTTGGTTAGATGTTCTACAATCCACATCGGGTGCTACTAGCATAGATGAGCAACAACAGAAAGTCTGTGATGTCCTCCATAGGATTGTTGAGTTAGAAAGACAGAACACAGGGATCAACATGCCTTCAACAGGCCTAATGAGATTCTTGGATATGAGAAAGGCCAACCAACCAACCCTATCACAAATGGAGACTCCCTCAGTGAGCCCCATTGATCCTCCATATGTTGTTTCGCCAGGAGCCTCATTACAATCTAAGCCCACAAGTGGCAGCTTTACCTTCCCTGATCTAGCTCATCTTTCTCTTAATGACACTACGGCTACCATGCATATCCCAGTGGTGAGCATGACAAGAAGTACACCATGGAGTTCATTTGTTAATACTGCGCCAATGCCTAGTAGCACAGTGCCCCCAACTATACCTACATGTATGTATCAATCATGTGCACCTGTCGTACCTTAGCCTCATGTAGCTCCTACACCTCCGATTATTCCAAGAGCTTACAGTCCACAATGGCATTATCCAAGCTCTTATACAAGTGGAGCCATGCCATATCAGGCAGCCTCTATGCCTAGGGCCATGCCTGTAATCTTTGGACCACCGTCTGGTACACCACCATACGAAATATGGGACCCAAGAGCCGCGCGTATGCCAAGGCCAAGGCCAACTCCCATCTCACATGTGGTTCCAGGAGCACATACACCCATTATACTTGCTCAAATAGGAGATTTGGCAGCATTTTCTCAAACTATCGGTCGCTCTATTGCGGAAAACATGCGGAGTGCACCTGATAGAGAGCCTAGGAGCAAGGCAGTTCAAGTAGCTAAGCTCACACAGAAATTCAGTGGAGAAGGAGATGCTAGAAAGCATATGGAAGTCTTTGAACATGTGTGCGATTCCTTGGAAGAGCACAATGAGCTACATAAGTGTAAGGCTTTGAGTTTGACCCTAAGCGGAAAGGCTGGAGATTGGTATAGAACCTTAAGAGTAGAAGAGAAAACGATCTACTCTACTCTTAGGAGACTGTTCTTAAAAGAATACATACGAGAGGGAGTACTTTGGGGTGTAACCTCTCAGCTCCAGAAAGCCCAACGAGAAGAAGGTGAATCCGTGAGAGACTTCATTAGTCGCCTAAAGAATTTGAATTCTTGATGCAATCCAAACGAGCGATTCAACAACAACCAATTGCTCGATAGATTCATTAGGGGACTATGACATGAAAGTATCTATAATGGCCTAGTCATTAGAGGTATCACTACTTGGGAAGTAGTCACCATGAATGCAATCCAATTGGAGGATAATTTAATGATTGCAGGAGAAAGAGTGTCCGCCGAGCCGAAGTCTAGTAGCTCGCAAGCGTCAGGGCATGAGCCAATGAAGATAAAGCCAATCGTGAAAGAGCAAATGATATCTGAGATGACTTTGGCAGATCTCACCAAGGCCATCCAAGAAAGCCTTAGGGTTAATCGTGCTCCACAAAACACTCATATGTATCCAAGAAGGGAGCAACAATGGTGCTCAATTTGCTTGGGCCCACATACTACGAGTGAATGCCCTAATTTCAGAGTAAAGTTTAACGGGACTTGTAACGCGTGTGGTAGGTATGGCCATCAAGAGAAGGATTGCCTAATGCTTAAACACAGCATGGAAAATAGACCGCCTATAGCTTGGGCAGACTCACCTCGAGTTCCTGCATTGATGCCTACCCCACCCATGGAGCAACAATTTCCATTACAGCACATGGTCCCTAGAACCCAAAATGTGGTCCAAACCACACCGTTGCCACCTCCTGTGCTAGGACCGCAACCCCCTCATCCAAGAGTTACACCTATGAACCAAATAGGTTGCGAGTCATCTAGTACTTATGTAGATTGCGAAGAGGACATAGACTCTAGTATCACCTATGGATTCGACATGCTTGAGGAGTGTCCCATGTACTATATGGAAGACCATTGGGGACAAATCAAACCGGTATATCAAGCTACTGCACTAGCAGCAAGAGGCCAAAACATTAATAGTTTTGCCAAGAGACCACCTCTTCAGTACTACAAATGTGGTGGACCACATCGAGTAGCTGAGTGCCCCATTAGAATGCAAAATAATGCCGCACTAATGAAAACAAGTCAAGGGAGTGCATTGGCAATGCCAATACTCACTTGTAATCGTTGTGGCATAGATCATTTGATCGCACAGTGTCCTAACAATCCAAACGCACCGAAAATCACACCATTGAACATAATAGAGATTGTTGATGGGACACCACCAACTATAAACATAGCACCAGTGAATGCACTCACACGGTCGATGCTCCAAAAGCAAAATTACATCCTCGAAGAGAGAGATGCTGCATCCATTGGCCGAGCGAGAAAGAAGAAAACACGAAGAAAGAAATCCCTTAATGCTTCTAGCTCAAAACCTAGTTCAAAGACTAACATAGGGACATGAGAGGATCCCGTGTATATGAATGACCCTGAGGATGACTCAGATTCGATAGAGACCACATAGACCAAAACTGTTACTACAAAGGAAAAAGCCAGTGAGGAGGATCACAAAAGGGAATTACGACGAACACCAAAAGAGTATTCAAAGTTAAACCACCCAGTTGCGAACCCCCAAGATAAGCCACGAGAGACAAAAAATGAGGACTTCAAGAGAAAGATTGGAACCTATCCAAACCCAATAGTGGAAATTGAACGAGTCCAACAACTGAGGGGTTTGGTGGAAGAAACTCAACGAACATTAGAACCTGAACCCAAACATATCCAGATGTCGGACACAGTGTTTCCCACACAAGTTCAACCTCACAAGAACTACAGGCCGTTAGCTATACCGAGTATCATTCGGGAAGAGAGTGAGGGTAGGACATCTGAAAGTGGACACACACCTTTCCTACTAGAGAGAATGTTTGGTGAGGGAATGCCCGACCCCCTTGAGGAAGTGGAGATTCCATCTTCACCATTCTCTTGTCAGGGTCCTATGTCCCACAAGATGCCATTAAATGTTGCCAAATTGATGGATTTCATGTCTTCAGAAGTTAGAACCACCATCATGTCCAAACTATATAAAGACCCCGAGCTAGTCTCAGCTCTTTGAGCCTTCCTCAATGGAGAATTACAGGCCGGATTACCACAGTTTGCACATATGAACAAACCTGACTCGGTAATGAATGATGAGGAACATTTAGCACCACCATCTGACCTAGCGGGACATGAATCTGTAATTGAAGTACCCGTTAACAAGTTGGGGCAATACTTTGAAGGTGATGAATCTAATGCTACTCTACCAATCACTACTAAAGGATTAACTATAAAGGGGGTCCTTGACGGTGGTGCGGGAGTCAGCATGGTGACAAAGAGTTGTTGGGAGTCTATGGGGCGACCTCACCTTGATGCCACAAGCGTAGTGGTAAAAATGGCTAATGGATCTATTGTTACGCCTATTGGAATGCTAAAGGATCTCAGAATCAAGGTCTTGGGACACAAGGTAAGGCAGACCTTCATTGTTATGGATTTTTCCAAGCATCCTATGTCATTTGAGATGATCTTAGGGCGTCCATTCATGAGGGAAGCAAAAATGGTGCATGACTGGTCCAAAAACCACGTCTACTTACAGTTCCAAGACTCTGTCATTCGAGTTGATCTTTTAAGTGGTCGAACACATCCTCTAGGAAATAAATTCATCATTGATAATCGATCATACACAACAATTCACTCAGCTCCATTACAATATTGTTACACGTGTAACGAAGACACGGATATTAGGGAGAACTCTCCTTATATGGATATCCTACCCGGAATGGCTGAGTCAGACAATGTCGATTGGGTACACCTAGCGGCAACTATAGATACATGGGGAGCTAGAGGAACAACCTGGGTAACACCAGATGGGGAAGAGATACCACACACTGCACCAGTAAACATGTTAGGTGTAGCGCATGTAACATCCGATGTTAAGAAAGAGGCACACCTACCTGAGAGTGAAACCGATGATTCCTCAAAGGCTTCAGGCCAATACGCATCAGAAGCGGAATCTCAAGGAGAAATGGATTCAGAACTTGAGGAAACATCGAGTGAACCAAGTATAGAAACTGAACACTCAAGGCCTAGTACGACCATCTATGGTAATTTACATGAGAGTGAAGAAGATATAAGCGAAGACCTATGAGGCGAGTTGAGTTCAAACATTTACCAAAATCAAAACCTTAACAAGAAACAAAGGTCATATAAGAGACGACGATATCGAGCAAATGTGAGAGCTAGGATAAACAAGGAAAGATCTACTGCAGAATGGATTAGCTATCTAGGGGCATGTGATGCTCATAGAAAGCTAGTAGACAATTGGGGTGAACATCTCCAGAGTGTCATGTGGTGCAGCCCGCGACCCATTGACCTCGCTCAATTGGAGGTTACAGAGCGGAAATTGAGTCGAACTATAAGAAGACGTCAAAACCGAGAGTTAGCTCAACAACAAAAGGAGGCAGAACTAAAAGAAAGGTCTCTGTTAGGACAAGAGCTTGCTGACTTACATACGGCTCCTGAACATTTTAAATCTTATACCACGGGGGAGCAAAAGGTTGTGTATGCCAAAGCCCAACGAATACCTACCAATGCAAGCAGTGGAGTCTATGATGGTTCAGCGGTAGTTAAAGAGATAGAATTAGCAGAACCAGGTGAGGAGTCTAAACTAGTCTTTATTGCTCAAGACCTTACCGAAACTGAAGAGGTTGTACTTAAGGAGCTCCTCAAGGAATACAAGGATATCTTTGCTTGGACATATCATGACATGAAGGGTGTTCCACCTTCTGTGGTGCAACATACAATTCCCATGATCAACACTGCTAAACCCGTCCAGCAACGACCATATCCAATGAATCCTAAGTACGCCAAAATTATACAAGAGGAGATTGAAAAACTTATCCAATGTGGATTCATATACCCTATTGAGCACTCAGAATGGGTTTCTCCAATAGTCATTGTGCCAAAAAAGAATGGGAAACTAAGAGTGTGTATGGACCTCAAGAAAGTTAATGCAGCTACTAGGAGAGATCATTATCCCTTGCCATATTCAGAACATGTGCTTGAAAGAGTTGCGGGCAAGGAAGCTTATAGCTTTTTAGATGGGTACTCTGGTTACAATCAAATCACAATTGCATTAGAGGACCAAGCTAAAACTGCTTTTATCACAGAGTTTGGAGTGTTTGCATTTCGTGTTATGGATTTTGGCTTAACGAATGCCCCTGCTACATTCCAACAATTAATAAACACTATGCTTAAAGAATTTCTAAGGGAGTTTTGTAAAGCTTTCCTAGACGACCTTTGTGTTTATTCTTCTTGGGAGAAGCATTTGTTATATCTATGAAAAATATTTGAAAGGTGCAGAATTTATTGCATCTCATTGAACCCTTTCAAATGCCAATTTTGGGTTAATCATGGAGTCATTCTAGGGCATATAGTGTCCAAGAACGGGATATCCACATATGAGAGTAAGATTAAAGCCATTGCCGATTTGCCACCACCTACGAACTATAAAGGAGTTCAAAGATTTATGGGCCATGTTGGTTATTATCGAAGGTTTATTTTAAACTTTGCCGAGATATCGCTGACGGGAGCAAAGCGAACCCGGAACCCCGACGGCCTCTAAAACACCGGGGACCGAATGGCGCACCTCGAGCCTCTCATGGTAAAGCAAACAGGGGGCACCACCTAGCTTCAGTGGCTAGGACGCAAACAACACACCACCATAACAAAGTTTTCATCCAAGAGAGATGGATTCTTGGGAGCAATGATGAAGAGGGAAGGGAATGAGATCAAGTGAGAGAGAGAGAGAGAGAGAGAGAGAGAGAGAGAGAGAGAGTGAGGGAGGGGGTATAGCGGCTTAGTACTTAGGCACCACAAAAGGATGGCGAATCCGCACACCCTTCACACATACACAAACTCACTCCAAACACAAGACTAGGTGGCGATTCCGCACACCTCACATGGGCAAAACATTGCAAGAAAACGTACTCACAAAACCTCAAGCTTTATTTAGAGAATAAGGTGATGAAATGGGGAGCATAGGGTAGGGGAATGAGAAGGGAGAGAGTGGTAGAGCACATGGCCGATAGGTGGGAGTTGATGGCGAAGACTCGCACGAGGGTTATGGCCATCATCCTTCATTTAGTTGCCCTTCATCTTCCATAGCCCGAGGGTGTAGAGGTCATGCTCAAGACGAGCATGGTGATTGCGGTGATGGTGATGGTGTGGGTGTGTGTGTGTGCACTAGGCACACACAGTGCATAGTATGTTCTTTGGTGATGTTGTGTGTCTTTAGTGTGATGGTGACCCCTCTTTATATAGGGGAGGAGGGGGGAGAAATTCTAGAATTTAGAAATGAAGAAATCATTATCTACAGAGGCCATGTGACTGTGGGCCTCACTTGTCTGGCTGTGTGTATATGTGCCAGAACAGCAGTCTCATGAGAGAGAGACTAAGAGAGAGAGATGGGTTGATGAAAAAAAGTGAGAGGTGACATGGAGAATAAAGTAATTACAAGAGGGGAGAGAGGGGAGTGTGTTCAGAGGTGAATCTGTGTGCAGATGTGTGTGAGCACAAGAAAAATCAGGTAACCACCAGGTGGGGATGGGTCTGTGGGCACCTTTTTCAGTGAAACTGAGTGTGTGTGAGTGTGGGGGAGGTTATTTAGCTACAAGACAAGAGACATGGCGCCCTTTAGAGAGAGAGGGGGGTATTTGGGTCATGGGATATGATAGGAGAGAGAAAAGGGGAGGTGGGGTATACTATTTTGGAAGATATGATAAGCTGCATGTGAGTTAGGGTGCATTATTGGTGAGTTAGAATGCATTATTGGTGAGAGGTGGGGTAGCTTGAGGGGAGAGAGAAAGGAGAAAGGACAAGGGGAAGAGAGAGGGGATTGACCTTTTGAGTGGAGGAGAGGAAAAGGGACACACGGTGGGGCATCGGTGAAGAAAAAGGAGGCAAGGTGGGGATGGGCTGCCACGCAGGCATGAGGTGGCCTATTTTACCTTTCTCATATATTTACATAATCATACTTTATTTTTTTTCTTACTTTTCCAATGCCTTTTATCACTTCCTCCCTAAGAGGAGGTTTCCATGGGGTGGGGACGAGAGAAGAGGGGTATGGGAGCTTGGCTTGTGAAAAGCCCCCATCATTAGCCCTCCCCTTTTGGCTAGAGGCATTCATGTCTCTAGCTCTGTTTCTTCTTCCGCTTAGCTATAGGATCCGATATCGAGTTGCCTTCTGAACTAGCCATTCCATTTGGCCATTGGTGAGATTTTTGGGATATTCATGAATCTGTAACAGGTCCGAGTGATAACTTGTTCCTTGGAATAGTGTCGGTTGATTAAAGGGGAAGCCCATGGCTTCCAGAACATTGTGCCAATGTCCTCTTGGATCCCAAGTGAAAAATAGGATCATTGTTTGCAGTGTCCGAACAATAAAATTTGCATGCCAAATTGGATCAAATTTGTAACCACTATTAGCGAGAGGGGAAATGAGCATCTTGGCTCCTGCAAAGACAGAACTAAAAATTATGATTCCCAAGAGTGTACCAAGAATCCACCATATATGGACGCCTTGTTGGTGTGGTGAGCTCAAGTTGTCTTCAGAATCCTGATTACTGCCATGACTAGAAAAAACTGCGAGCATATCATGCTTCTTTTGGGTGTGCTCAAATATGTCAGCTTCCTTTACTGATGCTAATAGCAAGCCACCTACCTTGCGGCTTAAATTCAAGCGTAATCCACTTACCTTTCTCCAAAGAGAGGATGCACTATTTGTAAAAAATTGTACCAAATTGCGAATGAGGTCTTCATTCTTGCATTCTATTAGGCTTTTGTATATCCATGGCTCCTTTGCTCTTATCTCCATGCTGATCTTATCTCTATATGTTAGAGTAGCTAGCCATAGCCATAGGTCTGATGCATCCCATGCAAACACAATGTTGTGTTGTGGAGGAGTTTGGAACATCCTTAAAAGGTTGGTAGCATATTGATCATCAAACTTACTCTGAACACCCTCACATAAACTGGAGGCATTACCCATCTCCAAGTTTATAACACCCTTCAGTATACTAGAGGCATTACCCATCTCTAAGTCTATAACACTACACAATAAAGTCTTGCTCGGCTGCCAAGCCTCTGGAGCAATATCCAACTCCAAACCTTCAGTCATACTTACCTCTTCGTTATGGTCCTCATGTGAAACTGCCTTGATGCAAGATTCCTTTAGCTTGCTACACTGTCCTGGGTCCATGCTGGTGCACAGGCTTCCGTTTTCAAAGCCCCCCCCTTTGCTTGATATGTTGTCCATCTTCTGCAAAGCCTTGCTAACAGGCTGGTTTTCCTCTTCTCTTGTATCTTTCATGACCTTTGCATTCCTCTTACTCTGACGAGGCCTAATCAACACTTTACACCTTCTTATCCTTACTGCCCAATGCTGTCGATTGATCGCTTTGGTGCCTATTTCATCCAAGGTTAAAGATGTACTCACATTTGTAACACAATTTTCTTGACTTACCTCCCCCACCTGGGTAGCATCTTTTGATTCTTTAACCTCTTGTTCCACTGCTTCAGTTATTTGAATAGTCTTCTTACTTAATCCTTCTTCTGTTACACTCATCTTGACCTCTTCTGCAAGACCAATGATACTTGGTGTGTGGGTACCAATTGGTGGTGGGCGTAAGATGATTGTAAGTGGTGATTGTGGCGGACGTAGAATTTGTGTTAGTGGGGCTGGTGCTTGGGGTGGGGGTGTTCTTTCTCTAGGGGGTGACAATTGGTTCCTCCTACCTTCTCTATTATAGTTTTGTTGTGGTTTGGGACAGTAGTACATACCGTGACCATCTTCTCCGCAGTTGTAGCAATGATACTCCCTGTTTTGTCGTCGTGCTCTTCCAGGGTCTTGATCTCTTTCTTGACTCCTCCCTTGCTGTATTAAGTGGACATACAAATTCTGCAGCTGGTCAGTAATATGGGCCAACATATCCTGTTGGTCATCTCTTACCCCAAGAGCCGGTGGTGGTGGTGGAATGGTGGTTGTCGTAGTTGCTGGCCGATGTGATGTTCCTGCTTCTGTTGACTCCGTTTCTTTGGCTTTCATTCGCAGCTTCTTGTCCTTAAGGCGAGCAATCTCAATGGCTAACTCGTACGTAGCCGGGAATCTACCTTTCACCTTCTCCTTGAGAAGCGGCCATAAGCCATGTGTGAATCGATCTTTTTTAAGGAAATCGGGTGCAGCTTCCCCCCTAGCCAGTGACTCAACCCACCGTGCCCACAAATCCACAAATTTGGACTCATAGGTGGCATATTCTAAAAGACCCTCCTGCTTCAAGTCTCTCAACTTGTCCCACAACTTTTCTGAAGTGGTACCTCCCCCAAAGCGCCTCTTAAAAGCGGTTTTTAAGGATTCCCAGTCATCCTTGGTTGCTTATGGAAGTGCATTGTACCATGATCTAGCTTCTAGCTTCATGAGATGCTTGAAGATTCTAGCCCGGGATTCATCCGTATCTTTGTTGCTCACTACACATGCTACTTCAAAGTCATCTAAGAAGTCTGTTACCAAATCCTCCCCCTTCTTTCCTTTAAATGTTGGAAATGCTACACTTGCCATGCTTACTGAGAGAGAGCTAGAAAGACACACTGCTTAGCTTGCAAAAGTTTTTTTCTTCTTTTCAAGGAGGCGTGTATACCCTCTTATACTAGGACATAGATTAAAACTTCAAACGGTACATTGCCTTGTACCAAAGGTAAGACAAATGGTTGATCTGATGCCAGAACCTCCAAAAACCGCTCCTCAACCAGCATGGTGTCAATGACGTGTTGGTAGTGAGCCTTCAAATCCAGTATTACCTTGATTGAGCGTACACGTGTTGGTATGTGTGATCTGTCTTGAGGTAGGTTGTACTGATTCATGTGAAGCTTAGAGGTGCTTAGTCACTGTCCAAGCTTGTGGGAGAGGGTGGTGTTCTTTCCTGAAACAAACTCAGTAGATCCCTAGTTTCTCTAGTGAGAGTGTGAGCCAATGATTCCGTTATCTGTGCTGCAGCATCAGGTGCGACTTGAAAACTGACTGTGATAATTACCTCGGTGACTTGATTTACCCGATTCTCAAAGTAGAATAGTGTTGATTCTCTATTGTGTAGAGCTCCTTCCATTTTGTTGTTGTGGGTTGGTTGTAGGTTGCGGACATGGTTTCGAGCTTCTCCTTCTTCTTCTTGGCACTTGGCCTATGTATATCCACTCGGTTTGGCGTGTTGGTTGACTCTCCCACTGCAAATCGATTACCGTTACGCCTGGCACTCGATCTTCGATGGAGATGCGGAGTTCGTCTAGTTGTGCTTGGAGCTCTTCTTCTTCTGTCGTCCAATTAGCAAATCCTCCTAGCCATTCATCCATTCACAATAGTTTAATGGTTTCAATCTTGTAAACTAAAGGGTTTCATGAAAAGATCCTCAGTGGGGGCACCAAATGACGGGAGCAAAGCGAACCCCGAACCCCGACCGCCTCTAAAACACCGGGGACCGAATGGCGCGCCTCGAGCCTGTCATGGTAAAGCAAACAGGGGGCACCACCTAGCTTCAGCGGCTAGGACGCAAACAACACACCACCATAACAAAGTTTTCATCCAAGAGAGATGGATTCTTGGGAGCAATGATGAAGAGGGAAGGGAATGAGATCAAGTGAGAGAGAGAGAGAGAGAGAGAGAGAGAGAGAGAGAGAGAGAGAGAGAGAGTGAGGGAGGGGGTATAGCGGCTTAGTACTTAGGCACCACAAAAGGATGGCGAATCCGCACACCCTTCACACATACACAAACTCACTCCAAACACAAGACTAGGTGGCGATTCCGCACACCTCACATGGGCAAAACATTGCAAGAAAACATACTCACAAAACCTCAAGATTTATTTAGAGAATAAGGTGATGAAATGGGGAGCATAGGGTAGGGGAATGAGAAGGGAGAGAGTGGTAGAGCACATGGCCGATAGGTGGGAGTTGATGGCGAAGACTCGCACGAGGGTTATGGACATCATCCTTCATTTAGTTGCCCTTCATCTTCCATAGCCCAAGGGTGTAGAGGTCATGCTCAAGACGAGCATGGTGATTGCGGTGATGGTGATGGTGTGGGTGTGTGTGTGTGCACTATGCACACACAGTTCATAGTGTGTTCTTTGGTGATGTTGTGTGTCTTTAGTGTGATGGTGACCCCTCTTTATATAGGGGAGGAGGGGGGAGAAATTCTAGAATTTAGAAATGAAGAAATCATTATCTACATAGGCCATGTGACTATGGGCCTCACTTGTCTGGCTATGTGTATATGTGCCAGAACAGCAGTCTCATGAGAGAGAGACTAAGAGAGAGACATGGGTTGATGAAAAAAAGTGAGATGTGACATGGAGAATAAAGTAATTACAAGAGGGGAGAGAGGGGAGTGTGTTCATAGGTGAATCTGTGTGCAGATGTGTGTGAGCACAAGAAAAATCAGGTAACCACCAGGTGGGGATGGGTCTGTGGGCACCTTTTTCAGTGAAACTGAGTGTGTGTGAGTGTGGGGGAGGTTATTTAGCTACAATACAAGAGACATGGTGCCCTTTAGAGAGAGAGGAGGGTATTTGGGTCATGGGATATGATAGGAGAGAAAAGGGGGGGTGGGGTATACTATTTTGGAAGATATGATAAGTTGCATGTGAGTTAGGGTGCATTATTGGTGAGAGGTGGGGTAGCTTGAGGGGAGAGAGAAAGGAGAAAGGACAAGGGGAAGAGGGAGGGGGTTGACCTTTTGAGTGGAGGAGAGGAAAAGGGACACACGGCGGGGCATCAGTGAAGAAAAAGGAGGCAAGGTGGGGATGGGCTTCCCCGCAGGCATGAGGTGGCCTATTTTACCTTTCTCATATATTTACATAATCATACTTTATTTTTTTTCTTACTTTTCCAATGCCTTTTATCACTCCCTCCCTAAGAGGAGGTTTCCATGGGGTGGGGATGAGAGAAGAGGGGTATGGGAGCTTGGCTTGTGAAAAGCCCCCATCAGCGCGTCCATTGTACAAGCTTCTTATCGAGTTTCACTAGACGGAAGAATGTCATAAATCTTATTAGTTATTAAAGAAGGCCCTAACAAGTGCTCTAATCCTGCGAACACCTAATTGGAATGTACCTTTTCATGTGCATATTGATGCATCAAATTTTGCTATTGGGTGTGTTCTAACTCAACGAGGAGAACATAAATTGGACTACCCTATTAGCTTTGCAAGTCGCCAATTAAATGATGCCGAGATGAACTACACTACTACAGAGCGCGAAGGTCTAGCTATGATTTACGCAGTAAAGAAATTTCGCTATTACCTTCTTGCTACCAAGTTTGTGTTTTATGTTGATCATCAAGCATTGCTATATTTGGTAAACAAGCCGTGTTCCACAGGTCGAATTACAGGATGGTTGTTAATTCTTCTTGAGTTTGACTTCACCGTTGTTGTGAGGCCTGGGAGGAAACATGTCATGGCGGATCATTTATCTCGTATCCCTAATGGCGAAGCTCCTACGGGGGTTGATGATGAATTGCCTGATACTCCTTTGTTCATTGTTGAGACAATGCCTAAATGGAGTGAAAAGATTGTTAACTTCTTAGTTAATGGTTTTCCACCCAAAGAACTGCGAAAAGATATAGCTCGAACATTAATCAAGGAATGCGAACCCTATTGCTTACTGACTGGAACTCTCTATAAGAGAGGAAAAGATGATGTTCTTAGACACTGTGCCCGCGAGGATGAGTATTTATATATTCTACAAGAGGCACACATGGGCGTAGCTGGTGGTCACTTTTCAGGAAAGTTGACTGCCCGAAAGATCTTACAGTGCGGCTATTGGTGGCCCACTTTGTTTAAGGATGCATCACTTTTTGCAAAGGGATGTGATGAATGCCAACGCTTCAAGAAGCCACAAAGAAGTGATAGGATGCCTCTACATCCCATCAAGGTAACCCAACCATTTGAAAAGTGGGGCTTAGACTTTGTAGGACTGATTAGTCCGGCTGCACGTAACACGCAATCATGATATATCATTGTGGCTACCGACTATGTAACCAAATGGGCTGAAGCAAAAGCAACACGAAAGGCGGATGCAAAAACAACAGCTAAGTTCCTCTTTGAGAACATTATCACACGTTTTGGATGCCCCTTTGAACTTGTGAGTGACAATGGAACTCATTTTATAAATGAAGTAATAAAAGAACTCACATCAAACTTCATGATATCTCACCACAAGTCTACACCCTATTATCCCCAAGCAAATGGCCAAGCTGAGAGTACCAACAAAACTCTCATCTCCATTTTGACAAAGACAATTGAGGCTCATCGCACTGATTGGGACCTAAAGCTTACATCAGCTTTATGGGCTTATCATACTGCGTATAAAGTTGCTATTAACTGCACATCGTTTAAGATGGTGTATGGCCAAGAAGCAGTTATGCCATGGGAGTTTGTCATTCCTAGTCTTCGAGTAGCTTCTCAAGAAGGTTGGGATGGTAACCCCTTAGTTGAGTGATTATATATCCTGGAAAGGCTAGATGAAGAGAGGCAATTAGCTGTGCGAAATTCTATAGTGGAGAAGGATAGGAGAAAGAAGTGGTTCGATAGCCATTTAAAGGATAAAGACATCAAGGTTGGTGATAAAGTTCTTATGTACGGGGTACGTAATGAAAAGAAGAAATTGAAATACGCTGGTAAGGGACCATATCGAGTGTGTGAAATTACCCCACAAGGTACCATTCGTGTGGAGACTCTAGATGGAGTTGAAACCATTGGATTCCTTAATGGGAGTAAATTCAAAAGATATTATGATCCTCTAAGCCAGGAAGAGTTGCAAGCCATCCATCAAAAGAAGGCTGCGAAGGAACAAGCAGAGCTTAAAAAAATCCAAGCAAGAGTTGAAGCTCGAGAACGACAACAACGTCTTAGATGCCAACGAGAGGCTAATCTGGGAATCACGCAAGAAATTTTCGAGGACACAGATGACGAATCATTAGAATCTGAGCCACCCCTACGATACCCAATTGAGCTAAATAGCCCCTATGGGAAAGTACTATACAATGCCTTATTAGATATGGGAGCTAAACACAATTTGTTATCCTATGGAGTTTGGTGTCAATTAGGGAAACCGACCCTATCCCCGAGTACGATGCAAGTCAAGGGCATTAATAAAAAGAAAACTGCTATTCTTGGAGTCCTTCAGACCCTTGTTGTCTATGACAATGGAAGCATAGTGCAGAGGTTTCTAGTCATGCCCGCGGGAGCTATGGAAGGCAACGTAAACCTGGGACGCATGTGGATGTTGGCAACCAAATGCACTATTGATTGGGATACTGGTAGTGTCACGACGCGACCACTGACTCTTACCCCTATCATTCAAGCAAAGTCACCTATGTTGCAAACTCTAGAAAAGTTGAATGATAGCCAACATTCACAAGCCAAGGTGGTTAACTCGTCTTTGCCGGCTACCCATGAACCTAGCACTTCAACACTTGTAGTTGCAGCAAGCAGTAATATTGCAAGTACTCAACCTGCACGACCTAAGAGTACATATCAATGGGTCCCCAAGGCCTTACTTCCAACTACCTCAACCCTCCCATCCATTCCAAGAAAAAATTTCCCCGGAAAACCAAGAGCGCGCCCTAGGAGAGTCAAGACCAAATCACGATGGATTCCAAAACAACTATTAGAAGCCCAAGGCTACTATGATGGAAATGAGGAAATTTGGGTACCTAAACGTAAAATGTGTCCTTCCCTATCGACAACAAACACATATGAGTCAAACAGTGTAACGCTAAAGCCAATGGCAGACCGTGGGAAGGGAAAGATCACAGAATGCTACACACCTAGTCCAGAGCTAGTTTGGGCTCCAAGGCAAAACCAATTTATTCCACCTAGCTCAAGAAGGGGGGAGTTCCATGAAGCTTCTAGCTCCTCATGTAATACATCCATAGAGGTAAAAGCTTCTACACAGCCTCCATCTATATTAGTGGACCTCCATGAAGCTACAAATGAATCCACACCTCCCAGTGTTCAAGAATCACCTGATGAACCACTTTAAGTTCGATCCTGGGAGAGTACCTTACCACCCTTGCAACTTGACGAGGCACCTATGGTAATAGAAAACTACTGGCAAAAATCCTCACCTATTACCAACTGGAACAATTGGTTTCAAAGGGTGACAAGCTCATTTCAAACGGTATGATCTACCCAAGGAAGGGGGGAGTGTTTGTGGACATCCATTATTCACTTGCTTCCCTCTCAACCTTTCTCCCTGACCTCTTAATCTCCAATCTTAGGGAATGTATATATAAAGCCTTATACTCACAAAAACAAGATAAAAAAGTAAAAGAGCAAGAGCCATAACACAAATCATAAAAACAAATTATGCACAAGAACACGACCCTTGTAATATTTGCACTCTAACCATCATCTATTTGCGTGTACAGATATGGATAGTACGCTAGAGTCATCCACTCCTGCCTTGGGTGAGAGGTACCCTCGTTACTTTTCACAAATATTTCACATGGTCTTTCCAGTGCTTGCATGTGAATGGGATTTGATAGGTACGCTAGCATGTGAGAGGAATTTTGAGGAGTTAGAATGGCTAATACGTCTCTTGACCACATCTGATCCATACTTAGTAGAGAGCGTTTCTCCCATTGCACAAGCCTACCCTTTTGACCAAGATGACTATAGGCGTCTAGTGACCTTCTTAGTAAACATGGGAACCTATGATGAAGAAGAAAATTTACAGGACTACACGGATGGCACATATGGTCTCATGGATGATGACTTTGTTTATCTCGACGACGAGGATAGGGGTTTAGCCTTAGGGTTTCCCCCCAACCTCTACAATATCTTATTCCTTGACTCTCTAGGGGGAGTGCAAATAATTAGGTTAGGGTTCCTTATGTTTTTTGTTGTGTTCAATAAGTGTTGGTACCTTTTCCCACTAATGTGCCTCCTGGGGGTATTCCTTTTGTTTCCTAGTGTGTACAGGAGCGTGTTTCTATTGATAGGATTTGGACCTTCATGGAATCTTTATCTCGACTCACTCTTCAAATCAAGCGCGACCATCGACACAAACAGGTGTTTCTTGTCCATTAGCATTGCCCCTTATCTTTTTTGCATCTATGATTGTCTGCTTTAATTATGATTGGTAGCCTAATATTCACCGCATTTGCTTAGTATCAAACATTTAATTCAATGTAATTTTTTGTCATAATCACTTGTCTAGGTTTAAAAATCAAGCAGTCCGACTAAGCTAGTTTGAACAAGTTATGTGTTAGAGATCTTCTCTTAATACCATGGGGAATGCCTTCCTAATAATCAATGGTTACTTAGGTTCTTAATCCGATTTAGGCAGCATTGTGTGAAATATACTAGGGCTTTCTAGTGGGCTTGACCCTATTGACCTTTCGCTTAAGTATTATAAAGGGAGTTTACTAGTGTGATGAGCTTGGGGAGGTGTATCAGTGTTATATGACCCCCCAAAGTTACAAAATTAAAATGTTGAAAATGAACAAACAAAAAATCAAAGTGCCACACTGTAAAATCTTAAGCTGGAAGAGAAATCTCAGCTTGATTTGGTACTTCACTCACATGTATTGCCTATGGTACTAGAGCCCTAGAGGTTCCCAGTATGGGTGCTTTTTCTTGAAAATCAAAAAACCCAAGGCATACAAAATAAGCACACACATCAAAATTGAATCACTGTGAAAAGAATTTGGGGGGTCAAAGACAAAGTAATCAGTCAGGCGATGATTTCATGAGAAATTCCTTTTATGGTAGCTGAACTACAAGGTCTTCTAGATATAGCCTCTAGTCAGCCCTCGAACATGAATACTTGGCTCTCGCGATTAAACAACTTAATTGACCACAGAAAATTAAGAAGCTTACCCATGGTATTAATATTCGATCTCTAGTGCCTTTTGACCTTCAAATTAGCGACCCTAGACTTGTTTAATTTTTTACCTTTACATCTATTTATGCATTTGATTACATTGCAATTTAATGTTCATTGCTGACAAATTGTTTGAAATTCTTTTACCAATCAATTTGTCTACCTAAAACTGCATATGCTTTTTAATCACTTATGAGAATGCAATTACTGTGCCAATGTTGTTTGATTTTGCAGTGATTGAAGAAGGCTAAGGACATTCATCTCAAATGCTCTTCCACCTCGACGAACGAGCTTCAACTCAATAGCTTCTGAGGACGGAATCTACATCAGGAAGGGGGGCATGTTAACCCTCACGGCTCATGGGCACCCCATCACCTACGACGGGCGTGTATTATGTATTTGGTAGAGTCAGGTACCGGGCTTGTCAGACCAATAGGAAAAGGGTAAGAGTGATCGCCGATGAGAGGCGCACTCTAACTGGGACATTCAAGGGATTAGTTGGCTACGCATGGGCGCCCAAGTGTGAATGGGGTGAGCTCATATAAAAGCCAACTAAACCTAAATTCACTCATTCTCTCATTTGTGCAATAGAAGAGTGCTCTTTCTCCATCTCCATCTCCATCTTCTTCTTCTTCACCTCCTTGTGTGTGTGTGTATGTGAGAGAGAGAGAGAGAGGGAGAGTGTGTGTGCGATCGAGCATTACAAAGGCACGACGGCGGCGAAGGGGTTGAGCGCGGCACGACTGCAGATTCTTCTTCATCGCAGCGAGGAATCCACCACGAAGGCGAGCGTAGAGCGGTGAGTGACACACCCTTTGCTCTCTTGAGCTTGCTAGTTTAGGCTTGTAGTGTGCTTGGAGCCATTTGTGGCTCGCACACGGTGTATCGGCAAGTCCCTTGCTTCGACAGTGCGGCAAGGAGCGCACAAAGTTCAAATTTAAAAAAATAGGCAAGCGTTGGTGGAGAGACCATTTCACAGAAAACAATGTCTACCCCAATACAACAACTTGGGATTATCTTAAGACTCAGCTCGAGAAGAACTATCAGAACAAAGTTTATCATTCAGACCCTATGAATGAGTTTCTTAATTGTACTCAAGTAACGAGAGATCTGGAATCATACTATCAACATTTCTTGACCCTTATCAAGTATGCTTCCGCAGGGATGACCGAGAAGATCAAAGGTAGCTCAATTCGTGTGAGGATTACATAATCCTATGAAGACTAAACTCCAAAGCTTTGTCTTACAAACTTTGCAGATGTCCTTCATGCAAGAAAGCCTATTGAGTTAGAGTTATCCAATAGCGGAAAGAGGAAACCAAAACCTGCTCTTGTTTGTGAAGTCAAAAGACCTTGTCCCATGGAGGAAAAAAGTCCTGAAAATTCACAACAAAGATGAGAGAGCTTATTACGTATGAAGGACAAACGGGATCATTTGTGTTATACTTGCTAACCATAAATTTAGAGATTGTCCATTTAACAATGCAAGCTTCATAAGATTGGTGTGGACAACTATGAACCTAGGAACTTCAACCTGAATTAAAATTTTGAAAATATTAGACCTAGACCACATACAGCTCAGAGAAACTTCAATCAGCAAAACCTTAACCAAAATCAGAGACAACCTCAAAACCAAGGGAAATTTAGACCAGGCAATCCACCTTTGTCCAAAATGGACCACTCGCCATTAGCAACAACAACAATGGGAATATTAACTGTCAACCTCGTCGAGGAGGAGGAGGAAATCAAAGGCAAGGAAGACCTCAAGCTAACAGAGCTCAAGGTGCTAGAGGTGAAGGGAATCAAGAAAATATGTGTGTTCGTGTTGTTGCAATTGAACATCAGGGAGTAAATGAAAAATTTTGACTGATTCAAAGCCCAGAAGAATATCAAGATAACCATTTTACCTTAGTGATTGGTTATGGAAGTACAAATTCTTTCATATCTCCTAGGTGCATCAGAAATCTCATTTTGCCTGAACACCTTGATACAGACCTTACATTGGAATTAGCTACAAGTCGAAAGGTTAAATCTTCTACTTTAGTGGGTGACTTGGATTTTTCTTTGGATGGTCACAGTTCTTTTGAACCTTCAAAGTCCTACCCATAGGAATCTATGATGGAATCATAGGAATGGTTTGGCTTAAGGCCATTGATTCTCATAAACATTGTAAAGATGCTTCATTGAATTTTGTAAATAACCAAAACTCTAGGGTTACAGTTACTAGGAAATGAGAAAAACCTAAACTCAAACTAGTGAACTTTACCAAACTTATGAAGAGTATCCTACACATGAATTGGAACTATTGACCATTGTGCATGCTCTTAAGATATGTCAACATTATCTTCTTGGAAGGAGATTTGAACTACATACTGAACATAAAATCTTGAAATGGATCTACACCCAGCTTGACCTTAATATACGGCAACAAATATGGATGGAGTTATTATGCAAATATGATTTTGGAATAAAATAAAAACATGTAAAGGAAAACCTTGTGGCCAATGCCTTAAGTAGAAGAGCATTGTAGCAGTTGTCACAACCGTACTAACTCCTTAATTGACTTCATTAGAGAAGGTATGTCTTAGGACCCGTATTACATAAAGATCTAGTACTTGATAAACTTAAATAATCACATAGAGAAGCAAGAGAGGCAAATCAAAGGCTTACACGTTGAAGACAATGATCTTTAATTCAGTAATCGTCTTTGTATCTCAAATCAAGGTGGGATTAAAATTCAGATTCTATATGAAGCTCACGATATACCTATAGCAGGACACCCAGGATACATTAAGACTTATACTATTGTAAGGGAGAGTTTCTTTTGGCCAGGACTAAAGAGTGATGTGTTGAACTATGTTACAAGATGTTTAACGTGTCAAGGTATTAAAGTGTGATGTGTTGAACTATGTTACAAGATGTTTAGCATGTCAAGGTATTAAAGATGAACGAGTTCGATACCCCGGTAAGCTTCAACATATTGATGCACCACAAATGAAATGGGAATGCATATCCATGGATTTCATTACATGACTTCCTACATCTCTTGGATATGACTCTATTTTTGTGGGTGTTGATATGCTTACAAAAATGACCCATTTGTTTCAAGTCAAGGCAACATTTATGGATAAGGATATAGCTCAAGCCTTCATGAAAGGTGTCTTCATGTATCATGGTTTACCTTGACATATAATTTTTGATTGCGATGCAAAGTTCACCTCAAATTTTTGGAAAGATTTCTCAGCTACAGGAACCCAGTTGGCCTTTAGTACTGCTTATCACCCTCAAAATAATGGGCAAACAGAGAGGACCAATCAAATCATTGAAGACATAAGAGCTTATTGTTGCTTGAGTAGGGTAAATGGACCAGATATTTGTATTTGGTTGAATTTGCACATAATTCCTCATTCGAACGCTCAATTAGGATGTCTCCTGTTCAAGCGTTGTATGGACAAGAGTTTCTAACTCCACTCAAATGGACAAACCCTCTCATATGGGTTCAAGCATCCAAAGAAATATTGGATGAAATCAAACTACAGACCGATGTTATACGACAAGACTCAAGATGGACAAAAAAGTTAGGATGAACCTAAACAATCGACTAGACTCTTTGAAGAAGGAGATATGATATTTTTGAGATTGAAACCCAAACGTAGCTTGTTACCACCACACATAAAAGTACATGATGCTTTTCACGTCAGCTTACTCAAGAAGTATGCACTTGATCCACATCACATTATCGATAATTCTCTATTGTCTACCTCTACCGATGGAACTTTTGAAGTATATCCTAACGAGATACTTCAAAGTAGAACTAAGCCTCTACACAATCAGACCATTATTGAACACCTTGTTGAATGGTCGACATATCCTGAGCAAGATGGCACTTGGGAACGTGATGATGTAATGAGACTAAATTACCTAGAATTCATGTCAAGGTGAGGACACCTCGAATTTTCCAAGTGTGTGAGAGGATGTAAGATCCCCAAAATTTGGATCTCTTTTAAAAATAAGAAAAATAGATTCCAATATCCGTTTTGTCAGATTTGATTTAAGATGCCTGTTTGACAGTATTGTAAGGTCCTAAAGTAAAAAGAAAGGTCGTTTCCATGTTCCAGTAGGTCAAATGGACGTTTGGTTCAGTTTTGAAAAATTTGATATTTTTAGCTTTTCATGCTTTTAGGTGCTTTTTTGCAAAAAGCAGGGCCTGATCCTTAACATACGAGTTTTGGGGAAGCTATGGTTCAATTTTGTAAAAATCTGCTTTAGGAGCACTTTTTACGCTATTTTTAGCTTTTCATGATTTTTAGAGTTTTTTAGTGAAAAACGAGTCCGCTTTCTTATTCCAGTGGACAAGGAGAACCCGTGGTTCAATTTTAAAAAAATTTACTTTTTTTGCTTCTTTTGACATTTTTAGTTGTTCGTGCTTTTTGGTTTTTTTGAAAAGCAACGTGCTTTTTAGAATGACCTAAACTAAAAATATATTTTTAGTCTCCGTCAAATTTAAAGAAGACCACCCGGAGAAAAATTAGAATTAAAGGGAATTTTTACGGGAATTATTTCTATAAAAAATAGTACCACCAAAAATATGCCGAGGCAGTACAGAAAAGTCATAATGATGTCATGGCATCACGGTGTGGCATAGTCTAGTCACTATTTCATTAATTGACTAGATATTGTTCAATTAGTCAACTTCACTATAAAAATTGAATGGTAAGTGGGAGAGTTGATGTCAAAAAGCAGGCCATGATTTTAGAAAAGTCCCAAAAGCTGTGCAACTATTTCTAGTTGAGAAGGTAGCACTAGTTCTTGGCTTGGGGCTCACTCCAGCTTTTTCCAATGCCTATAAAGTCACCTTCAAGCCTCAATTTTCAATGACGTCAATTGTGTCTACTACCGCAAGGCAATACGTACCTATTATACGGAGTGGTGCTAGCTCTTCATCACCATCTCCATAAGCTCTTCTCTCTTGATTACAAGAAGAGGAGGAGGAAGAAGAAGAATACTCTCTCTCTCTACTTACTATCTCCTCTCCCGTTCCATGGTGTACGCGCTCTCCGAAGGCTCTCGTGGTAAAAACCTCTATGTAGCTCTCATCACCGCTCTCTTGCGGCAAAGCAAGAAGCCTTTTGACAATACCTAATCAATTATAAAGCACGAGAGAAGCTCTAAACTCTATAATCATCATCATCTGTGTGTGTGTGTGTGTGTGTGTGTGTGTGTGTGTGTGTGTGTGTGTGTGTCATTTTCGGAGTAGATATCCTCTCGGTGGTTATTTTTTCATATATGAGTGTATGTATGGATTTGCCGAGTGCATATAGAGTTGCTCCAATATTATTTCATCATGTTTAACACGCTGATTTATGACATGATGTGTTTATGATCAATGCGTGCATAAAAAGAGCTTTTCATTTCACGTTGGTGTGTGGTCCAAGATGGAAAGTGGTATATGCTAGGAAAATGTTGCAGGCAGGTGCAGTGCAAAAGGCTAGAGCAGGTTTCGAGGTCTTGGGTAGCCAAAGAGCAGTGGGGATGTATGGTAGATGCGGTTTTTTAGGCAAAAAGGCTTTAGAAAGGGGCAAGATGGGATAGCAAGTAAAGGTGCTTGAAGTGCGGATTCATCGCTCTAAGATGAAGTATTCGAGGTGCTGTAGAAGCCGGTCCAGACGTCTTGTTAAACGGATCCACGGTGTGTGAGGTATTGCAGTTTGAAGTTAGAAGGTTTAGCAGATCTGGGATGGACAGAGCAGATAGGATAGGTGGCCCGAGTGGATATCAATGTTAATTATGGAGCATGCCTGTCTTCTCGGATTGGGAATCAGAGCTCTAGATAGCAAGTTATGGCTAGTTGGAGTTTTGTCGGGGGCAGGGTCTATGCCCACTTGATCGCATTAGAGGACGTGCCATCCGACATATTTTAAGCCTCGACAAGGTTCACAAAGATGGAGGACATCATGTGAAAATAGCACAAATCAATGGCCTGTTAATTGGATGCTCCAACAAGATACAGCGAGTTGAAATTGGCGCCAGATGCTAGAGAGAGGGATGTAGATAAATTTCTTGATTTTTCGTGGCCTCGGATAGCGAGCTTAGAGGAATCAAAAGACAATGAGGTTTGCACGGCCCGGGGCTAACATGGTGGAGATCCAGCATGACTTGGCGGCTTGAAACTCAGACTGTCAGGTGAATAATGGAAACATTTAAAAGAAAGCACCATAAGAAAAAAAATTTGGAAGTTTTTTCGAGGCATTGGAGGTCATCCCAAGGGTGGAGTGTCCCTAGCCTACCATGTGGCGGTGATGAATCCCACATGGGAAGCTTCAACCCAAAAACGGAGAGTATTTAGCCCAAAGGGGGACTCACACTTGGTAGCACGTAGGAGAGCAAGCTCCTTGCGTGCCTAGCCATGGCGATTTGGTGGTGGCTCTGCACAGTGGCCTGATAGGCGGAGCCGGGCAGTTTTGGCGGCAGCGGTCGGCAAAAGGCGGCACTAGTGGCACACGCCTGTGGAATGGGAGAGCACACTCGGCACAACAACAAAGGCCTCTCTATAGCTCAGGGTATCTAAATTACCCCTATCCTCTCAGAAAACACCTTCAAAAAACACACTTCTCACTAGAAGACCACCATCTGCACTTTTCCCAATCTCTACACACTCCACAAGTCCACCACACAACACACACCTACTACCACGGTCAATGTCCACCCTTACACACGCACACAACCTCTCAATCTCACTCTCTCACACAAAGCACCGTCAGTCTGGGGGGGTTCACATATCCACATTGTCGGCACCACGAGGAAACACAAGAGCAAGAGAAAGAGAGGGGGGGAAGGGGAAACGATAGCAAGACAGGGCAATCGTGGGTTGATTATGCTTCAAAAGACATGTACAGAGCTTGCAATGCCACCACAACGGCCATTTTCAAAAGAAATTATAAAGGGATTTGACAAGCACTTTTCTGCCCAAAATTCCACTCTGTAAGCTTCAAATGACACAAAAAAAGCCCCCATTTTATTTTTATAAAAACTTTTATAGTAGGGGGTCTTCAACTTTGGAAACTACTTCCTAATTGGACCGTTTGGCACATTAATTTGGCATTTTTGGGAAGGAGGGAGCCGCCTCATTTTCATCTGCTCTCTTTTGCTCTCTTTGGGCTTGTGCTTGAGAAGGGGGTGCACTAGCGAGGTCGCTAGTTCCCCTTGGCACTTTTTATTATTTTGATTATTTCTCCTTCATTTTTCACCCTTTGGACTACCTTTGATTTGGCTCAACTTTGGCCGGCTTTGACTTTGACCCAACCCTTAATGCCACTTGAACCCCCTCTTGCTATACTACCTTTGGAAATCCCCATCTGACCTCTCTTTCCCTCCTTTGGTCGGCCTGGCCTTGCATTGCCTATCCTTTTTTGTCTGGCCAATTCGGAGACTCGTTGGCTTGCCCAATTAGGAGCCCTTGCCTTTGAATAGTCTCTCTCTCTCTCTCTCTCTCTCTCTCTCTCTCTCTCTCTCTCTCTCTCTCTCTCTCTCTCTCTCTCTCTCTTTCTTGTGGAAATTATCCCCTACTCCCTCACTTCTTCATCCTCACAAGACCCACCTCTCGAGGCTCTCTCCCTCACCCTCACACCATGGGACACGTCCCCTTTTTGGGCTCAAGACCACTAGCAATATTGCTAGTGGTGCCTTCATCTTACCCTTTCTTCAAAAGGCCCTACCGATGTGTGAACGGGCCCCCGTCGGGTACCATGTCATGTCAGCACCTGCTAGCCTTGCAGCTAGAAGCTATGGGCCAATTTTTATAGGCGAAGAGGGCCCCGACAAGTGGATGTCAGATTTTGAGTTGTATATGCTATCATTGCGTATGCCAAACGAGGATAGTAAAATGCAGACTATTCCTTTGGTGATGCATGGAAAAGCTAAAGTTTGGCATGAAGCCTTGGAAGGGAAGCCGAGGCAAGCATGACCGGCTCTACGGGCGAGGTTCCTTTATGATTTTTGCAAGGAGGCGTCCCCAGTCAAGATGGATGCGAAGCGGAAGGCACTCAAGCAAGATGTAAGTGAAGAGTTCAATCTATTTTTGGGTCATTTTGAAGAGTGTTGGACAAAATAGCGACAGCCATGCAATTGGCTAATGGGGATTATTTTAAGCTGGATAAATTCATGGCGTGTCTGCGCCCCGAGGGATTTACTCTATATACAAAATGGGATGGCACCTACGAGCGGAAAATTTTGATAAAACCCCTATATACGAATCATATTAGGGAATATGACCCCCCTTTCTAGGCTTATACGAAAATCAGTGCAAAAAACTATCATACCTCTATCTTACATATAAAATTTAGGTCTCACATGATCTAACTGAGTAAAAAATATTCAAAGAGCATGTAGCATAGTGACTGGCAACGTACTAAGAAACCACTTTTGTTGATAACTAGATGTACCCTCAATGTGTCTTAGTTTGACTTGCAAACTATGTGCCCATTCAACCTACACTCTAGCTACTCATCCAATTCTGACCCATCTAAATTAGTCAAAAAACATGGTTATAAAGTTGTGCTAGATTTTTTGTGTAAATTTGCATCTATACAAACTCTTCATAGCTTTCATCCCTCAACAAATGAACTATAATCACAGAACAAGCAATTGATACAAAGGAGTGTTAGTTCTTGTATGTATCTTTGTAGCTATTGACACACAAGTTTGAGGGCAGACTCTTTTGGGAATCCATGATATTGACACACAAAAAATTCCTCTCATTTTCCCCTTTCCTCACTTATCTCCCCCCGCCCCCCCCCCCCCCCCCTCTCCCCCCATAAATATGATATCCCCTCCCTTAGTTTTAAGCTTGGGAGATAAATTATTGGGGGCCTACCCCTAACTTATACGCTTATGTAACTTGAAAAAAAACCCCTCCCCTCCACTTACGTGGTACGGTGAATCCCTCGGGGTTTGCACCCTAAAGTGAGAGAGAGAGTTGATTTGGAAAGCCCAGAAAACTACAATGGTGCAGTAGCAATCGCACGGTCAAAGAGTAGAAAGATAAATAAGAAGATAGAGTAGGGTGTGTCGGGCTACGAGACGATGGCCCCCCTTCAACCGCAAAGTCCAAGGGAGGCTATGCACAAGGAAAATCATGCAAATCGAGGGGTAGCTATTGTGCCGCAAAATTGGGTACGTACGGTATGGTAATTTTCACAATACCTCATGTGCCTTGGAATCTGCAACCTATTCCAGTTCCAAAGGCTCATTTGCCAAAGTTAGTAGAGCTACTAAATGAAAAAATCAAAATGGGAATCTTGGAGCCTTCTTGTGCTCCATACTCAAACAGGTGGTTAACAGCTCCAAAGAAGAATGGTGCTCTACGCTTCATCCAAGATATGCAACCAGTGAACAAGGTGACAATTAGAAATGTAGGTACAGGACCGATCGTGGATGATTTTGCAGAGGCGTTTGCAAGGAGGGCAATCTACTTGATGGGGGATCTCTACTCAGGGTATGATCAATTTCAGCTTGCAATCAAAAGCAGAGACTTGACAACAATGAGGACACATTTGGGTTTGGTAAGGATGTGTACCTTGCCACAGGGAGCAACTAACTCGGTTGTACATATTATTGGGATGAATAAGGTCTTACGTGACTTTATTCCTCTAATCGCAATGCCTTTCATTGATGATTTTCCTATTAAATGATGTGAAGAAAGTGACAAAGATGAAGCTTTGGATCTCAAGGGATGGTGCAGGTTTGTGTTAAATCACATAAATGATTGTGATAAAATTCTATCTAGGTTGAAGGAAGTGAATCTTACTTTGTCAAGGGAAAAGTCTATGTTTGGTGTCAATAAAGTGCTCATTGTGGGGCACATGTGCGGGCTATATGGTAGGAAACCTTGTCCACGACAAAGGTAGATGTTATCCAAAGAATGAAAGCAGCATGCACTAGCATCACTGAGGTTAGAAGGTTTTTGGGAGCATGTGTCTTTTATGTTATTTGGAATCCATATTATACACATGTAGTTGATCCTCTTTATCGACTGCTTAGAAAGAATCAAAAGTTTAAATGGACAGAATCACATGTAAAAGCCATGAAAAAGCTAAGGAGTTGCTCCAATTAGCACCAACTTTAAGAAAGGCAGACTATGAGTGTCAAAGGCCAGTAATTGTGACAGTAGACACCAGTTCTACGGGATTTGGATGGGCAATATGGCAAGATGACTAAGAAGAACACAGGTATGTAGTGAGATTTGAAGCAAACGTACTAAGTGCTCGCCAAAAAAACTATCCACAAATAAAGAGAGAGTTATGGGGTATGATTATAGCCTTGAAAAATGGGAAAGAGTACCTAATTGGTGCATGCGTGGTTGTAGAAACCGATTGTCTACCACTTCTTGGGATGATTACAAGTTTCTCAACGCCATACATTGCTCTGTTGCGGTGGATTGCCTACATTAAGTCCTTAAATCCCGAGTTTAAGCACATTGCAGGTAAAGACAATACAGTGGCATACATGCTATCAAGGGCAAGGTATGAAGATGAGTCACAGATGATTGACGAGGGAGATGACGTAGGCACAAAGTTCTATTCTATCTCTCATGTCAAAGGTAACAATGTCTGCATAACTAATCCACTTGAATTGTTCTTGAAAGATCTTTATGAAGGTGATTGGCTTCTTATTGGAAGCTATTGAGCACTCTAACAAAACAGGATGATTGGTCTGAACAATAATTCAAGAGGATACGCAAGAAAACATATGGGTACTTTTTGAGGGATGGTTACTTGTGGAAGCATCCTAAACAAAAGGGTGCTACACCACAAAGGGTTATATATAGAAAAGAGACTTAAGTAGAGCTCATGCAAGAGTTTCATGAGAGTCTATGGGCTCAACACAGGGGTGTAAGGGCAACCTTTTCCAAGTTGAAAGAAAAATATTGGTGGAAGGGTATGTATAAAGATGTATCTCAATTTGTAGAGTCATGTGTAATTACTTGTCAAATGTATTCAAATGTCCGACATCGTGATGTATTGCACCCTACATATCCACTAGCCATGCACTATAGATGGGTTGTGGATCTAGTCACAATGCCTTTAGGACTTTGGTAGATAAGATACTTGGTTCTTGCATAAGAGGACCTAACTAACCAGGTCAAAGGAAGAGCATTAAGAGCTAAAACCACAGAAGCTATGTGCAAATTCCTTCTTGATGAGGTGATTTGCCATTATGGTTGTGTGGGGAAGATCACTGCAGATAGAGGTGAGTTGGATGCCAAGGAATCAAGGGAGTTCTTTTCTAGATTAGGAATCAAGCTTTCTCTTACTACAGCTTACAACCCTGAAGGCAATGGAAAGAGTGAAAAAGGGCATCCTCCTATCATCAAAGCTTTGGCCAAGGCTTGCGAAGGAAGATTTGGTGAGCTGCCAAAACTGTTTCCATATGCTTTATGGGTTGATCATACAACACATAGCTCAATAACTGACTATATGCCTGCAGAGCCAATGTATGGTCAAAAGCCACTGATACCGATTGAAGATAAAATTCCCACATGGAATGTACTACCTTGGCAAGAGGGGCTTAGTAGGGAAGGTCTCCTTGCGTTGCGCATAAGGCAAATAGAGAGAAGACCTGGAGACATTGAGGCTGCAAAAGAATGACTCAAAAATGCAAGGTTGAAAAACAAGGAATACTTTGATAAGCGACATCGGCTTAGGAGCAAAGCAATTGACAAAGGTGACTGGGTTTTAGTGTATGATAGTAGCCTTGATAACCAACACACAGTCATGCATAAGTTCTCAAAAAGATGGTTTGGACCATATGTTGTAAATAATGTGCATGAAAATGCTACTTATATCTTGGTTGAACTAGATGGTACAGAAGTAAAGATTCCCATTGCAGGAAAAAGGATCAAAATGTTTAAGATAAGAGGAGACAGTGATCAAGAAGATGTTAAAGAGGAGGAAGAACAAAACACAGGTCACAATCAAAGTGAAGATGAAACTTTGGAATCATCCACTGAAGAAGAAAGTAAGGAAGATCTACAAGAGGTTTGATCTTACAAAGAGAAAATGTGGCAGATACCGGAGGATGTGCAGGGTTCGAGGGGGTGGATGTCGTGCAGTAACACGTACATAATGGGAACGAATGCTACAAGATTTATCTTGTGAATTTTTAGATATATAAGTATATTTCCTATGATGTACATATGCATATCTAAGTATAATAATAAGCTTTCTATCTCATTCCATTATTTATCTCAAGGGTAACATATTCTTACTTTACATAAAAAAGTACTATGGGAAAAGCGTCAATAGCTCCGCCTCTTTATAACTAGGGGCAAAAAAACATTGTTTCTTTCTTTTTACTAGAGTCATTATTATCTCACACCCTAGCTAGATCCTATATCTAGGGTAACTTTGAATATATATATATATTCTATGTATTTTTCTTATTTTTCTTCTTAATAGCTCCTAGGAAGGAAAATAAGAAAAATACATAGAATATATATATATATTCAAAGTTACCCTAGTGGGACATTAGGTGTCATGATTTTCAAAGATACACCTATTTTAGTGCATTATTGCAAGGATGATTAAAAACCTTTGTCAAGGAGCAATGTCATGCTTTTGTATTGCATGAGGTGTCCTTTGGAATCAAATGAAAGTCTAAGCTAAGGGGACCACAAGAAGACTTTTGCTATCAAAACTGTATCCTATTTTGATAATTTTTTTACACAAGGTTCCAATCCAAATTGGAAAAAGTATATAAAATGGGAGTCGTAGCTAATGAGCTGAATTTTTTGCTCCTATTTTTTTTTTCTTTATTTGGAGCCACGGTTGAGGAGATATAATCAAAATACTGGACCCCAGTCTACCCACATCATGCAGGGACAACTCATTTCAAACTTGTCGGTTTCTATTCACACTGGCTCTTCTTGTGTAAACCCTTAGGGATTCCCTCCACCTATAAAAGGGGACCTCTTCTTACTTGAAAATCATTTAAGCCATTGATGAGAGGAATTCATGAGGGAGTGAGAGTAGTAATGCCTAATTGTACTCAGCCATAAACATAAGCCTAAGCCTACACTTACTCCTAGAGAAAGACTAGCCATTCTTGTAAGCTATCCTTGGAAATAAGCTCTAATCAAAGAAGGAATTGAACTTGGTGCATCAATCAAGTTTTGAAGTCTTCCCTCTTGTTCTCTCTCCGTCAGAAATGGTAAATAACTCTCGAAGGGTTTGTCAAGTAAGATGTGTTCTACTTTGATATTTTGTTGATTTCTTGTTGTTTTCTTTTTCATCTCTAATCCAACATTTATCTCTAATTTCATCCCCCTCTATAACCAAACCTATCTCTCTTACTCTAGAAATTTGTTCTCTCTACAAATTCTAGGTTCTCCTTGCTACAGGTACATCTCTCCCCGCAATATTCTTATTGCCTACAAACAAGAATAGGGCTTGGGAGGGAAACTTCTCATCTCTTCACTTCTCTCATATCTACATTTCTCACATACTATCATAGATGAATAATCCAAATGATGTGAAGTTCTATTGCTTCCACTTTGTGCGATCTATTAGAACTAATGTATGGATTAGCCGTAAAATACAAATTTCAACAACGTATAGTGTTTCTCTTTGTCCCAGAAAGGCTTAATGAAATACTTCTTTCATCGGATCCCATCATACTATCCCTTATAGAGTATACCTTTTCTTTTGACGTAAGTGTAGTTATCTTGCTATGAACCAAGAGGATTTGTACACATAATTAATCCCAATCACTAGACAAAACATATATATGATGAAACATTAGGATCTTTTAGAGACTCTTTGAAAAAAAACATGTACGCAGAAACTGAGCTCTTCATTGACTTATGAAAAGCAGAAGGATTTACAAGTGAAATAGTGTGACCACGCTCACTCTCATCTATAAACATGTTCTTTCCCCTGTAGGTGAAGTAGATTCTCCTTTCAGGGAACTTCATATTGGAAGCCATGCGATCAAACCATGGCGCCCCTAGGATAGCATCCTCATGTTGGAGACGAAAGATGAAGAAGTCTTCTTTGTCAACATAGCTTTGGACATGAAGCCTCAACTTCTTGATCAAGGGAGTAATGGAGGCTTGCTGTCCCTTGAAAGCTGTGTCAGCCATTACTATATCTCTCATCTCAAAAGCTTGAATGCCCAACTTGGTGGCCAACTCCATTGATATGAAGTTTTGAGTAGAGTTAGGGTCAAACAAGATGAAGGCATCATGCTGTCTTACCTTTCCCCAAGCATATGAAAGTGATGATCCTTTGCAATAGACATCCTCTTTTGGATCTTCAATGGTGGAAGTCCTAGGAGTCTCATTGCGAGCATTCTTCTTGGGGCAAGAATGATAGCCATGTCCTTGCTCCCCACACTTGAAACACTTATGGTCCTTGTGAAAATCTTCAAGCTCTTCAAGAGAGAGTTTGTTTTTTCCTTTGTAAACTCCCTTCTCTTGGACCGATTGTTGTTGTTGTTGTTGTTGTTGGAAGTGCCTTGAGAATAATTTTGAACATTGGTTTTCCCCTTTGCATCATTTTTGTCTTTGTTTTCCACGGGCTTGACATCCCATCTAGCCCCTTGATGGAAATTGATGTGTGAAGTAGCCATGGTGTGATGGATTACTTTGCTAATAGTACCAGGCCATTGAGAGTTGATGTATTCGGCCATCTCTTCAGGTAATCCCGCACAAAACTGCTACCTTTGCTCAACAAATTCTATCTTTTGAAAGACAGTAGCATTGAGATGTAAATCCCAAAACTTGTCTACATACTTTTGGATAGACTCATGAGAAAGAAGATTCAAGTTGCACCATTTGGTAAGCACTTTGTCCTTTGCATTGCTTGCAAGGAATTGCTTCATGATGGAAACTCGTAGAGTTTTCCATGTCTTTGGGGCTTTTCCATTGCCACGAAGGCTAGCCCACCATTGACAAGCTGATTTTTGGAAGAGCATAGCTACATGTGGAGCTTAGAGGACTCCGTGAAGCCCTCGTCTCCAAAGGCCACATCAAATTTCTGGATAAAGGCCAACACTTTGTCGATAGCACCAAAGGTGCCATCATAGGTGAGAAAAGAGATACTCTTTCTTCCCTCCTTGAACTTCTTTAGTTTTTGTAACCTTCACCATGCAGGGTATGATTTGTGATGTCCTCCCCTCTAGTATTCTCTAGGAGAATAGCCATAGCTTTCATCGAAAGAGGAGGAAGGTGAAGAAGAAGGAGAAGAGGGTGACCTCTTCCTAGCCCTTTTCTTCCTTTGTTTCCTCTCTTCTCTTTCAAAATGACGAGGAGAGGGACAGTGTGTTGATCTTTTCCTCTTGGCAGGAGTGGGCGATCATCTAGCCCACCACCTTTGTGGATCCACATCTTTAGAGGAACTTAATGTTTCATTGATTTCTTGCTATTTGGATTCCTCTTCTCGAATGGGAGAGAGTCTTCTTTTGGGGGTCTCTTCAAGAGGCCTCCTAAGCTCTCTCTCCTCTTGGAGAGGAAGGGAAATTCCATAAGCACAAAGCTCTTGAGTAACTTTGGCTTGCAAAGCAGGGTTTCCCATAGCTTGGTTCAACCTAGTAATGAGATAATTAACAAACATGGGGGCATCATCATTAGCACCTTCATGTGCAAAATCTAAGCGATCAATGTTCATTCTACTCTCTTGATTATTGTCAGCCATGTTAACAAAATTTATGTATGTACTTAGTGTATGCTTTGGCAATTCAAAACTTTAGTTGCCACTCCTCTTAGCCTTTGAAAATTTTCTCTTAAGTATCTACACCCATGGCTCGAAGTGGTTAATTATAGAGAGTAGTGGAGTAGGTCTAACATAGCAGAGTTGCCAAGGGCTAGCTCCTTTTGTACTTCTTATGGATCAATAATGGTAAAGCCGTAGACAAGTCTAAAAAGACTCCATTATTAAGTTCAAAGATCCCAAGGTGTGCACCATATCCACATAGTGGGCTTAAAAAAACTATGATGCAACAGATGAGTTAGAAGAACATTCAGCTACCTATGATGATTCGAGGTCGGAAAAAGAACATGTGAGAGCTAAAATACTCATAAAAGGAGGAAAGGAATTTTTTTTTGACTTTCCAAACGAGAAAATGAGAAAACAGAAATGGTATGGAAGAAAAAGAGACACGAGAAACCTGAAATCTAGACCTATGCCATCAGTCTCTAGTAGAACACAGTTTTTGATGCAGATAGATGTGCATGATTGTGTCAAAGACAAAATCACTGGTAGATATCCTTTAAACAAAAAGCACGAAATATCAAAAACATTAAGAAAATCAAGAAAGGAAGGAAACTCAAGTTAGGACAAATATTCAACCATGACACGAGTTGAACGGAGAAAGAAGTATCAAGAGTTGAAAAAGATCTAAAGCAGATATGTAGAACTGAAATGGAAACCATTAAGGAAGAAGATAAAGATGTAATGAGTGTTCCATCCCATTACAAGAAATATACTCTCCAGGACCAAAAAATCATAGTCGAACAACCTGTCAGGGAACTACGAAAACAGGGCAAGTCCTACCAAGGACCTAAAAACGCAAAAAAGATAGATTTGGCCGAACTAGGAGAAGAGCCTAGACCTGCCTACATTGCAAATGACCTGACGGAAGAAGAAGAAGAGCTTTTGTTAAGCTTACTAAAAGAATACCGAGGTATCTTTGCTTGGTCTTCAAGGGTGTTGATCCAGAAATCTATCAACATACCATATCTATGAGAGCTGATGCAAAACCAAGCAGATGAAGGCCATATACTTATAATGAGACATTTTCTAGAAAGATCAAAGAAGAGATAGAAAAGAGAAAGGAAGCCAAATTCATTTATGAAATTGAACACCCAGATTGGGTGTCTCCAATTGTGGTAGTATTCAAGAAAAATGGAAAATTAAGGGTGTGTGTCAATCTCAAGAAAGTGAATGCAGCTACTATTAGAGACGACTTTCCTCTTCCAATCACTGAGCGTGTTTTAGAACGAGTTGCAGGAAAATAAGCTTATAGATTTTTAGATGGCTTTTCGGGATACAATCAACTTTTGGTTGACCCCAAAGATCAGCATAAAACTGCCTTTGCAACTGAATGGGGTATTTTTTGTATCGGGTGATGCCTTTTGGGGTAACTAATGCTCTTGCCACCTTTCAAAGATTGATGAGCCATGATTTTAAAGAATATCTTTGGAACTTCTTGGAAGTATATATGGATGATTTATGTGTACACCTCAATCATGTTGAACACCTCAAGAAGGTATTTGAAAAATGTAGACTTTATAGGATTTGCTTAAATCCTGAAAAGTGCACAAGACAAGGAGAAATTCTTAGACATATAGTGTCTAAAAATGGCATAGCTACCGATATGGATAAAATTCATGTTATTATTGATTTGCCTAGACCGACAATAATCAAAGGGATTCAAGCTTTCAAAGCACCAGATTGGAATAAGATATTCCACATACATGTAGATGCTTCCAATTTTTCCATTGGGTGTATACTAGCTCAACTACGGGATGGAAAAACTGATTTTCCTATTTCTTATGCTAGTAGATAGTTGAATATGGAAGAGAAAAACTATACAACCATCGAAAAGGGAAGGATTATGGATGATCTATGTCATAAAAAAGTATAGACATTATCTATTAGCTAACAAATTTGTGTTCTTTGTGGACCAGCAAGCCTTATTGTACTTGGTCAACAATCCAAGAAACATAGAAAGAATAGTGAGATGGTTCATCATTCTTTTGGAAACTGATTTCATTGTAGTTGTGAAGAAGGGCACCACTCATCAAAGAGCAGATCATTTGCCAAGGATTATTTCAGGAGAATCATTGAAAGTGTACGATGATCTACCGAATGCATATCTGTTCTCCATGGAAATGATACCTCGATGGTCGGAAAATATGGTATCGTTAATGACCATAGCTCAAGTGAATTTGCAAATACCACTTCCTATCACAACCAAATTAATTGATCAATTGGCTATGTATCAATTACTAGCTGGAAGGCTATACAAAAGAAATCGAGATGGAATATTACTTTTGTGCATTAATCTTGAGGAGAAAACCTAATACCTAAGTCAAGCACATATAACAATAGTGGGACTTCACTTTGCGGAATACCAAACTATGCAACGGATCTTGAGACTTGGAGTATTTTGGCCAACTATGAGGAGTGATGTTCACTTATTTGTAAAATATTGTGCTCAATTCCAGAAACAAGCACCCATACCTCATGTGACATTGTTCCAAATATCACTCGTTCCTAAGTGGAGTAACTATCTAGTTGCTTACTTATCAAGCCAAACATTTCACGAGGATATAAGTAAACGCCGCCAAAGGGAAATTAAAACTGAAGCAAGAGACTATGCTCTTATTGGAAACCAACTATATCAAAGAGGAAAAGATCAACATTTGCATCTTTGTGCAAATGAAGGCAAATATATTCCAATTATAGAACAAGCACATGCTGGATTAGCTGAAGGTCACTTTTCTAGTGAAACCACCACAAGATCAATCTTAATGGCAGGCATATGGTGGCCAACACTTTTTGCAGATGCCAAATAATATGTTCAAAGACGTGATACATGTCAACGAGCAAAAATGCCAACCTGTGTAGATTGCATGCCTTTAAGACCAATGATGGGGGCTAGAGCTTTTGCAAAATGGGGTATAAACTTTTTTGGACTAATACTGCCACCTGCTTATAGAACTCAACCTCAATATATTATCGTAGCTACGGACTATTTAACCAAGTGGGAAGAGGCTAAAGCAACCCAAAAGAATTATGCCAGAACCACAACTGCATTCTTGTATGAGAATGTGTTCACGAGATATGGTCTGCCAATAGAAATTTTCAGTGATAGGAGAACTCATTTTCTCAATGAGGTAATTGAGTATCTTCTTAATTTATAGTCATCCGTAACAAATCGGCTCCCTATCACCCACAGGAAAATGGACAAGCTGAGCATACAAATAAAATTCTTATCTCGGTATTGACTAAAGTGGTTAGTTCAGGACGGGTAGATTGGGAAATGAATCTCCATGCCGCTCTATGGACTTATAGAGTTTCATTCAAAACAACTTTAAATGGTACACCCTTTAACCTTGTTTATGGCCTTGATGCCATACTGCCGATAGACTTTTGATTGCCGACACTAAGGGTAGCTAAGGATCTTGAGTGGTTTGTACATGAACTTTCAGAGAGGCTTGAAGATTTAGAAAATCTTGATGAGCAAAGGCTAACTGCTATAGCTCACATCTATGCACAAAAGCGGAAACAAAAACAGTTTTTTGATTCCCATCTAGTTACAAAAATCTTCAAAAAAGGTGACTTAGTTATATTCTATTCCCTTAAGCAACACATTCCCAAGTTTAAGAAACAGGGAAACTGACCATTTATCATTGAAGATGTATCTTCAAGTGGAGCAATTAAGGTGTCCACCCTAGATGGTGAACCAATGGCTAATTGGATTAGTGGATGCCGTTTAAAGAAGTACAGTTTTCCACTAACCAATGAATTGATAGAAAAGATGCATGCAGCAAAGCAAAGAAAGATAAAACAACAGCAGGTCTTTGATGAAGCCTAAGAGGAAGCTCCGCTTTGAGTACTAAAAAGGAAAGCTTCTTTCAAGAATCAACAAATATCTATTCCCATCAACACTCTGGAACTAGATGACCGACTGTGGAAATTACAGAAAGATGCACTATCAATAGATGATAATGGTTATATGGAATGGACCTTCGCATCAAAGTACAGTTGAACAATAATAGAACAATGTAAGGTCCCCAATCCGCCAATACCAAGATCGGGATGGGATCCTTGACAGGTCTCTAGGTCTGATAAAAATCAAAGTCTCTAAACAAGAAAAATCCAAGGAATAGACCTTTACCATTGACAATGTCTTGGGTCTATAGCCTTAGAAGAAGACTTAGTCCTGTCTCACAGTGAAAACGAGACAACGTATTAAAAGTTCAAAAAACTATTTTGGCTCTATAGGTTCCACAAATCGGGCTAAGGTATCCTCAACCAATGCTTTTTTCCCCTTAACATATGTGAGGGCACAGCCACTAGTGGACTTCTCTTCCAAGTGAAGAGGTTTTCCAAACATTTTTAGTGCGCGAGGATGGATAGTTACCCGACTAATCAGGTCCACACATCCTTGATTGACAACCTTAGTCAATCCCCGCTTACCACCCCGCACTCACACATGATGCTTTGTTATGTAATAACTAACACAATCTTGTCACAATTAAAATAATGATTCCTTTTATCCTTCATAACCGGATTTCTTTAAAACAACCCTTGAAAAACAATATTGAAAACATTCTTTTAACAACCAGACATCTTTAAACTTAAGACAGGATACTGTCCATCAAAACATTGTCCATAATAACCATGACTAGTACTCTCTTGTCTCAAGACCACCTAAGGGTGAAAAAACG
Source organism: Adiantum capillus-veneris (assembly GCF_014529385.1). NCBI lineage: Eukaryota > Viridiplantae > Streptophyta > Polypodiopsida > Polypodiales > Pteridaceae > Adiantum > Adiantum capillus-veneris. The sequence goes on along the minus strand of NC_140932.1, from coordinate 24,306,480 downwards.
ACACCCGTTCCTTATTCACAATCCGGAGTGGATAAACCCCCACCCAAGGTTCCGAGTGCCCATACACCAAACTAGTTTCCCATACAACCGGGCGGCTCCCCTAGGATTAAAAGCGGTTTCCTAACTTATGTAGAAACATCAAGACATGATATGGAGTAGAAACTCATTGTTCATGGGGGTAACCGACTTATCCGTGGTTGAAAAGCCATCATTATTCATCAAAATATGCCAAGGAGTCGGAGGTGTCTTGAGACAAGCTTTCTTAAGGATGATCAATCATATCTTTCCTAATTCAACCAGTTTTAATCCAAACAATTCTTTCCTACATTATAAACAAATGTACATTGGAAGTTACCTTTCGTTTTTGGTCAATTATTCTTTTTCTGATTCTTACTGACTCCTTACGTATGCAATGCTAACTTATAAAAGAACTTCAACTATTTAAAGACTTGATTGAATAATGGCAAACCCACCTGGGACCGATTGGCTATCTGTTTCTATCCTAGCGCCTGAAGACTCTCCTCCGTAGGCCTACTACTAGGCCCAACTTCATCATTGTGTGACGCTCTAGTTCTTTTTAGAGCTACTCCCTCATCATCAGATATAGGATTTACTCGGGCCCTTTTAGGTGCCATAACTTCTTTTTGTTATTAAAAGGACCTCTACTGATTAGGTAAATTATTTGAAATCTAAACTTAACCTTTGTATTCAACCGTAACCCATCCAAGGTTAAATTTGTAGTCTTAATTGGTAAATTCTTAACCTAGTAATTTCTTATTTGTCTATATAGGCATGATAACTTTTTCCACAGCTTTCTTAAGGGTTTTCTAAGGTCTTCCAATTTTTTTATAAGTTTTTATATTTTTTTCCTAATTTCCCCATCGAATTTTAAGCTTGGAATCTACTTATTTTGCACTTAATATTATTTTTATTTATTTTCTCTTAAAGATTTCATTTACTCAACTTTATATCACAGGTTTACACTTACTATAATTTTCCTAAAAAATTTTGACCGCAAAGTCTATTTATTTTAATTAATCTTTTGCTAAAAATAAGACTTTTGGTCAATTATAATTTTCTAAACTCACTAATTAACTATGGTATGATTATCACATGTAGATAAGGATGTTTCTAGCCTTTTGTAATTACCTTTAAATTTTTCAACTCAATTATCTAATTTCCATCTTAAATTTTTAGCCAAAATTAGAATAATTTGACTTAGATAAATATCTATAATAATTTTGTAACCTTGAAATAATTATCACAGCCTCTTTATCATGTAATATAACTCTGATAAGTAGCATGTAATCATGTAACATGATTTACTAATTTCTCCCTTTAGTTTTCAGCTAGAATTAGTATAATTTGACTAAACTAAATATCTATACTAAGTTTCTAACATTGACATAATTATTATGGATTTTTCATGACATAATATAACTCTTAAAAATAGCATGTAATCATCTAACATGATTTACTAATTTCCTTTCCCCGATTTATACACAAAATTGGTTATTATTAGTTAAATAATTAACTAAACTAATTATTTGAGGTTAAGATAATTATCACGGGTTTTTTAAGATGTATATTACCTTTGATAATTATCTCAAAGCTTTTCGGATTAATTTTCTATTTCCCCCTTTTTTATTTTTCCTTAAAAATAGTGTTTTTCTATTGAGATAATCAGTTAAACTAATTATCTGAGGTTAAGATAATTATCATGGATTTTATAAGATGTATATTACTTTTGATAGTTATCTCAAAGCTTTTTGGATTAGTTTGCTATTTTTCCCCTTTTTATTTTGCTTTAAAATAGTGTTTTTTGTTGAGATAATTAGTTAAATTAATTATCTAAGATTAAGATAATTATCATGGATTAATTAAGATGAGTTTTAAACTTTGATAGTTATCTCAAAGCTTTTTGGATTAGTTTGCTATTTTCTCCCTTTTATTTTCCCTTAAAAATAGTATTTGTTTTGCTGAAATAATTAGTTAAACTAATTATCTGAGGTTAAGATAATTATCACGGGTTTTTGAAGCTAATTTTTACCTTTGATAATTATCTCAAAGCTTTTTGGATTAATTTGATCATTTTTCCCTTTACTTAAAAACAGTGTAATTCTGCTTAAATAACTACAAAAATTACTCAAAAAATTGAAAGATAATTTTTCTAAAATACGGATAGTCTAACACAGCTCTGATAACTATCTCATCTTAATCTAAGTTTAATTAGTATAATTATCATCAATTTATGGTTAAAATGAGTAATTTAGCCCTAATATAATATAATATTTAATGAAATTAGTATCCCTAAGCTTAATCTCAATAATCAGTAGAGAATTTAGAATTAGGAGAGAATTTTAGAGTATAAATAGGTTTAATCTTCAATTAATTAAGAAAATGTAAATAGATTAACATAGTTCCACCGTTGATTAACCAACTATAGCTTTGCTCTCTAGTGATTTATGAGTAGAGGTCCCTCTAGATGAGAGAGAATTTTCCAAGGCTCCGAGTCTGTTCAAAATGTGAAGCAAGGGGTCTTATTTATAGGTTTCTGGGCACTCATAGGCTGGAAATGGCAGTAACTTGCATCCCAAGGTAGCCCTAAATCTCCACAAGCACCTCCTGCTGCTAATTTCAACCTGGCCAAGTTCATTACTGCCCTACACAGTCCCTCAAATACACAAAATCAAATTTTTGCTAATTTTTTGACTTTTAATGATTAACTTGGGAAATATCTACAAATATACGTAAATATCTAGGAACTTTAGGATAAAAGTCTTTTGCAGTAATGATTACTAAAACCTTACAATTTTATTTAATTTACTTAATTCACAGTATAAACTTTCAGGGGCCATAACTATGCCAGCTTTTATTGGAATTCAATTCTGAAAATTTCTAGCCCACGGTTTTTTGTGCTTAAGATTCCAAAAATACCATTTTTTATTGCTTTTGAGATAGTGTTTTTACTTGATTGACTGATCAATGCTTTCTCCTAAAGCTTGAGTTAATTCCTGACAGCTAGAAAGGTGGAGACCTTACAAACAAATACATTGGTCAATATAGGAGCTCGGGTAAATGCAGTCAGTTATTCCACGTACAAGAAAGAAACAAGTCAGCCTTTGACATCGGGAATATCGACTATTAAAGGATGCAACAAGAACCCAACATCGACATTGGGAGTAGTCAACTTAAATGTGATAGTACATGGATGTTCATGCCCTCACCAATTTGTATTCTTACTAGATGAACACATTGAAACAATGATTCTTGGAATCTCATGGATGCGGACGTACAAGGCAGTACCAGATTGGGATATCAATCATCTCAAGCTATTACCTAAAGGTGGACAACTCATTGTTCCAATTGCACCAAGCAAAGAGGAATGGAAAGGAGGTTACTTGTAGAGAAAACCATGAAGCAATCAATCTTCTCTTCTCCATCCTATAGACAAGAAAATGCTACAAGTAGCATGCAAGGAGTCAGGCATATCTAGGTACCAAAAGCACAACTTAAGGACAAGCCAATTTTTCTTGATATTGGGACTAAAAATTAGAGAAATCCACCAGAAAATAATAAAATTGTGATTTTTTAGTGCATTTTATTATTTCCTTTGATTTTTTTAATAAATAAGTCAAAAATTAATAATAAATAGCAAATGAGGTCAGATGGAGAAACTGAAGATAGCTGATGATCAGAAGGACAAGGCGGGTAGGCACAAAAAATTTCAATCGAATCGACAAATGGAAGTGAGAAGCCTAAATTTGGCTGCCAAGGTCTACTTTCGCAAATTCTTTGCAGAATGAGCTACCAGAATCCGATTGAAGAAATTTTTGAGTCTAACATAGATTTCACAGCCTATTAGGACTAGCAAGGTAATTTGGGAAAAATAGTTTAGGAAGTCCGAGTATAGATATCCAAGGTAGCCCAAAATCATCTCATTTCCACTAGTCAGTGTCGGAGGAGAGAACTCTTGACCTTCTTCGCACGCGATTTTTGGAGTCCACAGTCGCCCTTTTACACCGCCGTCTCACACGAGACATGAGGGGTAAGTTCTAAGCTTATCAAAGAACAATTCTATATGGACGGGTAGCAATTTTAGGCCCTTGCTTGGATCCCTGGAATCCCAATAGTGCACGAAGTCATACGACCCAAAATTGACCATAGCGGCCTGTCAGCTCAACCAAGTTGGACGAGACTTGAACTGTAGCATGTCCCTATATAATAGAATACTTCTATGTCACCAGATGACCATTTGATAGGGGTCGAGGGGGGTCCCAAGTAGAAAATCTAGGTTTTTGTCAGATACCAAAATTGGATTCTGACTCCACAGACAGCTTATAGACTGGGTCTATACACAATGTACATGGATGGTTTAAGGAAAACAGTGGAGGCAAGCTCTCAAAAAGCAGAAAACAGCTTGAAGGCTACAAAGCATCAAATTTGACATATGAAGTCAAACTGACTCCAAATGGGCCAAAACTAGATGGATAGCATCAGGACTATGTATCGGACAAGTCCATAGCTTCAAAAGTGACTAACCAACTCCACAAACCATCTAGTCACAAAAATTGGTGATTTTAGAGTCAACAAAGCAAGAAGTGATGCCGACACGACAAAACTTTACCAAATTCAATTTAGGACTTGTTTTAGATGTGTTGAATATGTGTAGGTCATCAAATTGTCAAGTTGTCTTGCAAAAAAATTGATTAATGTAAATAATCATGATTATTTACTTTTGTGCTTGTTTGTCTTGAAAATGATCTCTTCACTTCATCTATCACTTGTACACATCTATTACATTCCACATTTCAAGTATGAGCCAAAATGATAAAGAAAAACTTGGAAATTGTCAAAAAACACACCAAGTTTTTTTCAATCCAATTTTTGAGTTATCTGTCACTTTTTTCGATCCAAATCACCCCATATCTCATACAGAGAGTCTATATCATGCCTAGAACCAAGTTGCAATAAAAAAATGTACAATTTGATGTAAAAGTTAATAACCACAATTATTTACTTTCTTGTCAAAATGGATGAAATCTGCAACTTTGACCTTATGGGGCCAAAGAACATAATGTCGCAAGTCCACTGATCAAGTTGAGAAAATTTGGATCTCAAAAACTTAAATTCTCAGTATATCTACTATTTCAGAGACTAAAAGCCTAAGTCTGGCACCGTTTCTGCCCAGTGTACTCAATTGATCCCACACTTCATTCACAGCACCTAAATGCTACATGTTTCAAGTCTATGATGTCAAAATTGCAAAAAGTTGAAAAAAATTCCAGCTGTAAATAATCACAATTATTTACTTTTGTTGCAATTTTTGCTTGAACTGTATGATTTTGATCTCTACATGTTTTTATGCATCTATGCATGCTCCAAAATTGATTTGAAGCAAAATGGACATCATTTGTCAACAATTCAAACTCATGGCATTCCATAGCAAAATTTGCAAAATTTTCTAACTTTGGCACTGTATTCCCTTAGCAGGAGTAATGCAAGCTGTCAAGAAGGCAAAGAAAACTGTGTCCCAGAAAGAAAAGTTGTAAGAACTTCCACCCTATCAAGTAGATCCAAGTTCAGTGAAGACGGCAAAGGCAACTTATTTGTCGCGAAGGAACAACTTGAACAAAACAACACCACAAGTTTAACTATCAGGTTCAAGAGTGAAGAAGGACACCAAGTGGAATTGCAAATGCTACCAAAGGAGATATATGATATAGCTTCCAAGCTAGACACCAAAGAAGCCAACAGAAGGCTAGGCCTAAGGGATTTCTACGACCAGGAACCATGCGGTGTGGATTTCTAGAAAGCATATGAATTACTGTCCACAATCAAAGAAGATGGGTCAGCCCAAATCATCGACGAACAAGGGAAAAAAGTAGAAGTAGTAATCACAAAGGAGATAGTGGCCGAGGCACTGAAGCTGCCGATTGAAGGTATGACAATGTAGGCCAAAGATAGAAAGACAACATGCACATTTACCAAGGAGACTACTACTACCACCTTTTCAGATCTCATCCAAAGGCAAGTGGAAGAACCAGATTGCCTATACTATCAGCACTTCCATTCTTATCAAAGAGACTGCCACGGTACACCACCCCAAACCATGTGGTTGCGACCACCTTCACTCAAGTGTTGAAGTCAACAACCAAGCAAGCAATTGATCATGCGTAATATGTGCTGACAGCGCTGAAAGGAAGGAAGAAGGAAGGCAAAATCACATATTTTGGTGTTGAAGTGTTGACAAGAATAGCAGATCTGCTATTGGAATGGCCGATAATTTTCCACAGTCCCATATCAGAACACATGGATTGTATCCACGCAACCTTCTCCAAGAACCACGCATTCATCAAAAAGGGTATATAAGTCAGACGAAGAATCTATTGAAAGCTTCCATGAAGCTCATAGCAGTGAGAGTTCGGACAATGAGGAAAGGCAGGCAAGAAGTAAATAAATGAAGAAGAAAGCAGTAGCCACACACCAAGAAGAACCTCAACAAAAGAAGGCGAGGTTTGAAAGAGAAAAGCAAACTTATGAAAGGAGCCACCAAGCTCTAGGTGAGGACCCTGAACGGTGGGTTCTAAGAGATATAAGGGGACCCAAAACCAAGAACCTTGCAAGGAAAGGAATAGAGGATCCCAAGGATTTTCTTGAATGCATGTATGCAAAGGAAAAAGCCTTGAAGTGAAAGAAGCTCAAGAAGCTAAAAGAAAAACAAAAGAGGAAGTAATCAAACAACAAAGACAAGCAAAGGATACTGAACAAGGTGAGACACACCATGACCAGGGGGATGTGTCTCCAAAATCCACTTTACCCACTACGGAGTGAGCAAACCATCCCATGCCAAGCCCAAACCCTTCACCAACAGCTAAACCCAATGAGGGTGAGGAAGCCAAGTAAAAAGAGCCTGAGCAACAGGCAGTGGCAAGTTCTGAACAACCAAAAGAAACAAAACAAACTAAAATTGAACCTTCTACAACAACCCAACCAGAAACAATAGAGGCATCCGCAAAACCTCAAGCAACAAAAGTAGCCGAGGCAACTGCAATGCCTCAAGGAGGAGAGGTAGAACCCCCGCTACAACCACAAGCATCAACCACAGCACCACCTAAATAGCCACAAATCAAAATGGTAGAAACCTCTATACAGGAGCCTAAATATTGGCAAATGAATGATGAAGTCATCATGCAAGTCAATGAATATGCCAAGCACATGCAGTTGATGATGATAGAAAAAATGCAAACAGCTGCACTTAGCCGTAGTGCTAAGGCTAGGGAGCTTGAGCTAGTCATTGATACTCTACAAGGAGAGCTAGGTGACAGGATGAACATAATTTTAGATCTACAAAGACAAATTAGAGAGCTGAAAGATGAAGCGGAACAACACCAGGTTGGAAAAGAGAAACAGTAGAAATAAATGGAGGTGCTGGGTGAGATTCTAACCAAGTTATCCAATGCCTGCAAAAGAAAAGATCAATAGATGCTGACAGAAGTAACCCATGAGCTTCTAGCCACTACTCTATAGGTACAAAAGATCCAAGTGCATCTTGATGTAGCAAATGCTTCTCTGCAGTACTCAAAGAAAAGGATCAATGATCAGGCAACCTTTTTGACACAAATAAGACAAAATCCTATTGTCGTTTCAATCAAAGGTACATATGAAGTCTATAAGACTTTGGAAAAGAGAAACAAGGATCTCGAGCTAGAGCTAAAGCTATAACAATTGTAGAGACATTACCTTGCATTGATGCGGGTCCAAAGAGAAGAGAAACTGCTCAAAGAGATAACCGAATTAAAAAGAGTTAATCAGCTTGCTGAGAGAGGGACAACCGGAGACTCAAGACGAAGAAGGACCCTCTACACAAACTATTGTTGACATACCCTTAGTTTCAATTGTTGAGATGGAAACACAGCTGTCAGAAGGGCTAGAAGGAGAGTTGGACTTTCAAGTACCACTCAATGAAGCTAAGCAAGTGTCCATGATCTAGCTTTCTAAAGATGAGGAAGATGCACTAAAGGAGCAGATTGCCTAAGAAACGGATGATAAATGTAAAGCAACGATGGATTGGGAGTTGAGAGTTCTCCACTCAGTCATTGTAACTCAGCTCACTCCCAACCAAATCAATTCTCAGTGGCATCAACAATCACTGCAATACCCCTTGATCAAAGTGGATCCACTACAGGTAAAGGAAAGACTATACAAAGATATGCAGGCAGAAGGCTAAGAGGATATCCACCCCAAGTGGAGAAAGAGCTGGTTGAACAAGAATTCAAGATATCTAATTCTGCTCACAAGAGCACCTGCAACCCTCCAGAAAGACCCAACATTCTGTCATGTACCAAGGGTAAGGACATGGCAAGCATATGAAGCACTAAAAAATAAGAGGTCGACATGGCTGAACAATCCACATCTACCAACTCCAGGGCATGGACCGGCAACAGATTAATACATGGTGAAAAACCTAATGGGCACCGTGACTTTCTTCAAAAGCCTTCCTAACCTCTCATGTGCCATGCTGTATAAGATTTGTAGAATGCTGCTCACATGCATTCATGTTTTTCACTAGCTAGAGCAAGCTGGAGCGCATGGACGTCTTTTCTCGAAGGCAATCAGGGTCTTTGTTATGACTTAAGTGTCCAACCTTCAGAATAAGTCCTTTACGGCTTCTACGCCCGATGCATGTTTTTGCCCTCTAGCAATATGTGTTATTGTAATTGATATTTACCCATTTATTGCAGCTGACACTAGGTGGCAAAAAGCATCAGCAAAAAATGGATTATGCAGAAGGATATTACATTTTATGTATATTATTCAAGTGCTCTTTATGAGTTTTGACCAATTATGTCCAGACGGCCAGTTTGTACTCATTTTTGGGCATTCAAGAAATCTATAAATAAATAATTGCAAGAGGAAAATGCTCACTCTTGCACAGGGGGGATTGCACCCAGTGTCTGCGTTTCTCTTCTCACCTCTCTTGTCTTCTCCCTCACTGTGCCGGCATAGCACTCCGCTCTAGGAGGTGCGCGTGCACGCGCTCTCTTGTCCTCTTCCGCTCTCTGTCTCTCTCGTATTGCGTATGACTCGGAGTATTTGCAATGATGGTTTCCAGGTACACAGTTTTGTCAATTTATGGTTTGCGATGTGCTATTTCGAGTATTTTGCAGGGCAATCCATGCTCCGACTGTAGCAGTGGTATCAGAGCGAGGTTAAAAAAAACTCCTGACAGTGCTAGATACGAGGATGCGAGGAGATTCATGATCAATCGATGTTGCAGCTAAGTTTACGTTCCTTATCTTATTAGTATCATTGGTGTGAAATTTTTATTTCGATAAGTGCATAAACATCATTATATAATTCAATTAAAACAACCTTGCTTGATTTTTTATTTGAAAAAAAAATAATGAGCACACATTATCATGGAATTAAAAGACGATTGAAGAAGAATTAAGTATGAAATTCAATAGAATTAGGTTGTTTAAAAATCTACTTACAATGTATTAAGCATCGCCCATGTATAATTATAATACATAGTCTATGCATAGAGATTTAAAGAAGCAGGAGACATTGAACGAGATTGTTTAATGGTGGAGTTTTGAGTAAGTAAGTAGGACTCTCTCTTAACAATCAACGCTAACTCCCCGACATCTGTGCATAGTACAAACCAATTAGAGGTGGGAACGTCCACACCACAGGAGGCTTAAGTTTTAATTTAAATAACATTAACTGATTGTCATCTGCATTCATCATTGGATGACCTGCAACACCATCAAAGTAGAGCCGTTGGAGACCCTCACAGTCTCTCTACCTCTCACAGCTGTCGATATGGCTCGCAGCTACAAACTGCGACCGGACACAACAGAGGTGTCCGCTACATACAGCGAGATCAACTGTAGAAACCGACTGCTTGACTCTCTCTCCCCTCTCACTACAAGGGTCGTCCACTAATCCTTCTCTCTCTTTCTCAACTGATGGTGGAGCTGTGTGCCTTACCATGCAAACCACCAGCCCCAACTTCCATGCAACTTCTGGCAGTCCTCGTCGTCTCTCTCTCTCTGGTTGAATAACTACCAACCCCGCAGCCCTGTCGTTTTTTTTAATTTCTTCCTCTCTTTGTTCTCACCCACACCTCGGACTCCCTCACGCTCTACACCTACCAACCCTCATCCAACCAACCAACCTTTTTCTTTCTCTCTCTCTCTCTCTCTCTCTCTCTCTCTCTCTCTCTCTCTCTCTCTCTCTCTCTCTCTCTCTCTCGCTAGCACTCTCTCTCCCATTCTTGCATGGAAGTGTGCAGTACCATGTAGCAAAACCACTGCAATGGCCACTAATGATGTGCCACTACCTCTCTCTGAAGTCTAGATGGCCAATTACTCACAAAGAGCCCTCATCACTTACGTGCGGCAACCAATCTCTTTCTCTCTGTCCACTTCATCCGTCAGGATGCAGTTAAACTGATCCAATTCTCTGTGCTGCATGCAACCCACCAGCTCTCTCTCTCTCTCTCTCTCTCTCTCTCTCTCTCTCTCTCTCTCTCTCTCTCTCTCTCTCTCTCTCTCTCTCTCTCTCTCTCTCTCTCTCTCTCTCTCTCTCTCTCTGATCACTCTGCATTGCCAACCCCTGATGTGCAAGCTTCACAATAGTTTTCAGAGTACTTGCACCTACCCTAGATCACCTCCCTCCACTGGTCCTGCTCGGCTCAATCTCACCTTTCCCTACGAGAAAATTCCGAGCCTCCACTCAACGCTTGGAGACAGACCCGGGGAGGTCACCTAATAAAAATGTAACCTATCAGGTGAGTTGAATAGAAGGGTATTTAAAGTTCTTGAAACTTACAGAAATATATATACAAAAGGGCGTTATTTTTTCAAATTTGAAAAAAACTTACAGATTTTAAAAGAAAAGGGTACATTATATTCTTAACAAAATTCATAGGTAAGGGGTTTTACAAACATGTCTTGAACACACGTGATATGGTAGTTTTACACATAGTGAACCCTCCGAGGAGACAGAACGCGCAGATTCTCTGGACCTGTCCGTCGCCACACCTCCATCCATGAGCTCAGCCCGTGCCCCTCCACGGTTGTGGATTACAAGCGAGAGAACCCCCGAGACTGGTGGCAAAGGCTGAACTTCACCTTCCTCTCCTGATGCCAGTTGTGATCACTTGTAGAGGCGCTCGAGGACATGGGCCATGGGCAATGGCATTGATGGGAATAATGCAGACGCCGTGGAGGCTATCACTTCTAGCCGCCAACTTGCTTACATGCAATAGTTGCAACTCTTCTACCACCAACTATCACGCTGTTTCTACTTTTGGAGAAGGGGTGAGCTCGGAGGTGATCATGTTGAATGGATCTATCACAGAGCATCACAACCAAGAGATAGAATTGGGGAGAAAGTCATAGCATACATTGACTACCTCTGAAGTGAGGTCTGCAATACCTTCTCAGACGACGCTTGACGATGAGGATGCTGATTATATTTTACCTCATTTTATTTTATGTAGACATTGTATTAGATCCTATAAGTGATCTGATTGGCTTTTGAAGACTTCTTAGTATGCCGCTAGGATTTTTCAAAATGGTTTATTAGGGGGGAATCCCCACAAGTATCAAATGCAAGGAACATCCAGTCGCACAGAGGCAGGTGACGAGCGACAAACAGGGAGGTTGGTGGAAGACGTTAGGGCACACAGAGTTAGCAGAAAAACCGGGGGCAATGGAACTACTGTGTCCTTGAGTTGGGACCTGGGGGAAAAAAGTGTTTATTTTTAATTATTTTAAATTTTGTGCGGTACTTTAAATATGCACGGATGGTTTTCCTCCAAGTTGATTAGTGTCATTAACCTGGGATCTGACCATGCTTTCGTGAGTTCGACTCTACCCTCTCTTCAAAGTTTCAGTGTTCTGTCATTTCCGTGAGTTCCTTGAAGCCAAGGTTGTCGAAGAATCTTGTAAGATTCCCACTGTTACAAATTACGATGAGCAAGTATGTGACTTCCTTGTGTTGGTGCTAGTATAACTTTCCATTTCATTGCTCTCTCTCCGCATCTGAAGATAATCTTTAAGGTCTCTTCAGATAGTTTTCTATGACGTTACAATACTCTTCTTCTTCCTTTTTCTTCTTCTATACCAAACACTGGCGTGTCCACCATGCAGTCCACGTCGTTTTTTTTTGGGAGATAGGCAATTGACCTATCTCGGAGTCGAATCTAGAGCTAGTTTTTTATTTTTGAATGTTGGGTTTTTGCAATGGGCTATCTCACATGACCTATCATCCTCATCATGCAGAGGCTCTCAAAATTTAACACCATGTTTCTTTTACTTAAGTGTCGAGCGTCACATACATACTGATAGGGGCATTATCCAAAACATACTATGAGGGACAGACAGAGACCAAAATTCCTTCAGTTCCTATCTTATTTATGTAATTTTTTTAAAAAAAAACACATCAAATAAAAAAAAAACCATATTGCCTACATACTGGTACTAGTTCGCTCTTTGTGGCTTACGCCTTTTTGAATCACAACTGATATTACTGGCTGATAATTTCTTTGTGATTTTTTCTTTAAGTATTTTTTTAGGGTCCCTACTAAGTGCCAACCTTGTAGGTTTATAACCCAATGAACAACACATTTTAGAGTTGACGGTTCGTCTATTCAATTATTAAGGCCTTTTTAGATTGTGAAGGGGTGTGTGCGTCCATCCAAACCTATTAGAGTGATCATGCAGAATCACATAGTTTATCATTGAGCTTCACGAGAACATCCCCAAAAAAGGTGCTTGTGCTTTAGTCTACATTGAAAGTAGAGACACAATACCACATATACACTAGTGATGGTAGACATAATAGAAAAAAAAGTGTATGCGACAATCATCACGGTGCTAGGAAGTGCACAAGAGATGATCACAAACATCTAGGTAGTCACAATCCACAAAAGACATAGTACAAACTAAAACTGGTGGCATCTTCCGCCAAAGTCCAAGCATAGTCGAGTCCACCCTCCTATCCCTTGTGAACCGAAAGACCCAAGTTCCTGATACTCTCTATTTAGCATGGAGAGTTTTCTTAGCATCCTTGCAATTATGGATGCTAGTGATGTTAGAGTGTTGTAGCTCACAATACTACACCTTTTGGATGGGTTTTTTTTCTTTACTATATCATTCACAAATCAATCTTATAACACAATTTCATTAACCACTAAACTCACCAAGAAAAATAATAATCTACTACTATCTCTACCAGAATTATGTGAACATGCATCTTCCACTAGTATATTTTGGCTCAAAGAATTAAGGCATGCCTCATGAATCGCATGCCAAGGTAGAATTGTTTCCGATACTCATGGAAAACTTAACTCCTTCTTGTTTGAGAAGCATGAACTAGGTCAAGTTCGTATTTGTATAGAAAAGAACAAAGACTCATGGACTTAGGAGGTACTATCTGACACTAATCATAATATAATGTACCATAGCTATAAGTATCACATAGAAGGATCGTCAAGCAAGCATCTTACCTTCATTAACTCCAATCAATCTTTAACTGAGTTTTTTCTACGTACAATTATACCATTCTAGATGTTAAGTCACATTGCTCTTCTTTTTCTTTTTAACATAGTTTAATTTTCATGTATTGTTTTACCTTAAACAGGATGGCACATTCTTTTCCAGGTCAATTATTGATCCAAAATCAACACTTTTTGAAACTTTTACCTACACTTTAGTCCAAGTTTGATATGGATGAGTTTATTTGGGACAATCATCAACATTTGGTATAACACTGCAGGACGTCCAACCTACTATAATTTGGTACTAGGTAAATGTTTTGGAATTTTTTTAATGTCTTGTCTGGTCCATTGGTCACGTGCACACAGAATCGCTGATTTAGGCAGTGTGTAGATACTCATTTTGGTGAAGATTCGCCGATTTAGGCAGCACGTCTTATTGGTATAGATTTAGGCAGCATTAGTGCAGATTCGTCGATTTAGGCAACACGTCTTATTGGTATATATTTTCCGGTTGAGGCAACACCAATCACACAATCATGTTGCAGTGGCTGGCCACCACTGTAATAACTGGTATGATTTTGTTACCCGGGTACACAAACTGAAGGATATTTGAATTTGGATTTGAGATGGGTACATGTTGACAGATGTTTGGATTAGGATTTGGAATGGATATATGTTGATTTTCTATCGCGATAGTATGGAACTTGAGAATGATGGGAATGGATTATTAAATGATGAGTGTGACCAATGATATCCTGATTCATCAGGGTATGACATGTAATGCTTATTCTTGTGGTATGGGACAGTAGGAAAGGTAGTATGTGGATGACGGCAGGCATAAGCAATGTTGTCTGATTTTATGAATTTTTCTTTTACTATTTCATACAAATGTCTAGTCATTGTTTTTGACTAGTTTTGCAGATTTTTATCTTCGCAACTAAAGACAGTTGCTTTCTAACGGAGAGGTATGTTATGTGATTGATATTTAGCCATTTATTGCAGCTGACACTAGGTGGAAAAAAGCATCAGCAGAAAATGGATTATGCAGAAGGATATTACATTTATGTATATTATTCAAGTGCTCTTTATGAGATTTGACCAATTATGTCCGGCCGGCCAATTTGTACTGATTTTTGGGCATTCAATAAATCTATAAATAAATGCGTGCAAGAGGAAAATGCTGACTCTTGCATGGGGAGAGATTGCACCCAGTGTCTGCATTGCTCTTCTCACCTCTCCTCTCTTCTCCCTCACCGTGCCGGCATAGCACTCCGCTCTAGGAGGTGCGCCTGCACGCGCTCTCTTGTCCTCTTTTGCTCTCTGTCTCCCTCGTATTGCGTATGACTTGGAGTATGTGCAATGATGGTTTCCAGGTATACAGTTTTGTCGATTTATGGTTTGCGATGTGCTATTTCGAGTATTTTGCAGGGCACTCAACGCTCCAACTGTAGAAATATGTTGGTGTTTGAGCAAGTATTCTATACAAGTTTCTTCACTTGGTGAACGAAGATATTTAGGCTAGTGATAAGTAACCTTACATCCAGATTCGTTGGCTATTCAGCCATTGACCTTAAAACCAAAATCACCATGCAGTTCTTGCAAGTTCCTGACAAAGAAAGAAGACGCAGATATGAGAAAGCATTACATGCGATTAAAGACCGCCTCGCCAGCCCATCAACCTGAAGACTACTTCAATCCATGAAGTTGTGTCAAGGGACAACACAGTCAAGGAGGGGGGGGGATGTATGCAACAAGCTAGCTCGTATAATATTTTTTGGAGTTTTCATTGTAAAAACACTTATTATTTTGATGAATCGGGAATGTTGTAACTCCTACTTTCTAGATAAATAGTGTAATTGATGAGCTAGGGCTACAAGCTTCCAGATTATATCAACCCGTCTTTAGTTAGAGATCCTAGATTATTAG
Source organism: Adiantum capillus-veneris (assembly GCF_014529385.1). Lineage (NCBI taxonomy): Eukaryota > Viridiplantae > Streptophyta > Polypodiopsida > Polypodiales > Pteridaceae > Adiantum > Adiantum capillus-veneris. Next base: position 24,291,041 of record NC_140932.1, on the reverse strand, counting down.
TTTTGACCACAAAAACCTTGGCTAAGGTATAAAAGACAATTTTTGTAAGTATTTTATAAGTTTTGGATAATTGAAACATAACGCTTCCTACTCTCCTCCTCCTCCTCCTCGCGCTTCCTACTCTCTTATCTGTGGTCACATTATTGCAGTGCCGTCTGTTGCGTTGCAACCGCAGGTAAGAGCTCTATACATTGATGTAAGCATTTCATGGTACTCCGTAGCTTTTGGCATCGCCAACCCGCAGCCTAACTTTATCATAAGTAGGAATTTAAGCTTCAAAATCATAAACTAAGTATAGGCGGGGTATTGGGGCATCATTGCTAAGCATTCAGATGCATTCTGGGTCAAAAACGACTAGGTCAAAAACTCATTGCTATTTATAATCACGATTTTTGCATTTGACCTAAAGTGAGATTTGAGACCCTAAGCAGGTGTGCTTAGGTCTCATATACATGTCCTAGAAGTTTTGTAATGTTTGGATGTCGTTTGATGTTGTAACGGTTGTGATTTGTTTTCGATGAGTGACTAGCTTTTGATGAATTCTGTCATTTAAGTGTAACTTGAGTTAGATGCGAGTTTTTTGTTGTTTTCCAAGATATTGACAACCTCTTGTAGCCTCTATGCACTATTTGAGTCACCTTCGTCCCATGGATTGACAAATATATTCGTGGTTCTCACTATGTTTGCAATAAGATAAGAGTGAGGTTAGACACCACTCCCACAACTTACATCGTAATTACACTCCAAGTTATTCCTTTCCTCCACACAAAGATGCATCATTGCACACACAAGTGTGTGCATCTCCAATTTAGCCCAAAAATTGACCAATTACTGGCCAAAAATCAACACTCAAATCAACAAATTACGCATGGATTAGCACAAAGAAACTTGATAAAAGTGATGATTCCACCTCTTATAAGGGGATTAAACATACATTACACTTCAAAAGTTAGTCAAAAATTAGTAAAAATTAGCATGGAATTAGTACAATTTGTATGGAAATAAAGTGAAATTAGTAGTGGTGATAAATTAGTGAAATTGGGGTTTTGGGATATTCATAACTCAAAAATTAGCTTCAATTACTTGCACAAACATCATCAAATCACACTAATTTGAGTTACACACATTCAAAACCGATGAAATTAGTAGTGAAAATTACTTTATTCTTAAAATCCTCTACTTACTATCTTAGGTTATCAATCTCCGATAGTGGTGCCAAATGTTGTAAGTCATTGTATCATCACCTAATCACAACCCAAGACCAACAAAATTATCAGTTAGCAGCAGTTAACACATGCTACACCGAATATGCATCAAGCGAGAGATATGCTATGGATGTCACAATATTTCCCACTCACTGTGTGTTAACCCTCACGCACATTTCTATCACCTACGATGGACGTTGTATTATTTATTTGGTAGAGTCAGGTACTGGGCTTGTCGGTCCAATAGGAAAAGGGTAAGAGTGATCGCCAATGAGAGGTGCACTCTAACTGGAACATTCAAGGGATTAGTTGGCTAAGCATGGGTGCCCAAGTGTGAATGGGGCGAGCTCATATAAAAGTCAACTAAACCTAAAATTCACTCATTCTCTCATTTGTGCAATTGGAGAGTGCTCTTGCTCCATCTCCATCTTCTTCTTCTTCATCTCCTTGTGTGTGTGTATGCGTGAGAGAGAGAGAGAGAGAGAGAGAGAGAGAGAGAGAGAGAGAGCGATCAAGCACTGCGACGGCGGCGGTGAGGCCGTTGAGTGCGGTGTAGTGGCGTCTCCTTCTTCTTCGCGGCAAGGAATCCTCCACGATAGCAAGCGTAGAGCAATGAGTGACACACCATCGCCATCTTTAAGCTTACTAGTTTAGGCTTGTTGTGTGCTTGGAGCCATTTGTGTCTCGCACACAGTGTATGGGCAAGTTCCTTGCATTGACACGTGTGACATACGCACACATTTTTGGTGCTGTTTCCGGGGAATTCCATACACTAAGCTTGAATGGCACTCTGCTCTTCTTTTGTGGTGCAATTTCAATTGTAGGAAAGGTAGGGAAGGAATGTGTGTGTGTTGAGAAGAAGGATTTTGTGTTGCTACTGTGTATTTCTTTGTTAATGAAGTTTTGAAAGGCTACTGTGTTTTCTCTGTCATAAGGAATTAGTATTAAGGTTGTTAGTTCTGTGTAATATAAAGTACAATAAGTAGGAAGTAGATCTTAGAGAGCTAATGAAGTGTGTTAGTGTGTAACAATAGGTGTATTAGTTGTAAGTAGATAGGTAGAGTGTGTGTGTGCTCGCGCGTAGGCCGCGGCGACCTTATCCCAAAAAAAAAAAAAAATTTAAAAATATAAAAATTTAAAGGTAGGACCGGGATTGGAAATACCTCCCAGAACCAAGCCCAGACCCAAGCCCAAGATCACGCTCAGGCTTAGGCCTCAGTCGTCCTTTAAAATTACGTATTTTAGCTTCACACGTTGCAAAAAAATGATTTTTGAGGACCAACGGAGCTTCAGGTGACCGAACGTTGTGCTGTAAAGCACGCCGCGACCCTCTGAGTGATACGCTTGTTTTGAGCTATCACACACTTTAATAAAAAAATTGATCATTCAAAAATATTAAAAAACATAAAAAAACGAGTGAAAACGGACGCCTAAAAAAGTAAGCGGTTAACCTTTGAGGTTATTCGCCGACGCTTGTAGGGTGCCAAAGGCACATGCATTTGTGCTCTGGTCGTGTGCTAGAGACGGAGAAACTAGAGAGAATTTTGAATTACACGAGTTCTCAATATCCACCTACCTTAGGTTCCGGGCCCTCGACAGGGACCCAAGGTAGTACAAACTAAGACCCGAACATAGCGGCTAGTGACTCTTCCTCGAACTACGACGTCATGGAGGGTTTCCCAATGCCTAATCTCAATAGCTCAAGCCAATACATGCATGCCATGGGTCCACGGTCCGAGCCGAGCGTGCTTAGCCGCTTGAAGGAAACCTTTAATAGAGCCACTCGCTCCGAACATGGAGCTAATGATGTAAATGAGGGGGGTGGTGAAGTAAATTCTCCATTCATGACCAACGTAAACCCTATGCCCTTAGAGAATGTGCACGTGAATACTTCATTCACTGCAAATCCTGACTCTTCAGAGCTATTCCCCTCCGAGGTCATATTACCCGATGGTAGAAGCCATGCCGAAGTGCAAGAGGTTGAGCGATATATCATTGCGGCGCGGGAAAAGGAAATTGAGAGCTTACGCAAGGTGGAGCAACGAAGAGAGTTAAAATCAAAAGCTCTTATGTCAATATCCTTGCTAGGAGAGCAATCAAGTGCTCTTGACTTAGCAAAGGGCCAACCCTTAGAAAGCAATATTGCATCTAGCTCAAAGGACACCCCTAGCACCGCAATCCTAGATGGAGCATTCTTAAATGAGAACTGGGAGTACGAACTACAAACGAAAACTCTAACCGACTTATACACAGGTCACACCTATCACGTGGGTTCGTTAGATGTCCTACAATCCACAATGGGTGCTACTAGTGTGGAGGATCAACAACTGAGAGTTTGTGAAGTCATCCATAGGGTCATTGAGTTAGAGAGATAGAACAAGTGGATAAACATGCCTTCAACGGGTCTAATGAGATTCTTAGATATAGAAAAGGCTAAAAAACCGACCTTATCGCAAATGGAGACTGCCTCGGTAAGTCCGATGGATCCTCCATATGTTGTTTCTCCAGGGATCTCAGTGCAATCTGAGCCCACAAGTGATAGCTTTACCTTTCCAAGTCTAGCTCATCTTTCCATTGATGACACCACGGCTAACATGCCTACCCCAATGATGGACATGCCAAGAAACACGCCATGGACCTCATTTGTTAGTAAAGCACCACTACATGGTAGCTCAATGCCTGCAATAATACCTACAAGTATGTACCAATCGTATACACGCATGGGTCCTCATACTCATGTAGTCCCTACTCCTCCCATTGTCTCAACTACCTATGCTCCACAACCACAACACCCAAGCTCTTATTTCCATGGGACTATACCGGCTAGAATTAGCATGTCACATCCGACGTCTGCTATGCCTAGGGCCACACATATGAATTATGGACCACCACATGGCACAACATCGTACCCTACGTGGAACCCAAGGGCTTCCTATGCGCTAAGCCCAATACCATTACCTACTCCACATGTAGTCTTGTGGACCCCGGTTCCTGCTCACTTAGGTGACTTGGCAACATTTGCTCAAGCTATTGGTCGATCTATTGCTGAGAATATGCGTAACACGGCTGATAGAGAGCCTAGAAGTAAGGCAGTACACATAGCCAAGCTCAGACAAAAATTTAGTGGAGACGGGGATGTGAGAAAGAATATCGAAGTGTTTGAACAAATATGCAATTCTCTAGGAGAACACAATGACCTGCATAAGAGAAATTCTTTAAGCCTAACCTTAAGTGGAAAGGCTGGGGATTGGTATAGAACCCTAAGGATGGAAGAAAAAATGATTTACCCTACTCTTAGGAGATTGTTTTTGAAAGAATACATACGAGGTAGGGAGTACTTTGCCAGGGTGTAGCCTCTGAGCTCCAGAAATCCCAACGAGAGGAAGGAGAGTCGGTGAGAGACTTTATTAGTCACTTGAAGCATTTGAATTCTCGTTGTAATCCAACAATAACCAATCGCTTCAACAATAACCAATTGCTTGATAGATTCATTAGGGGGTTACGACATGAGGATATCTACAATGGCCTAGTCATTAGAGGTATCACCACTTGGGAAGCAGTCACCACCAATGCGATCCAATTGGGGGATAATTTAATGATTCAAGGAGAAAGAGTGTCTGTTGAGCCTAAATCTATTAGCTGGCAAGCATCAAGGCATCAGCCAATGACCCTAAAGCCTATTGTTAAGGAGCCAAAGATATCTGAGATGACTTTAGCAGACCTCACCAAGGCTATTCAAGAGAGTCTTAGAGACAATCATGCTCCACAAAACAATCATATGTATCCAAGAAGGAAGCAACAATGGTGCTCAGTATGATGTGGACCGCATAGTACTAGTGAATGCCCTACTTTTTGAGTAAAATTCAATGAAAACTACAATGTCGGTGGGAGGTATGATCATCAAGTTAAGGATTGCATAGTATTTAAGCGCGCGATGGCCAATAGACCAATCTTAGCATGGACAGACACACCTCGAGTGCCTGCATTGATGCCGGCCCCACCTCTTGAACAAACAACACAACACATGGTGCCTAGGGCCCAAAATGTTGTTCAAACAACACCCTTACCACCTCTAGTGCTAGGACCGCAACCACCACATCCAAGAATCACTTCTGTGAATCAAGTGGGTTGTGAGTCATCTATTGCTTGTTTGGAAGGTTATGAGGAAGATATAGATCCTAATATTGCCTATGGGATGGATGTGCTTCAAGAAAGTCCACAATACTACATGGAGGACTATTGGGGACAAGTCAAACTTGTCTATCAAGTAACTGCTCTTGTGGCAAGAGGCCAAAATATCAATTACACTGCTAAGAGACCACCTCTTCAATGCTATGAGTGTGGAGGTCCACATCGTGTAGCCGAGTGTCCTATTAGGCTACAAAAGAATGCCACACTAATGCAAACCAATCAAGCGAGCCCGTCTACAATGCCGATACTCATGTGTAATCGATGTGGCATAGATCATTTGATTGCCCAAAGTCCAAATAATCCAAATGCATCGAAGATCATGCCATTAAACTTGATTGAAGTTACCGAGGAGCCATCACAAAGTACACCGGTGGTACCAGTAAACGTACTCACACGATCGATGCTCCAAAAACAAAATTATATTCTTGAGGAAAGAGACACGGCATCAATTTCCCAATCTCAAAAAAAGAAGAAAACACAAAGGAAGAGATCGAAAAAGTAGCAAAGTCAGACCCCAGTTCAAAGACCAACATAGGGACTGGTGACGACCTCGTATATATGAACGACGCTGAAGAGGATTCTCATTTAGGAGAAACCATGGAGACCAAAACGACCAGATAGGAACCAACAAGGAAGACCTTCATGAGCCACAATGGAGAGGATCCAAGAAGAAGATAGGAACTTATCCAAACCCTACAGAGGAGATTGAGCGAGTCAAGCAATTAAGGAGTTTGGTAGAAGATACCCAAAGGGATCTAGAACCAGCACTTAGGCAGATCCAGATTACAAACACCGTGTTCCCTACGCAACAACAACCTCACCAAGTCCATAGACCCTTGGCCATACCTAGTGTCATCCAAAAAGAAAGTGACTTAAAGTCATGAGAAAGTGGGCGTACTCACTTCTTGATGGAAAGAATGTTTATAGAGGGACTACCTGATCCTATCAAAGAAATGGAGATCTCATCTTCCCCACGTCAAGGGACTGAAGTCCAAAAGGTGCCACTAAACATTGCCAAATTGATGGATTTCATGTCTTCAGAAGTCAGAACCACCATCATGTCCAAACTATATAAAGACGCTGAGATAGTCTCAGCTCTTTGAGCCTTCCTCAATGGAGAACTAAAGTTTGGGATACCACAATTTGCACAGATGGATGGAGCTGGGGAGATGCCAATAGAGGAGGAACACTTAGATCCACAACCCAACCTAGATGAGAACCTTGTTATAGAAATACCTGTTAACAAGTTGGGACAATACTTTGAGGGTGATGAATCCAATGCGACCATACCAATCACTACTAAGGGATTAACTGTGAAGGGAATCTTTGATGGTGATGTTGCGGTTAGCATTGTGACTAAAAATTACTGGGAAACTATGGGAAGAACTCACCCTGGGACCACAACCATAGTAGTGAAGATGGACAACGGGTCTATTGTTAAACCTATTGGGATGCTAGAAGATCTCAAGATCAAGGTCTTTGGACATAAAATAAGAGTTACCTTCATTGTTATGGATTTTTCCAAGCACACTATGGCATCGGAGATGATCTTAGGATGTCCTTTCATGAGGGAAGCAAAAATGGTGCATGACTAGTCTAAAAACCATGTCTACTTGCAGTTCTAAGATTCTATCATTCAAGTGGATCTTGTGATTGGTCAAGCACATCGTCTAGGAAACAGGTTTATAATTGATCATAGATCTGACACAACAATTCACTCGGCCCCATTGTAGTATTGTTACACGTGTAAAGAGGACACTGATGTTGGGGAAGATTCTCCTTATATGGACGTACTACCTGGGATGATTGAGTCGGACAATGTGGATTGGGTCCAGCTAGCAGCAACCATAGACACTTGGGGAAACAGGGGGACGACCTGGGTAACACCTGAGGGGGATGAAATGCTCGTACCCATAAATATGCTACAAGCGATGCATATAGCTTCTGACAATACTCATCCTAATATAATGAAGAAAACATACAAGTGGCTCCCTAAAGCTTCTTTAGCGACCATAGCTAGTTCTAAAAAATAGAACCTTGTAAGAAACGTCCCACTCGCCCCAAAAACTGTAAGGAAACGTGGCGGTGGATTCCTAAACAATTATTGGAATCCCAAGGCTACTATCAAGTAAATGATCAAATCTGGGTGCCAAAACATAGATTGTGTTCTTACTTGTCACCTGACCCATGTGCGCCCAATCCTGTAGCTCCAAAACAAATTGACAATGGTGGAAAGAAAAAAATCATTGAATACTATACACCCGCTCCAGAGCTAGTTTGGGTACCACCTAGCTCAGGAAGGGGGGAGTCCCATGAAGCTTCTAGCTCCTCATGTAATGCATCCATAGAGGTAAAAGCTTCTCCATAGCCTCCAACTACAATAATGGACCTCTATAAAGCTACAAAAGAATCCACACCTCCCAGTGTTCAAGAATTACATTATGAACCGCTTCAAGTTCGATCCTGAGAGAGTACCTTACCACCCTTGCAACTTGACGAGGCACCTAAGGTAATAGAAAACTACTGGCAAAAATCCTCACCTATTACCAACTAGAACAATTGGTTTCAAAGGGTGGCAAGCATATTTCAAACGGTATGATCTACCCAAGGAAGGGAGGAAGTCTTCATTCACATCAGCCTATTGAATTATTTCCCTCTCAACCTTCCTCCTTGACCTCTCAATCTCATAATCTTAGGGAATGTATATATAAAGCCTTATACTCACAAAAAAAATAAATAATAAAGAGCAAGAGCAATTAGCAAATGAGTATGCACAATACAAGTCAAAACATTGACCGAGACCTACACATTCACATCCGGTACACTGAAAGAAAAACCTATGCCATAAAACACCTTTGATCATCATCACTCGAGTGATGGAGGGTAGTTAGGATTAGTACGATAGGAGTGTTTCTGTTTTAGAGTTTAGTGATTAGCAAAGTTCTTTCTTCCCACTGATGTGTCTCCTAGAGGTATTCTTTGTGTTTCCTTGTGTGTACAAGAACGTGTTGCTATGGTTAGGATTTGGAACTTCATGGAATCTTTCTCTCATCCACTTTTCAAATCAAGCACGATCATCAACACAATAGGTGTTTCTTGTCCAATAGCATTGCCCCTTATCTTTTTGCATCCATGTTTGTCTACTTTAATTGTGATTGGTAGCATAATATCCAGCACATTTTCTTAGTATCAAATATTAAATTCAATGTAATTTTTTGTCATAAGCACTTGTCTAGGTTTAAAAAGTAAGTAGTCCGACTAAGCTAGTTTGACCAAGCTAGGTGTTAGAGATCTTCTCTTAATACCATGGGGAATGCCTTCCTAATAATTAATGGTTAATTAGGTTCTTAATCCGATTTAGGCAGCATTGTGTGAAATGTACTAGGGCTTTCTAGTGGGCTTAGTCCCTATTGACCTTTAGCTTAAGTATTATAAAGGGAGTTTACTAGTGTGATGAGCCTGGGGAGGTGTAACAGTGTTATATGACCCCCCAAAAGTTACAAAATTAAAATGCTGAAAACAAACAAACAAAAACAACTCAAAGTGCCACAATGTAAAATCTTAAGCTGGAAGAGAAAACTCAGCTTGATTTGGTACTCCACTCACATGTATCGCCTATGGTACTAGAGCCCTAGAGGTTCCCAGAGTGGGCGCTTTTCCTTGAAAAGCAAAAAACCCAAGGCATAAAAAATAAGCACACACTTCAAAATTGAAACAATGTGAAACGACTTTGGGGGATCAAAGAAAAGGTGATCAGTCAGGCGATGATTTCATGAGAAATTTCTTTTATCATAGCTTAACTACAAGGTCTTCTAGGTATAGCCTCTAGTCAGCCCTCGGACATGAAGTACTTGGCTCTCGCGATTAAACAACTTAATTGACCAGAGAAAATTGAGAAGCTTGCCCATGGTATTAATAGTCGATCTTTAGTGCCTTTCGACTGTTAAATTAGCGACCCCAGACTTGTTTAATTTTTTACCTTTACAATTGTCCATGCGTTTGATTATATTGCAATTTAATGTTTATTTCTAACAAATGGTTTAAAATTCTGTTACCAATCAAATCGTCTGCCTACAATTGCATATGCTTTAAAATTTCTTATGACAATGCAATTACTGTGCCAATGTTGTTTGATTTTGTAGTGACTGAAGAAGGCTAAGGACATTCATCTCAAATTCTCTTCCACCTCAACGAACGAGCTTCAACTCAATAGATTTTGAGAATGGAATCTACATCAGGAAGGGGGGCATGTTAACCCTCACGCACATTCCTATTCCCTACGACAGACGCTGTATTATTTATTTGGTAGAGTCAGGTACCGGGCTTGCCAGTCCTATAGGAAAAGGGTAAGAGTGATCGACGATGAGAGGCGCACTCTAACTAGAACATTCAAGGGATTAGTTGGCTAAGCATGGGCGCCCAAGTGTGAATGGGGTGAGCTCATATGAAAGTCAACTAAACCTAAAATTCACTCATTCTCTCATTTGTGCAATTGAAGAGTGCTCTTGCACCATCTCCATCTTCTTCTTCTTCATCTCCTTGTGTGTGTGTGTGTGTGTGTGTGTGTGTGTGTGTGTGTGTGTGTGTGTGTGTGTGTGTGTGTGTGTGTGTGTGTGTGTATGCATGAGAGAGTGCGATCGAGCATTGCGACGGCAGTGAGGCGGTAGAGCGCGGCATAGCGGCGTCTCCTTCTTCTTCGTGGCAAAAAATCCTCCACGATAGCAAGCGTAGAGCGGTGAATGACACACCATCGCCATCTTTGAGATTACTAGTTTAGGCTTGTTGTGTTCTTGGAGCCATTTGTGGCTCGCACACAGTGTATCGGCAAGTTCCTTGCATTGACAAGTGCGACATACGCGCACACTTTGGAAGTCTTGGGCTCACTTGGAGTTCCAAAGTTGTATATGGTAGTTAGAGGGCTCAAGCTTAAACCCATAGTAGAAGGGATTGTGGTGAAAGATTGTTAAAGGAAGCCTTTATGCAAGGAGGCTTCATTCTTGAGTATTCACTCTTGAGGGTCCACTTTTGAGAGCTCCCTCTCTCTTGAGTGTTCACTATATGGCTTAGCTTTGAGCTTAATGTCTATGCTTAAGAGGCTAGTGCTAACCTTTGTAATTAGAGTAAGCTCTTCTTGATTAATCTAATCCCTAATTTCTCATTAATCTACTACTTCTCTACATTTCAATAAGTCATGAAGTAGTATTACACTCTCATTATTCTAGATTTGAGAGAGGTATGTACTTCTTGCTATTAACCACTCCTATTCTTCCATAAGCATTTGATTTGTGATATTTATCATCATGAATTAGGTTAATTAAGTTGGGTCTTAATCTTGTAATTAGTGTGTGTGTCCTATTGTTTGCTTGTGTGTAGATCGGTTTTATGGAACTCTAGCACCATTCACCTCGTGTGTGTAGCTATTGTTGAAGTGTCATGATTGACATGTGGTGATTGGAGAGGCCCACACCAATGTAATTAATGGGTGCTTATCATTAGTGTGCTTGGGGTTTTTAGTCTATGGTAAGTAGGACTTCAGTGGACTTGATGTGTGTAGGAGTTGATTGATTAGTGACTAGAGTAGGTTTAGAGTTATTCTTGCCATGGCTAATCTCTACTTGCATTGGAGAGGTGATCTCTTGAATCCTCTATTTCTATTCATCCGATGCTCGTGCTTCCATGCCCTAGCTGGGTTGTCGATCCACGGATTTGATTATTTTGTGTGGGTTGTGAATAGGTTGTGCTATAACGTCTCTCAACATTTGGCGCCATTGTCGGGGATCGCTAACCTAAGCTAGTGAGTATAGGATGTTTAGAATAGAGTAATTTTATTACTAATTTCTCGGTTTTTGAGTGTGTGTAACTCAATTTTGGTTTGATTTGATGACATTTTGTGTAGTAATTGAAGCTAATGTTGCGTTATGAATACCCCAAACCCCCAAATCCACCCCCAATTTCACTAATTTCATACTAACCCTTGCTAATTTTGCTTCATTTCCATGCTACTTGTACTAATTCCATGCTAATTTTACTAATTTTTGACTAACTTTGCTAACCTAACTACTAACAATTGAAGCGTAATGCATGTTAAATCCTCTTTTAAGAGGTGGAATCATCACTCTAATCAAGTTAATTGTGCGAATTCATGCCTAATTTGATGATTTGAGTGTTTGAATTTTGGGTACACACTTGTGTGTGCAATGATGCGTCTTTGCGTGGAGCAAAGGAATAGCTTGGAGTGTGATTAGAATGTAAGTACACTCACTTGATCATGTTAATTCTTGATTGATTAATGTGGTTTAATGTTGCTAATTATTTGCTAAAATTAGATGTGTAACTCAATTGACCTACACTTTGTACCTAATTTGATTCACTTGTAATAAAATTAATGGTCAAATTTTGACTGATGAACCTTGTGTGTATCAAAATAATGCTTAATTCTCATCAAGAATTCATATGTGTGCATAAAAATCATTGTGTGTGTAATGCACTAAAGAAGGAAAAAAAAATGTCAAAAAAATCAAATGTGTGTGTACCTAATCTTGAGTGTGTGCATGGATATAAAGTGATGGAATTGACGGTATATGAGTATGCAATCATGTAATTGATGTGTATGATAGGCTAATTCAATCAGTGGATAAGCCTAATTTCCAAAAATTTGGGCAAAAATTGTGTGTGTGTGTGTGTCCATCCAAGGCCACTTGATTTTCAATGATTGGTGGTCAATCAGGCACCGAAATGATTTTTTATTGTGAAATGTTCATAAAAAGTGTGTGCAAACATAGGTGTGAGTCTAAATGCATTGCCAATTAAGCCAAATTTGAACTTTTGTGCTTAATTTTTGAGTGTATGCACTACTTGATTGGATCAAAATAGTGTTACTTTTTTAGAAATTCAGCATGCATGCATTCACTTATGCTTGACTGAGTTTGCAATTTGATAATTTCAATGTGTAATTGATGGATTAATTGCATAAATTTTTGGCCTAAATTTGGGTGTGTGTGCCTACTCAATGACATGTGCAATCCAGTGCTTGAATGAATAATTAGTAAATTTTTACCAATTATGATGATTAATCTGGCCAAATAATTGATGTGTGTGTCATAATTGGATTTGGGAATTGAGATAGATCACTCAATTGGTACTCAATTGTGTAGATTTGTAGTGTATTTCCATGCTAATGATGAATCAATTTGATGAACATGGAAAAAATGCACTAATGTGTGTGCCTAGCCAATGGCATGATCCATCCAATGAGAAAATGAATAATTGGTAGCAATTACCAATTATGATGATTATTAGACCTAAAAGTTGGTGTGTATGATTGTTGATTTAGATGACTCAATTGGTACACGATTGAGAATGATTATGTGAAAATTTATGCTAATTTGATTGGAGATCGTAAAGCAAGTATTAATTTGTGCAATCATAAATTGCCATGATCAAGTGTGCATAGCCTTAACGCACCAAAATGGAAAATTCAATTGCGGTTTGAATGGCTTTAATATAGGATATGAGCAGTCAAGATTGCTATGATTATGCCTGTGGTCGTGAAAGGGAGAATAATTTTATCTTGCATCTTGTGTATACGATGCTTGAACTGAAGTTATTTTCAATTGGAAAAGCAAACGTTTTCGGGCTTGCATGAGAGTATTGTTGCATGATGACATTAAAAGAGATTCACAACTCAATTAAGGAACGTGTTGCTACATGGAAACTGGCTTGAATTTGGTTGAGGTATGCTCAATAATGCCTAATGCAAGGAGGTTTGTACATGACCATTATAATGAATTTCCATATATGTGTACATTTGTGCAAAAGCAATGGATACTTGAAAGGCTATCATGCATAAACTTAGAAATCAATAATGATTAAGTGGTTTCATTTGTGGTGTGTGCGTCATCATGAGAAATGTGCATGCACTTGATGTGCCCAACTGCAACCATTACAATGCCAAGCTTGTTTTGAGCGTGAACATGCTCTTAGTATATTTTTTCAAAAAAATAAATTTTAAAAAATTGAACCAAATACACACACATGGAGTCCCGAGTTTGGTTGCAACCTTTTCGGGCTCCAAGCCGTTGCCTTTCAAAGCCTACACCACACTACTCGTCGCCAGGTTGTAACACCCCATCTCTGGCTGATCTCTCCTTGAATGCTTGTGCAACTTGTCATTTGCTACGCATTCATATCCCAGGTCTAAAAGCGGCTCTTGCATGCGATGTTGGTTGCAGGCTGTAGCCCGATTACGTGCCATCCAAACAAACACCCCCCCCCCCCCCCCCCCCCCCCCCCCCCCCCCCTATTGGCCTCCACTTGCTTGGCTTAAACACACACACACACACACACACACACACACATACTCTTCTCATTTCTATAAAGTTGGGCCCCGCAGCTGCCAGTTTTGGTGCGCGCACGCACACACGCACACACAGTGTCCTTCACTAAGCCATTAGCTACATTAAAAAAGGCTTCAACCCACCAGCACTCCCACACACACACTCGAGGCCCACATGCAAAAAGCTACAATTGCCAACTTTGGCTCATCTCGATTCCCACACACACAACCTGCTCAGTGCTGCGACCGTCAGCACTGTTGATTCTATTGCTGCCGCTATTCGCGCTGGCTCACATGTGAGTGCACACACACGCACACACACAAAATCGATTGGTTTCTAGTTTTCTCTATCTCACAGGCCCACATCACATGGCTTTTACGACGGTTTAGGGTTTGCTAGTCGAACCCACTCATTGCAACCCTTGCAATTCAATGAAAAGTTTAAAAAAAATAAAAAAACTTTATCAGGTGGACGTTCTTACCTTGAGCTCATAGTTCACCTTGAGTTGGCAAAAAGAAAACAAAAAAAATGTGTCTCGCAGCTTAACCACAACCTTCTAAACACTTTACTAACATACATTTTAGAGCTTTCTAAGAACCTCAATTTTGTGCACATATCAATGATCTAATTGAAATTTTTTCGTATCGATGACATTTTCATGAAACAAAAATTCTTTTGGTAGGTAATGTGTATGCAAAATTTGTTCTTGCAATAATGATTGAGCTTTGAATGGGAAAGTGACAAGGCAGGCAATACAAGAGATGACACATCATTGCCATTTCTCCCTCCTCTCTTCCTTTGTGTGTCAAAATTGTTACATGAGAGCATGCACGCGTTGAGTATGTGGCATCCATTGAATAAAGGTTGAGGTTTTGATCGAGCATGACTTCTTGATGCTTGATGTCTGTGCAGAACATTTTTATCACTAATGGTTGAGCTCTATTTTGAAGAAGTAATGAATGGTCATTTCATCATTTGCTATATAAACCATATTTGCTATCAAAGAGCAAGGGAGTGAGTGTGTGCGAGGCTTGTGTAGTCATTTCCATGCATACATGAATTTGCATTGCACCAAATTTTTGGCTTGTGCATGGTTTGATGCTCGAGTTCATTGTTATTTTCATTGCTTTGCATGAACAAATCTTTTTGGCAAGCATACGAGCTTCATTTGAAAGCTACATTGACACTAAATTGATGCTTGGGGAAAAGGTGCATTAAAATTTGAACTTGACATTGCTTGTGCATTTTAGTGCCTGATTTCAATGTAAAATCATTGCAAAGCACTAAAATTAAGCTTGTTTGATGGCCAAGAGAGAGCATGAAAATTTTGGGCTTATGATTGAGCATGCTTTTAGTGCGTACTTTGAATGACAAAAGCTTTAGAGCACTAACAATTGAGTTGCTTTTGAAGGGGTGTGGTAGGAGTGTGATTTCTTTGATCCAATAAGGGGTCATCATTGCAAAATATTGCAAAACTTGGATATTTAGAGCCATTCCAATTCTTTGGATTAAAAGTTGTACACATGCTAGCCCATAGCTTGGTCAAAAGTTAAATTTTTTCATTTTGAGCTAGTCTTTACCCAAATTTTTTGAGCTTTCAAGTACATAATTTGGCTAAATTGTAGAATTTCATGAGCTAGTTGTTAGCCAACTTTTTGAAAAGCTTTAAATTGTAAAATTTGGCTATCGACAACCACTTCATCTCATTCAAAAGTTGCATTTTTTTTTAGCTCTTGGCTTGTTTTTAATTCCATAGTTCATTGAGCTAGAAACTAATCAACTTTGAATTATGCATGAGAGATGGTAAAAAATTGAAAATTTGCTTATGTGGAAGCATTTTACCTCTCTCATTGTTGTTAATTTGCTATGAAAGAGCATCATGTGAATAACCAAAGGCATTTTTTTCCCATGGGTTTTTTCCCTTTGGAAAATTTGGGTATGCAAGACCCTAGCATTAGGTTTTCATCAATGTTTTTTGTGTGCTTTTGGATTTCAATAAATGGCTTTTGTAGCTTGTGTTTACACTTAGCTTCAAAAAGCTTCTTTGCAATCTACACGAAGGGGATGCTTGCTAAAGGATGCTCAAAAGAACATGAATAGGTGTAATCCTTCCATGATTTTTCATGCTTTTGTTCATCTCTCATTCTCTATGCTTGGTTAAGTGGAATTTTGCTTCTAAGCTATGGTTCTTTCATTTTCAAAAGCTAGGCATCCAAAAGTTTCAACACTTTGCTTTGTGAATATTAACTCATAAAAAATTTTGGTTTTATGTGTGCAATCACAGGTAATTGGCCTTGACCTTAGGTTAATATAGGATCATTTCTTGTTAGTCCTAAACTCTTAGTGATAGTCTTAATACTCCATTCATTTTTAACATGACCTAGGGCTATGATTAGGCTTTACTCATTTAGTCCAGTTGCCATTAACATCTCATGTTGGAATCAATAAAAAAATGCTTTAAAAAAATGAATCGATGAAGCAAAAAAGTGTCAAGAAAAAGTAGCAAAAATGTTACTAGACACATGAAAAGAAAATCTCTATGTTATGTTGTGTCCATGTGAGGCTTAGCGCCTTATTGACACTTGGAAGGCAAGGGGAATCACCTTGGCTTTAACCAATGCCCTGGGCTGATAGGGGTTAGGCGTTGCCTTGGTAGGCTAGTAGATTCTTGGAACATCTTCTTGAGGGTTCAAGAAGCTAAGAGTCGTACCTAGACTTTCCTTGGGGTGGTAACCTTGTATTGTGCTTTAATTTTTTCAATGAATGACAAAATAAAAAACTTCCATGAGCTTCAAAAAGCTTTGACAATGTACTAATAGATTAGGAGCTTTTTTATAGCCCATAGACATGATAGACTAAAATGATTTATTAATATTGGTCACATAGTTTTTAGGCTAGTAGGTTTATGAACTTGCATTACCTTAGGGTCTTAATGGATTGCTTGTGTTTCATGCATAAAACTAAAATTTAAAGTGGTTTAATCTTCATGATAGTATAGGTGTCATTTTTGCTTTATGTTGTTTAGTTTTTTACTATGATTCAGCCATCTTTTAGAAGCAAAAAATTCACTTTGCATGATTGTTCATTGTGCTTCATGTTTTATTCATTCTTGGTGGCTTTTGATGCTCATTACTTGTTCTTATAATTTGCAGCTCAACATTTCTTCCATGGACTTGCTTTCTACCATGTCACTATGTCTTGCTTCATCGGCACACGAGGATGTGCGCCAATTAAGAAAGGGGGGAATGTTAGCAGCAACTAACACAGGCTACACCAAATATGCATCAAGTGGGAGATATGCTATGGATGTCAAATATTTCCCACTCACTTTGTATAAGTATTGGGATCACTTGGAGTTCCAAAGTTGTATATGGTAGTTAGAGGGCCCAAGCTTAAACCCATAGTAGAAGGGATTGTGGTGAAAGCCTTTAAAAGGAAGACTTTATGCAAGGAGGCTTCATTCTTGAGTATCCACTCTTGAGGATCCACTTTTGAGAGCTCCCTCTCTCTTGAGTGTTCACTCTATGGCCTAGCTTTAGCTTAATGTCTATTCTTAAGAGACTAGTGCTAACCATTGTAATTAGAGTAATCTTTTCTTGATTAATCTAGTCCCTAATTTCTCATTAGTCTACTTCTTTTCTATATTTCATTATGTCATGAAGTAGTATTACACTTACATTATTCTAGATTTGAGAGAGGTATGTACTTCTTGCTATTAACCACTCCTATTCTTCCATAATCATTCAATTTGTGATATTTAGAATCACTAATTAATTTGATTAAGTTGGGTCTTTATTTTGTAATAAGTGTGTGTGCCCTATTGTTTGCTTGTGTCTAGATAGGTTTTTTGGAACTCTAGCACCATTCACCTCATGTGTGTAGGTATTGTTGAAGTGCCGTGATTGACATGTGGTGATTGGAGAGGCCAGCACCAATGTAATTAATGTGTGCTTATCATTAGTGTGCTTGGGGTTTCTAATCTATGGTAATTCGGACTTCGGTGGACTTGATGTGTGTAGGAGTTGATTGATTAATGATTAAGTTGAGCCCTCTAGCATATACAATTTGGAACTCTAAAATGACCCCAAGATCTTATACAATGTGAATGGAAAATATTGTGCACATCCATAGCACATCCCTAGCTTGATGCATAATTGGTGTAGCATGTGTTAGCTGCTACTAACGCCAATGCTGCATGTAAAGTACATTTTGTGCATTGAATGCCTTACCTTCATATTGGCTAGAAAATTCATGATGAGATTGCTACCCAAGGGCTATTGGAGAAACATGTTGTGTAATATGTCTGCCCAATGTGATCTCCTTACAAAAGCACAAAAAATATCAATGATTTTTTTTTGGGAAGTTGTGTATCTTGGAGCATGTTGATTGTAGGATATGCCCAACATGGCTGCTAAAAGGGATCTCTTTGTTGGCTATTCTAATTAGATGCAAAGTGAGGGTTGGAGATATATGTTTTTCTTTTCAATGCTTTGGTTGGTATCTATGTCTAATGTGGTGCCCTTACAAAAGCACAAAATTTATTAGAAGACATGACCTTTGCATGGGTTAGAGAATTCACTCTATGAGATTGCTACTAATAAAGAAGCATGTTGTGACTTATGATGCTTTGGTTGATATGTGTATCTAATGTGATGTGCTTACCAAATCATGGAAATTTTTTATCAACTTATTTGTGAAAATTTTCATATCTTGGAGCTTGCTGATTGAAGGATATACCCCATCATGGCAGGTTGATTGTAGCATATGCCTAGCATGGTTGTGGAAGTGAAGCTATTGCCTGGTTGTTTAAACCAATTTTGGTAGTGAGTTTTTTTTTGTTGTAAACTGTTATTGGGATGATATTATTGGAGAATATGCCAAACATGGCTCTGGAAACGAAGCTCTTTGCTATTGTAACCAAATGCAAATTGAGGGTTTCTTACTAGGAAAAGTCCTTAGAGTGCTCTTATAGGAGAACATGCTTGGCCACCACTATGGGTATGGAAAAGAAGCTCTTGACTGTTGTAACTACATGCAAAGAGAAAATTTCTTGTTAGAAAAAGTCCCTGGAGTGCTCTTATGGGAAGATATGCCCAGAAAGGCTAGCCAAGGAAGCTCTGACAAAGTGAAAGTTTGTATTCATATGCAATCACATATGCTTGCACCTTAAAGGCCTGCACCATCGTACAACTCAATGCAAAGCAAGGGCTACATAGTCCTTGGGGTGCTCTTATGGGAGGATTGGCCAAGCATGGTTGAGGAAACGAATCCCTTGTCTATTGTAACCAAATAAAAAGTGAGTGTTTTTGCCAGGAAAAGTCCTTGGGGTACTCTTATGTGAGAACATGCCAGACTTTTTCATTTTCTTCTTCTGGGCACGACGGTGCAAAGATGACATTTTGTGGCTACACACTTCCCTCATATGCACTAGGTGCATCAAGAGAGGAACCCCTCCTACACACTCACCTCAAGACTTCATAAAGTGCCATAATGAGCTCCATCAACCACTATGTGACTATTTCTGATCTTGAGAACAAAAACCTCGTTCCTTGGAAATCCTGTCCCTTGCACCAAAAGTTTCAATCAGGTGGGGTGCCTCTTGAGTAAAGTGATGCAAAGAAAAGATGGACCTTGCATTAAAAAAAAGTGCATGTCTAGAGCTCCAAAGTGTTCTCTTGATGATACATGCTGGTGTTTGCAAAAAAATGGGGTAAAGTGTACTTTTAATTGGCTAAAATAGCAAAACCTCAGCTACATTTTGAGGTTGCCTTGAAGAAAAGCTATAAAATTTTACAAGTTTGTGTACCATAAAATGCTTTACATCTTGATCGAGAAACCCGAGAAAGGTTTAAATGTTCCCTTATTTTCCTCGATTAGGAAAAATGTTTTAGCAAGCCCTGATAACGTGTAGCGAGAAAGAATGTTTCTATGTCTTCCTCTCTCTTTCTCCCTTTTGTATGTTTCTATTTCTTATGGAAACAAATAACCTGATTATATATACTACATGCTCTCTGTGTCTCACATAATAACAATGTTTGGAGGTAGTTTTTGTGTCTATCTTTATTTTTTACTATTTATTTTGTTCTAATCATGCTTGCCATTGACATGACTATGTATTTAGAGGAATGGATGAGATAAAACTTTCACGTGTGCATTGAAAATACATAGGGGGATGTTGTGTTCATTTTTTGCACCAGATGCCTAAGAATGGCCTGTGTTGTCATATTGACCCTTGCCACACTTGCAAATTTTACCCATCTCAACAGATACATTTCCCACCACTCATTCACCCAATTACAATAGGCATACCCAACCACCTCCTTCCACATGACCCTTCTCTCAAAAGGAGTTATACAGAATGCAATTCAACAAAATCATTGGGCAGATCATTGTCTCATTCGATAGTTCACATGATCTGATCATTTATGCACTTCCTGATATGTGGGAGAAAATGCCAAAGAAAATATTGAGACTTCTTTGAAGTGCAAGTGTACAAACAATGAGACAACATCAAGTAAGCTAGTCAATATGTCAGGACACCCAGGATATGTGTAGACTCTCAATTCCGTATGAAAAAGTTTCTATTGGACTGGACAAAAGGAAGATGTTCTACACTATATTCGGCAATGCTTGAAATGCCAAAGGATTAAAGCTGAGAGAGTTAAACTTCGTGGTAAACTTCAACCATTGGACATTCCCAAGATAAAGTGGGAGTGTATAAGTATGGAATTATTCATTGGACTACCTATGGTACAATGAGGATATAATTCACTTATGGTAGTTGTTGACCTACTCACGAAGGTTGCCCATCTCATACCAATCAATACAACCTTTACCGCCTTTGATATTGCATGACTATTTGTTAAAGAGATTTCAGATTGCATGGATTGCCCAAATGGATTGTAAGCAATCAAGATGTGAAGGTCACTTCAAACTTTTGGACCTCAGTCTTCAAGACAATTGGAACAGAATTAAACTTTAGTACCGTATACCATCCTCAATCAGATGGTCAAACAGAGCGAGTCAATCAAGTCATTGAAGATATTCTTAGAGCTTATTGCAGTAGAGAGACTAAATGCCCGGTGCGGTCACTTTTTAGAATGTGTATGCTATCACGTGAGTTAACCGGAGAGGATTATTAAAAGATCAAAATGTATCAAAATGTATACATACAGAGGGGGGTGGGGGTTTTTTAAATAGGCACGTAGTGTAAATATAGTATGTATATTGAGGTATTATTAATAACCTCTTCAACGCACGTGATATAGGAAGCTTTTGATAAGTGACCGCCCCGGGACTAAACAATGGATTCAATTTTTACCTCTAGTGGAGTATGCTTGCAATGCTTCTCATTATAAGAGCATTGGTATGACCCCATTTTGTGCGTTGTATGGTCAAGAATGTGTCTCTCCACTCAACTTTTTTGACCCTACCATCAAAGTTGAAGCATCTAAAAAGATGCTAGAAGGAATGGAGAATCAAACAAAAGACAGCTCGGGATCACCAAAAAGCAGTATGCGGATAGTAAGAGATTCAAAGAAGGTGACAAGGTTTTTCTTCGGATTCATCCAAAGAGAAGTACCTTATCACTTGGAAAGTACAAGAAGCTTATTCCATGTTATTGTGGCAAAGTGATCAAGTGTATAGGAACCCAAGCTTACAAGTTTAATTTTCCATCTCACATCAAAGTCCACGATGTATTTCATGTAAGCTTATCAAAACCCTATATTCCCAGTGATGATCAACTCCTCAATGATGAGCAAATTGTCATTCCCAATCAAAACATCTTGGAGCTCCAACCTTCTAGAATTTTAGAGACCCAAGAGAAGATTCTTCAAGATAGAGCTCTCAGAGAACACTTTGTTCAGTGGCAGGAATATCCTGAAGAAGATATAACATGGAAAGATGAAGCCATCCTAAAGAAGGACTATCCTCACTTTTTCTCTAGATGAGGACATCTCGAATCCCTAAGTTGGGGAGGTTGTAATGTACCCAATTTTTTTCAATAAAATTATTTCATTTGCTTTGCAAATATTTAAGGTTCGCATTTTATTAAGTCAAAGAGCATTCTAATGGAACGATCGGATCAAAAATCAGACTCTAGAACTATTCATTATGACCTGTATTCACTTGAAACCAATAGGTTGATATGGGAAACCTAAGCCTCAAGACTGTATCTAGAGATAAGAGTTGACCCTTAAGAAAGAAGGAGATATTTTAGGAAAGAGAGAGTAATTTTAGGAAAGGAGGAGTAATTTTAGAAGAGAAGGAGTACTTTTAGGAAAGAAAGAGTATTTTTAGAAAAAGGAGAGGAGAAGTCTAGTTTAGAGCTCTTTTCTTGGAAGCCAAGCTTCTTCTAAACTTAGAGATTTGAAATCGTGCATAGGGCTATCATGGGCCTCAAATAAGATAGCCTTCTTTAAGTTAGGGTCCTTTGGTACACATAACCTATTTCTATTATAGAGACAAGGTCCATCATGTGAGAAGTGTACATTGAAGATATATTCTTTGAATCTTCAGATCAAACAAAGTTAAGTTGCCTTTGATACTCTAGATCAGATGATGCAACTTCCTTAATATTTTCAATGATTGGGTTGCTGGGTATAGATATGAGACTCAAAAAGGGTTTTCAACTGAGTGAATCTGCAACCATGTTATCTTTTCCAGGACAATAGATAATATCAAAGTCAAATTCTTGCAAAAGTTCTACCCATTTCCTTTGTCGCATATTTAAGGTTGCTTGGGTAAAAATCCACTTTAAGCTCTTATGGTCGGTTATAAGCCAAAACTTCCTTCTCAATAAGTAGTGTCTCCACAGCTTCAGAGCGTGAATGACTACCACTAGTTTGAGGTCATGGGTGGGGTAATTCTTTTCATGAACCTTAACCTTACGTGAAGTGAAAGCTATTGGTTTGATTTCTTGAACTAATACTCCTCCAGCTGCTATTCCACTAGCATCACAAAGACTTAAAAGGCCTGGTTAAAATTTGGTGGTTTTAGGCACGGTGTTGTAAGTGACATATTGCTTAAGTTGGTCAAATCTTTCTTGGTGTAGTGGTTCCCAACTTATCTTCGCTCCTTTCTTTAGAACATCCGTCAAGGGTGAAGCAATCACTGCATGATTCTTTATAAAGTTTCTATACCATCATGTGATTCCCAAGAATCTTATAAGCTCACTTCATTTGATGGCTAAGGCCATTCAACAATGTCTTGAACTTCAGCAGGGTCCACAATAATCCCAAATACTCAATCCTTGGAGTGAAGAATGAACATTTGCTCATCTTTGCATATAGCCTGTGTTCTCGAAGAACGTCCAACACCTTTCTTAGGTGGTCTTCATGTTCTTATTCATCCTTTGAGTAGATTAGAATATCATCAAAGAAGACAAGAACAATGTCATCTAGGTACGTCCTGAAAATATCTTGCATCACATTAGGAAGATAATGGGGTCTAGGAGGGACTCTTTATTTAGAAGTTTAATGGAGTAAAACCTTTGGTATTAATAAATCAATCAAAGGGTAGCTTTTGAATTCAAACAGTCAAAAACGGCTAGTATATTTGAATTTAAAATTTCCCCCCAAAATGAAATTTAAAATATAACGGCGGGCAAAACCATATCATCTAAATATATAAAAAATAGCTCAGTGTGTAGATTGCAGATCTATAATCTCCACTCAAATTGGAAATCATATGTAGAAGGTATGGAAGGCAAAAATTCATAAAATTGTGTAAACCCTTTTTTTTGGGGGAAAAGTGCATCCTTTGACCACTCTTACACCTCTCTTCCACACCCACCATTCTTGTACACATGGAATCCATGTATTTGTTAAAATGTTAATCACCTCCATAATCTCATGGCAAATAAAGAGGCCCTCCTAAACCCCATCATCTTCCTAATGAATCTATTGAATGTAGCGTGAGCATTAGTCAGACCAAATGACATTACTATAAACTCAAAACATCCATATCGGGTGTTGAAAGCTATCTTTAGGATATCTGATTCCTTTATTTTGATTCAATAATAACCAGACCTTAGATTTATCTTTGAGAAGACCTTGGAACCATGTAGCTTTTTTAGCAATTCATCGATTTGTGGGATAGGATAGTTGTCCTTAACTTAGTCATCTTTCTTCTTTTGAAAGAGTAATGGAGCTCCCCAACTTGATTTACTCGATCTAATAAATCCATGTTCTATAAGTTAAACAAATTTTTTCTTTCAATTCAATGGCCTATAGTAGCACCATTTTATAAGGTCTCTTTGACGCTGGCTCACTTCCCAGAAGAATCTCTACCTCATGATCAATCTCTCAATTGGGAGGAAGTGTTGGAATTAGGGTTGCAGAGAAACACACACAGCCAGGAGAAGACGAAGGAAGCTCAAGGCACACAATAGAGAGTGTGTTACTTAGTGTGCAATGGAAAGATAGATAGACCTAGAGTGATGGGCGTATATACAATGCACGGGGGAAAAACCTCCTAAAGAGGGAAAAAATGCCCCGGCGTTCCTAGTGTGTTCACACACATCACTACCACATGTATATGGTAATAAATCCCCCCTGGAGTGATGCGGTGAACAAGAGCTAGCACATGAATAAAGGGAAGTGCCATGCCCTGAGGACAGGATCAGTCCACAAAGGGGAGTAAGCCCAAAGCTTTGCGGAAAGCTTCAAGCTTCTCACGAGACAATGCCTTTGTGAAAAGATCTGCAAGGTTGTCCTGTGTTGGCACATAAGCCAAGTTGATCTCTCCTGCCAAGAGCCTCTCCCTGACATAGTGGTAATGCACCTCAATGTGCTTTCTGCGAGCATGAAAAACTCGGTTCCTCGCAACTGCCAATGCGCTCTGACTGTCAGTGTAGATAGTGTTGGGAGTGTCCTGTCCAACACCCAAATCAGCCATAAGGCGTCTGAGCCATACACACTCAACTGTAGCTGTCAAGACTGCCCTGTACTCAGCCTCACAAGTCGAAGTGGCCACAGTAGGTTGCTTCTTGCTCAACCATGATATACATGAACTACCAAGCATGAAACAAAAACCACTTTGTGGACACTTGCGTGTCAAAACAACCAGCCCAATCTGAGTCCAAAAAAGCATGTAAGTCTGGCGGCAATGATCCCCCCTTGGGATAAAACAAGCCAAGATGTAAAGTGCCACTAAGGTAGCGGAAAATCCTCTTGACAGCCTGCCAATGCTTAGACCCTGGGCTATGCATAAATCTGTTGACCTCTGAGACTGCAAACTAAATATCTGGCCTCGTGTTGCATACATAAATGAGGCAACCAACAGCAGTTTGGTAAAGAGTGACATCAGCAGGATCACCAGCATCATGTAGACTCAACTTCAAACCTGTTTCCATGGGAGTGGCAATAGGTTTGCAATCCTCAAGTCCAAACTTACATAGCAATGTCTCTATGTAACTTTTCTGACACAAGGCAATACCACCATCACACTGCTTAAACTTTATACCCAAATAATGATGCAACAACCCCAAATCTTTCATCTTGAAAGTAGCATTCAAATCAGCCTTAAATTCAGCAATATGTCTCTCATTTGGTCTAGTGATCAGCAAATCATCAACATAAAGAACCACGATGAGAAATACATCACCCTCACGCTTTACATACAATGTGCTTTCTGTTGGACTGTTACGAAAGCCTTGTTTGACCAAATGAGTGTCAGCTTTCTCATACCAAGCACGAGGAGATTGCTTCAACCCATACAAAGCCTTGTTACATTTGCACACTTTGTCCTCTTGTCCTTTTATGAAAAAACCGTTAGGCCGCGTTACATAAACTTCCTCAAATATGTCACCATTCAAGAAAGCAGTAACAATGTCTGATTGATGTACATACCAACTAAAATGAGCTGCCAATACACATAGAAAACTCACAGTAGTCATACGACAAGTGGGAGAAAAAGTCTCTTCATAATCTATGCCTTTTTGCTGTTCATAACCTTTTGCAACAAGTCGAGCCTTATGGCGATCGATCTCACCATCCGGCTTGCATTTCAACTTGTAAACCCACTTTGTACCAATGGCATTTTTGCCAGGAGGCAAATCACATAAAGTCCATGTGTCATTTTCTATAAGTGCATCATATTCTGATTGCATGGCAGCCATCCAATTTTCTGAATTTTGTGCTTCATCAAAAGTCAGAGGCTCCTCAACATCATGTAAGCTAGACACAACCAAAACATAACAATCTGATGCATAAGATGCATGGCGAGAGCCTGAACGAGTACGACTAGACAAAGGTGCATCCAATTTACTGTCACGCAAAGTGTGCACCATCCATTTCGGCATACCTCTAGCCTGCTCATTTTTCAGCCCTTTCCTCATCAAGTACATCATGTACATCTGCATCAGTAATAGGCTGATCTAGAACATTTTCAGAAACCCCCATAGGCTGTACATTTGCCTCATTGGAACTTACATTCATATTTCCACCACTGAAAAGAGGCAACAAAGTGTCATAAATGTCCTGTGGCTTACATTACTGTCTCTAGTACATGACAGCAAGGACTGAACAGAATCTTCCACAAACAGTACATCCCGAGAAACCAGAATACGTTTTTTTTGCGGATGATACAACCTGTAACCTTTGATTTCAGCACTATAACCAACAAAAATACATTTGACAGCCTTATCATCCAATTTTCTGCGCTGCACTTGTGGCACCAAAGCATATGCCAAACAGCCAAAAACACACATGTGCTCAATAGAAGGTTTTCTATCATGCCATGCTTCATATGGAGTAATAGACTACAAAGCTTTCGTAGGACACCTGTTAAGTACATAAGAGGCACACATAATGGCCTCAAGCCAAAAAGAATGCGGCAAAGCTTGACTTTTGACCATACATCGTGCCATTTCTGTCAGTGAACTTTTTTCCTCTCAGCAACACCATTTTGCTGAGGTGTATGAGGTACCGTACATTGGTGTTTTATCCCACGACTAGCCAGTAATGCATTAAATTCATGAGACATATACTCCCCCCCTCGATCAGAACGGAGGGTGCCCATAGTACATTACGAGACATTTTCAGCCATAGCCAGAAATTGTTTGAAGCACATAAGAACTTCGGACTTCGCTTTAAGCGGAAATACCCATGCATGCCTGGAGTAATCATCAATGAAAGTCACGAAGTACAGGTAATTGCCCAAGGATGGAGTTTTCATGGGCCCACAAACATCACTATGCACAAGCTGCAACCTGCATGTGGCCCGAACTGAACCATCCTTTGGAAACTTAGAACGCTGCATCTTACCCAAAATACAGCCTTCACAAACATGTTTGACAGGTGCTTCAAGAGGTGGCAAAGAAGCAACCATATCAGATTTCTACAAACGCAGCAAATTGGCAAAATTCAGATGACCAAAACGTGCATGCCAAAGTTTTGCATCTGAAATAGCCCTTGAATCTGCAACAGAATTTGCAAAAATTTGTCCACAATTGTCATGCAAAGTGAGCTTATACAGCCCACGGCACAAAAGCCCAGATGCAACAATTTCATCACCAAAACTGAGATCATGAACTGTACATCTGTCATCCACAAATTTGACTACAAGTCCAAGTCTAGCAAGTGCGGATACAGACAAGAGATTCTTCTTGATCCCAGGTACATAAAGTGCATCAACAAGTGTGAAGGAACTGCCATTAGCAGCAGTGAGCACAATCTTTCCAACTCCCTGAACTGGATAAGAGGCGTTGTTGGCACAAGTGATTGAATTCCCACGAGGGACAGACTCAAGAGAGGTAAACAATTCACGATGTGAGGTAATGTGCTTTGTAGCACCACTGTCAAAATACCACACATGTGAATCTGCAGCAACTGACAAGCATGCATCATGGACAGCAGGATTGTAAGTGCACTCTGCACTAAAAGCCCATTCTGCATCAACATCAGCATTACAATCTCCTTTCATAGAAGACTCAACAATGGCTGCATTTGTAGTAGAACCACCCTCTTTCTTCTTAACCTCTTTGGCCTTCAACTTAGGACATGACTTGATCAAGTGATCATTGGCTTTACAATAATGGCAACACATCTTCTTTTTGCCCTTATCACCAGAATTGCCAGACGAAGTGTTGCCAGCAGAAGCATTAGGAACAAAAATTTTGCCACTCGCAGCAGAACCATAAGAAGTGGTTGCATTACTATTACCACCCTTTCTTTGAGAAGCAATAAAAGCCTGTTCAAGTGCACGCTGTCTAGTCCTGTTTTTTCTGGAAAGTGACTCTTGCAACAGCAATGTGCCTAGTGCATCAAACTTGACAACTTCCAGATTTCCTTGGGTCATAAGTCTCCAAGTACTAGCAAAAGTCTGGTAAGAACCTGGTAAGGCATCAAGAACAGTCTGCACAAGGAAACTGTTTGAAATGACTTCACCTGCAGAAATAAGCTGCTCATAGATATCCTTGACACTAGCAAGGAAAGTGTCCATATCATCTTCCTCATGCATAATCTTCGACTCCAGCTCTTTATGCAGCAAAGCACTTTTAGCCTCATTGCATCTTGCATAAAGACCTGCTAGAATATCCCAATCCTGTTTTGCAGATTTTGCTGAACGGATGTGAGGAACAATGGTGCGCTTCACAGACAACGCAATCAATGCATGAGCCTACGCATCCTTAACATCCCAACGAGCTTGTTCTGCCGTAGGCAAAACAACTCTAACAACTGCAATCCTTGCAGCAAGACCTGCAACATCCTCAACATTGTCTACATCCTCAGAACCAGGATGTACATCAATGCCCTGCACAATGTTCCAGACACCCTTTGACACAAGAACATGTTGCATCATATAAGCCCACATAGGGTAGTTGTCCCCATCCAACCTGTTAAGTATGGAGCCCGATTTACCCTTGTAATTTTCAGTGGTAAAAGCGCACGTTTGTAAGGCCCCCATTATGAGGAGAAGCCATCGTGCGTGAAGGAAAATCACTCACCGGAAACCAAAATTTTCACGGACAAGAATCAGGGGCAACTTTAAAGGCCTCGGGGGCGGAGGCCCCCGAGACTTTTTTTCGCTGGAATATTCTTTTTCGCCGGAATATTATGGCCGGACGGCGGCCGGAAAGTGGTCGAAAAACAACCGGTCGGTTGGCCGGTGGCCGGTAGTCAATGGCCGATGGCCGCTGGTCGGAAGTCAATGGCCAGTGGCCGGTGGTCGGAAATCAATGGCCGGTGGCCGGTGGCCGAATTCAATGGCCGGTGGCCGAATTCAAAAGCGGACTTGTCTTCTCAAGGGCGGCCACACATGGGCGGATTGGAGGGTCCGATTTGGACTTATTCCCACAAGGGCGGCTACACATGGCTGTCTCTCATAAGAGAGGGCAGCCCTTTTGGCCTATAAAAGGAGGCCATTTCTACACACATTTCATAGTGTGAAGTTGATGCAACAAGGTGAGTGTGAGGTGGTGAGAGTGAAGCAAGGCGGGAGCTCCATTAAGGGTATAATCCCTTTGTAAATTACTTCTTGTTTTGAAGAACTAAAGCCATTGAGTGGCTGCTTTCCCGTGGACGTAGCCCACATTGGGTGAACCACGTATATCGTGTGTACTCTCTCTCTCTCTCTCTCTCTCTCTCTCTCTCTCTCTCTCTCTCTCTCTCTACTCTATAATCTCGTGTATGTAAATTTTTCTTTCTCCATTAAGTAATCTACTCAATTATCTATTTAGCTACGTCTTATTTCCTAACAACTGGTATCAGAGCAAGGTTTGCTCGTAGCTAAATTATCTCAAGGAAAGGATTCCTTGAATTGAGTGGGAGTTATGGCGGAGGAAGGGAAGCTCAAGATTGAAAAGTTCAACGGCAAAAACTACCAACATTGGAAGATGCAGATTGAAGACTATCTCTACCAGAAGGACCTCTATTTGCCACTAGGCGGTCTTGCGAAGAAGACCGCAACAATGGCAGATGAAGCATGGATTGTCCTTGATCGAAAGGCACTGGGAACAATCTGGTTAAGCTTGGCGTCAACGGTGGCCTTCAATGTTTTGGAGATGAAGACCACGGAGGACTTGATGAAGTCACTTGACGACTTCTACAAGAAACCATCGGCATCCAATAAGGTATTTCTTATGAAGCGCTTGTTCAATCTAAAGATGGCAGAGAATGGTTCAGTTGCAGAACACCTAAATGACTTTAACACAAACATAAGTCAACTTCGATCAGTGAAAATCAATTTCGATGACGAAGTACGAGCTCTCCTTATACTATCATCTCTACCGGATAGTTGGGACAGCCTTGTGATGGCTGTAAGTAATTCTATCTCTGGCACAAATACTCTTAAGTTTGATGATGTTGTGGGTGTTCTCCTAAGCGAGGAAATGCGAAGGAGAAGCACAGGAGAATCATCAAGTGCTGCACTATCAGTGGAAACAAGAGGAAGGCCCAAGGAGAGGTTCAAAAACCAAAAGGGTCGTGATCGCTCAAGGCGGAGCAAGTCACGCACAAAGTCAGTTCTTGAATGTTGGAACTGCAGCAAGAAAGGCCACGTCAAGAAGGATTGTTGGTCCAAGAAGAAGAAGGAGACAGAGTTTCAAGACAACAAGCCAACATTGGAGGCCAATGTGGCAGGTAAGTAGAGCAAGATGCTCTAATTCTCTCATTAGACAATGTGTCTAATTCCTGGATAGTAGATTCCGGGGCTTCATTCCATGCGACACCACACAAGCAACATTTCCAAGACTACACTAAAGGTAATTTTGGGTATGTATACTTGGGAGATGATGAAGCTTGTGAGATTGTCGGCAAGGGTACAGTTTCTGTCAGAACTACTAACGGAAATGAATGGAATCTTAAAGATGTTAGGCATGTTCCTTCTCTTCGCAAAAATTTGATCTCTACAGGGCAATTGGACGATGAAGGTCACAACATTGCATTCGGAAACAAACGGTGGAAGATCTCAAAGGGATCTTTGGTGGTTGCCAAGGGTGAAAAAGTCGGTACACTTTACCTGTGTACTGTTAGCACGCAACCTTCATCTTGTGCAGCAACTACAGAAGTTGACAGTGCGGTGTGGCACTACCGACTTGGGCATATGAGTGCCAAAGGAATGCAAATCCTTCAAACAAAGAAGCTTCTACCAGGTTTGAAAGAAGTGGACTTAGAGTTCTGTGAAGATTGTGTTTATGGTAAACAAAAGAGGGTAAAATTTCAAAAATCAGGAAATGAAAGAAAGAATAAAAAACTTGAGTTGGTTCATTCTGATGTTTGGGGTCCTGCAAGTACGCCATCACTTGGTGGCTCATTGTACTATGTAACATTCATAGAAGATGCGACTAGAAAAACATGGGTTTATGTCATGAAGAATAAATCCGATGTATTTTCCATATTTCAAAGGTGGAAAGCCTTTGTGGAGAATGAAATAGGTACCAAAGTTAAATGCCTCAGATCCGACAATGGAGGCGAATATTGCAGCCAAGCTTTTGAAAGCTTTTGTGCTAGCAATGGCATTTGGAGGCAAAGGACAACCCCAAGGACACCTCAACAAAATGGGATTTCGGAAAGGATGAACAGGACAATCATGGAACGAGCACGAAGCATGCGGCTACATGCAGGCCTACCGCTTGAACTTTGGGCAGAAGCTGTAAGTACGTCTGTGCACTTAATCAATCGGTCACCCTCAACGGCATTGGATGGGGGAGTTCCAGAAGAGGCATGGACAGGTAAACCGATGAATTATGCATTTCTCAAAGTGTTTGGGTGTGAGGCTTTCATGCACATAGATAGAAGCCTAAGATCAAAGTTAGATGCAAAGTCCAAAAAGTGTTTCTTCATTGGCTATGGAGAAGGAGACTTTGGGTATCGCCTATGGAATCCTGAAGATGGTAAAATCTTAAGGAGTAGGGATGTAATTTTTAACGAACAAAATATGTACAAAGATTACTTGGAAAGAAAACAAACAAAAAAAACAGGTGATGAGTACATGGAGCTTGAGGACGGTGAAGACTCAAGGACTGCAAACGGTGACAATGTGCAACAACGTCAACCAAATGAGGAGCCTCAACCTATTCCCCGAAGATCTACAAGAGCAAGTAGACCTC
The DNA here is from genome assembly GCF_014529385.1 of Adiantum capillus-veneris. NCBI lineage: Eukaryota > Viridiplantae > Streptophyta > Polypodiopsida > Polypodiales > Pteridaceae > Adiantum > Adiantum capillus-veneris. Next base: position 24,259,257 of record NC_140932.1, on the reverse strand, counting down.
CAGAAAGGTTTGTTCCTTCCTTCAACCATCTCTTGATCTCAGATTCTGGAGAGCCGGAATCATATGAAGAAGCTATGCAACATGAATCCAAAGAAGAATGGACGAAGAGCATGCAAGTGGAGATGGACTCACTACATCACAACCAAACATGGGATTTGGTTGAGTTGCCTAAAGGTAAGCGGGCACTTCAAAACAAATTGGTGTACAAGATAAAGGAAGAAGAAGGTGGGAAGAAAAGGTACAAGTCTAGGCTTGTGGTAAAAGGTTTTTCTCAAAAGAAAGGTATTGACTTCAATGAAATATTTTCTCCTGTTGTAAAAATGAACTCAATTAGGCTTGTCTTAAGCCTTGTGGCTGCTCATGATCTAAATCTTGAGCAAATGGATGTAAATACGGCATTCCCTCACGGTGACTTAGAGGAGGAAATCTACATGCTTCAACCAAAGGGGTATGAAGTAAAAGGTAAGGAGAAAATGGTTTGCAGATTAAAGAAGAGCTTGTATGGTTTAAAGCAAGAATCAAGACAATGGTACTTGAAGTTTGATCGATGGATGTTGGATCATGGATTCACAAGATGCAACTCGGATCACTGCGTCTACACGAAGAATTTGGGAGATGGGAAATTCATCATCCTAATGTTGTATGTTGATGACATGTTGATTGCAAGTGCTAACATGCAGGACATCAAAGACCTAAAAGAGGAGCTGTCCAAATCTTTTTCAATGAAAGATTTAGGTGCTGCAAAGAGGATACTTGGTATGAAAATATCAAGGGACAGGACGAAGAAAACAATAAAGCTATCTCAAGAAGATTACATCAAGAAGGTACTAGAAAGGTTTGCAATGCAAAATGCAAAACCAGTTTCTACACCTTTGGCTGGTCATTTTAAACTAACGAAGGATATGTGTCCAAAGACACAAGAGGAGATAGCCTATACGTCTAAAGTTCCATATGCTGCAGCGATAGGTTCTCTAATGTATGCTATGGTCTGGACAAGGCCAGACATTGCACACGCAGTGGGAGTTGTGAGTAGGTTCATGGACAACCCAGGTAAAGAGCATTGGCAAGCTGTGAAGTGGATACTTAGGTATCTAAAAGGGACAACAACAAATGCTTTGTATTTTGGAGGAATTGATATTTTTCTAGAAGGGTATGCTGATGCAGATATGGCAGGTGACAAAGATACTCGAAGGAGCACTACTGGCTATGTGTTCACGGTTGGAGGCACAACAGTAAGCTGGGCTTCAAAGCTGCAGAAAGTGGTTTCACTTTCTACCACGGAAGCAGAGTATGTAGCAATGACGGAGGCAAGCAAAGAAATTTTGTGGCTTCACAGATTCTTAGAAGAGCTTGGATTCAAACAAGACAATTGTGTCTTGTACAGTGATAGCCAAAGCGCTATCCATCTTGCGAAGAACTCAGCCTTTCATTCAAGGACAAAGCACATTGAGGTGAGATATCACTTCATACGCACTCTTTTAGAAGAGGGACAACTAAAGCTAGGAAAGGTGCATACAAGTGAAAATCCTGCAGACATGTTTACAAAGGTGGTCAACAAGGAGAAGTTGAGCTTTTGCTCATCTTCAATCGGTATTCAAGGATAAGAAGCCAGAATGGAAAGCAGTCACAGGTTTGGTTTGGAGATCAGTCTCCAAGTGGGAGATTGTTAAGTATGGAGCCCGATTTACCCTTGTAATTTTCAGTGGTAAAAGCGCACATTTGTAAGGCCCCCATTATGAGGAGAAGCCATCATGCGTGAAGGAAAATCACTCACCGGAAACCAAAATTTTCACGGACAAGAATCAGGGGCAACGCTGGAATATTCTTTTTCGCCGGAATATTATGGCCGGCCGGTGGCCGGAAAGTGGTCGAAAAACAACCGGTCGGTTGGCCGGTGGCCGGTAGTCAATGGCCGATGGCCGGTGGTCGGAAGTCAATGGCCGGTGGCCGGTGGTCGGAAGTCAATGGCCGGTGGCCGGTGGCCGAATTCAAAAGCGGACTTGTCTTCTCAATGGCGGCCACACATGGGCGGATTGGAGGGTCCGATTTGGACTTATTCCCACAAGGGCGGCTACACATGGTTGTCTCTCATAAGAGAGGGCAGCCCTTTTGGCCTATAAAAGGAGGCCATTTCTACACACATTTCATAGTGTGAAGTTGATGCAACAAGGTGAGTGTGAGGTGGTGAGAGTGAAGCAAGGCGGGAGCTCCATTAAGGGTATAATCCCTTTGTAAATTACTTCTTGTTTTGAAGTACTAAAGCCATTGAGTGGCTGCTTTCCCATGGACGTAGCCCACATTGGGTGAACCACGTATATCGTGTGTACTCTCTCTCTCTCTCTCTCTCTCTCTCTCTCTCTCTCTCTCTCTCTCTCTCTCTACTCTATAATCTCGTGTATGTAAATCTGTCTTTCTCCATTAAGTAATCTACTCAATTATCTATTTAGCTACGTCTTATTTCCTAACACAACCTGTCCTCAACAGCAAACATCTTGAACACATCTGTGTTGTTGTTGTCAGCCATGGTAAATGCTGCACCTGATGTGAAAACTGCCCGAAAATAGGATAAACGAAGCGAGAACAACCTATGCTATATAGCACAAACCGTAGAAGACTATAAGGCACCTATTATGCAGAAAATGGCACTGACAGAAATTCTGCACAAAATGAAGAAATAGCCTGTGTAGTACAAGTAGCCTATAGTGGAAACGGAGGCCGAAATGAGCCCAAATCAAAATTTTTGTCGACCTACGAACGCTCGCCAAATCTCACTGAAATCGGAGCAAGTGAGCAGGCATGTGCTGGAGCAGGTGGCGACTAAGCCGGGGAGGATGTGACCTGCTCTGATACCAATTGTTGGAATTAGGGTTGCAGAGAAACACACACAGCTTGGAGAAGACGAAGGAAGCTCAAGGCACACAATAGAGAGTGTGTTACTTAGTGTGCAATGGAAAGATAGATAGCCCTAGAGTGATGGGCGTATATACAATGCACGGGGGAAAAACCTCCTAAAGAGGGGAAAAATGGCCCGACGGTCCTAGTGTGTTCACACACATCACTACCACATGTATATGGTAACAGGAAGAGAAGTGAGATCTTTAGGAAAGACATTTGAATATTCATGAAGCAAAGAGGGTTTTGTAACGCTTGATTTTGGATCCATCTTGTTTAGCTTGACCACAAATATTTGTTGTCCGGACCTCATACCTTTGAGTAGACGGTTGGCTTTAACTAATTGAATATTTGGAATCTCATTCTTTTCCTGTACTTCGATTTGCTTAACATGTGTTGACGGATGGGTCAACAACACGTCATAACTCAACAAAGCCTTATTTTTTGAGAGTTATGGAATGATGAGGATTATGGTCATAAACATCATTTGTAATAATTAGATAGTCTAGGAGCAGAAGCCGGGGTGCAATGGCACTTCCAGATTGTTAATACAAAGCCATTTGACCTCTCAAACTCTATTTTAGGTTTAGCCTAAGGTGACCTTAGTATATAAGGTACCTAGGTCATTTTGTAAGGAGAAATTTTTATAATCAAGTTTTAAGTTGCCATCGACTGTGTGTGAGAGAGGAAGAGAGAAAGCGTGGGCTTCATCCTGGCGCTACTCCTCCCCGCTTGCTCATCACATTGGAGATCCAACAACACCATCACACTAGCCTCGACTAGAGCTACGTGACAATGCCAAGCATTCCTTGCAGAATGGAGCAAATGCGCTCGTGCATCTATGAGCTCTTTGCGGCTGTAAGTATATCAAACCGTGTCAGTTTTCTACCTGTAAGTGGTCGTTAGAATCATAGAAACATAATCTACGCATAGGTACTACTCATAGATTTTAGTTTTGGGCACTTTCAAAATATTGCTTTGTCCATGTTTTCCGTAGATAGGTCTAGAGTGAGGGTTTTGAGTGTAGAGGCTTAGGGACAGGTGTATCCTAGTGAGGGGATGATGTTCCTTAAGTTCAGTATGATTCTGGCATGGTTTAGTGAGTTTCCTTCTGTTGTGTGTATGTGGGTAGGTGGTGTAGTTGAGAGTAGTGAGATTTTGAATTGTGGTTTAGCTAGCTTTCTAGAGTGTTGTATGTGTAGGATGGTCTCAGCCTGACAAGCTCCTCCATGTTCCTATCGTGTCATATGTGTCCTCGATTGACATTATGTTGATCTAGCTAGTGTTTCATGCACTTTATGGGTGGTGTGATTTTCTCCCGTAACATTGGCGCCATTACCGTGGATACAAGGACTTAGGTAGGTATTTCTATTAACACTCGTGTGATGGTTGCTTTTGCTTTAGGTTTGGTTAAAGAAAGCATTTTTCTTAAGTGGATCCGGGAGAGGTTATTCCGAGATCAAGTGGATAGCCAGGAAGTGTGTGTCTTACCGAGGGTCTGCAACTAGGTAGATTTAGTTAGGATTTTTAGATTAGAGTAGTTGTTGGTGGTTGAGTGGTTTGTGAGGTGATAAAAGCGTTTGCTAGTCCATGTGTGGCATTGAAGCGTTTTTCTACTCATAGATGCAAAACCCCATATGATTTGTAGGAGTAGCTTTAGCTATTCATCATTGAACTATTTGCTAAGTGCTTGTTTGCATTCATGATCTCTGAAAATTCTTCTTTTGAGGAAAAAATGCAAAAAACAATTGAGCATATAAGAGAGCAAGTGCAAGGGTTTTGTGAAAAAAAACTGGAATTCTGTAAACTCAGACATTATACGCGTATAATGTCTGAAGGGCATCTGAAGAGCAAATCAAAAAAATGACTGCACCAATGTTTTCAAAAGGGGGGTTTTACCCTAAGTACATGGTGAAACTAGAGTTTTGACCAACTCTTGTACCCAAAAGACAAAAGACAAAGTGTTTGAAATGGAAAATAGAAAAACTTGATATTTAGAGCACAATTTTGCATGAAAATTGGTAGAAGTGCTTGAAAACCAATGCTAGAGGCTTGGGGATGCTTGTGAATGAATTTTGTTCAAAAATTCATCAACAGACATTATATGCATATGATGTCTCAAGGGTGATTTTGATAGCAATTTTGAACTTTTGACGTTATATCCATCTTTTGCATGTTGTGTTGAGCACATACACTAAATCTCATATCATTTGGACATATAGATTGAGAATTAAGGATATTTTACTCTTTCAGGGGATCTCCTTGTAAAATTGATGATTTTGTGCAATTTTGACATCCAAAATTTGATATCAGCACATATTCTTGTTCCACACACTAAGAGGCACCTTTGGTAGAAACAAAACTAAAATCTGAGCAAAAGACATTATACACGTATGATGTCTTAGAGGCCAGATATGGGGTCAAAAGTTACATCTGAGTGTACCCTTGTGATCTACAGCATTTACGAAGCATATAGGCCAAATTTCATCAAATTTGAAGCATTTTTGGGCTTGCAAAGACCAAAAGATGTATCCAAGCAAGTGAATTCTTGTATTGGCCATAACTTGCTCAAAAAGTGTCAAAATTCCAATCTGAAAGTTGCTAAGAGTTGCGAGTATAGAGAGGAACCTGTGGAGTGAAACTCACTTCATTCTAATCATATAGATATCATACGCGTATGATGTCTACAGGGAACTTTTAAAGACCAATATTGAAATCTGAGCTTACCACGGTGTTACGCACCACAAGACAAGCTCACAGACCAAATGTTGTCAAAATTTGATCCAAAAGACTTTATACGTATAATGTCTTGAGGCCAGATCTGAAAGTCAAATTTCACTTTTGACCACATAGGGGGTTGGGTAATGATATGTTAAGCTTGCTCGCAACATTTCAACTCATGTGGACACATACTTTTGCATTTAAAGATAATTATGCAGATACAAGACTATAAAGGTGAAAAAGTGGTGAATTTGAGCAATTTTGACATCCAATATTTGTTGTAATCACATATTCTTGTTGTATGCATCAAGGAGTACCTTGGGTAGAAATCTAAGTGAATTTTGAGCCAAAATACTACACGCATATGATGTCTCATAGGCCAAATCTAGGTCAAATCAGACATTTGAGTATACCTTAGTGTTCTAGAGCATAAATGAAGTCCCTAGCCAAAATCTCATAGAATTTGGAGCTCGTTTGGGCCTGCAAAGAGAAAAAGATAGAAAAATGTAGATTCAGGCTTGTATTGGTCTTAACTTGCTCAAAAAATGTCCAAATTGAATTCTAAAACTTATTGAGAGTTGCTTGAGTGATAAGAAATCAGTGGAACAAAAGTCACCTCATTCTACCACAAAAGACATTATACGCGTATAATGTCTCAAGTGTCAAAATAAAGGTCAAATTCACAAACTGAAACTTGCAATGGGTATAGAACATCAAGGAGAGCTCACATAATACCAAATTTTGAGCACATAGACATTATACGCATATAATGTCTTAAGTGCCAAATTAGAGGTCAAAAGTTACATTTGAGCTCACAGAAGTGTTTGCCAGCATAAAGTAAGATTAGTGACCAAGTTTCAACAAATTTGGGTCACATTTGGTCAAGATACAAGCAAAAATCCTTGATCCTGAAACGGTTTTGAGTGTTGTTTCAAGTGCAACTCACCAAAACTGCTCTAACTTTTGATAGACAACTCCAAATTGAGTCAGGTATAGCCAGGAGAAAATCTTGCGGGCAATAGGACATGAATTTAGAGCTAAAATTTCTCAAGTTTCATACAAACTTTTAGGGTACCCCAAGACCAGTTTCCAGAGACCCAAGAGTCCCAAATTTTTGACTTCTGAGAGACCTGGCAAAGGGCCAATGATTCTTATTAAGGACTATCTTGAGAGTATTGAGTGGGCTTGACATTAAGAAAGCTAAGATCATCAAGATGGAAAGACAATCTGCCAATCCTTTTATAGATATGACCAAAGGTATGGCAAGCCAAGCTAGAAGTGCTGAAATGCCAATCTATCCACATTTTGACATAAACCCACACAATGCACTAGAAAGAGGTGGACAGTTATTCAATGAAGGACCACAGATATCTCCACCAAGTACGCGAATTCCAAAATGGGAGCCACTTGGATTCCCTTCTAGAACGATAACGAGAGATGAAATGATCACAGAGATGGTAGACATTCCTCCTCAAGTGAATCTGCCTCGTCAAGTGAATCTGCCTAATGGACCATGGTTGTACCCAGATGCAACCAAAGAACATGAATTTTATAGAGGTAGAATTACAGTCACAACAGGATCATATGTACCATCACCACCCCCAATAACTTACTCCTATCCAAATCAGAGCAGAACCTTGAGAAGGTTTGATACTGAGAGTGAGAGTGACACATCTTCTCAAAGGAGTGATTCACCAAGAATGCAACCCACTATAAAGCGAGAGGTATCTAGTGAGAAAATGAAGCTTATAGAAGGATTAGCTTAGAGAATTTCTCCTCTAGACAAATTTGACCTCCAAGAACCTCTATGATGCAAAATTGAGAGAGAATGGACAAACCATACGAGAGAAGAGTGTTACTATGGAATGGAAAATGCTAGGGACATGTATATACAACCTATTCTAGTAGCACCTACTCCACCTAGATATGCTATGGAGAATGCGCCAGGTCTAGTAGGATATTCAAGACCGCAGTTTGTCTTATGACACCAACCTCTACTTCCACCAAATGCAACATGTTATAACAACCAAAGCGGGTACTTTCCTTCAAAGCGACAGAAAATGAGAGAAAAACATGGAGTGGTGAGGCCGTTACAACCTCAACCTCTTGTGTTTAGACCTAAAGAAAGAAGATACGAGATGGACAAAAAGGACATTGAGCTTCATTGCTAATAGAGGCTTAGCAAGGTTAGAGCCTCTTTACAGCCAAGAGGAGCTACAAGAAGAATCTCTTCGCCCAGAGATAGATTGTCACAAAAGCAGTGACAGCCACTTGGTCAGACAATGTCCTGAGATGTAGATCACTCAAGTAAATGCCTATTGTCTTAATTGTGGCATCACTCACTTGATCCCCAATTGTTCAAAATATCCAAACCAAGTTAGAAAGATCACAATGAATGTCTCAAAAATCATTCATCTACCCAGTAGCTTGGAAAATGAAAACATCGTACCAGTTCAAGTAGTTATGAGAGCGCAAGCTCAAAAGGAAGCTGATGAGAACCCACAGATACAAAAAATGGAAACTGACGCGAGTCTTGACCGATGCACCTAGTCAAAAGACCAAGAGCAAACGGAATAGCTCAAGGACCCGGCATTAGAACCAAGGATAGTGTTAAATACCACGGATAACTCTTTCAAGAGATTTCACATAGTTATACCTGACAGATGTAAAGAAATACATGGCTTGATGAATTGTGGAAACAAGTCATAGAGGCCAAAGAAGCAAGTGAGATAAGCAGACAAGTAAACCAAACTGGTGATGGAGGAGGAGTGTCTCTTCCACCAATAGAAGAATTTGAGGCTGGATCTCATTTGAATCTAGAAGTGAAATCATCTTGGGGAGACAAAGGATATGTACAGTCCATGGATAGTCAACCCCATTCGCTAAGAACACTACCATCCTATATGGGAGAGTACGAGGCCAAGTCAGAGGTTGTTGCAGTCTCGTCACGAAGACTATCTCTAAACAAGGTCATCAATTCCAAAGGGTTGATAGAAGTTTTATCGACACTAGTCACTTGTCTCGGGGGGTTCACCATTCAGTAACCCCCTATATAACGTGCGTTCGCGGGGTATTTAAAAAATCCCTCTTTTAACATGTCTGAATGAATAAAATGACCCCTTATTTTAGGATTTTTTTCCAAAATTGAATTTAAAAACCCCTTATTTTAATGTATCTCTGTTAAATTGCCTAAATTTTTTGCATTTTAAAACCCCTCCTTTCGAACTCACGTTATACATTAACATGATAACATAGTGCACCCCCCGAGTCACCTGTATGAATATGTTAGCCGAGTTGCTCAGAATAGGACCAAACATGTGGGATACTGTGGGAAAATGCCTAGAGAAATTTGTTGTTAAAAAACCAATGACTGAAATCGAGGAAGGAGTCAAAGACCTAGAAATGCCTCAGCTAAACAAGTATGGGTTCCCAAATGAGCAGCACCAACAAAACATCTAGAAATCACAAAGAAGTGGGTCCCAAAGGAAACCAAAAATGCTATTGTTACTGCACCATCACTTGAATTCTTTCAATTCCTCCTACAGTTACAGTATAGTTAGAAAGAACCCACTATTGAGGAACAATGAAAAAAGGACAACCAACCACAAGGCTAACTGGATTTTAAGGAAGCATCGAACAGATAAGTAAGCCTTTAAAAAATCTCTACAACCTTCCATCAAGCAAACAACACAGGAGCTTCAAAGACCATCACATTGCTTAGAATAGAAAGCTTCACCATCAAATGCCAATAAGCAAATTTCTTATACTCACATATTGCACGGCATAAATCTTTTCCATGCATTGATTGTGTATGCGTAATAGGGCTACATCACAAGGCCTGCATAGGCACAATTTTTGATTGCCCAAGCACAACACATACCCTTGGAAATACCCTATCATCAAGGAGGACTCCAAATAGGAGGGGGGGGAGGCATTCTAAATGTGGACCTCATATATGAATATTAGAGGGCAATGTTTTGTGAGTTGTATTGAATTTTTGTGTTTGATTCTGATAGTTTTTGACAAGATTCAGAGTAGTATGCCCTCATAGTAGAGTTACAAGAGGAGTATGGGGACAAAAGACATATATGAGCCCCTATGGACATTGTACAGTGTACAAAGCGTTTTGAATTCTGATAGAATGATTTTGCTTTTTGAGTTGAGTTGATTTTTGGTTTTATTTCGTTTATTTTGAGATTTTAAAAAAACAAAGGCAGGAAAAATTCATAATCCAAATGAAGAAAAGATTGAAGATATGTCAATCCATACAAAGCAAAACAAGTCAAAGAAAATGATGACACTTCACAACATATGTCTCGAAAGCTACATGCACAAGGCTATGATGTCAGAGGATGGACCACAAGGACAAAGAAAGTTGGTGATGCGACTAAACGAACACACCCATCAAGTGTAAAGTTTCCTATCTAACATTTCATATGACTACAAGGCCGTATACAGGAAGTAGATCTCTATACTATAATCTTCCATCTTGTATGTGCCCTAATGAAGCCTAACAAATTAAAGGGAATAACAATATTGACAAGCACAAAAGGGGAAGAAATGACAGTTCATTCATTTTTTGTGATAGATATCTGCAAGAGCAACCAAGAGCCAAATTCTGGTTATCATCACTGGTTCTACATAATTTGGCATCCAGAATGGTGCCAGAGATGCCCAGCAGTCATTCTTGAGACTGAAATCCAAAAAGTTAGCTTGTATGCCAAATACAAGCCCAAATCAAGACAAACTTTGTCACGAGGCTACAAATAGAGAATACAAGCTAAGGCTGTGCAACCCTTAAAGAGAGAGAGAGAGAGAGAGAGAGAGAGAGAGAGAGAGAGAGAGAGAGAGAGAGAGAGAGAGAGAGAGAGAGAGAGAGAGAGAGAGAGAGAGAGAGAGAGAAAACAAAAGAGAAAGAGAGGGGGAGAAGATGGAAAGAGAGAGGTAAGGGGAGAAAACAAAGAGAGAGAGAGAGAGAGAGAGAGAGAGAGAGATTAAAAAAAGTTGAGAAAATATGAAATGAAATGTTATATTAAGATTTAGGGTTAGGTTAGATTTAAAATTACATTTAATTAAAATTAGATTAGATTAAGATCTAAGATTAAGTTAGATTAAGATCTAAGATTAAGTTAGATTAATCTTAATCTTAGATTAAGATCTAAGATTAAGTTAGATTACATTTAACTTATTTAATAGTTATGCTAAATTTAAAATTAGGTCAGATTTAAGATTAGGTTGATTTAAATTAGATTTAAGATTAGGTTAGATTACATTTAGGTTTAGGTTAGATTTATGTTTATGTTGAGTTTAAGATTAGGTTAGATTTAGATTTATGTTAGATTTAAAATTAGGACAAGATTTGAGATTAGCTAGGTTAGATTTAAATTAGATTAGATTTAGGTTTATGATTTAAGATTGGATTGATTTTAGGTTTATCTTGAGTTTAAGATTAGATTAGATTTAGATTTAAGTTAGATATTACATTTAGGTTTAGGTTACATTTAAGGTTAGATTAGATTTATGTTAGATTTTAGGGCATGTCAATGAAGGATTTGCCCCAAGAGCAAACACTAGTTACACAACAATATGTATATTCCCATCAAAATATGACACCTATTAACTCACCCACTAACCATGTTCAATTAGCTCAGAATCACCATATGTTCAATTAGGTTAGATTTTGGATTATGGAAAAAAACGAGTTAGGTGAACGGTGATCCCTCTCTTCCTCTCTACGGATGCGACCTTAAGTTGGAAAGCTTTCAACGGAATGATACTCAAATTGGAGGGCAACATGTAATGTGCGAAGTAATCCCTCAAACAAGAATTTGCTGTGAATAGATGTTAAGATATTGTGAATTGCTACAGCTAGAGAAGAGGCAAAGGGGTTCGTCCACTACATGCACTATCATGTAGACGTGGGTGTGTAGATTTCTCATACCCACAAACATAGGCATTGACCAATAAAGACGAAATTATAACCCGGTGCTTCTGATCTCCGTGCACCTCTAGACCGAGGTGTGCGAGGATTAGACATGACTAGAGAATGTGAGGTAGTTTTTAGTGTGAACAGAGAGAGAGAGAGAGAGAGAGAGAGAGAGAGAGAGAGAGAGAGAGAGAGAGAGAGAGAGAGAGAGAGAGAGAGAGAGAGCGAGAGATAAAAGACGGAGGATACCAATAGAAGATTAAATTTATGTCCAGGTTATAAGGTTTTTACATTCATTATGAGTAGTGACAAGGATGTGGGGCTGTCCAACCAAAACACCTATCGCTCAACAAGGATCTTATGTCCTTGTAATCAATGCAAGCATGGTGTGCGATGGACAAGACGTGTTTCTTTGCAGCACTTTGGCAAATTTGGCGAGTTTGATCCATCTATTATAGATCGAGTCATTGCCAATTATACCTCGTTGAACTCTGACGTTGGCCAACATGGAGCAATCTTGCAACCCAATAGACTTGCTCACAGGCGCTTTGGTCAAGCAGCATACATGAGGCCACAACATGTAGCCTCTGACAACTCGGAGGATGATCGTGCAGACAACATTCCCAATGAGGCAAGTTTGAGCCCGAGATCGATGAAATGATCGAGAGGATCATGGATTCAGAAAGGCTTATCTATGATGATATGAAAAGTGAAGCCGATACATCATTGTATGATGGAGCATGTGTGTCTAGATTGAAGGCACTCCTGATTCTTCTCAACATGCAAGCAAAGTTTGGATGGAGTGACACTAGAATCACAACACTTTTTAGGTGATCTATTACAATGTGTTTACTGCAAGAAAAAACTCTAGATGTATAATGATCTTATAGATTACTTACACAAATGTACCACATTTTTTTTGCTGTGTAGATTGCTCAAAGAGTACATACTACCAACTGATAATGTGATGTCAGATTCTAGAGAGGAAGCAAGAAAGATCTTGCAAAACTTGGTGATGGATTACAATTTGATTCACGCTTGTCGTAACGATTGCATTCTTTTCAGAGGGGAATATATAGACATGGAGAAGTGTCCAAAATGTGATTCCGAGAGATATCAAGTAGATCTCCACGGAAAAAAAACTCCACAAAAGGTTTTGCAACATTTTCCTCTGTTTCCTCGCATCAAGCATTTCTTTGAATGTAAGTCCATGGCCTCCCTAGCATCATGGCAAGAGGAGAATAGATCTTCGGATGGTGTGTTACGGATTCCTGCAAATTGCAGAGCCTGGAAACATATAGATTATACATGCATGGTGGGATTTTGCCAGGGAAGCTCAAAATTTGCACATAGGCCTGGCTATGGATGGCGTAAATCCATTTGGTCAGAGATCAACATCTTACAGTGTATGGCCCGTTGTCATCGTCGACTACAACATTCCCCCGTGGTTGACTACTAAGAAGGGGCACCTGTGGTTAAGCGTGATTGTGCCAGGGGGACGGTATAAAGTGACGAATATGGATGTGTATCTTTGTCCACTATTGGAAGAGCTACAACAATTGTGGATTGGCATAGAAGTGGTGGGTATAAGCCGACACACAGGTCGACGGAATGCTTTGATCATAGACATTCTAATGTGGACCATGCATGACTATCCCGGACTAACAGAATTCTCAGGTGATTTACACTCAAACTCAAACACTATAAATCTTGGTTTTTCTTAAGCTTATCCAGTGTCATGTGTATACATGCAGGGCTTCAAACAAGTGGATACAGAGCATGTTCCACATGTGGACCTAGACTTAATGCACGTCCGATGCCCTCATTGAAGAAGCAAATCTACAAAGGTCATCAACCGTATCTTCCAGAGAATCATGAGTTACGCGATTGCTTTTTGGGAAGAGAGCAACTAAGGATGTCTGCACAAGCATGGTTAGAGCAGAAGGAGATGTGTGATGACGGTTTGCCCCCAGGGATGAAGAGACTCTCTCTATGGTACGAGTTACCATATTGGCCCACACTCATGATCAATCACTTGCTCGATCCAATGCACATATTCAAGAATGTGGGTAATCTGTTGTGGGACCATCTGACCAGCAAGAAAGATACTTTGGGAGCCGGGGTTGACCTTAAAAATGTGGATTGTATGGAGTAATATTGGCCACAGATAGCATGCAATGGATTGATAAAACTCCCTAAAGTGCCATGGATTTTGACAGGAGCCCAAGAATGCAAAGTAAAAGAGACCATTTGATTTGTGTGGACCCCCACTGGCGTAATGCACTTGCCCCAAACATGTTTCACTAAAGAAGGGAAGCTTACCGGTTTGAAGTCACACGATTGGCATAAAATGTGTCAGGTTTGTTTGAAGTGGAATATATTATAGTGGGAATTGTGTAACAAATTTATATGTGGACTTTAATGTCATTGCTAGACGTGTTTTGTAGTTTATTTTACCGGTGGCCATTGATGGATGTTTGTCTCCTTACGTCCGTAACACAATCTACAAACTTGCGAAGTTGGTGCAATGGATCTCACAAAAGGAGATTAATGTAGACTCCATACCATTCTCCAAACTAAACACTTTGGAGGTTATGTGCATGTTTGAGAAACACTTTTCTACTACCATGCTAACCATGCAGGTGCATCTTCTTGTTCACATAGTTGATGAGGTGGAAATAGCTGGCACAGTACATTCCATATGGATGTTGTTTTTAGAATGTTTCTGAAAACGCTCAAGGGATATGTGCGTCAGAAGGCACGTCCGGAGGGTAGCATGGTAGAAGGTTGGTTGGTATCAGACTCCCTAGTTTACATTGGAGAGTGGCTAGACGGATTTGATAAATCCCGGGACACACTACGGAAAACCATAGATGATGAGCGCATATCTGGGATTGTCATGTGCAATCTCGGTGTTGAGAAGAAGATGATGGAAGATCTAGAGGCTAAAAGCAAATGATTTTACATGCTTCACAATCTAGTGATGCAAAAGGGGATTTCACGATACGAGGATGCAAAGCAAGAGCGACAAAGGGCACGAATTGAGTGGAGATGTGGAAGACAACCGTTGATGCATTATCCGACGGGTCTGGAGAGCCTACCAACATTCATGAGCTTAAGATGGTTTCACAACTGTGCGCTCCTTGCCGCACTGTCGAAGCAAGGGACTTGCCAATACACCGTATGCGAGCCACAAACGGCTCCAAGCACACAACAAGCCTAAACTAGCAAGCTCAAGAAAACAAAGGGTGTGTCACTCACCGCTCTACGCTCGCCTTCGTGGTGGATTCCTCGCCGCGATGAAGAAGAAGCTGCAGTCGTGCCGCGCTCAACCGCTTCGCCGCCGTCGTGCCTTCGTAATGCTCGATCGCATACACACTCTCCCTCTCTCTCTCTCTCTCACACACACACACAAGGAGGTGAAGAAGAAGAAGAAGGAGATGGAGCAAGAGCACTCTTCAATTGCACAAATGAGAGAATGAGTAAAAATTAGGTTTAGTTGGCTTTTATAGGAGCTCACCCCATTCACACTTGGGCGCCCATGCTTAACCAACTAATCCCTTGAATGTCCAAGTTAAAGTGCGCCTCTCATCGACGATCACTCTACCTTTCCCTATTGGTCCGACAAGCCCGGTACCTGACTCTATCAAATACATAATACGCGTCCGTCATAGGTGATGGGTGTCCGTGTGCCGTGAGGGTTAACAACAACCAATTGAAAAGCGCACAACAGTGTGGTGAAGAAGTGACTGAGGAGGATTGGGAGTACTCTCGGGGTTGCGCAACCAAGATAAGTTTGCAATGTACGACTAGCGACTTTCTAGATGTTTGAACGGCCACTCATAATTATTGTTGGTTGTAGTATAAGTCCTACACAGTAGCATGGTGTAAAGGTTGACATTCTAGGGTGGAACGGATTGACAAGAAGCATTTTATTCAATATTGTGGAATCATGGCAAAATTTGAACAGTCTAGTCAATGACGGTCCTCTGATGCACATCCTGTGGTGGCAGAACTCACTTACTTCGGCACGCTACAAGAGATTTTGAGGATTGATTATAGAGGATTTTTTGTCAACTTGTTCGACGTGCAATGGTTTGAGATAAACATGGAGGGTTGCAACACTACTGTGCGCAGAGGAGATTCAGCTAAAAAATGGACCGACCTAAGAGACACTTTTGTACTACTCGAGCATTGTGAACAAGTAAGTCTGTAAATAGTTAACATCCAATTTTAAAAGTTATGTGCTTCGAAGATCTCATGTAAGTTATGTGGCTCTGGCAGGTGATATTTCATCCTACAAAGTCTGCATCAAACTAGTGGTACGTCATAGAGGAATCCCCTCGTAGTGCACGGACGTATGAGGGCTACCATGTGCCAATCACAGCAGCATCAATGGAGGAGATTGAAGAAGATGCTCAGTCAAAAGCCGATGAGGTGGTGCCAGAAAAGCATCAACTTGCTAATCTCTATGGGGTGCATGCAAAGGATCTACAAAATGAAACGGTGGACATTTGCCTAAACGGAGAGCTCTATATAGACATAGGGAGTTATGATGAGCTATGCAAGGATGAGAGAGAGACCTCTTAAATCCATAAACATTGTTTTGAACAATTTTGCTCCATTTTATAATATATATTGTATTCACGTAGCTTTTTGTCCATTCTTGTCTATATGCTATACTTGAGAAATTTAAATTGTGTCTAATCGTCATTGCTACCACTCAATGTATGCTCCAGGAATGTTCTCACAAGCAGGGACACTCCTCGATGTGTCGTGAAAGTCTGATACGCCGACATAGCACCGTGCTCTGAGTGCAATGGAGACTAAGGATGCAATCACAAAGGAGGTGATCCATCTTTGCTCATAGATGCTACTTGTCCCTCCACTTGATCTAGTGGAGGGACGAACAACATCTATGAGCAGGGACGGATCACCTCTTTTGCGATTGCAGTCTCAGTCTCCATCACACTACGAATTTCATCCTTTTACAAGATACATAGAATGCACATGGGAGACAAATTCACAAGAACTTCACAGGAATATCTCCCCCTGTATGAGTCCTCTCTCTCTCTCTCTCTCTCTCTCTCTCTCTCTCTATCTATCTATCTACACAGGAATCCCTCTCCTCCATATTATCTATAGTATAGATTTTAATTTTTGCATGTTCTCTTCTCCATTCAATATTAAGATTAAATGTTCGTGTGTTTAATGCAGGTATGGATGATGATGAGTTTCTTTCTTCTTTGTCGCCCCAGCAAGGAGGTGGTACGAGGACCGTCATTGCTCTGGAGCACCATCACGTCGTTCCACTCCTTCAGCGTCTCTTTCTGTTTCAGAGCATTTAGCATGCTCCAAAGCTTCGATGTTGACGAGACGATCTTCACACTTGTCTAGGCACCGATGCTATAGTGGTGGCGGTGGTGATTGCTATGGGGATGTCGCCGCCAATGCCTCGACACCGCCTTGTGTTTGACGAGGCTCCTTACCTTCCCCTTCTTTGACCGCCCCCACACCAGCCACAACATTGCCATCTATGACAGGTTTTGTGTGGCTATCGACCGTTCTTGGCTACACACCAATAGCTACTCCTCTGGGAGTCACCCTAGTCATACTCCTTGCTTTGGGGCCCAGACTCCATTGGAGACACCTGACGTCCGTGCCCCCATCAAGATATCACTAGAAACCCCTACTAAGACACCCAGGTTCACGTGTCACAGACGAGAGGGCTTGTCGTACTCGGTCGATGTCAACGGTGGCATCATCTTGGATGACGAAGGCAAGAAGGTGATCTCGTGCATGCGCGGTCTTTGCTCTCAGGTGTGTAGACACTACATACTAAACACCTGGAGTGAAGTGCCAAGTGAATTAAAAGACAGAGTCATCAGCATGGTGCATGACAAGTTTCCCTTGTCAAGTTGGGATGAGCGCTTCAATAAAGACCTAATGAAGGTTTGAATGTGCAAATACTGCAAGCACAAGTTGTTGGGTATGCAAGCCCAAATTTGTTTTGGTGTGTCAACTGTGAGAAACGCCTCTTAAAGGCATGCAGACATCTTGGAGTGTGCATGGCAATTACATGTTCAAAGTATATATGTAATAGTTTTTCAGACAATACAATAGCATGGTTTTTTGCTTTTCCCTTGTTGTATCGATCTCTCTCTCTCTCTCCTCTCTCACTCTCATGGTTCTTTGCACCCTTCAAGCCATGCCTGCTCACCGCTACCACCCACCATAGCTTCCCAACCTAACACTGGTATCAGAGCTTGTATGTGTTTTTGGGACAACCTCTCAATACGTTGCAGGCAAACAGACGTGAGACTTGTCGTTGGTGTGAGTCAGTTAAGGTAAAATCAAGGAAATACACCATGGAAGCTGTAGCCATAGAGGATTTCCATGAGCAGGAGGGCAAGACAATGGTGGTAGCCTTCGATCAAAGTGAGCAAAGCTTGTATGCCCTAAGTTGGGTTCTGCAAACGATCAACTCTTGGGAGTCTGACAAGCTTCTTCTCCTGCATGCCAAATCGTCACCCATAGTGGTGCAGCCCTTGCTGACCCAGGTTATGTACTGAGTAGTGAGATGATCATAAGAGTGGAGAGGGCCCAAGAGAGAGAATAAAAGCGCTCATGAGTAAAGCCATGGAATTCTACAAAGAGAAGTAGGTTAATTGGGAGAAGTATGTTGTACCTGGGGATGCAAGGGATGTTGCGAGGTAGTAGAGAAGTTACATGCAAATGTTCTTGTGGTTGGGTGCCTTGGATATGGAGCAGTAAAGAGGGTGTTTCTTGGAAGTGTGAGTGACTAGTGTGCTCACCGTGTGAAATGCCCCGTGGTTATCGTGAAGAAACCATCCAAAAAGGCAGACCAAGAGAAGAATTAGGTCAAGGTGTTACGGTGGCCTTCCAATTTGTTACTAGTTTGTACCTTATACTAAGGATTTCAAGTCTAGAGTATTATTTCCCTGGCATAGTTTTATTATTTCAATTGCAAGTTATTGTCATGTCCCATTTGTACGGGTTATAGACACTGCCACACATGAGTGGTAAGACCTCCCAAATTATCAAATTTTTGTTCTCAAGTCCTATTTTGTTACCGCTTCTCATGAGGCTACTGAGTACACCTTAAACCCAACGTTTGGCAGTGAACCAAAAACTTCATTTTATGGTAGCTAAATATTTGGCCTATACCCTATCTATTCTAGGGGGCATTACTGACATAGCACCAGGTTATGGATACACCAGAAATCCTTGGTTGTGAGAGAACCTAAAACTCACGGTCGACGAGTACACCAAAAACTCAAGGTATCATGAGTTGCTTGTCTAGTTCGGGCTTGAGGGGGGGATTGTTGGGTATGCAAGCCCAAATTTGTTCAGATGTGTCAACTATGGGAAATTCTTGATAAAGGCATGCGAACCTCTTGGAGTGTGCATGACAATTACATGTTCAAAGTATATATGTAATAGTTTTGCAAACAATACAATAGCGTGGTTTTTTTATTTTCCCCTGCTATGTCTGTGTCTCTCTCTCTCTCCTCTCTCGCTCTCATGGTTCTCTGCACCCTTCATGCCATGCCTGCTCACCGCTACATCCCACTATAGCTTCCCAGCCTAACACAAGTTTTCTAAAGTACAAAAAGCAATAAACCATGGGTGGAACAGACCAGATTGGCTGGCCAAATAAGATTGGAAGAATGCAAAGCAAGCAGCGCACGAGAATCGTGACAAGTGAAAGCAACAAAAGGAGTCATCCAAAGCGCGAGTAGAGGCAGGAAGCTCGCACCACTTGGGGAGCGGCGGGTGGGCATCATTTGAGGCCTGTTTTGTAAGTGTTTTTGCATTGCTCTTTAGGTTTGATAGTTACGTCTATTTGTACTTTTAAATTCTAACATAATGGATTCTTTGTATGTTTTGAACAGTGGTTGATGACAAGACATGACCCCACACCATACAAGCGCGAGTACACAGGCAGAAAGGGATTAAATGCCCTGATGGACATTCTGAGTTCTCGCGGCGTCATGGTTAGTATTTCACTTTACTCTTTTACATTTGTTGTATTTCAATGATAAGCTAAGAAAATACGTTGTTTTGTAATTATAGGTTTATACTTACAGAAAGTACATCTTATTGTTATTTTTTGCAGAATGCGACAGATACGCTGCATGGACACGATGAGACGTCTGATTAGACGATGTCAGTCTAGCCGTAGCCAAATAGCATTAGTCTCCTTTTGTCATACCTTGTATATTGAGATGGTCTATATACGTCTTTTTGTAACTATTGGAAAACCATGTATTTTCTCAATAATGAAAATTGTGTTCTAACTATTACATTTGCAAAGCTTAACAATCAAGTGATTTTGCCTATGATGTGTATATAATTGTCTTGATTTACTTTCATCAATTTACTTTCGTCCAATTACTTTTGTCACTTTTGTATCTTTATTTTGCAAACAATACTATGCATGATGGAGTTAATGGTTATATTTTCTTGTGGGTGATACTTTGGGTCTATACCTTGCACTTTCTTTCAAAGGTGAATGTGGGCTTATCTTGGACTCATTTAGTTTTACTCTATTCTGGAAACATTCAATATGGTTGATGGGTGGCAGGGCATTCAATGCCCTGCCACCCAAAAATTTTTACTCTAGCATCTCTATATAAGGTCATGCTACGTCGCTATAATCGTTGCTACAGAAGGACTATAATCGTTGCTATAACCGTCGCTATATAGTGACGGTTATAGTGATGATTATAGCGACATTCTTGTAGCGACGTTGTTTGTGACGGTCTTAGCGACGCCGTGGAGTATAAAACCCAATGTATTTCCATCGCTAAAAGTGTCACAAGTACCTCTTGTAGTGCAACATCGAGGGATGATATTTTTGATAATCATATCTTGTTGTAGTTTATGCCCTAAACTTATATACAACCTCTGGAATGATGGTCATGTCGAGTAGTGGATCTAGGAGTACAACTCAGATGGTAGCAAACTTGCTATCAAAGAGTATTTGGATACATGTGGCACAATATAAAGATTCCAAAGGAATATTTTGCACATCATTAATGCAATTTTGTAGGCACTTTAGTTTATCCACCACCATCACTTCCTTCATAATGATCTGCATGGTTGTAACATAGTGTTGCATTTTGGAGACAAAGGTGTCTATGTGGGCACCTGTGATTGGGTGTCGGCATCCACTTTTCTCACCACCAAAAAATTCCCAAAGCTTCCATCCCTATCACCGAAGGTCAAGGCAAAGCAAGAGAAAGACTACCCCTGGGGTCCAATAGAATGCATATCTATCGAGCCTCCCCCTTTCTCTAGGGAAACTTACATATGTACCGTATGCCACACTTTGCATCGTATAAAACAAAACAAAAAATCAGCCTTATGAAACATGAAAAAACAATTGTAAAAAATAGACATCACCACTTTATCTCCAAAAAAAGTTATGCCCCCGAAAGTAGACCCAATGCATTTGACCATCTTTATGTATGTCTGTTGGATTTAGGGTTGCAGAGAAACACACACAGCTTGGAGAAGACAAAGGAAGCTCAAGGCACACATCTAAGAGTGTGCTACTTAGTGTGCAATAGAATGATAGATAGCTCTAGAGTGATAGCTCTAGAATGCCCCAGAGATCCTAGTGTGTTCACACACATTACTACCCTATGTATATGGTAACAAATCCCCCTTGGAGTGATGCGGTGAAAGAGAGTTGGCACATGAGTAAAGGGAAGTTCCATGTCCTGAGAACATGATCAGTCCACAAACGGGAGTAAGCCGAAAGCTTTGCGGAAAGCTTCGAGCTTCTCACAAGACAATTCACCCAGGGAATTTACCATGGAAAACTTATCGCACCACGTAAGTGCAAGGGAGGGGGATTTTTTTACAAGTTATATAAGCATATAAGTTAGGGGTATGCCCCCCAGTAATTTATCTCCCAATCTTAAAAATAAGGCAGGGGGTATCATATGTATGGGGGGGGCGGGGGGGGGGGGAGAAGTGAGAAAATGGAAACATGAGAGGAAAGTGTAGATAGTGTTGGCAGTGTCCCGTCCAACACCCAAATCATCCATAATGCTTATGATTCATACATACTCAACCATAGTTGTGAAGACTACCCTCCTGTACTTAGCCTCACAACTCAAAGTGGCCACAATAGGTTTCTTCTTGCTCAACCATGATATACATGAATTGCCAAGCATGAAACAAAAACCACTTGTGGACACTCGCGTGTCAAAACAACCAGCCCAATCTGAGTCCAAAAAAGCATGTAATTCTAGCGGCAATGATCCCCCCTTGGGATAAAACAAGCCAGGATGTAAAGTGCCACTAAGGTAGCAAAAAAATCCTCTTGACAGCCTACCAATGCTTAGACCCTGGGCTATGCATAAATCTGCTGACATGTGAAACTGCAAACTGAATATCCGGCCTCATGTTGCATACATAAATGAGGCATCTAATATCAGTTTGGTAAAGAGTGACATTTGCAGGATCACCAGCATCATGAAGACTCTATTTCAAACCTGTTTCCATGGGAGTGTCAATAGGTTTGTAATCCTCAAGTCCAAACTTACATAGCAATGTCTCTATGTAACTTTTCTGACACAAGGCAATACCACCATCATACTGCTTAAACTAAATACCCAAGTAATGATGCAACAACCCCAAATCTTTCATCTTGAAAGTAGCATTCAAATCAGCCTTAGATTGAGCAATATGTCTCTCATTTGGTCCATTGATCAGCAAATCATTGACATAAAGAACCACAATGAGAAGTAAATCATCCTCACGCTTTACATACAATGTGATTTCCGTTGGACTGTTACGAAAGCCTTGTTTCACCAAATGAGTTTCAGCTTTCTCATACCAAGCACGAGGAGATTGCTTCAACCCATACAAAGGCTTCTTACATCTTCACACTTTGTCCTCTTGTCCTTTCTTGACAAAACCGCGAGGCTGTGTTACATAAACTTCCTCAAATATGTCACCATTCAAGAAAGCAGTAACAATGTCTAATTGATGTACATCCCAACCATAACAAATGCACAATAGTCATACGACAAGTGGGAGCAAAAGTATCTTCATAATCTATGCCTTTTTGCTGTGCATAACCCTTTGCAACAAGTCGAGCCTGATGGCAATCAATCTCACCATCCGGCTTGCATTTCAACTCATAAACCCACTTCATACCAATGACCTTTTTGTTAGAGGAAAATCACATAAAGTCCATGTGTCATTTTCTATGAGTGCATCATATTTTGATTACATGGAAACCATCCAATTTTTTGAATTCTATGCTTCATCAAAAGATAGAGGTTCCTCAACATCATGTAAGCTAGACACAGCCAGAGCATAACAATCTGATGCATAAGATGCATGGTGAGATCCTGAACGAGTATGACTAGACAAAGGTGCATCCAATTTACTGTCACGCAATGTATGCACTAGCCATTCTTGCATACCTCTAGCCTGCTCATTTTCATCCCTTTCCTCATCAAGTGTACATCTGCATCAGTAATAGGCTGATCTATAACATTTTTAGAAACCCCCATAGGTTGTACATTTGCCTCATTGGATTTTACATTCGTATTTCCACCACTAAAAAGAGGAAACAAAGTGTCATAAATGTCATGTGAGCTTACATAACTGTCTCTAGTACATGACATCAAGGGCTGAACAAAATCTTCCACAAACATTACATCTCATGAAACCAAAAAAATATGCTTCTTTTGCGGATGATACAACCTATAACCTTTGCTTTCAGCACTATAACCAACAAAAATACATTTGACATCATTATCATCCAATTTTTTGCGCTATGTTCGTGTCACCAAAGCATATGCCAAATAGCCAAAAACACGCATGTGCTCAATGGAAGGCTTTCTATCATGCCATGCTTCATATGGAGTAATAGACTACAAATCTTTTGTAGGACACTTTTTTAGTATATAAGTGGCACACATGATGGCCTCAAGCCAAAAATAATGTGGCAAAGCTTGACTTTTGACCATACATCGTAATTTCCATAAGTGACTTGTTTCTCCTCTCAGCAACACCATTTTGTTGAGGTGTATAAGGCATTTTACATTGGTGTTTTATCCCACGACTAGCCAGAAATGCATTAAATTCATGAGACATATACTTCCCCCCTTGATCGGACATTTCGCGACATTTTCTTCCATAGCCAGAAATTGTTTGAGGCACATAAAAAATTCAGACTTTGCTTTAAGCAGAAATACCCATGCATGCCTGGAGTAATCATCACCGAAAGTCACAAAATAAAGGTAATTGCCCAAGGACGGAGTTTGCATGGGCCCACAAACATCACTATGCACAAGCTGCAATCTACATGTGGCCCTAGTTGAACCATCCTTTGGAAACTTTGAACGTTGTATCTTACCCAAAATACAGCCTTCACAAACATGTTTGATAGGTGCTTCAAGAGGAGGCAAAGAAGCAACCATATCAAATTCCTTCAAACGTAACAAACTGGCAAAATTCAGATGACCAAAATGTGCATGCCAAAGTTTTGCATTTGAAATAGCCCTTGAATCAGCTACACTTGCAAAAAATTTTCCACACTTGTCATACAAAGTGAACTTATACAGCCCACTGCACAAAAGCCCAGATGCAACAATTTCATCACCAAAATTGAGATCATGAATTGTACATCTGTCATCCACAAAATTGGCTACAAGTCCAAGTCTAGCAAGTGCAGATACAGACAAAAGATTCTTCTTGATCCCATGTACATAAAGTGCATCAACAAGTGTGAAAGAACTACCATTTGTAGCAGTAAGCACAATCTTTCCAACTCCTTGAACCGGATAAGATGCATTGTTGGCATAAGTGACTAAATTCCCATGAGGGACATACTTGAAAGAGGTGAATAATTCACGATGTGAGGTAATGTGCTTTGTAGCACCACTGTCAAAATACCACACATGTGAATCTGTAGCAACTGACATGCATCCATCATGGACAACAGGTTTGTCAATGCACTCTACACTAAAAGCCCATTCTACATCAACATCAGCATCACAGTCTCCTTTCACAGAAGACTCAACAATGGTTGCATTTGTAGTGGAACCAGCATTTGCAGTGGAACCACCCTCTTTCTTCTTAGCCTCTTTGGCATTCAACTTAGGACACTGCTTGATCAAGTGACCATTAGCTTTATAATAATGGCAACACATCTTATTTTTTCCCTTATCACCAAAATTTCCAGACGCATTGTTGCCAACAGAAGCATTAGGAACAGAATTTTGCCACTTGCAGCAGAACCATAAGAAGTGGCTGCATTGCTGTTACCACCCTTTCTTTGAGAAGCAATAAAAGATTTTTCAGCTGGACGCTGTCTAGTCGTGTTTTTTTTTGGAAAGTGACTCTTGCAACAACAATGTGCATAATGCATCAAATTTGACAACTTCAGTATTTCCTTGGGTCATAAGTCTCTAAGTACTAGTAAAAGTTTGGTAAGAATCTGGATAGGCATCAAGAACATTCTGCACAAGGGAACTGTCTGAAATGACTTCACCTACAAAAATAAGTTTCTCATTGATATCCTTGACATTAGCAAGGAACATGTCCATATCATCTTCCTCATGCATAATGTTCGACTCCAGCTCTTTACGCAGCAAAGCAATTTTAGCCTCATTGCGACTTGCATAAAGACCGGCCATAATATCCCAAGCATGTTTTGCATATTTTGTTGAACGAATGTGAGGAACAATGGTGTGCTTCAAAGACAACACAATCAATGCATAAGCATGCGCATCTTTTACATCCCAAAGAGATTGTTCTGCCGTATACTCTAATAGCAGCAATTCTTGTAGCAGGACCTACAACATCCTCAACATTGTCTGCATCCTCAGAACCACGACGTACATCAATGCCCCGCACAATATTCTAGACGCCCTTTGACACAAGAACATGTTGCATCATGTAAGCCCACATAGAATAATTATCCCAATCCAACCCGTCCTCAACAACAAACATCTTGAACACATCTGTGTTGTTGTCAACCATGGTAAATGTTGCACCTGATGTGAAAACTGCCCGAAAAGAGGAGAAACACAGCGGAAACAACACGTACTATACATAGAAGACTGTAAGGCACCTGTTATGCATAAAATAGCACTTATAAAAAACTTGTACAAAATGACAAAATTGCATGTGCAGACCTACCTGTAGTGGAAACGGAGGCCGAAATGAGCCCGAATCAGCAATTTGAGCCGACTAAGCTCTATGAGCTCATCCAAATATTTGTTGACCTGCGGACGCTTGCCAAACCTAACTGAAATTGGAGAAAGTGAGCAGGCATGTGCTAGAGCAGTTGGCGACTAAGCTCGGGAGGACGGAACCTGCTCTGATACCAATTGTTGGAATTAGGGTTGCAGAGAAACGCACACAGCTTGGACAAGACGAAGGAAGCTCAAGGCACATAATAGAGAGTATGTTACTTAGTGTGCAAGGGAAAGATAGATAGTCCTAGGGTGATGGGCGTATATACAATGCACGGGGGAAAACACCTCCTAAACAGGGAAAAAATGCCCCGGCGGTCCTAGTGTGTTCACACACATCACTACCACATGTATATGGTAACAATGTCTAGAGCCCATAACCATTGACATGGTTATGATAT
This sequence comes from Adiantum capillus-veneris, assembly GCF_014529385.1. Taxonomy (NCBI): domain Eukaryota; kingdom Viridiplantae; phylum Streptophyta; class Polypodiopsida; order Polypodiales; family Pteridaceae; genus Adiantum; species Adiantum capillus-veneris. The sequence continues at coordinate 24,233,068 of NC_140932.1, read as the reverse complement.
TAAACCCAGTTCTGATTTACAACCATTCAACGATTGAATATAGATCCCATGTTTTGTGTTCTCACCACATTGCATTATAGAATTTAAGTGACTTAAGTGAATTTTGTGATTCAAGTGGTTTTCCCGGCGGTCCTAGTGTGTTCACACACATCACTACTACATGTACATGGTAACAATGTCTAGAGCCCATAACCATTGACATGGTTATGATATTAAACCCAGTTCTGATCTACAACCAGTCAACGATTGAATATAAATCTCATGTTTTGTGTTCTCACTACACTGCATTGTAAAATTTAAGTGACTTAAGTGATGTAAGTGAATTTTGTGATTCAAGTGGTTTTAATCTATTGAGTGATTAAGTGATTTGGATGAATTAAGTGTTTAATGACTTAAGTGATTAAGTGATTCAAGTGAGTTTAAGTGTTTTTAAGTGGTTCCAAGTAATACCAATGACTTTGTTACCATATACATGTGGCAATGATGTGTGTGAACACGCTTAAGATCATTGGGGAATGTTTTTTCCTCACTAGGAGTTTTTTTCCCCTATGCATTGTATATACGCCCATCACTCTAGGGATATCTTATATTTCCATTGCAGACTAAGTAATACTACTCTCTGTTTTGTGCCTTGAGCTTCCTTTGTCTTCTCCAAGTTGTGTGCATTTCCTTGCAGCCCTATTTCCAACAATTGGTATGAGATCAGGTTGTGTCCTCTCGGGCTTAGTCGCCAGCATCACCAGCAAATGCTTGCTCACTTTCTCCAATTTCAATGAGCTTTGGTGAGTGTCGTCAAGTTGCAAAATACTTTGGGTAGCTCATAGAGCCTGGTTTGCTCAAAATTTCCATTCGAGCTCATTTTGGCCTCCGTTTTGACTATAGGAGTACTATGCAAGCAAATTTTTTCTTTTGTGCAAAATTTTTATCTGTGTCGTTTTTTGCATAATAGGTCCCTCCTAGTCTTCTTTGGGTTGTGCTATATAGCATGAATTAGTCTCGCTTCATTTCTCCTCTTTTCGGCTAGTTTTTACATCAAGTGCAGATATTCGCCATGGATGACAACAACATAGCTGTGTTCAAGATGTTTGTTGTTGAGGATAGATTGGATGGGGACAATTACCCAATGTGGGCTTAAATGATGCAACATATTCTTGTGTCAAAGGGAATTTGGAATCTTGTGTAGGGCATTAATGTATGTCCTAGTTTCATGGATATATGCAATGTTGAGGATGTTGCAAGTTTTGCTGGCAAAATTGGTACTATTAGAGTTGTTTTACCTATGGCTGAGTAGGCTCGTTGGGTTATAGGATATGCATAGGATCATGCAATGATTGCATTATTTGTGAAGCGCACTATTACTCCTCACATTCGTTTAGCTAAATCTACAAAACAGGCTTGGGATATTTTGATTGGTCTTTATACAAGTCGCAATGAAACTAAAATTGCATTGCTGCGTAAAGAGCTCGAGTCAAAGATTATGCATGAGGAAGATGAAATGGACACTTTCCTTGTTGGTATCAAGGATATTAATGAGCAGCTTATTTATGTAGGTGAAGTCATTTCTAACAGTTTCCTTGTGCAAACTGTTCTTGATGCTTTGCTAGGTTCATTCTAGAATTTCGCTAGTACTTGTAGACTTACGACCCAAGGAAATCCGAAAGTTGTCGAGTTTGATGCATTATACACATTGCTTTTGCAAGATTTACTATTAAGAAAAAGAAAAAATAAATAGAGTGCAATTGAACATGCCTTAATTGTTGCTCAAAGAAAAAGTGGTAACAGCAATGTAGCCACTTCTCATGGTTCTTTTGTGAGTGGAAAGGCACATGTTCCTAAGGCTTCTGCTGGCAGCACTTCCTCTAGAAATTCTAGTGAAAAGGGAAAAAATGAGATGTGTTGTCAGTATTGTAGAGCTAATGATCAATTGATTAAGTAGTGTCCAAAATTGAAGTCAAAAGAGGCTAGGAAGAAAGAGGTTGGTTCCACTATAAGTGCAGTTATTGTAGAGACTTTTGTGAAGATCACTCTAGATTTAGAATGGGCTTTTAGTCCAGAGTGAACTTATGATCCTTTTGTCCATGATGCATGTATATCGGTTGTTATAGATGCTTGTGGGACGGGTGTCTAACCTCACTCCTATCTTATTGCAGATTTAGCAAGAACCACAATTAAATTGTCAATCCATGGGACGAAGCTGACTCGACTAGTGCATAGAGGCTACAAGATGTTGTCAATATCTCAAAAAACAACAAACAACTCGCATCTAACTCAAGCTACACTCAAGTGACTGAAATCACCAAAAGCCAATCGCTCATCGGCAAACAAATCACATCCGTCACAGCATCAAATGACATCCAAATGTAATGAAACTTCTAGTACATGTTTATAAGACCTAAGCACACATGCTTATTGTCTCAAATCCCACTTTAGGTTAAGTGAAAAAATCACGATTATTAACAACAGCGGATTTTTGACCTAGTCGTTTTCGACCCAAAATGCACCTAAATGCTTAGCAATGATGCCCCAATATCCCACCTATGCTTAGTTTTTTATTTTGAAGTGTAAACTTATACTTATGATGAAATTAGGCCGCATGTCTCGGCGACGCCAAAAGCTACGAAATACCATGAAGTGTTTACGTCAATGTGTAGAGCTCTTACCTTCGATTGCAATGCAACAAACACGATTGCAATGTGTCAACCGTGGAGGGAGTAGGAAGCACGAGAAGGAGAGAAGTGAGCACCGTTAGCTCACATTGTGTATTTCATTATCCAAAACTTAAAATTAGCTTACAAAAATTGGCTTTTATACCTTAGCCAAGGTTTTTGGTGGTCAAAACTAATAATCTAGGAACTCTAATTAAAGATGGATAAAGACACGTTGATACAATCTGGAAGCTTGTAGCCCCGGCTCATCAATTACAAGGTTTATCCAAAAAAAATAGGAGTTACAATATTCTTGATTTATCAAAATAATAAGTGTTTTTACAATGAGAGCTCCAAAAAATGGTATCTGAGTTACCTTCATGCTAACATTCCCCCCTCCTCGCCTGTGTCGTCCCTTGACACAGCTTTATGGGTTGAAATAGTCTTCAAGTTGACGGTTGGCGAGGCGGTATTTAGGTGCATGTAGAGCCTTTTCGTATCTGATCTTTGTCTCTTTATCTGGCACCTACAAAAACTGCATAGTGACTGTTTTTAAGCTCAACTACAAAGTAGCCTACAAATCTCAAAGTCAGATTGCTGATCACTGGCCCAAAAAATTTTGTTTGCCAATTGAAGAACTCTGTGTAGAACGCTTCCTCAAACGCCAATATATTATTGTGCACTAGTCGAGTCAGCTTCGTCCCATCGTTTGGCAAATTAATCGTGGTTTTCGCTAATACTGCAATAAGATAGGATGGTGAGGTTAGACATGCGTCCCACATTTGGCACCGTTGTCGGGAATCGAAGAGACCTAAACTAGAGAAAGACGCGAGCGTCTTGTGTAGTTGTCCTTTAACTTCCTCTAGGTTCGCTTAGAGTTCAAAACTTTCTTTTAGAAACCGCATAGCTTAAGATTGTCATCTTTTGCTGTGTAGAGGTAGCTTGGAAGTAATTGTACTTGCTGAGTACCTTTAGGACTGTAGGATTGTAGATTTAGATTGGATTTGGAGAATGATTGGTAGACGAGACAAGTCTTAAGATCAAAAATCTGAAAAACATAAAAAACACAAGAAAACGAGTGTTTGTGGACACTTTCCATAACCCCATTGCATGAGAATCTAGGAGTAGGGTAAGTAGGATCCGAGGTGGATTCTAGAACATTGCTCTCTTTAAAAGAATCAAGTGTGACTTGTTATTGGAAGTTGCAAAATTTCAGGTCTACGGCTAGAAATAGTTTGAAAAGACTCGAATCCACTCAATCCGACTAGAGAGTAAACTTAAGAGTTGTCCGAATCAGTGGGTAAGCTCAAAGACACTTTGAGGTAAAATTTCAAGAGTTGGCCAAAACTCAGATTATTTACTTTTTCTTGACATTTTAGGCCAAATTAAGTTTTGACTTGATTCATAGGCTTAAAAAACATCATAAAAAGACTGTTTTTGAGAAAATTACAAAAAAGTACTCATTTCAAGCCTAAAGTTAATAATCATGATTATTAACTTTCTGCTCTAAATTGGCCAAGGTTCATACCATTGACTCATTGCATGTGTACAAACAACTTTTGTAAAGGCCCAAAAGATTTGGATCGCTTAACTGGCAAAAAACTGGGTAAAAACTAAAGTTTGTACTGACTTTTTGAATGTTGAGTATAAATTTGGAAAACATTTGTCCAAACTTGTTGAAAATTGTTTCATAGGCTTATGTTGATGTGATAAACATGTGTATATACTCAGTTGACCAAAAATTTCTCAGAAGTAAATAATCACGATTATTTACATCTGTCCTATTTTTTAACTTTTTTGACCCAGTCTGCATACCACTAGCTTCACCATATTGTAATAAGCCCACAAACCAAATTTGGTAACATTTGGACCACTTGAGTGAAGTTTGTGACTAAAATTGCAAAGTTAAAAATGTCCAAAATTGTTCGAACTTTCCCAGGGACCTTAACTTAAGGTGCTTAACAGATCTGTGTCAAAGTTGGGGCAAAAACTTGCAAAATAATACCTGGAGTAAATAATCACGATTATTTACATCTGCTTCAAAACTTGATGATTTTGCAAATTTGAGTATACCACAAGGTCAAGCACCTCAAGTAGACCTCACAAATCAATTTAGGTAAAATTTGGATCCCAAAAGTGAGACTTAAGCTAGATTCTCAAAATCAGAGTCTGCGGACACCAAACAGTTGATAAACTTGATCAAAATTGGTCCAAACTTGTTGACATTTTCCCAGAGACTCTAACAAGTTGTATACTTGCCAAACCTATCAAAAAGGTGCAAAAAACTGACAAAAGTAAATAATCACAATTATTTACTTCTGCTATCTAGAGACATCATTTTTGAATTTTGAACTCATATAGTGATAGACCAACATAATATAAAGCCACAGGGCAATTTTGGGTTCGATCGGATCAAAATTGGTACAGATAAGTCAGTTTCTAGATTGCAGATCAAACCTTTGAATTCTGCTTAAGTCAAATTTTGACTCATAGGTCGATTTGAAGTGATACACAGAGACCAATCACGAGAATAACAAAAACTCGACAGTCTTTAGAGAAGAATAGCTAACTTGATAAAATTTTGTACAGGAATCAGGTTGCAGACGAGGAATCAGTGGCTTGACAAAAAGTTGTAACTGAATCGAGTGGAAATTAACGACAAGTCAATCCAAATGTGAGTACTCTATCCAGGGCTTCATAAGTCTATATGAACCTTAGGTCTGGTCATGTACTAGGAAATCAGGGCATACTCGGAGAAACCTCCAGTAAAGTATCTACCGGAAGAAAGCGTGAATCAAGGCAATTCCTTGCACACAATTCCTAAAGAAGTCTCGGATACTTTTTAGATTCAACATCCGAAATGTCTTCTTACTCGACTCACTCGGAAATCGGAACGACAGTGCGCTATAAGCATATGCTTTTTTTTTACAAGACTAATCATCATGGAGCCCAGGTTTACTTGGACCCTAACGAGGAGTATGATATTCGCATTAATGACCATGGTATTGAGTTCGAAGAAGAGGTTAGGGCAAACAAACAAGGAAAAATGTACATGGATCAAAACGGAACTCAGTATTTACAGGTCGAAAACCCTGACGTGATAGACAAATGGGGGTTAGAAGTAAACACTATAATCCCAGATATGTCAGCAAAAGAAGGACCACTAACTTTAGAATTCATGGGATACGATCAAGTAGACTTGAAGCCTTTCAAATGGCTTAGTACGGATAATCCTAGGATCGGAGTCTATTGTTGGGAAGATAGAAACATAAAAGATCTTTTGTGGACTTCTCATGCCAAACAAGGACTATTAAAAGCCATGAAAATCATCTATATCTTCAAGATCAAAGATAAGGGATCAGTAGATCTACCAACCTACCTGTTTAGGGATTGTTATAACAAAAACTTTGTTATGATGACTCTTGAGGAGGTAGAACAAACCAAATACCAAGGGTATTCTATACGGGATTGGATATTGGGGCAAGGACCAGAAACAATTCCAAGAGAGGAACACTGTGAGAGATCATCTGAGAGTAATGTGAAGAAACCAAAAACCACCTCATCACGTAGAAAATTGGTTTGACACTAATGCCAGTCCAGGGCTACATGAGTCACTATTTCCAACAGATTGGTTTGAAGGACTCCCAGAAGACCTGGAGTTGAATATATACGATTTCCATACTCAATTCGAGGGGTTTGGAATGACACTAGAAGGAAAAGCATTGACATGGTTCCAAAACATTCCACCAAGGTCAATCGTGGACTTGAACACATTAGCTCAAGGATTTGTAGATGCTTGTTCCAAAATGGGAATTAAACATAATACGGTAGCTCAAATTTACAGCTTTAAACAGAAACATGGTGAGTCTGTTAGGGATTGTGCAACTCAAATGAAAAAATACATTGCCAGATGCCCAGAGATGGAGATACCTATAGAAGAACGACTTGTATCCTTGTTTTTGGAGGGACTGCTAGACAAAGAACTTCATGCTATACTCTATAGTAAAAAGCATACAACCCTAGAAGCGTGTGTCTCATGTGATTGACCTAGGAGACAATTACGAGATCTTCAATGAAGAATATATCCCTAAGGATAACCAAAGCGAGAAAACATCATCCACAAAACCAGCACAAGTGGGAATGGCTGCTGCGGCACCACTCTCAGCCATAGAAGATATGCTAAAAAGGATGAACGGCATGATGAACAATATGAAAAAAGCACCTATGAGAGGACCAAGACAAGGGATACCTCTACAAGGACAACCAATTAGGCCACAAAAATGGTATGCAATCGAGGGTAAATGGACCAACCATGAGACCCACAAGTGCTACTTCAGACCAAAGTATGATGGGAATGTTCGGTACGTGCCCATGAGGCTACAAGGACAACCCATGTACAGATATCAACCTAATATGGCCCAAGCTCAAAGACCACCAATGGGTACGGAAAGAACTCAACCTATGTTGGAACAACAACCTCTATATCCAAGACATAATGTAGTGTCTGTAAAGTACATGCACTCTGAAGGAGTCATAGATGAACAATCATTAGTGCCTATTACACCCTATGCAGAGCCTAGTCCATCTACAGTAATGGTAGAAGGAGATTGGCATAGTCCACATCCACCACGAATGGAAGAAACCATGACTTATGCTCCACCAGAGCTCACACCGATGTATTATGTAGCTAATCAAGGTGTCAAACCTCCCATGGGAAGACCCCTGATGAAGCCTAGAACAAGAAACTGTCATAATTGTGGTGCTGATGACCACTGGAAGAACGAATGTCCAGAGCCTGACAAAAACCTCAAACCAATTGAAGCCTTGCATACAATGTTGCAAAAAGGGAGAACACTTTTCGGAAGATTTTCCTAATAATACTTTGAACAAGGAAAAAATTGTCATAAACGTAGTCCAAGTGATGCCTAGTAGCTCATCAGAGAGTGAACCGATTGTTCCAATCAAGGTAATCACTAGAGACCAGGCAAAGAAAAAGAAACACAACTCCTCTGATGATTCGGAGAACACGACAATTTCTTCTCAAAGAATCAAAAGGAGCAGAAGCAAAAGATATGAGATGAGAAAACAAAAACAACGGATTGAAATCGAAGAGAAAGCAAAAATGATAGCCCAGGACAAGTTGAAAGAAGTTGGTAGTGAATTCAAGGAAACAACCCTGAAATCTGGAGGATCCATTCTGGTTGATAAAATTTTTGAGCCTATTAATGCTGCCTTGGAAGCCTACCAAGCAGGACTCAAAGTAGGCCAAAACATGGAAAACAAGTGGAAAACTTATCCATCTCCAGATATGGAAGCAAAAAGCTGGAAGCTTATCAAAATTTGGTAAGAATCACGTAAGAAATGCTGGATAAACAAAAACCCAAGCTTTAAAGTATTGTAAAACCTAAAGAGCTTGCAATAGAAGGAACGAAAGCAAAATCCGATGTGGTGTCAGAACCCCACCTTGAAACAAATGAACCAGTGCTTATAGTGCCTGACAGCGAAGATGCCTTAGACGAAATTCCATTCGTAGAGGAAGACTGGCCAGAACACTTACGGGAAAAAGTGACAAAGATCAATGATGGAAGCCTAACTTTAAAGTCAGCTCCTATAGAGGAAGTTTGGTTGGATAACCTACCTTTTGATATGAACATGGATTTACAATCCTTGTACGGGGATTGCAGATCGGAAGCTTCAAGAATGTCTAAACCATTGACATTAAAAACATTGCCTTCTTACTTGGGAGATAACGAAGGTGAATCCATCGTTTGCAAGACCACTCAAGTAAAAAGAGCTAAACAGACCCTAGAAGTAGACAACATTCATTCAATCATGTCTACACCCATCCAATGCGCTCTTACTTTGGGAGAACTGTTGAAACTCAGACCATACTTGTGGAATGATTTACAGAAAACCCTAGAGAAGTGGGAATAACGGGGTTAATCTCTAAGAATTTGGGAAAATTGAAAAATGAAATGGAAAACAAGGAGATTCAATCAGTGTCTATGGACAAGGTCGGAGAATATTATGAAGGGAAAGAAGGGAACACCACCCTCCCCGTGAAATATAATGACATTTAAACCATGGCAATACTGGATAGTGGAGCTGGCATAGCCATAGCCACTAAAGAAATATGGGAATCCTGGGGACAGCCAGCCATTAGACAAACTCAAATGAAATTGCAGGTGGCTGGCAAGCGAACACATTGAGAGACCACTAGGGCTGCTTGAAAAAGTGATAGTCAATTCCTGTGGAATTGAATCAACACACTTTTGCCATAGTAGACTTTGGGAAAAACTCAACTATGAAATCATATTGGGAAGACCTTTCATGCGATAGGTACAGCTTATCCAAGATTGGGGAAACAACTATCTGTACTTGAAGCAGGTGGGATCTATAACAAGGGTCAATCTAAAAGATCACACTTATAGAGATGTCTTGAAAGCACCCATCCAAGAGTTTGATTCAGTCTCTTTGGCTGAAACTAAACTCCCATCCTGGTTAAACAAAGACACTCCTATTTGGATGTGCGGAGCTTCAAAAATTGGAAGCTTAAGACGAGAAGAATGTATCTTAGAAAGGGATTGCACAGATGAAGCCTATGTACCTCAAACCTTTCTAGAGCATTTATTTGAGCCATTCAAGTGGACTCAAATTTTAGTGATAATGGATGTATGTGTGAATACGTCTATGCCCCTACTCAATTTTGAAATGAGGATGGCTACGACATAATTCCCATACAAAGGATGTCAGTCCTCAACATTGAAAACAAAGATGAGGAACCCAAGGACTTGATGAAAGATCAACAAGTCTTTTCAGACCTCTATTACGATGCAACTGATGAGTTAGATGAACACTCAACTACCTCAAAATATTCGGGGTTAGAAAAAGAGCATACGAGAGCTAAGTTACTCTTAAAGGGAGAGGAGGAAAAGTTTTTTGACTTTCCAAACCAGAAATCAAGAAGACAAAAGTGGTATAGACGAAAGAGAGGCACCAAAATTGTGAAAATAGGACCTATGCTATCAGTCTCCAGTAAAACACAATTCTTGATACAGATAGATACTAATGATTGTCTCAAGGACAAAATAACTGGCAGATATCCTTCAAACAAAAACTAAAAAATTTCTCAGACATCAAGAAAAACAAGGGTACTCAAGAAAAATCTCAGGATTGAAAACCACTCATGACCAGAGTCGAGCGGAAAAAGAAATATCAAGAGTTGAAAAAAACTCTAAAAGAGATATACACAACCGAAATGGAAACCACGGAACAGGATGGATGTAATGCATGTTCCATCCCATTACAAAATATATACACTCCAAGATCAGAAAATCATAATTGAACAACCTGTTAGGGAACTACAAAAACAAGGTGAATCCTACGAAGGGCCTAAAAACGCTAAAAGGGTAGACTTGGCTGAACCAGGAGAAGAGCCTAGACCTGCTTACATTGCGAATGACCTAACAGAAGTAGAAGAAAAGCTTTTGCCGAGCTTGTTAAAGGAATACAGAGATATCTTGGCTTGGTCTTGCAAGGATCTCAAGGGTGTTGATCCAGAATTCTGCCAACATACTATACCCATGAGAGATGATGCGAAACCAAGTAGACAGAGACCATACACTTATAACGAAACATTTTCCAGGAAGATCAAAGAAGAGATTGAAAAACTAAGGGAAGCTGAATTCATTTACGAATTGAACACACAGATTGGGTGTCTCCAATTGTGGTATTACCTAAGAAGAATGGGAAATTACGAGTGTGTGTTAATCTCAAAAAGGTAAATGCAGCTACCATTAGAGACAACTTTCCTCTTCCAATAACTGAGCATGTTTTAGAACAAGTTGCAGGAAAAGAAGCTTACAGCTTCTTAGACGGCTTTGCAGGATACAATCAACTTTTGGTTGACCCAAAAGATCAACATAAAACTGCATTTGCAACAGAATGGGGTATATTTGCCTATCGGGTTATGCCGTTTGGGTTAACTAATGCTCCAGCCACGTTTCAGAGGTTGATGAGCCATGATTTCAAAGAGTATCTTCAAAAATTCTTAGAAGTGTATATGGATGATCTATGCGTACATTCATCAATCCACGCTGATCATTTTGAATACCTCAAGAAGGTATTCGAGAAATGTAGACTTTATAGGATTTGCTTAAATCTCTGAAAGTGCACATTCATGGGAAGACAAGGAAAAATTCTTGAACATATAGTGTCTAAAAATGGCATAGCACCTGATATTGAGAAGATTTATGTCATTGTTGAATAGCATAGACCAACAACAATCAAGGGGGTACAAGCCTTCATGGGACATTGTGGATATTACCGGACGGTTCATCTACATATATGCTATAATTACAAAACCCATGTATAGTTTGATTACGCACTTTGAATGGACCAAGGCATGTGAAGAATCCTTCATGAAGCTTAATCAAGCTCTCACCTTAGCTCCAATATTGAGAGCACTAGATTGGGATAAGGTATTCTACGTGCATGTAGATGCTTCAAACTTTGCTATTGGTTGTATACTAGCTCAACCAAGAGATGGGAAAATTGACTTCCCTATTTCTTATGCTAGTCGACAATTGAACATGGCAGAAAAGAATTATACCACCACCGAAAGAGAAGTACTAAGAATGATCTATGCCGTTAAAAAGTATAGACATTACCTATTAGCTAACAAGGTTGTGTTCTTTGTGGACCACCAAGCTTTGTTGTATTTGGTCAACAAGCCGTGCAGCACAGGGAGAATAGTGAGATGGTTCATCATTCTTCTCCAATTTGATTTCACTGTGGTGGTAAAAAAAGGAACTACACATCAACGAGCAGATCATTTGTCAAGAAATATTTCAGGGGAAATACCTAAAGGGATAGACGATGATCTACCAGATGCCTATTTGTTCTCCGCGGAAATGATACCTAGATGGTCCGAAAACATTGTGTCATTGATGACAATAGCTCAAGTGGACTAAGAAATACCACTTCCTATCACAATCCATTTAATCAAGCAATTATCTATGTATCAATTACTAGCTGGAAGTCTATACAAAAGAAATCGAGAGGGGATATTGCTTTTATGCATTAACCTTGAAGAAAAAGAACAATACCTATGTCAAGCACATGTTACCATAGTAGGACTTCACTTTGCAAAAGACCAAACTATGCAATGAATCTTGAGACTTGGAGTATTTTGGCCGACTATGAGGAGATATGTTAGATCTTTTGTAAAAGATTGCCCTCAATGTAAAAAACAAACACCCATTCCTCATGTAACATTGTTTCAAATGTCACATGTTCCTAAGTGGAGTAATTATCTGGTTACTTACTTATCGAATCGAATATTTCCTGAGGATATGAGTAAATGTCGTCAAAGAGGAATTGAAACTGAAGCAAGAGACTATGCTCTTATTGGAAACCAATTGTATCGGAGAGGTAAAGATCAATATTTGCGTCTTTGTGAAAATGAAAACGATTGTATTCCGATTATAGAACAAGCACATGCTGGATTAGCTGGAGGTCACTTTTCTAGTGAGATTACTGTTGGGCGGTTACGTCGCTAGCGGTGGCTATGATAGTGAGTACTCAACCGACAAACAAGAATGCCAGACGAGGACGGAGCTTGACCCGGAGGCGCATGGAAACAAATAGGTGGGTGTCAAATCACCTACTCCACCTTCTAATCACAATCACTACCAAGGAAATCAAATCTAAGTTCTCAACTACGCAAGCGACTGAAATCCATACTACGAATGAATGTTATCCGAAACATGATCTAGAGTCATCGAATCAGCCTCAAACTCAAAGGGGGGTCTCTACACTAGGTAAGGACACTACCCTATGAATCTACAATACAATATCAACCTGTAACCACTCCGTGCGGTAAACGCGTGTGAAGACAGGCCAAAAAAATACAGGTGACCGAATCTCGACCCCGATGTTACTAATGTGTAGTTCTACTCGCTGCAGTTCTATTGATATATGGCACGCTCAATTCCGACACACAGGTAGGGAGAAAACTCACATAGAAGCTCATGGGAGCTCACCTCGCGTAGAAGTCGAATGCGCGCACACTTGGTATTGGTGCGTATCTCTCGCCGTTGCTAACACAATGGCGGTGTTGCTTCTGCAATGGTGGCTCCGTAGCTCGCGTAGCAAGAGGATAAACTCACTCTCTCACTCTCTCTCTCTCTCTCTCTCTCTCTCTCTCTCTCTCTCTCTCTCTCTCTTAGACACAGTCACAACGCTCAAAAACTTATTTTGATTAATGATTCAAAAAAACTGTCCTTAGGTTTACAAAAATTGGCTCTTATACCTCAGCCTTAGAGGTGTGAAAACATCTCTAATCTAATTACATAAGCAGGTGAAACTACTTCGAGAATACAAGCTGGAAACTCAATTGAGTCCCGCTAATTACAATGAATCGGCTCCATGAAGATAATGAAATGTCGAAAAGACATTTATTACAATAAGTGTTTACATCAACAAGAGTGTGAGAAAAATTGTATAGGTGTGGTCCTTCGCTCAACAATCCCCCCGCTCCGCATTCATGTCGTCCCTGACATGACATCCTTGCTTTGTCTTTAGTGGAGTCCCGTTGATTTCAGCATCTGAAGATGTGACACGTATCTCAGGTTTCCAATGGTCAGTGTAGGGCAGAATATCTTACTTTCATGAGTAAAGAAACCAGTGTAGAATGCCTCCTCAAAGGCCTGCATGTGGAAGCTCGGCATAAACATGATTCTCTGATAAAAGAGGTGTAATTCTTTTGGAGATGGCTGCAAGGCTAGATCATACATCATATCGATCACTGTGTCAACCGTTGACAACAATGTTGAGCTGGTAGCTTTATCCAACGCGAACACTTCAATGCAAGCCAATAATGTTCTACAAATCTTTTGAGCATTTGACACAAAAGGTCAAGAGAGCCAGTAAAGAGCTTAATGGTGCCCATTAGGGTTTTCACCATGTAGGCCTTACTTATTCTCTCTCCCACCTTCGGTCCTAGCATCCTTGGGTAATTAAGCCAATTCAGCTTCTTTGCTGTGATTCTGTCATGTTCTTGCCAACTCCTGACTCGTGGAACCGGACAGAATGTTGCATCTTCTCTAACTTCCTTGGGTGCCTCCACCAAATAAATTAGGTAGGTTGGGTACTTTGTCAACCACCATTTTCTCCATCTCTACTGGGACTCTACTATCTTCTTTGATTCTTCCTCTTTTGTGATGTCACCTTCGTATAGTGTGACATACTACTCTTCTTCTATCCTTTTCTTTGTTTTCAGCATTTCAAACTTTAGTAGAGGAAGGGGCATCCATTGTTCTTGTAGCACCTTAGTATCCACCCCTTGAAGTCCGATGGAGAACAGGAGTCTTCTTTCCCACTCCATGGCCGCCTTTACACTCTCCTCTGTTGCCTTCTCTATCTGCTCATGCAATCTTTTTTCCTCCTCCTTGGTAAGTATTGATGTTGTGGCCTCTTCTTGTGTTGGGGCTGGTTCTTCACTTGTAGTGGCTTCCCCAGTCTCTGGTAGCTCCACGGTTGCCGTGCCTGTTTCTTCTTGCTGATCCTCCGTATCTTTTATCATTTTGTATTGTAGATCTTGGAGTTGCTTTCGGAGGGCCTCATTCTCCGCTCTCAATGCTTGGTTCTCTGATGTACGTCGTTCTTCTGCATCCAAAGAGCCCTCCGCAATGTGCAATGTTTGCACTTGCTCTAGCTGCAAATCTCTTTGTAAGCTCTGGATTTGATCTTCTAGGCCGGGGACTATTGCTCCCTCTGGCTCTACTCCTGCTTTGCTAGCTCTTGGTGTGGATCTAAGCCTTAGGATTGTTCTCTCCTGGAGATCTATCCTTTCTCGTAGCTCAATGAGCTCGTCCTTTGTAGCTTCCAATTCATCTTCAATGATTCCTTTGGATTTTTGTGGACTGGACACCTCTCTTGAAGCATTAGCATCACCTCTCTCATCTGCTTCCAAGAGAGACGCTTTGAGGCACTTTGATTCTTTTAGTGCACTCGCATATTTTTTTTCCAGCTCATCTTCTCTCTTTTCCACTTCTTCTTTGCTATCCCTCATTGTCTTTGATCGGGCTTTGATCTGCTGTAATAGTTGATGCACCTTTTGTATATCTCTTTCATCTTCATCTTCAAGCTCATCCTCTGCCTTCTCAAGTACTAACCTCTGCTCTCGGTCGAATCTGTTCTTGGTCCTCCTCTCCATTCTTCCTGTGCTAAGGCAATGCCATACACAACCATGAGGACCTCTTCTTGAGTATATCCTGTGTCTATTAGAGAATCATATTGCTCTTTATTCTCTTGAACTGGGTCCGATGCCTTCTGCTCTTGCTGTATTTCAGGCTTTTCTAGCTCATCTACCTCAACCTCGATAGTCGTCTCCTCCTCTATCTTTTCATTTCCTTTAGGACTTGGCTCCTCTACCTTGCCCTTGCCCTTGTCACCTTTTTTTAATTCAGCTTTAATGTGTTGAACTTCTGCTTCAATGTATGGCTCTACTGGTTGCTGCTCCAAGATAACTTTTGATTCTTCATAAGCCTTGATATATTGATCGTACTGATCAATATTTGGTCTTGTTGAGCTGGCTCCGACTTTTGTTGGGTCTGGTACCCACTTTTCCTCAAAATCTCCTTTTAAAGCTCGCTCGTCTCTAAACTCTTCAATCAACTTTTCCATTCTTTCTGCTTTCTGGCTCTTAGTTTGCTTTGGAGCGGGTTTCTTCTTGGTCTTCTTCTTGAGGAGCTTGTCTTCTTCTTCTTCTGGCTCAGAAACAATTTCTAGCTTCCGCCTTGCCCTTGTAGCCACTCTCTTTTGAACCTCTGGCTGGTCTTCATCTTCATCTATCTCTTTTAGCCATTGGTTTTGCGAGGGAGCCTTTGGCCACTGGTCCCTTGCTCCGATAGCTTCATAAGCTATCTTTGTCAGCACTTCGGCTCCTCCAATGTATTTTGGCTTCTCGTTCTGGAAAGCAATTACTTGCTCATGGATGTACTGAGCATAATTGACTATCTTTGGGATGTTGCTCTTTATTGCCCAAGTGACTGTTGTGGCAATAGCATGTGGAGGTGTGGTATACTTATGTGGCCTTTTGCTACATATGTGTAAAAATTGGTTGTAGAGCCGGCAAAGCTTTGCCGCTCTCGGATCTACTAGGTCTTCATAGGTGACATTTTTCTTCTTTGGCCCGTATACTTCTATGGCTTCTCTTCTTTCTCTGACTGAGCATCCCTTGTTGTGCAGCTTCAGAGCATCTGCAATGAGCTGAGGAGTGATAATCACTTCAACCTTTTCTCCGTCCCAGGCTGTGAGTGTAGCCATTCCGTCTTTCTGTATGGTGGTTACCAACTCATACACTCTTTGAGTGTCTACTCCTAATGGTCAAGAAGTAAAAAACCCGTGGAGATCTGCCCTTTCTAGGTATCTGCTTATCTCCTCTATTCTACTGTAGTCCACCAGTTCTTGGGGAATCATTGGGATATCCACTATTTGTCCCCGTGGGTCTCTGAAAGTACCCTGGTATATCTTTATCCCTTGTTCTTCTAACATTGCTTCTTCCATCCAAGTCTTTGTGGGCTTGAGAGTCTCTGGGGGAATAGAAAATGGCTCAGCTTCTGCTATTGCTTCCTTGAGTGTCGGTCTTTTCCTCTTTGTTGACAACTTCCCCGATTCCATGGATCCTGTAACTTCAATTTCAGAAGTTAGCGTCTTTTTCAGTACGGAAAGCCGAAATTAAGCTTTTAACTACCCAAATGACTTAAAAATTGAAACACAAGCTATTCAGAGCCTAAGGATGCAATGCATGTGGAAAGATGTGCAACTTGGGTGCAAAATCATGCAGGAGACATCATACACGTATGATGTCTTTTGTGTCAAAATGGCTTGATATTGGTTGTGCTTGTAGCTAATAGTGCATACATACATTCTATATGCCTGGATTTGAATTTGGGTCCCATTTGGTCAAGTTATGGCCAGATTAGTCTTGGTCAGGCTCTTTGCATGATATTGAGAGGGAATTGGATTTTGTGATCCAAATTGGATGAAACTTGGTGGTTGGCTCTCAAATGGCATGTAGATCACTTCTGTGGGGTGGTTGCAACTCTGAAATGCACAAATCAAGTAGGGAGACATCATACGCGTATGATGTCTTTTTGGGTAAAATTGAACCATTTTGCATTGTAAGCTTGGATTTGGCTTTATATAGGCTTAGACAATGATTTTATGAAATTTGGGTATAGTTTGGACCAAAATTGGCTCTAGAGACATCATACGATTATGATGTCTTTTGTGTCATTTTTGCATGAGATTGGGTCTGTGGGCTCCTCATATGATAGTAAAGGAATGTGTGTACTCAAATCTTGACTTGAAGTTGAGTATGATGAATTTTGGCAAGATTAGGCTTTAAATAGAGGATTTTCCGCTAATTGGGCTAATGGAGTGATCCCCTTGACCAAATGGTACCAAACTTCAGAGGTGGCATGTATTTGATATATATAATGGATATATGATGAGAAATTATCAATTTTGGCTCTGTATGTGAAAAGAGACATTATATGCGTATGATTTCTTTTTGGCCAAAATGGTACTTTTTGGTTCCAGATAGCTTGTGCATGTGTTGAGCAACAATCCTACAAAGTTTCATTGAGTTTGGAGCTATTTTGGCAATTTTAGGGCCATAAGTCGGTTTTATGCCCTACTTTGCGTCTTTTTAGTTTCCAAGTGGTTTTTCAACTCCAAATCTCATGATACTTTGTACATTGGATGTTGCTAGCATATAGAAAGAGGCTATGCCTTCCAGTGTTCAAGATGATGTGAAAATCATGTTGTGAGACATCATACGCGTATGATGTCTATTCTTGATAGAAAGTGTTTTTTGTGCAAAGCATGGTTTGTGCTAGTGCCCTAAGCCTTGCTAACTAGTTTTCAACCTTAAAAATCATCAGTTTAGCTAAAAACCCCCTTTGTAGGCATTTCAGTCTCTGAAGTCTTTTTTTGGTGTTGGAGTTGATTTTCCTCAATCTTTCTCCTCGAGAGTTGCATCCCGAGCTCATTTGAGGTATTGGGAAGTCGTCTATGTGGTTGGACTCGACTTTGGTTCTTTATTTTCCACTTTTGGCCATTTGGTTGCCCGAAAGCGTCTTTTTCACCATTGGTAAGTGAAACGGCTTTCCTTTGGGTTTTGCTTGTACACATGTGTCATTGATGGCTATTTGAAGCTGCTTGGGAAGTTTCATGGCAATCGGTTGTCCATTTTGGTCATTATGCCAAAATGACGCTTTCTGTGTCTGCCGCCGAATCGGTTGTTTCGACCCACTTTTGGTGGTCCAAACCTGGAGATACTCCATGGTTGCATTGTCCTCAATGTTGTTAAGCTTCCTGAGAAATTTTGTTTCGTTTCGATAACTTTTTCCTGTTTGCCGCTTGCAGGCTCTATTGACCTAGGTTTTTTTTCACTTGGTCTTTCTCCTACTTTCAGAGTTAGGAACTCATCTTCTACACTAGGGTAAGCCACATATTGGTTCTTGCATGGTTTGGTTAGGCGGTTGTGCCTCTACCTAGCGTTTTACCCCTTTCCCGTCTGCTCTTGTTTCTTTGTTTTGGTTAGTTTTCGCGACAAAAGTTAGTGGTAAGCATACAAAGCTTATGGCAACGAGTCTAACTCTCATATCTGGAGTCCTCTGAGCTCTCATAGCAGTCGTAGAAGGTTGTAGAAGATCGGATGCTCCTATGTTCTCTTTGCTCTCTCTAAGTGGGTAATAGTGCAAATGAGCCTGTAAGTGAAGTAAAAAATACTTAACTTTGGACTTCCCGGCTCACTTGTTACCAAAATTGACATGTGCTCCTATCTCGTCGTGAAATTCACTTTAGGATTTGAAATTTCTCAATTTGGACTCCGTTTGACCTGTTTCTGAGAAATCTATCCATTTTGCCAAAATTCTGTCATTTTGGGCTTCTCGCAACTTTTCCCAAATTGTAACCAATTTTTACCATGGGTTGCTCTTATCATTAGGATCATCACCGTCTATTCTTTTTTTTTTTCCAATCTCGTTTCACCTGCTTTTTTATTTTTCTTTTACTTTTATTAAGAAAATCCAAAAAAATAAAGGAAAATAGAAAATTGAAACCAAAAATTTCCAAAAATACACAATAATTAGCTGGTAACCCTGTGTATATGTATATACACTTATTTGTGGTTTCTCGGCTTGGATTATCACTTTTTGGCTCCAAAAACACGCATATTTAGTCGTATTTACAAACTTAGAGACTCAAATTCATCATTTGATCTCTTATTATTGCAAAACAAAGTATATAAGGGCATAGATATTATCAATACCCGCAATCAAACATTAAAAATTCGAAATCATGTAAGACACTACCCTTGTAATATCATTTTCTTTGTCCTTATTGTTGTAGTTCCTGTATACCTATATACCTCCCCCCCTCCTAGTATGAGTCCTCCTGGACGACTATGAAGTGTCTGAGGGTGAAGCATTGTAGTGGTTGTGGTCAGGCCTGCACAATTCAATTGTAGAGCGATGAAATAGCAATATTTCCAATAATGTCGCTCTTTGTTTGATTTTGTCAGGTTTTTGGGCAATATTTGGGTTGTCTGTAGCACTTGTATAGTAGAATCAGTATCTGGATTCTTCTTTACATTGTTATCCTTTTTTATAATCCAATTCTGCTTTCTATTTTCTTGTGTTGGCCACAAATTTTTTTCTAACCAAATTTGCTTGACTTTAGGTTGTGATGTCTCGGTCCTTGAGTATTTAGGATTCTCTGTTGATTGTTCTGAAGGGAGTTCCTGCTTACAAATCTTTGGAATCCAAATTTCCTTCTTATGGCTCTGTGCTGTCATCAACTTCTTTGGAATCTAGATCTGTTTCATTGAATTTGACTGTCTAAAATCACTCTGTTGTCTGGTGTTGAAGACTTTGTTTGCCACCTTTGTTTTCTTTGGCCCCAACCTTCTTTGGCCTCCATACCAACTTTGAGTCTGTCTTTATCCAAGGTTGAGCTGCGCTTTTATTTTCTGTCTTCTTTACCCATTTTTGATAGTTCGTTGGTGAGGAGCATTCTTGTTTTGTGGAAGTGTCTTTTGGTTGCCATTGCTCCTTGTCATTGGATTTTTCGGCTTGCACCTGTACGGTTGCTTTGGAGAACGGAATTGATTGACATTCCTCCTCATATTTGATATTAACTGAATTAGAGCTCCAATTAATCATCGCATTGTACTGCTTTTGCCATGGTTGTCCTAGCAACAACGGATTTTGCGTAGCTTTGTCTTCAACCACATAAACCATATGTGGGTACACATATTGATTTATTTGTACGTGGAGTATTGTGCATCCGATTGCTTTGATTGAGTGTTCTAAATAACTCTTCAACTCCTGTTTGGCAGTTTGCAACTTAGTGTCATGTTTCAATTGCTTGTACAAATTGACTGAAAGCAGGTTAGCTTGTGCTCATGAATCCAATAGTGCTCTGGCTTTAACCTGGTTTGTGCCCACTTTGACCTCGATGATGGGTTCTACTTTGTCTTTACCCATTTCTGAAACACTGACTGCGTTTATTCGTAAGGCTCCTTCATTGCGCTGTCTCTAACGCAGTAGTCTTCTTTTCTCCATTCGTTCTTTTGCTTCCACTTACGCTTCCTCAACAATCTTTTTCTTTTTTTGAAGTCGCAGCTTATCTTGATGTATTTTGAGAAGCATCTCTTGGGTTAGTGGAAAATGATACTTCTTCAATCTGCATCCACTAATCCAGTTTGGCATTTCTGCTTCGTCTAATGTAGCAAGCTACGGCCCCACTTGGTGATAGATCTTTAATCACAAGAGGTCCCATCCCTCGCTTTTTAAGTTTTAGAGTGTATACTAGGACAAAGTCCCCAATCTTAAACTCTTTATGTCACACATGCTTATCAAAGAACTCTTTTTGTCGCCTTTTCTGAGCGTAGATTGAAGCCACGACGGTTAAACGAAGCTCATCTAGCTTTTCAAGGTCGTCTATTCTATCTGAAATCTCATGTCCTGTCCAATCCAATTTCTTAGCTACTCTCAGGGTTGGAATTAGAAATTCTATTGGTAAAATAGCATTCAAACCAAAAACCATGTTGTATGGGGTCCTTCCTATGGATGTTTTATATGCTACCCTATACGCCCATAATGTCAAATGCAATTCTGGTCCCAATGAGTTCTCGACTCAGATATAATCTTTGTAAGGACCGTGCATATGGTTTTGTTTGTCGCTTCAGCTTGTCCTTTGGCTTGTGGATGATATGGAGCTGATTTGCAATGTATTACCATGAATTCATCTAGAAGGATCTCTATCACTTCATTTATGAAGTGTGTGCCTCAATCACTCACAATTTCTATTGGTAATCCATATCCTACAAAGACGTATTCATACAGAAATTGTGTCGTGGTCCTGGCATCTGCTTTTTGAGTTGCTTTTGCCTCAACCCACTTTGTTAGATAGTCCGTCGCCACAATGATGTATTGTGTATGAGTCCTGTATGGAGGAGGTGAGATAGGTCCAACATAATCGATCCCCCATTTTGCAAAGGCCCTTGCTCCCATCATTGGTCTAAGTGGCATATCATCTCTTTTTAGTGGTACTTTTGTTCGCTGACAGTCATCACATCGTTTTACGTATTCATCAGTGTCCATGTGTAATGTCGGCCACCATATGCCTGCAGCTAAGACAAATTTTTTTTTCTTATCACCTGAGAAATGGCCTCCACCTACTCCTCCATGAGCCTGCTCTAGGATTATCACATACTCCGACTCTGATGCGCATATCCTAAGTTGGTTGTCCTTTCCTCTCTTATATAGTTGATTTCCTATTAAAGTGTAATCTCGCTCTTCTGTCTGTACAGCTCTCTGACGCGCTTTTGAGATTCCCTCTGGAAAAGTTCTATTTGTGAGATATTCAACAATATATTGACTCCATTCAAGATCGATCATTATCTGATACAATGTTGAATACTTAGCCGGCGGTTTTGATGAGCATGTAATACATACTGTGACATATTCATGTACACTCTCTTTCATTCCTGGCCAGTAGACTCCCAATTGTAATAGATTCCGGTATGTGTTCCTTCTTGAACAATGAAATGCACATTCCTGAACATGTGCTTCTCGCAGATATATGTTATATTCTTCAGGGTTGATGCATAACCGTAAAATGTTATCGGTTCCTAAGTGATACAACCTTCCTGCAATCAACTGAAGATTTTTGGATTGTTGAATAGTAACTTGTTTCTGGTTGTAATTTTTTCTATTGAGCTCTCCTCCATAGGTTAATAGACTAACAACATCCTGAGACCACTTTGGTACCATTTCTATTTTGAATAAGTACGCATCTGGCATGTCGTCATCTACACCTATAGGGTCTTCTCCATTCGTCAACCTTGAAAGGTGATCCGCTCTAAGATGTGTCTTCCCTTTCTTTACTACTATTGTGAAGTCGATTTCTAATAAGATGATGAACCATCTCACTATCCGTCCTGTATTGCATGGTTTGTTCACCAGGTAGAGCAAAGCTTGATGATCAGTGAAAAACACAAACTTATTGGCTAGACGATAATGCCAAATTGTTTTCACAGCATAAATCATTCCTAATCCCTCGCGCTTTGTTGTTGTGTGATTCCTTTCAGCATTGTTGAGCTGTCTACTAGCATAGCAGATTGGAAAATCCATGTTTCCTTCTTTTGGCTGAGCCAGGATGCGTCCTATTGCATATGCTAAAGCATCTATATGCACATGGACTATCTTCTCCCAATCTGGTGATTTCAAGACTGGAGCAGTAATAAGTGCCTCTTTCAGTTTCTTGAAAGATTACTCACACTCCTCTGTCCATTCAAAATTCACTATTAGCCTGTAAAGTGGTTGGCCTATTATAGCGTACATGTAAATGAATCGTCTATAATATCCACAATGTCCCATAAAGCTCTACACTTGTTTCGCGTTGGCTGGTCTAGGCATATCCACTATTACTTTTATCTTTTCCATATCCGTGGATATTCCATTATGTGAGACAATATGTCCCAGAATTTTGCCTTGTTGGACCATAAACACACACTTCTCAGGATTGAGACAAATGTGATATGTCCTACATTTCTCGAATACCTTTCTTAGGTCCTCTAGATGTTCATCTCTCAGAAGAGAGTGTACACACAAATCATCGATGTATATTTCTAGAAACAACCTCAAGTACTCTTTGAAAGCATGCGTCATTAGCCTTTGGAATGTTATTGCTGCATTAGTTAAACCAAACGGCATAACTTGATACGCATAAATTCTCCATTCTGTTGCAAAAGCTATTTTGTGTTGATCCTCTGGCACAATGGCAAGCTGATTATATCTTGAGAATCCATCTAGAAAGGAATATGCTCTTTTTCCCGATACACGTTCTAGAACATAATCAGTTATCGGCAAGGGATAATTGTCCCTGATTGTTGCAGCATTTACTTTCTTTAGATTGACACACACTCGAAGTTTCTCGTTTTTCTTAGGCACTACCACAATCGGATATACCCAGTTCGTGTGTTCAATCTTATATATGAATTCAGCTTCCATTAGCTTGTCTATTTCTTCCTTGATTTGCTTAGCAAACGTGTCATTATACGTGTACGGTCTCTGTCTGCTAGACTTAGCGTCTTGTTTCAAAGGAATTGTGTGTTGGAATGTTGATGGATCGACTCCTTTCAAGTCCTTGTATGACCATGCAAACACATCCCTGTATTCTCTGAGAAGACTTAAAAGTCTCTCTTCTTCTTCCAGAGACAAATCTGTAGCTATGTATACCGGTCTTGGTTCCTCCCCTGGAGCTGCTAAATCAACCTTTTTAGCGTCCTCCGGTCCATCATAGGATTCGTTCTCCTTTCTTTCTTTGATAGGCTGGGTTAATATCACCTTCCTATCCTCTATCGTAAATTTCCTGTAGTGAGAGGGAACATCCATGCTTCCCTTAACATTGGCATTTTCGTCCTCCCCACTCTCGATCTCAGTTGTCCAAAGTTCTTTCAAAGTTTTCTTTAACTCCCTGTACTTGTTTCGGCGTTCTAATTTAGACTCTTTGTTTTCCTTGTTTCTCATGTTCTTTTTTGTTTGATCTGTTTCGGTTTTCGTTTCACCGGGTTGAACTCGATTTCTTGAGCTTCGCTTGTCTTTTCGTGAGCTCATTTCCACATTTTCTCTTACTCTTCTAGAAATATTGTCCTTGACGCAATCTTCTGCCTTTACCAGCATTAGGAATTGGTTTTTCCCCCTTATCCTAGGCATCAGATTGTATCTAACCCCTTTTGTTTTTCTCTTTTCTCTGTAGTGTTTCTGACGTTTTTCAGTCTGATTTGGGAAGTTATAGAATCTGACATCCTTTAGGGTTTCCTCATTCTCGCTTGAGTTGTATGTGGACTCAATGTCTGCTTCATTTGCCCATTCTGGATGATTGGGTATGTCGTGAAACATCTCCTCTTCATCTTCCTTGTCTCGTGTATCAACCTTTTCGGTCTCCTTTTCGAGTACAGCTCTCATCATGAATTACGAAACCACATCATATCTATCTTTATCACAAAACTTTGTTGTGGGACCATCTTGGATCGCACAAACATCTAGGGTTGCTAGAATGTGCGTCCATTCTAATGGTTCAAGTGCATCCTCTGGAAATGGTTCACCTATAAAAGTTTCGTCTTCAATTACACCTTCTTCGCGCTTCAGACTTCAACAGTT
Organism: Adiantum capillus-veneris; assembly: GCF_014529385.1. NCBI lineage: Eukaryota > Viridiplantae > Streptophyta > Polypodiopsida > Polypodiales > Pteridaceae > Adiantum > Adiantum capillus-veneris. The sequence goes on along the minus strand of NC_140932.1, from coordinate 24,208,683 downwards.
CGAAGCTCCACACATCCATAACTCTTTGGGTTTGCCTAACAAAGGTGGAAACTCTGATCCTGCCAAAGTAGATGAATCAAACTCTTCCACTGGTGTTCGGTTCACATCCTTGTAGCTATGGTCTTTTAGGTTCACTCGAGTAGTGGTTTCCATATGTCTCAAGTATATGTGGTCGTAACCCCAATCCTGGACCATTTTCAAATGTCTCATGAACGGTCTTCCAAGTATAATATCATAGTTATTCTCCTTGCCAAAGTCAACAATAGCAAAAGTATGCTCGTAATCAATTCCGCAAGAAGTCACTACGACTTTCTCTAATAGTCCCAACGATCTCTCCATATGCCCGTCCGCTAGTTGGAGTTTGAACCTCGTTTTTCTTATTTCCGATTTTCCCCATTTTTTCCAGATTTCTTTTGTAGCAATGGCTACCCCAGCCCCGCTGTCAAGTATTGCCATCATGTTAACTCCCTGTAATTCAATTGGTACGGTTGTATTCCCCTCTTCGCCTTCGCAATACTCTCCGACCTTGTTTAAAGGTACATGATTAGCGGTTTTTTGTGGCTTACTCAGCTCTCTTATGCCCTCTTGCAGTTTTGCAGTTGGGTCTTTTATCCCAAATTTCTCCAAGAATTTTCCTACAGCTGCCCACATGTTTGGTCGTAGTCTCAAAAGCTCAACTAGGGTGATAGTGCATGTCACTGGTGTTGACAAAATCTCTATCAATCCTTGCGAGTCCATAACTTTTTCTGAAGAGATTACTCGTGAGGAAAGCACTCTAATCTCAGATTTTGCTTCATATTCTCCTAAGTATGAAGATAAGGTATTCAGAGAATGAGGTTTACTCTCTACTGTTCTAACAAAGCCTCCATCTCCCCAGTAAGAATGCAGATCTAAGTCCACTTGAGATCCTACCTCAAATTCCTCTATGGGAGGATTCCTGATGTCCTTTTTCCCATTAGTCTGGTTAGCTTGACAACTCAGATCGTTTGCAAAGTTTGCCTCTCTCACTTGTTTCCAAAACTCATTGTAATCCTCATCTCTTCCGTAAGACCTCTGTATCACAGGATGAAAACTCTCTATTTCTTGATCTGTTGTGTTCATCACTATAAGTTCATCCCCGTGCATTTTTTCAGGCTTTTGTGCACTGTTAGGCTTTTCAACTACCTGTGAGAGGATAGTCTCTTGATGTATTGGGTTTTCCGCCCCACAATTCATTGTTTCTCTAGGTGGTTCTCACAAGGCTTGTGCAGTCTCGATCATTCTCTGACACATTTTGAGTCTCTGCTTTTCCGATTCCGCGTTTGGATAAGTCAACCACCGTTGTCCTTGTGTTTGGTTGCTCTCTAATATCGCTTCGTAAGCTCTCATCAGTGCATCCAATGGTTCGTGTACTTTGTCGACTAACACTGATCCCCTTGAGCTCACGCTCGTTATCTCTTTGACGCTCTTCAGTTTTGACTTTTCAGAGTCCGTTTCCCGTATTCTGTTTTGATTCTCTAGTTTCTTTAATCTGTCTTTTGTTTGTTTTAATTCCCCAGCTAGAATCGCGTCTTGCTGCTCTTTTTTCAGTTTCATGGGTGCTTTCCTAGTTTTCCATGTGTTTCTATGGCTTTGTCGTCCTTGACTAGCCAATTCAGTCTTTGACTTTCCATTCTCTGGTTCTCTAGTGGTTTTCTTTGCTTGAGATCTAGTCACAACTTGCGTTGGTATCAGAGTTTCATTTTCAGACCCACTGCTAGTAGGAATTGACTCTAACATGTTCAATGTCGTCTTTTGCACTTTGTTGGGATTCTTTGAACAATCCTCAATGAAGTAAGTGACACCACACTCTGTGCAATATGCATTTATTCTAATGATCTCTGTGTGTGGAAAAACATTCATCAAATGGTCACCCCCACACTTATAACAGGGTCCTAATGCAGGTCTTTGTGTCCCTTCATTTGCCCTTTGTGGATAAACTGGTCTTTGGCTTGACAACCCTCCATGAGCTATGAACATAAGTGTTCTTGCATCCAAGCTGTTAGTGGTCCATCATTTCCTATCATGCTCCAAGGTTCTGGTTGTTTTGGTTCTTCAGGTGGGTAATACACAGTAGGAGCCATGTGTGCACCAGAATCTTCATAATAAGTCTGAACAAGCACTAAAGCTCATTCTTCCTGATTCTCTTGGGTCGGTGCATATCTAATGTCCACTGGTCTTGCTCCTGGTAAAGGTGGTTGTTGCCCTAATACTGGTTGTGGTCTTTCTATCCCCATAGGTCCTGGTACATTTCCTGTTGGGTATCGAGGTACTGGAGGTACCTGAGGTGGTGCTATTTGAGCTGGAGGCGCATACTGACGCTCCTTCACATAACACTTGTTGTAATAGCACTCCTCTGTTGAGTGATTCGTCCATTTTTGTTCAATCGCACACCATTTCGTTAGTTTTGGCATTGGTTTAGGGTATGGTGCTAATCTCCTTATAGCATCCTCTATCATTCGTTCCATGTTCGGCATTGTTGTTGTTTGGACATTCTTCTTAGTGGTGGTCTCTCTAGCTACGGATGATGAGCTATTGGATATGACATCCATATCCGTTGTCACCTCTCCATAAACTGCACAGTTATCCACTAAGTACAATGCTTCTCTGGTCACTTGCTCAAAACTTGTACAAGATTTCAGGTGCAATTCTTTCTTGAGAGTGTCATTTATCAGCCCTTCTATAAAGAGGACAGATAATCTATCATCTTGCGGTCGTTCCCGTACTCTGGACATCTCTCTATGTATTGTTTAAAGCGAAGCGAAGCTTCCTTCACCTTTTCTTGCTCCTTCTGTTTGAAAGCATATATTTGGGATACCGTGTTGTGTTTGATCCCTCTTTTCAAAAATTCCTCGGAAAACTCTCGTAGCATGTGGTCAATGTTATGGAAACCTCTGACATTCAGTGGTTGAAACCATGTCAATGTTGTCCCTTCTAAAGTAAGAACAAATCCTTCGTATTGTGTGTGGAAATATGTTATCTGCTTAGCTCTTAAGACTTGCTTAAAGAGTGAGACATGTGCATACGGATCTCCTGAGCCACTATACTTCTTCGGCATACACTTGGCCACTTGAGATGGTCTCATGCGTCTATTGTCTGCCACCAATCTCATTGCTCTTGTATCCCGAATAAAACTTTCTCTTGCGTCATGGACTTCATGGGCTGCTCTAGTTGGCTCCCTTGCCATGAATGTACTACTAGGAGGCAAATGTGAGGGTGTTGCTGCAAACATCGGACCTACCGTAGTATATGTAGGAAATGGGACTGCACTACCTCGATTCGTAGCCATTGACTCTCTAGAATGTAATGTTCCCATTGGGTTTGGCATACAATATTGAGGTTGACTGAAAGAATCATCCACATGAGTTCTTTCTATTCTACTTGTTGCTATAGGGTCTGGCACTACATTTGTAGGTGCTGGTCTTTGTGAGCTAGGAGTGACATAATACTGATGGAGTGGTCCCCCAAAGTATGTATATCCTTCGAACTCCTTTTTGTCGATTATTGCGTATCGTCTGCCATACTTGTCGTATGCGACAATTTTTGTTTCCGATCCCTCTATGTAGGTAAAGACATACAGTCTTTTCCGCTCTGCCAACTCTCCAACGTAGGGTTCCTTGCATCTATAATAGAGATCTTCCTCTCCATTATTATACTTGTAACCCCACATAGACGTTGTCTGTGTTGATTCTCAAAGTTTCATTTTCTCGTCTTAATCTAGCAATAGGGAAGCTCATTGTTGGTGCTTTCTCCGCAGGTTCCTCATCTATTTTGGCTTTCGTGCCCATCAATCCCCACTTGTCCACAATGTTAGGATTCAAGACTACCAAGTACATGATACCTTCATCATCTAGGTACCTATCTCCGCTATAGCTCACAGGCACTAAGTCCTTAAACTCGCTTGGTCTATCTTCTATTTTCACACAGTAGCGGTCCATACCATCTTTGTAAATCTTGGCACCTTGCTTGTTGTCATATTGATACTTGATGAACAATAGCTTCATTGTGGCCGAGAGTTTGATGGTCCTGCTGCCATGTTTTCTCTTTCATTTAAGTTCAAGTATCCTAAGTGTTCAGTGAAAATCTCGTAAGATCTCTCTGAAGAAGTATCAGAAATACTTCCTTCAAGGATCGGCTCTAACAATCGCACTACACTTTGGTTTACACTCTCCTCGGTTGATATAACACTCTCCTGTTTTGTTTGTCCCGGTTGGTTATTCTGGAGATATCTACCGGATCTCAAATTCATCAATCCCCCTAGAGGAATCTAACTTTTCAGTCTCAGCAGTTTGTTTATCCCAAGTTTCTGTGATCAAAAGTGATCCAAAGTGAATGATACTTGGTCAAATGGTTTGTTTTGTCAGTTGGAAGACTTCTGTTACCTCAAGTAAAATTTTTGTATCATATTTGCTCAAAAAGACATTATATGCGTATGATGTCTTTTTTCACAGGTTTTGGATATTTTTGCTTTGCTCACTCTCAGTAGCATCCTTATGCTCTGTCCACTCACAAAATTCAATTTGAACTCTGTTTGTGCAAGTTATGGCCAGATTAGGCTTTTCTGGGTAATTTCTCGATTTTTGACTTCCTTCAGGTTAATTGTGATCCAAATGACATGAAACTTGAAATACAAGCTCCAGATAATTAGTAAAAAGGATCTGTGATAGCAAAATGTCAAAATTTACCCAGAATTAGGTTAGAGACATTATACGCTGTCACGAGTTTTTTGGAGCAAGGGATTGCGCATATGTACATACACATGCATGGTGCATCGAATAAAGGATTGCCCAATTTCCATAGCCAGGTGGTTACGTGGGACCCACGTGTGTACAGGTAGGACAGGGTGTACATAGTGCAGCGATTTTCACTATTATCAGTACCAGTGTGTTTTTTCTACAATAAGAAGGAGTTGGTAGACGTAAAACTTCTCGAGGAAGCTATCCGCGGGCCGACGACATAAGGTAAGCAGGTGCGTCAGATGGCATCGACTGGAGTCAGGAGGTCGAACGGGGTCAATACTTGCACGCGGAGAAGTACCGACACGACGTGGGTGTTTTCTTGTGATACTTATGCAGAAAGGTCATCATGAGGACCACTTTTTGGGGCCACTTCACGTGGTTGCGGGATGCATTATTGGAAAAAACTGAGTGCCAGGTGTGCGGATGATGCAAAAAGGTGACAACTATGCACTGCAAGGTCAGTTTTTGGCCTGTTTGGGGTCCGTTTGCGGTCATCTAAAAGGCCAAGGGTGCCCAACTAATAAATCAAAGTGTGGGAACTGAAAAAACTGAGAGAAGACCAGAAAAAATGTGGAGAAGAGAGAAGGAACAGCTGCAGGTGTGTTTTTGGGGTTTTTGGAGCCTGTTTTGGCCGTAAACTGCTCATCCGCTATCGGATTTGAGCACTTTGACATTGTAGACTGGGGTTTTGGGTCGTTCCGGACGCGATGGCACTATCCATTTTGCCAAATTTCTAACTCTTTTTCTGATTTTTTGGCTGTGTAAGTTTCTCCTATGTAAAGCTTCTGCTTCAATTTGTGATTGTATCTAGTATCTTTTACCCATATTGTGTGAGCTATTTGCCCCATTGGTGTTGGCCCAAGCTCAATTGTATCTAAACATCAGAAATTCTCCTCTTTTGAGCTGAGTTTTTTGGGGGTGTGTGTGTGTGTGTGTGTGTGTGTGTGTGTCTGTGTGGAGTGGGCAAGTGGATAGTCTCTCTCCTCTCACTCCAGAGCTGTGTTCCCTGTCTCGGCCAAGTGTGTTGTGTAAGTTGAGTGGTGCCCCATAGTGTGTGTTTGTATCTTCCCAAGAGTGTGTGTCGGGTCGTTAAGAGGCGCTGTGTGTGTTTTCATCCAGCTCACATTCATTTGGCGCCCCCACGGAGGATCTTCTTCGAGTACCTTCTACTTCGAGCTTCAAGCTTCGAGATTCAAGATTACAGGTTGCAAGTTACAGGTTATAGGGACAGGTACAGGTATAGGTGATTCACACAGGTACAGCTAGCTGGAGTACAGTGATATACTAGTAGTGATGTCACTTGCAGTTGTTGTGGGTATGCATCATTTGGCGCCTTTTTGAGCGCATTGTCCGCTAGATTGTACATTACTTGTGGAAACTGCCATTGTACGCCTTTGTGGAGCCATATTTGGTTCTATTTGGCAGTCCCATCCATTTCTGAGACTTGGTCTGGAAGATAGTCATTTCTGAGACTTGACTATACGTGATTTGCATCAGCCTTCATGTGAGGGTCGATAGCGTGAGGTTTTTATTGAGCTGGGGGATTCTCAAATGTGGAGATCCTTTCGGTGATACAGGTAGCTGGATCACCCTTTTTGTAACCTAGCCATAGGCTATGTACTAGTGAGTCCTATTTGATGCTCGGGTTCTATTGTTGACAGTTTATGAATATATATACAGTCTATATTTTGGGTTCCTAGTGCTCTACTTTTGGGGAAACTCTATCAAAATTTTTCCAAGTTATGATGGATGGTTTCTTGGTCTTTTGAGCCATTTATGCTGTTATGCTGCTGAAATTTTGGCAAAATCAGAGGTTAAGTCAAGTGTGCCTTCTTGGGAGCTTCATGGTTGGCTTTAATGGATGATCAAAATGACCCTCAATTCACTCCTTTTAATTTAACTCAAAGAATCAAGATAAGTGTTCATGTGTCCAGGAAGATTTTTTTACAGCAGCGCATAGTCTTTATGTTCGGGCCAAGAAGATTATGAGAGATCCTGGAATGTCCTTTGCCTGTTGTCATTCCGATGATTAACTATGAAAACTCATTTGATGTGCATGTGTTTGTCCTTATCTAAAGTTGAGCTCCATTGAATTTTCTGGGGATTGGGTAGTGAGAAGTTTTGGGTTCTTGCACATGTGTTCGAAGGGGTTCTCAAAGCATTATAACTTGGGTAGCCATGGCTTTCTCTTATCCGGAGTTTCATGGAAGAAGTGATGAAGATGTGGAAGAATTTTTGGAAAAGATGGAGGTTGCCTGCATTAGCAACCAGATTCATGACCCTGCGCAGATGTTACGCCTTCTCCAAATTTGTTTGAAGAGTGATGCAGGAGTTTGGTCTAAAGCATTTGAAGAGGAGTTGCGTGTGGCTGATCCACCTGTAAGGTTGAGTTGGGACAATCTACGACATGGGTTGGAAGTGGAGTTTGTGAAGATAGAAGATCCTGACAAAGTGTGGCAAGAAGTATAGGCTTTGGTGCAAAAGGAAGGTGATCCAGTAGATGCGTACATACGTAAATTTTCATTGGCATGGGAGCGAATGTGCAAGGCCTTAGCACCACAGGTACCCCCGCCCGACATGATGAAGAAGGACAGGTTCTTGGTTGGTCTTTGGGAGAATATACGTTGGAGAGTGGAGCTAAAGAAGCCTAGGACATATGAAGATGCACTAGCGGTAGCAAGGAACAAAGAGTGGAAGCTGAGGAAAATGAGCCAGTTAGGGGTGGAGTCTTTGCCCATGAGGTCTGAATTTCAGCCTATGGATTCTTCCCAAGGTCGCATGCCAGGGGTTCATCATGAACCAGTAGTTTCTGTTACTCCTCAAGTTATGCCAGCAGTGGTCACTACAGCAGTGCAAGATGATGGGCTAAGGCAAGACATGAGGCAAGTGGTAGATTTGATGAAGAATCTCAGCCTAGACATGCTAGGTCAAGTGGGAAATAATCGAGGTCGAGGGAGGTATGCAAATCATCCAGGAGGTGAAGAAATACCTAGGAATGGTGTTGGACAAAGCAATGGTAGGTTTTGGAGGCAAACGCCCACATGTTACAATTGTGGAGAGTTGGGTCACATCAACCCGCAATGTGATAAGCCACCAAGGATGGGGGGATACATGTATCGATTGCCAAGACAGGTGTTAACTAGTTCAAATGATTATGGCATCGAAATTAAGGGAGATGAAGGAACCAGTGGATTAACCCAAGAGGAAAAGGGAAAGAAAAAGGTGCTAAGTGTAGTCACCTTGGAGAAGGCATCAAAGCTAGAGGATACATTAGTGATGCCTATTGGGAAGAGGACCACAGAGGATAAGGAAGGAAGAAGTGCCCCAGGTCCTAGTAAGAAGAAAGGAAAGAGCCATGAAGGCGAGGATGTCAAGGCCAAGAGGGAAAGGAGAGCTCGTCGAAAGTTTCATGTTTCAGATTTTCCACTAGGGGATGGGCAATTAAGCTATGACTTGAAGGAGGATCTGACGAGCAGGAAGGTAGATGTTACTTTTGGGCAGCTTATAGAGATGGTGCCTAAGCTAAAGCGACAGTGGAAGAGGATGGTTAACCCAATGGAGAAAGAGCCAGAGAGAGGTTCAGTAACGGTGTTGGCAATGGATGAGCTACTAGACATTTGTCCAATAGTAGATGTGTGGCACAAAAGGATTTGGAACAAGGTTATGTGGATGGCGGAGCCCAAATATGCGTCATAACACACTCATGCTTTGAGAAGATGGGTCTCAGAGTGGCTGGGGTGTCAGGTTTTCGGATCAGATTGCCAAACCATCAAAAAGTAAAATGCTTGGGTGTTGTAAAGAGCTTAGAAGTGGAGGCATATGATGCAAAGGTAGTGGTTAATTTTCATGTGATTCCAGCAAGGTTGGGAGCATATCCTATTATATTGGGCAGACCATGGTTACGTGCAGTGGGAGCTGTTCAAGATTGGCGACATGGTACAATTAGCCTCTATGGAAAGACAGGTACCAAGAAGCTTTATAATATGGACACAAGGAAACGATTAGAGGAGCTTTATGAAGATGAGGATGAGTCTAGTGATGAAGAATCTTCCACGGTGACAGATGAGGACAGTGATAGCACTACCAGCAGTGATGAGGATGCTGATGTTGCATTTCTTTTGATGGACAAAGAAATCCAGGAGTTTGATTTAGTTGCATTTGTGAATGAGGTTGAAGATGAAAGTGAAGGGCCTTATGAAGTGATTGAAGGGCTGATGCAAACCAAGGTTGAGCTGTCAAAGAAGTAGGAATGGATGACACAAATGATCAGTGGAGACCTCTCAGCTATGGAGAAGGATATATATTTGCACATGCTGGCTAGTTTTCCTGATTTGTTCATTACTTCATATGAAGAGATCAGAGGGTTCAAGGGCGAAGAGATGCATATAGAGCTCAAATAAGGTGCTAAGCCAGTGCGGCAAAGGCTAAGAAGGATGGGTCAAGAGCAAATGGAAGCCTTGCGAGAAGAGGTGGACACGTTATTGAAGGCAGGGTTCATAGTCCCTGTGGAGACCACAGAATGGATGAGTCCAGTTGTAGTCAGTCCAAAGAAGGATGGGAAGTGGAGAATTTGTGTAGATTTTTAACCCTTAAACGCAGCCACTACGAAGAACCCATATCCTCTTCCATTCATCGATATATCTTGGATTCAGTGGCAGGTTATGAGAGGTACAGTGTGTGTGATGGTTTTTCTATTTTCAATTGAAGATTGCTCTTAAAGACAACACAAAGACCACTTTTATTACGCCATGGGGCTGCTATTGCTACATAGTATTTCCATTTGGGTTGTCAAATGGACCTTCCTTCTATCAAGAGAGAGCAAATTGGGTGTTGGAACCATTCATTGGTAGTTGTGTTAAAGCTTTTATGGATGACTTCTGTGTTTATAGTAGTAGGGTTGAACACCATGAGAAGCTACAGATGGTATTGGCTCGATATGATGAATGTGGAGGACAACTAAATCCAAAGAAATGTCATCTAGCACAGCCAATGGTGAAGTTATTGGGCCACATGGTGTCAGAAAATGGCATTGAGGCTGATCCAGACAAGGTTAAGTCTATTATTCTTCTTCCATCACCTACGAGTACGAAGGAATTGGCAACCTTTATACACAAAGTGAAGTACATGGCAAGGTTTATTCCATTGTATTCTCAGATTCTTTATCCATTACAACCAGTGGCAAAGGATGATCCATTGCAATGGGATGACATGTGTGAAGAAGTGTTGCAAGAGGTGAAAAAGGTGTTAGGGGGGTTGTCAACCATGCAGACTCCTGATTGGGAGAAAGGTTTTTATGTAAATCCCTCAGTAGGGGATGATGCCATTGGAGCCATGCTATTGCAAAAGGGGAAGGGTAGCCATTATATGAGGCAGTGTATTGTGCAAGCCGAGTGAAGTTGGTAGTGGAGAGAAAGTTCTCGGAAGTAGAGCTAGTGATGGCTAGTGTAATATTTGCTTGTCGACGATTTCGTCATTACTTGCTACCACGAACTTTTGTTTTCTTGACGAGTTATGCCTTTTTTCCATAGTTAATTAATGGTACTAACATGTCAAATGTGGTGAAGAAATGAGTAATTGAGCTGCAAGAGTTTGAGTTCTCTTTTCTAGTGGAAGATAGTACAAGGGCTACCCTAGCTGATTTGTTGACCTACAAGGAGAATCCCCTTATTGTTAAGGAAGAGGTGATGAGAAAGGTAGTTGAAGAAGTGCCACAGATCAGCAATGCACATGTGTTGTTCTTTGATGGTTCATACAGAAAGAGCCATGATGCAGCTTCAGGGGGTATAGCACTTTATGATCTAGAGGGGAAGCTAGTATGCAAGAGAGGGTTCAAATTGGATGCTCATAGTAACAATGAGGCTGAATATGCTACTCTGGAAGCCGGATTACACATTTGTTTGAAGCATGGGGTTCGAAGGTTGAGCATAAAAGGTGATGCCTTGTTAGTGGTGAAGCAAGTGTTGGGTGTGTGGAAGAGCAGGAACACCTCATTGAAGGAAATGTGCTTCAGAATTAAAGGCCTGTTAAAAAAGTTCGAAGCATGGAGCATCAGACACATTGAATGTGCTCTAAATGGAGAGGCACGTGAAACAGCTCAAGGCATGATTGGGGAGCTATTTGTGTTGAGGACCACTTTACCTCTTTATCATGGCCGGGAAAGTTTGGCTCAAGAAGAGGAGTTTTTGCTAACAGGAATCATTCCAAAGGAGATTCAGAAGTCTAAGAAGTATGGTTTTGTGCGTAGAGCACACAGGTACAAATTTATTGGTGATGTCTTATACATGAAAGGGGCTGATCTCGTGTTGAGACGTATACCTTGGCGAGAGGAGCTTTATAGAGTGTTGGAAGAGAATCATGAAGGCGCATGTGGTGGCCATTTTTCTCTAAAGATCACCTTGCATAAGATTTTGCAAGAGGGGTATGTATGGCCTAGTTTACACAAGGATGTTCACCATTGGTGTAGGTCTTACAATAGGTGTCAAGCATTTAGGAAGAGAGTGTTGAAGCTAGAGCTACGAAAAACCATTATGGCGTTTGATGTGTTTGAAAAGTGGGGGATTTTTGCAATAGGCCCATCACCTATCACAAGCAGGGGCAAAAGCTATATTTTGACTACAGTGGACTATCTCTCTAGATGGGCAGAGTCTATAGTAGTAAAACAGATCACTGCAAAGGATGTGGCAAAATTTGTGTATGATGAAATATGTTGCAAGTTTGGGGTGCCACTGGAGCTACTTTCAGATAAGGGGCCTGGCTTTAGAGCTAAACTGCTAGATTTTTTATGTGCAAAGATGAAGATTAGGCACCAGCATACCACTCCTTATTACCCACAGTGTAATGGATTAAATGAAATATTCAATGGTGAGTTGGTACAGATTCTTTCGAAAGTGAGAGAGCACCAAGGAAAGAATTGGGATTTGGAATTGCCTAGTGCATTATGGGCTTACCGTACTTCGGTGAAGACAGGTACAGGGTTTACTTCATTTCATTTGGTGTATGGAAAAGAAGCACTATTGCCTGTGGAAGTAGAGTTGCCTGAGGTCAAGATGTTAGAGAAGTTGCTTGGGCTGCCTAGTGATGCATTCGAAGAGAGGCTCTTACAGCTACAAGAGGTTCAACTGGATAGGATGAGTGCATTGGAACATTATGGGCAGATGCAAGATAGGGCTTTGGCAAAGATAAATGAAAAGGTCAAAAGTAAGGGTATCAAGAAGCATGACTTGGTTTTGCGCTACAATAGTAAGCTGGACAACACCTTCCAAAAGAAGTTTCAAATTAAGTGGGAAGGCCCTTTCAAGGTAGTGGAGTGTTTCCCGAATGGTACATATCAGTTGGCTAACCTGGATGGGTTTCTACATAAGTCAAGGGTAAATGGATTGCGTCTTAAATTGTATCATGCCAGGTCGATGATGGTCAAGCAAGATGAGTTGTATGTGGATCAAGGAGTGTTGGTGAAGGATGAGGAGACTTGTGACATTGTGAGTCTCATATCGCTTTTTGCTGCTGCTGATCATGAATGATCTAACAGGCTAGGGGATGGGAAAATTATTTCAGGAGTTTTTTGGAGCAAGGGATTGTGCATATGTACATACACATGCATGGTGCATCGAATAAAGGATTGCCCAATTTCCATAGCCAGGTGGTTACGTGGGGCCCAGGTGTGTACAGGTAGGACAGGGTGTATATAGTGCAACGATTTTCACTATTATCAATACCAATGTGTTTTTTCTACAATAAGGAGGAGTTGGTAGCGCGTAAAACATCTCGAGGAAGCTATCCGTGGGCCGACGACATAAGGTAAGTAGATGCGTCAGATGGCATCGAGTGGCGTCAGGAGGTCGAACGAGGTCAATACTTGCACGCAGAGAAGTACGGACACGACGTGGGTGTTTTCTTGTGATACTTATGCATAAAGTTCATCATGAGGACCAATTTTTGGGGCCACTTCACGTGGTTGCGGGATGCATTATTGGGAAAAACTAAGTGCCAGGTATGCGGATGATGCAAAAAGGTGACAACTATGCACTGCGAGGTCAGCTTTTGGCCTGTTCGGGGTCCGTTTGAGGTCATCTAAAAGGCCAAGGGTTCCCAACTAATAAAGCAAAGTGTGGAAACTGAAAAAAATGAGAGAAGACCAGAAAAAACGTGGAGAAGAGAGGAGGAACAGCCGCAAGTGTGTTTTTGGGGTTTTTGGGGTCTGTTTTGGCCGTAAACTGCTCATCCGATGTCGGATTTGTAGACTGGGGTTTTGGGCCGTTCTGGACGCGATGGCGCTATCCATTTTGCCAAATTCCTAACTCTTTTTCTACTTTTTTGCCTGTGTAAGTTTCTCCTATGAGTGAAGCTTCTGCTTCAATTTGTGATTGTATCTGGTATCTTTTACCCATATTGTGTGAGCTTTTTGCCCCATTGGTGTTGGCCCAAGCTCAATTGTATCTAAACATCAGAAATTCTCCTCTTTTGAGCTGAGTTTTTTGGGTGTGTGTGTGTCTGTGTGAAGTGGGCAAGTGGATAGTCTCTCTCCTCTCACTCCAGAGGTGTGTTCCCTATCTCGGCCAGGTGTGTTGTGTAAGTTGAGTGGTGCCCCATAGTGTGTGTTTGTATCTTCCCAAGAGTGTGTGTTGGGTCGTTATAGAGGCGCTGTGTGTGTTTTCATCCCGCTCACAACGCATATGATGTCATTTTGCCCAATTTTGGTCCAAATTTGATATTCCAGCTATTCACTATATTTGCAAAAATGTTGTCAAGTCAAAATTCAAAAATCACCCTTGCAAGTGCCAATTGACATTATACGCGTATGATGTCTTTTCTCCCAGATTTTGCCAGTTTTCAATTTTAAGCTTCTCCAAGTGTTTATCTTTAGTCTCAAGTGTTTTTATCAAGTCTAACTACAAAAGTGAGCTCTGAATCAATTTTCCCTATTCCTTGCGTTTTTTGCACTCTGACTTGGTATTTTGAGTTTCTAGAAGTGTTAAAGCCCTTGTTTTATGTTGATCTTAGGGTAAAACCCCCCTTCTGAACACTCTGGTAATGTCAAATATTTTGTTTTGGTCTTTGTTTAGCCCTTAAGACATCATACGTGTATAAGGTCTAAAGTTGTAGATTTCCAATTTTTTGGCACAGAACTCTTCCAAGAGCTCTCTTAAATGCTCAGCAACACTCAACTTCTCAGAAAAATTCTCTGAACTTTGTTTATGCAAGTCTCACTACCAAATCAACGGTTTAGTGATCTAACATGCAAACAAACACATAAAGCAAATAAATCACTGATTAATAGCTCTAGATCAAGATCAAATCAAGTCCTACCTAAGCTACTTCTAATCATAATGAGTTTTTGCAATGGTGAGTATAAAGAGATTCACTGCCACACACGGACTAGTAAATACCTCAATCTCAACAACCACTCAATACTAACCAAAATCAATCTAATCTAAACTAAAAACTGTCAAACATGAAAGACCCAGGAATCCACAAGTTTCCTAGCACCTCTCAAAGATCCTCGGAGTCCACCACTCCTAGACCTTTCTAACTAAACTATACAAAGTAACAAAACAAATCACCTCGTAGGATTAGTCTAAGGTCACCTACTTAGGGCTCTCGTCCCCGGCAACGGCGCCAAATGTTGGGCGGTTTCGCCGCTAGTGGTGGCTATGATAGCGAGAACTCAACCGACAAACAAGAATGTCATACGAGGACGGAGCTTGACCCGCAGGTGCATGGAAACAAATAGGTGGGTGTCAAATCACCTACTCGACCTTCTAATGACAATCACTACCAAGGAAATCAAATCTAAGTTCTCGAATACGCAAGCGACTGAAATCTATACTACGAACGAATGCTATCCGAAACATGATCTAGAGTCATCGAATCAGCCTCAAACTCAAAGGGGGGTCTCTACACTAGGTAAGGACACTACCCTATGAATCTACAATACAATCTCAACCTGTAACCACTCCGTGCAGTAAACGCGTATGAAGATAGGCCAAAAACTATAGGTGACCAAATCTCGACTCCAATGTTACTAATGTGTAGTTCTACTTGCTGTGGTTCAATTGATATATGGCACGATCAATTCTGACACACAGGGAGGGAGAAAACTCACATAGAAGCTCGTGGGAGCTCACCTCGGTAGAAGTCGAATGCGCGCACACTTGGTATCGGTGCGTACGTAGCTCTCGCCGTTGCTAACACAATGGCGGTGTTGCTTCTGCAATGGTGGCTCCATAGCTCGTGTATCAAGAGGATAGACTCTCTCTCTCTCTCTCTCTCTCTCTCTCTCTCTCTCTCTCTCTCTCTCTCTCAGACATAGTCACAGCGCTCAAAAACTTATCTTGATTAATGATTCAAAAAAAGTGTCCTTAGGTTTACAAAAATTGGCTCTTATACCTCAGTCTCGGAGGTGTGAAAACATCTCTAATCTAATTACCTAAGCAAGTGAAACTACTTGGAGAATACAAGCTGGAAACTCAATTGAGTCCCGCTAATTACAATGAATCGGCTCCATGAAGAAAATGAAATTTCGGAAAGACATTTATTACAATAAGTGTTTACATCAACATGTGGTGGCCAACACTTTTTACAGATGCTAAAGAATATGTTCGAAGGTGTGATGCTTGTCAACGAGCAAAAATGCCAACACGAGTAGACAGCATGCCCTTAAGACCAATGATGGGGGCTAGAGCTTTCACAAAATGGGGTATAGATTTTGTTGGACCAATACAGCCACCTGCTTATAGAACCCAAGCTTAATATATCATTGTAGCTACGGACTATTTGACCAAGTGGGCTGAGGTTAAAGCAACCCAAAAGAATGATGCCAGAACCACTGCTTCATTCTTATATGAGTATGTATTCACAAGATATGGACTGCCAATAGAGATTTTCAATGATCAGGGAACTCATTTCCTCAATGAGATAATAGAGTATTTGCTTAATGAGTTTATGGTCATCCATAACAAATCAGCTCCCTATCATCCACAAGAAAACGGATAAGCTGAGCATTTGAATAAAATTCTTAGCTTGGTGCTGAGTAAAGTGGTTAGTTCAGGAAGGACAAACTGAGAAATGAATCTCCATGCTACTCTATGGGCTCATCAAGTTTCAATCAAAACAGCTCTACATTCTACACCCTTTAACCTTGTTTATGGTCTTGATGCCATACTACCAATAGAATTTCTATTGTCGACATTAAGGGTAGCACAGAATCTTGAGTGGACTGGACACGAATTGTCAAAAAGACTTGAAGATTTGGAAAAGCTAGACGAGCAAAGGCTAACTGTTCTAGCTCATATCTATGCACAAAATCAAAAATAAAAATAGTTTTTTGATTCCCACTTAATCACAAAAATCTTCAAGAAAGGGGACTTAGTTCTAGTTTATTCCCTTAAGCAACACATTCCCGAGTTTAAGAAAAAGGGAAATGACCATTTATCATTGAAGATGTATCTCCAAGTGGAGCAGTGTCCACCCGAGATGGTGAACCAATGGCTAATTGGATTCGTTTAAAGAAATACAATTTGCCACTAACCAATGAATTGCTAGAGAGAATGCATGCAACCAAACAAAGGAATATCAAGCGACAACAGGTTATTGATGAAGCCCAAGAGGAAGCTAGACTTTGGGTACTCAAGCGTAAAGTTTCTCTCAAGAATCAACAGATACCGATTCCCATCAACATTTTGGAAATAGATGATCGACAATGGGAATTACCTAAAGACGCAGTGTCAACAGATAACGACTGGTTAGATGGAATGGATCTGCGCATCAAAGTACAGCTCAACAATCATAGCACCAATGCTTTGGTAGACACAGGAGCTAGAGTGAATGCAGTCAGTTATTCCACATACAAGAAGGCAACAAGTCAATCATTGACAGCAGGAATAGCAACAATCAAAGGATGCGACAAGAATCCAACTCCAACATTGGGAGTAGTCAACTTGAACGTGGTAGTACATGGATGTTCATGTCCTCATCAATTTGTATGCTTGGTAGATGAACACATGAATGAGACAATGATTCTTGGAATTCCCTGGATGCGTACATACAAACCAGTACCAGATTGGGATACGAATCAACTAAAGCTATCACCTAAAGGAGGGCAACTCATTGTTCCAATTGCACCAAGAAAGGAGTAATGGAAAATAAGCAATCAGCAGACCAATCCACGAAGCCAATCTTCTCCATCCCCTCAACAATCAAATGCTACATGTAGCATGCAAGGAGTCAGGCAAATTTGGGTACCAAAAGCACAGCTTATGGATAAACCGAATCAGATCTGGGTGCCTAAAACTTCACCGACGAAACAAAAGAAGGTTCCAAGAGTTCAAACACAGAATCAAGCATCTCCGAGCAAGGAACCTAACATAAAAATGGTTTGGAAGAAAAAAAATCACTTATCTTCTCCACAACCCGCGAAACCAATCAAGCAATTGCGAGTTAAGTCTCAATAGACTCCACCACACCATGCAGCACCAAGCCGACCGAGCTACCAATGGAGAGAAAAATCTCGACAACAGTCGAAAGTGCTACCAACAGCTCAAGCAATCAGAGTGCTAAAGCACCCCGATGGTACAATCAAACAGAGAGCACAAAAGCTACAAGATTTGCTCTTTGGAAGACATCAACAACAAACCTCGACATCGGAAACCCTTAAGTTAATTACTCAAGACCCAGCTCTTGCACAATATATTGGTTTGAATTGCATTGATCTTCATATCATGGTAGAGCCAATCACGGCTATGCATAGACATAATTGTTCAACCCATGCACACAATCGTCCCGGAGTACGCCATCTAGGAGAGGTGGAATGGCACTAAAAACTAAGTAATTAAGGGCAATGTTTGAAGAGGGAGAAAAAGTTCTATGTTAACGTGTGATTTCTTGCAAAATTACCTAATAATTCCCTTATAATTCATCATCAAGGGAGAATTCACTGATAAAATCTTCCCGATGAGTGTAAATAGTGTATATACTATCAAAAAATCATAAAAAATAGTCCTTTTTTAGATATTTTTCATCATTTTTGTTGATAAGGAGGCTTAAAAATGGAGAAATCCAACAAAAAACAATAAAGCTGTGTTTTTCAAGGTATATTTTTAGTATTGGATTTTTACTTTACTTTTTTAGAGCATTTTGCTATTTTCTTTGATTTTTTCAAATAAGCAGGTCAAAATTAATAATAAATAGCAGGGAAGCTCATATGGAAAAATGGAAGATACGATGGTGATTAGAAAGACAAGGTGGACAAGCACAAAAATTTTCAATGAAATCAAAAGGTGGAAGCGGGAAGCCTAAATTAGGCGGCCAAGCCTACTTTTGTAAAATGCTTGCAGAATGAGCTACAGGAATCTGATCGGGAAAATTTTTGAGTCTAACATAAATTTCATGGCCTAGTAGGACTAGCGGGGGAATCTGGGTAAATTTGGTTCAAGAAGTCTAGGTATAGATATCCATGGTAGGCTAAAACCACCTCATTTCCACTTGGAGCCTTTGTAGAGAGAGATTTCGGCCTCTTTCGCGCGACATTTCCGGAGCCCACAGCTGGACCATTTTCAGCATCGTCTCACACGAAACATGAGGGGTGAGTTCTTTACTTGACAATGATCCATTTTGCACGGTTGATAGCTAGTCTAAAGCCTTAGAAAAAACCCTAGAAACCGAGCAGTGCACGAAGACCTACGACCTAAAACTGACCATAGCGGCCTGCCAGCTTGACCAAATCGGATGGGATTTGAATTATAGCATGCCCTATCATAATAGAACCTTTCTATATCATGAGATGACCATTTGACTTGGGTCAAGGGGGTCCCCAGTAGAAAATTAGATTTTTGGTAAATGCTAGAATTCTGACCTGACTCCACAGATAGCTTGCTAATGAGGTCCATATACAATGTATATGATTGGTTTGGTGAAATCCATCAAGCAAAGCCCTCAAAAAGTAGAAAACGGCTCGAAGATTACAAAGCATCAAATTCGACATACGAGGCCAAACTGACTCCAAATGAACCAGAATTGGATAAGTTGCTTCATGAATATGTTACGGACAAGTCCAAAGCCTCAAAGTTGATCGACCAACCCAACAGATAGAGTAGTCACAAAAAATGGTGATTTCAGAGTCGACAGAGCACAAAGTGATGCCAGCATGACCAAACTTGACCAAATTCAATGTAGGACTTGTATTAGGTGTATGAAACATGTCTAGGTCAAAATTTGTGGGTTTTGCGAAGTTTTTGTCACTGAAGTTAATAATCGTGATTATTTGCATCAGTTTTGCTTGGAAATTGTCAAATCATCTCACCTATCATGTGTACACACCTATTACATGTCAAAAATCAAGTATGAGCCAAAGTGACCACCCATTACTTGTAAAATTGCCAAAAAAACATAAAGAAAACTTTGCAAGCCAAAATTTGGGTTATGAACAACTTTTCTTGATCCAAATCACCTCATATCTCATACCCAAGGTCTATACCATGCCTAGAACCAGTTTGTACCAAAAAATATCAATTTTGGAAAAAAAATTAATAATCGCGATTATTTACTTTTTGGTCAAAATTGAGAAATTTTGATATTTTTCCATCATACATCCAAATTACATGTTGTGGTACCAATTTTGAATCAATTTGGAGTTCAAAATCTCAAATTCTCTTTCAGAGACCTAAAGCCAAAATCTAGTACCATTTTCACCCTGTGCATCCAAATGAGCCCATAATTCACTCAGAGCATGTATTTGATATATACTTCAAGCCTATAAAGCCAAGTTTACAAAAAGTTAAAAATTTTCCTCAGCTGTAAATAATCGCGATTATTTACTTTGGTTGCAAATTTTTGTTTTAACCACATAGTTTTGTTCCTTGCATGATTTTGTGCATCTTTGCTTGTTCAAAAATTGATTGAAGCAATTTGGACAAAGTTGTTAGCATTTCAGTCTAAAAGGATATTCCAAATAAAAGCCCGACATATCTGCTAACTTTTCACTCTATTCACTGAACAGGAGCAATGCAAGCAACGGAGAGGGCCAAGAAGAAGCTAAACCAGAAAGAGAAACTACAAGAACTACCTGCGTATCAACTAGACCCCGAGTTGGTCAAAGCAGCAAAGGCATCTTACCTTTCTAGAGAACATCTAGAAGAACACCACACCACGGTCTTCACTGGCAAGTTCAAGAGTGAAGAAGGGCATCAGGTGGAGTTGCAACTCGTGCCTAAAGAGGTCTATGATGTAGCTGCCAAGCTAGAGACAAAAGAGGCTAACTGCAGGTTGGGGCTCAGGCATTTCTACGAACAAGAGCCTTGCGGAGTGGACTTTCAGAAAGCTTACGAGCTTCTATCCACCATCAAAGAGGACGGAATTGCATAAATATCCGACACCCAAGGGAACAAGGTCGAGGTAGTAATCACGAAAGAGATAGTGGCAAAGGCACTATCTCCACTCAGATTTCCCACTGAAGGAATGACCATGTGGGAAAGAGACAGGAAAACCACAGGCACATTTACCAAGGAGACAGCCGCAGCTACATTCGTCGATCTTATCCACAAACAGGTGGAAGAGACAGCCCGTTTGTACCATCAACCCTTCCATTTTATGGCTAAAAGGCCACCAAGGTACACTATACCAAATCACGTCGTGGCCACCTCCTTCACTCAGGTTCTTAAGTCAACAACAAGGCAGCCTGTGGACCACGCGCAGTATGTCTTGACAACCTTGAAGGGCACCAAGAAGGAAGGAAAAATCACATACTTGGGCGTGCCAGAGGTGTTGACTAGAATAGTGTATCATGCCATCAGCATGGTCGAGAACCTACCGCATGCCACCTGATCTTAATACATGGATTTTGGTCGCCCTCTCCACGAGCTACAAGGTCAGGTAAAAGGTCACAGAACCAAATAGAGTCAGCCGACAGCTCACCAGAACGGCACAGCAGTGAGAGCTCTGACAACAAAGAAAAGCGAGCTTGGAGAGAAGAGATGAAAAAGAAAGCTGTGGCTGCACACCAAGAGGAGTTAGCTAAAAAACAAGCGTGTTTTGAAAGAGAAAAACAGGCTTACCAGCACAGTAGGTAATCACAAGGGAAGGACCCAGAAAAGTGGGTACCCACAGGACTGAAAGGACCTCAAACAAAGCATCATACCAGAAACGAGGTAGATGACCCAACAGAATATTTAGAAAGAATGTACCAAGAGGCCGGGGCCCTAAAGCTGAAAGAGGCAGAAGAAGCTGCAAAGAAAGCTGAGGAAACAGCTACACAAGAGCAAAGCCATGGATCTCCCCGACCCGCCTCACCGCCTCCGGAACAACAAGACGATCCCATGCCTAGCCCACTAACATCACTAGCAGGCAAAGGTACCAATGAAGAGGCAGAGACTGAAAAAGGGAAAGATTTTGAGTCCACCCAATGAACAGAATCTACAAAAGAAGCTGACCACCTCGACGGACAAAAGGAAAAAGAAGCCGAGTTAGAACCGGAGCAGACAGCAAAAGAGACTCAAAAGCCGGAAGAAGAAAAGACAAGTCAATCGAAACAAGAAACTGATAAGGAAGTCGATACAGAAAAAGAGCCTACCACTATACATGAGACAAAGCCCGAGCCAGAGAAGGAAGAAAGGCTAGCACCTGAAGAGACAACAACGGTTGAGACAACACCATCCACTTCTACTCAGCCAGAAACTGTCGAGGCATCAAAGCCTCAGGATGGCCAAGAAGAAGACCAACCATCTATCTCCACACAAGAACCACCAACAATTAAGACGCAACAAGAAGCAACACACGAGGCTGCAGGCACATCCCCCAGCTGGCACGATAGGAGGAGTGGCAGACAAACAATGAAGTTATAATACAGGTCAATGAATATGCACGCCAGATGCAGGAAATGATGGAGAGACTCCTTTCAGCAGCTTTGAACGGCAGCACAAAGGCTAAGAAACTGGAAATGGTGATCGACGCTCTTCAAGGAGAGCTAGAAGACAAGATGATTATCATCACTGATCTCCAAAGGCAAGTGCAACAGCTGAAGGCAGAGGTGGATCAACATCAGATGGCCAGAGATAAACAACAAAAAGAAATGGAGGAGCTAGGTGATCTCCTCACTACATTATTTGATGCCTACAAAGTAAAACATGAGCAG